>NC_138297.1:37715000-38345000 GCF_965601325.2 Salmo salar | reverse complement strand
AAAGGACTGTAAAAACTGTTAAATCCCCTTGGATTGATGAGGAATTGAAAAATTGTACAGTTGAGAGGGATGAGGCAAAAGGTATGTCAATTAAGTCTGGCAGCCCAACTGATTGGCAAACGTACTGCAAATTAAGAAATCATGTGACTAAACTAAAGAAAAAGAAACTACACTATGAAACAAAGATAAACTATATAAAGAATGATAGTTAACCTGTTAGGGCTAGGGGGCAGTATTGACACGGCTGGATAAAAAACGTACCCAATTTAATCTGGTTACTACTCCTGCCCAGTAACTAGAATATGCATATAATTATTGGCTTTGGATAGAAAACACCCTAAAGTTTCTAAAACTGTTTGAATGGTGTCTGTGAGTATAACAGAACTCCTATGGCAGGCCAAAACCTGAGAAGATTTCAAGCAGGAAGTGGCCTGTCTGAGAAGTAGTGTTTCATCTTGGCTCTTTTTATTGAAGACTCAGGATCTGTGCAATAACGTGACACTTCCTACGTCTTCCATAGGGTCTCAGAGCCCGGGAAAAAGTTGAACGATATCGAGGCAGGCTCTGGCTGAAACACTTTATCGCTTTTGGCAAGTGGCCACTCAGAGTACTATGGGCTTAGGCGCGTGCCCGCTTCGACCGAATGCTTTCTTTTCCTTTGTCTGTTTATCTAAACGCAGATTCCCGGTCGGAATATTATCGCTTTTTTATGAGAAAAATGGCATAAAAATTGATTTTAAACAGCGGTTGACATGCTTCGAAGTACAGTAATGGAATATTTAGAATTCTTTTGTCACGAATTGCGCCATGCTCGTCACCCTTATTTACCCTTTAGGATAGTGTCTAGAACGCACAAACAAAACGCCGCTGTTTGGATATAACGATGGATTATTTTGGACCAAACCAACATTTGTTATTGAAGTAGAAGTCCTGGGAGTGCATTCTGACGAAGACAACAAAGGTAATAACATTTTTCTTATAGTAAATCTGACTTTGATGAGTGCTAAACTTGCTGGGTGTCTAAATAGCTAGCCCTGTGATGCCGAGCTATCTACTGAGAATATTGCAAAATGTGCTTTCACCAAAAAGCTATTTTAAAATCGGACATATCGAGTGCATAGAGGAGTTCTGTATCTATAATTCTTAAAATAATTGTTATGCTTTTTGTGAACGTTTATCATGAGTAATTTAGTAAATTCACCGGCAGTGTTCGGTGGGAATGCTAGTCACATGCTAGTCACATGCTAATGTAAAAAGCTGGTTTTTGATATAAATATGAACTTGATTGAACAAAACATGCATGTATTGTTTAACATAATGTCCTAGGGTTGTCATCTGATGAAGATCATCAAAGGTTAGTGCTACATTTAGCTGTGGTTTGGGTTTATGTGACATTATATGCTAGCTTGAAAAATGGGTGTCTGATTATTTCTGGCTGGCTACTCTGCTGACATAATCTAATGTTTTGCTTTCGTTGTAAAGCCTTTTTGAAATCGGACAGTGTGGTTAGATTAACCTCTATGGGCTAGGCGGGACGAATTCGTCCCACCTACGTAACAGCCAGTTGAAGCCTGTGGCGCGATTTTCAAATACCTTAAAAATCCTATTACTTCAATTTCTCAAACATATGACTATTTTACAGCTATTTAAAGACAAGACTCTCGTTAATCTAACCACACTGTCCGATTTCAAAAAGGCTTTACAACGAAAGCAAAACATTAGATTATGTCAGCAGAGTACCAAGCCAGAAATAATCAGACACCCATTTTTCAAGCTAGCATATAATGTCACAAAAACCCAGAAGACAGCTAAATGCAGCACTAACCTTTGATGATCTTCATCAGATGACAACCCTAGGACATTATGTTATACAATACATGCATGTTTTGTTCAATCAAGTTCATATTTATATCAAAAACCAGCTTTTTACATTAGCATGTGACGTTCAGAACTAGCATGCCCCCCGCAAACTTCCGGCGAATTCACTAACAATTTTCTAAATTACTCACGATAAACGTTCACAAAAAGCATAACAATTATTTTAAGAATTATAGATACAGAACTCCTCTATGCACTCGATATGTCCGATTTTAAAATAGCTTTTCGGTGAAAGCACATTTTGCAATATTCTAAGTACATAGCCCGGCATCACAGGGCTAGCTATTTAGACACCCAGCAGGTTTAGCACTCACCAATATCAGATTTACTATAAGAAAAATGGTCTTACCTTTCCTGTTCTTCGTCAGAATGCACTCCCAGGACTTCTACTTCAATAACAAATGTAGGTTTGGTCCAAAATAATCCATAGTTATGTTCCAACAGCAACGTTTTGTTCGTGCGTCCCAGACACTATCCCAATGGTAAATAACGGTCGTGCGCACGGCGCATTTCGTGACAAAAGATTTCTAAATATTTCATTACCGTACTTCGAAGCATGTCAACCGCTGTTTAAAATCAATTTTTATGCCATTTTTCTCGTAAAAAAGCGATAATATTCCGACCGGGAATCTGCAATTAGATAAACAGCCGAAGGAAAATATATCACTGGGTCGAATCGGGCACGCGCCTAATTCCATTGTCCTCTGATGGGCCACTTGGAAAAGGCGATAATGTGTTTCAGCCTGAGGCTGTCTCGTCATCATTCAGGTTTTTCCCGGGCTCCGAGAGCCTATTGGAGCCGTGGGAAATGTCACGTTACAGCTAAGATCCTGACTCTTCAATAAACAGAAGCAAGAACAACAACACCTTGTCAGACAGGTCACTTCCTGCATGAAACCTTCTCAGATTTTTGCCTGCCAAATGAGTTCTGTTATACTCACAGACACCATTCAAACAGTTTTAGAAACTTTAGGGTGTTTTCTATCCATATGTAATAAGTATATGCATATTCTAGTTACTGGGTAGGAGTGGTAACCAGATTAAATCGGGTACGTTTTTTATCCGGACGTGAAAATACTGCCCCCTATCCCAAACAGGTTAACGAGAGTCTTATCTTTAAAATGGTCATATTTTTTAAAAATTTAAGTAATATCATATCTAAGGTATTTGAATAACGCGCCACAGGATTCAACTGGCTGAGTAGGTGGGACGCAAGCGTCCCACCTAGCCCATAGAGGTTAAAAGCTTTGGGGCACCTTAAATGACATTTTGGGGGAAAAAAAGCCAACTCGGCTCCTTCATATATTGAATCAGATGGCTCATTCATCACAAAGCCCACTGATATTGCAAACTACTTTAATGACCTTTTAATTGGCAAGATAAGCAAACTTAGCGATGACATGCCAGCAACAAACGCTGACACTACACATCCAAGTATATATCGGACCAAATTATGAAGGACAAGAATTGTACTTTTGAAGTCCATAAAGTCAGTGTGGAAGAGGTGAAAAAACGATTGTTGTCTGTCAACAATGACAAGCCACCGGGTCTGACAATCTGGATGGAAAATTAATGAGGATACTAGCAGACGATATTGCCACTCCTATTTGCCACATCTTCAATTTAAACCTACTAGAAAGTGTGTGCTTTCAGGACTGGAGGGAAGCTAAAATCATTCCGCTACACAAAAATAGTAAAGACACCTTTACTGGCTCAAATAGCCAACCAATCAGCCTGTTACCAACCCTTAGTAAACTTCTGGGGAGAAAAAATCGATATCTCTATCTATCTCTCTCGATATCTCTCTATATCTCTATATCTCTCTCGATCTCTCTTGATATCTCTCGATATCTCTCTTGATATCTCTCGATCTCTCTCGATATCTTTATATCTCTCTCGATATCTTTATATCTCACTCGATATCTCTCTATGTCTCTCTCGATCTCGCTCGATCTCTCTCGATATCTCTCTCGTTATCTCTCTCGTTATCTCTCTATCGATATCTCTCTCTCGATCTCTCTATCGATATCTCTCTCTCTCGATATCTCTCTCTCTCTCGATATCTCTCTCTCTCGATCGATATCTCTCTATCGATATCTCTCTCTCGATATCTCTCTCTCGATATCTCTCTCGATCTCTCCCTATCGATATCTCTCTCGATATCTCCCTATCGATATCTCCCTATCGATATCTCTCTATCTCTCTCTAGAAATCTCTCTCGATCTCTCTCTCTCTCTCTCTCTCTCGATCTCTCTCTCTCGATATCTCTCTCGATATCTCTCTCTCGATATCTCTCTCTTGATATCTCCTCTATCTATCTCTCTCTCGATATCTCTCTCTCGATATCTCCCTATCGATATCTCCCTATCGATATCTCTCTCGATATCTCCCTATCTCTCTCTAGATATCTCTCTCTAGATATCTCTCTCTAGATATCTCTCGATCTCTCTCTCTCTCGATATCTCTATCTCTCTCGATCTCTCTCTCTCGATATCTCTCTCTCTCGATATCTCTCTCTCTCGATATCCCTCTCTCTATATCCCTCTCGATATCCCTCTCTCGATATCCCTCTCTCGATATCTCTCTCTCTCGATATCTCTCTCTCTCGATATCTCTCTCTCTCGATCTCTCTCTCTCGATATCTCTCTCACTCGATATCTCTCTCTCTCGATCTCTCTCTCTCTCGATATCTCTCTCTCTCGATCTCTCTCTCTCGATATCTCTCTCTCGATATCTCTCTCTAGATATCTCTCTCGATCTCTCCCTATCTCTCTCTAGATATCTCTCTCGATCTCTCTCTCTCTCGATCTCTCTCTCGATATCTCTCTCTCGATCTCTCTCGATATCTCTCTCTCGATATCGCTCTCTTGATATCTCCTCTATCTATCTCTCTCTCTATATCTCTCTCTCGATATCTCCCTATCGATATCTCCCTATCGATATCTCTCTCGATATCTCCCTATCTCTCTCTAGATATCTCTCTAGATATCTCTCTCTAGATATCTCTCGATCTCTCTCTCTCTCGATATCTCTCTCGATATCTCTCGATCTCTCTCTTGATATCTCTCTCTCTCGATATCTCTCTCTCTCGATCTAACTCTCGATCTCGATCTCTCTCGATATCTCTCTCGATATCTCGATATCTCTCTCTCTCGATCTCTCTCTCGATATCTCTCTCGATCTCTCTCGATATCTCTCTCCATCTCTCTATATATCTCTCTCTCGATATCTCTCTCTCTCCATCTCTCTATATATCTCTCTCTCGATATCTCTCTCTCTCTCTCGATATCTCTCTCTCTCTCGATCTCTCTCTCTCGATATCTCTCGATCTCGATATCTCTCGATATCTCTCGATATCGATATCTCTCGATCTCTCTCGATCTCTCTCGATCTCTCTCGATCTCGATATCTCTCGATCTCGATATCTCTCGATCTCGATATCTCTCGATCTCGATCTCTCTCGATCTCTCTCGATCTCTCTCGATCTCTCTCGATCTCTCTCTCTCTCGATCTCTCTCGATCTCTCTCTCGATCTCTCTCTCGATCTCTCTCGATCTCTCTCTCTCTCGATCTCTCTCTCTCTCGATATCTCTCTCGATATATCTCTCGATATCTCTCTCGATCTCGATATCTCTCTCGATCTCGATATCTCTCTCTCGATATCTCTCTCGATATCTCTCGATATCTCGATATCTCTCTCGATCTCGATATCTCTCTCGATCTCGATATCTCTCTCGATATCTCTCTCGATCTCGATATCTCTCTCGATATCTCTCGATATCTCTCTCGATCTCGATATATCTCTCTCTCTCTCGATATCTCTCTCGATATCTCTCGATATCTCTCTCTCTCTCGATATCTCTCTCGATCTCTCTCGATATCTCTCGATCTCGATCTCTCTCGATCTCGATCTCTCTCGATATCTCTCGATCTCTCTCGATCTCTCTCGATCTCTCTCGATATCTCTCGATCTCTCTCGATCTCTCTCGATCTCGATCTCTCTCGATATCTCTCTCTCTCGATCTCTCTCTCGATCTCTCTCGATCTCTCTCTCTCTCGATCTCTCTCTCTCTCGATCTCTCTCTCTCTCGATATCTCTCTCGATATATCTCTCGATCTCGATATCTCTCTCGATCTCGATATCTCTCTCGATCTCGATATCTCTCTCGATCTCGATATCTCTCTCGATCTCGATATCTCTCTCGATATCTCTCTCGATATCTCTCGATATCTCTCTCGATCTCGATATATCTCTCTCGATATCTCTCGATATATCTCTCTCGATATCTCTCGATATCTCTCTCGATCTCGATATCTCTCGATCTCGATCTCTCTCGATATCTCTCGATCTCGATCTCTCTCGATATCTCTCGATCTCGATCTCTCTCGATCTCTCTCGATCTCTCTCGATCTCTCTCGATCTCTCTCGATCTCGATATCTCTCGATCTCTCTCGATCTCTCTCGATCTCGATATCTCTCGATCTCGATCTCTCTCTCTCTCGATCTCTCTCGATATCTCTCTCTCTCTCGATATCTCTCTCTCTCTCGATATCTCTCTCTCGATATCTCTCTCTCGATCTCGATATCTCTCTCTCGATCTCTCTCGATCTCTCTCGATATATCTCGATCTCTCGATCTCTCTCGATATCTCTCGACCTCGATATCTCTCGATCTCTCTCGATCTCTCTCGATCTCTCTCGACATCTCTCGACCTCTCTCGACCTCTCTCGACATCTCTCGACCTCTCTCGATATCTCTCGATATCTCTCGACATCTCTCGACATCTCTCGACATCTCTCGATCTCTCTCGATCTCGATCTCTCTCGATCTCGATCTCTCTCGATCTCTCTCGATCTCGATCTCTCTCGATCTCGATCTCTCTCGATCTCTCTCGATCTCGATCTCTCTCGATATCTCTCGATCTCGATCTCTCTCGATATCTCTCGATCTCGATATCTCTCGATCTCGATCTCTCGATCTCGATCTCGATATCTCTCGATCTCGATCTCTCTCGATCTCGATCTCTCTCGATATCTCTCGATCTCGATCTCTCTCGATATCTCTCGACCTCGATATCTCTCGATCTCTCTCGATCTCTCTCGATCTCTCTCGACATCTCTCGACCTCTCTCGACCTCTCTCGTCATCTCTCGACCTCTCTCGACATCTCTCGACATCTCTCGATATCTCTCGACCTCTCTCGACATCTCTCGACATCTCTCGACATCTCTCGACATCTCTCGACCTCTCTCGACATCTCTCGATATCTCTCGACATCTCTCGATATCTCTCGACCTCTCTCGACATCTCTCGACATCTCTCGACATCTCTCGACATCTCTCGATCTCTCTCGATCTCGATCTCTCTCGATCTCGATCTCTCTCGATCTCTCTCGATCTCGATCTCTCTCGATCTCGATCTCGATCTCTCTCGATCTCTCTCGATCTCGATCTCTCTCGATATCTCTCGATCTCGATCTCTCTCGATATCTCTCGATCTCGATCTCTCTCGATATCTCTCGATCTCGATCTCTCTCGATCTCGATCTCTCTCGATCTCGATCTCTCTCGATATCTCTCGATCTCTCTCGATCTCGATCTCTCTCGATATCTCTCGATCTCGATCTCTCTCGATCTCTCTCGATCTCGATCTCTCTCGATCTCGATCTCTCTCGATCTCGATATCTCTCGATATCTCTCGATCTCGATATCTCTCGATCTCGATATCTCTCGATCTCGATATCTCTCGATATCTCTCGATCTCGATATCTCTCGATCTCGATATCTCTCGATATCTCTCGATATCTCTCGATATCTCTCGATCTCGATATCTCTCGATCTCGATATCTCTCGATATCTCTCGATCTCGATATCTCTCGATCTCGATATCTCTCGATCTCTCTCGATATCTCTCGATATCTCTCGATCTCGATCTCTCTCTCGATCTCTCTCGATATCTCTCGATATCTCTCTCTCGATATATCTCTCGATATCTCTCTCGATATCTCTCGATATATCTCTCGATATATCTCTCGATATATCTCTCGATATCTCTCGATATCTCTCGATATCTCTCTCGATATCTCTCTCGATATCTCTCTCGATATCTCTCTCGATATCTCTCTCGATATCTCTCTCGATCTCGATATCTCTCTCGATCTCGATATCTCTCTCGATCTCGATATCTCTCTCGATCTCGATATCTCTCTCGATCTCGATATCTCTCTCGATCTCGATATCTCTCTCGATATCTCTCTCGATCTCGATATCTCTCTCGATCTCGATATCTCTCTCGATATCTCTTTCGATCTCGATATCTCTCTCGATCTCGATATCTCTCTCGATATCTCTCTCGATCTCGATATCTCTCTCGATATCTCTCTCGATCTCGATATCTCTCTCGATCTCGATATCTCTCTCGATATCTCTCTCGATATCTCTCTCGATCTCGATATCTCTCTCGATCTCGATATCTCTCTCGATATCTCGATATCTCTCTCGATATCTCTCTCGATATCTCGATATCTCTCTCGATATCTCTCTCGATATCTCGATATCTCTCTCGATATCTCGATATCTCTCTCGATATCTCGATATCTCTCTCGATATCTCGATATCTCTCTCGATATCTCGATATCTCTCTCGATCTCGATATCTCTCTCGATCTCGATATCTCTCTCGATATCTCTCTCGATCTCGATATCTCTCTCGATATCTCTCTCGATCTCGATATCTCTCTCGATATCTCTCTCGATATCTCTCTCGATATCTCTCTCGATATCTCTCTCGATCTCGATATCTCTCTCGATATCTCTCTCGATCTCGATATCTCTCTCGATCTCGATATCTCTCTCGATCTCGATATCTCTCTCGATCTCGATATCTCTCTCGATCTCGATATCTCTCTCGATATCTCTCTCGATATCTCTCTCGATATCTCTCTCGATATCTCTCTCGATATCTCTCTCGATCTCGAGAGAGATATCGAGATCGAGATATCGAGAGATAGAGATATATCTCTCGATCTCTCTCGATAGCTCTCTATATATCTCTCTCTCTCGATAGCTCTCTATATATCTCTCTCTCTCTATCAACAGACTTTCAGCACACTTATAGGGAAGGAGTGGGTGGCAAGGAATAAGTTAGCCCTAAATATTTCCATAACTAAAAGCATTGTATTTGAAGCAAAACACCCACTAAACCCTAAACCTAAACGAAATCTTGTAATAAATAATGTGGAAATTGAGCACGTTGAGATGACTAAACTGCTTGGAGTAACCCTAGATTATAAACTCATGGACAAAACATATTGATGCAGTAGTAACTAAAACGGGGAGAAGTCGGTCTATAATAAAGCGATGCTCTGCCAGGTCCTACAGGCCCTAGTTTTGTCACACCTTGACTACTGTTTAGTCGTGTGGTCAGGTGCAACAAAAAAGGACTTAGGGAAATTGAAATTGGCTCAGAACAGGATAGCACAGCTGGCCCTTTGATGTACACAGAGAGCTAATATTAATAATATGCATGTCAATCTCTCCTGGCTGAAAGTGGAGGAGAGATTGACTTAATCACTACTTGTATTTATGAGAAGTATTGACATGTTTAATGCACTAAACTACTGGCACACAGCTCGGACACAGTCCAGAACAGACTATGGGAGGCACACAGTACTACATCGAGCCATGACGACATGGAACTCTATTCCAGATCAAGTAACTCATGCCAGCAGTAAAAATAGATTAAAAAATAAATAAAAAAACACCTTATGGAACAGCGGGTACTGTGAAGCAACACAAACATTGGCACAGACACACACGATAACATATGCACTATACATACACATGGATTTAGTACTGTAGATATGTGGCAGTGGTGGAGTTGGGGCCTGAGGGCACACAGTGTGTTGTGAAATGTGTGAATGTATTGTCATGTTCTTAAAATTGTATAAACTGCCTTAATTTTGCTGGACCCCAGGAAGAGTAGCTGCTGCTTTGGCAGCACCTAATGGGGATCCATAATAAATACAAATAAGCTATAATAATGGAAGTTACAGCCATGTCTCAGGGCTATGAGAAACCATTTCAACAGACTAAAATGACACAGTGGAGTGACTGGAGGTAGGAACCCTGTTCCCACTGGTTCTCCTCCAGAAACACATTGGCTACAGAGACGATAATTAGATTATAGAGTTTGCGCAAGATCTGGCATATTTTCTGCCATTCAATTGGTCATTTCAATTAATGATTTAACCATTGATTCTTCAACATAAACACCTCATTGGGCTGAAACAAAACTCAAGATTGTGGAATCAAAGATATCCACTATTTGTCAGGGTGCACAATATCTAAGGAAGTCTCACAGTTCTGCTCGTGTGAGGTACAGTATCTCATGATAAGCTGTATGTCACACTATCTGTATTTTTCGTAGCTGTCTACATACCACCACAGAGTGAAGTTGGCACTAAAACCACACTCCATGAGCTGTATTCCACCATAAGCAAACAGGAAATCACTCACCCAGAGGCGGCGGTGACTTTATTGCAGGGAAAGTTAAATCAGCTTTACCGAATTTCTATCAGCATGTTAAATGTGCAACCAGAGGGGGAAAAAAAATTCTAGACCACCATTACTCCACACACAGAGACCTGTACAACTCTCTCCCTCACCCTCCATTTGCCAAATCTGTCCATAATGCTATCCTCCTGATTCCTGCTTACAAGCAAAAATAAATGCAAGACGCACCAGTGACTTGGTTTACAAAAAAGTGGTCAGATGAAGCAGATGTTAAACTACAGGACTGTTTTGCTAGAACAGACTGGAATATGTTCTGGGATTTTTCCCGATGGCATTGACAAGTACACCAGATCAGTCACTGGCTTTATCAATAAGTGCACCAAGGACATCATTCCCACAGTGACTGTACGTACATACCCCAACCAGAAGCGATGGATTACAGGCAACATTCTCACTGAGCTAAAGGGCAGAGATGACGCTTTCAAGGAGCGGCACTCTAACCCGGAAGCTTAAAAGAAATCCCGCTATGCCCACCAACGAACCATCAAACAGGCAAAGCAACAATACAGGACTAAGATCGAGTCGTACAACACCAGCTCCGACACTTGTTGGATGTGGCAGGGCTTGTAAACTATTACAGACTACAAAAGGAAGCACAACCGAGAGCTGCCCAGTGACACGAGCCCACCAGACGAGCTAAATAACTTCTATGCTCGCTTAGAGGCCAGGAACACTGAAACATGCATGAGAGCATCAGCTGGTCCGGATGACTGTGTGATCACGCTCTCCTGCAGCCGATGTGAGTAAGACCTTTAAACAGGTAAACATTCACAAGGCCACTGGGCCAGATGGATTACCAGGACATGTACTCCAAGCATGCGCTGAACAACTGGCAAGTGTCTTTACTGACATTTTCAACCTCTCCCTGTATGAGTCTGTAACACTAACATGTTTCAAGCAGACCACCATACTGCCGTACAAATCAAAAAGGCAGTAACTGCTAATTTGGTAGAAAATGATTTAATGTCATTTTTACAACGTTAAATACATGCTTAATCATGTGGACAAGTATCCTGCCTCTATTGTATTGTGTTTTAGAGAAAATGGGGGTCATGTTAGCAGTAAATGCATAAAGTTACTGTGAAACCAAGGTAAATAAGTTCCACGCTATGAGCAGTTACTGCCTTTTTGCTTGGTAAGGCAACATAGTGTTCTTGGGCCAGGGACTAAGGTAACCTGCCTAAATGACCACTGACCCATTGCACTCACGTCTGTAGCCATGAAATGCTTTGAAAGGCTGGTCACGGCTCTGATCAACACCATTATCCCAGAAACCCTAGACCCACTCCAATTTGCATTACTGCACCAACAGATCCTCAGATGATGCAATCTCTATTGCACTCCACACTGTCCTTTCCCACCTGGACAAAAGGAACACCTATGTGAGAATGCAATTCATTGACTACAGCTCAGCGTTCAACACCATAGTGCCCTCAAAGCTCATCCCTAAGCTAAGGACCCTGGGACTAAACACCTCCCTCTGCAACTGGATCCGAGACTTCCTAACGGGCCACCCCCAGGTGGTAAGGGTAGGTAACAATACATCCGCCACGCTGATCCTCAACACAGGGCCCCTCAGGGGTGCGTGCTCAGTCCCCTCCTGTACTCCCTGTTCACGCATGACTGCACAGCCAGGCACAACTCCAACACCATCATTAAGTTTGCTGATGACAACAGTGGTAGGCCTGATCACCAACAACGACGAGACAGCCTATAGGAAGGAGGTCAGAGACCTGACCGTGTGGTGCATGGAAAACAACCTCTCCCTCAATGTGATCAAGACAAAGGAGATGATTGTGGACTACAGGAAATAGAGGGCCTAGCATGCCCCCATTCTCATCGATGGGGCTGCAGTGGAGCAGGTTGAGATCTTCAAGTTCCTTTGCGTCCACATCAACAACAAACTAACATGGTCCAAGCACACCATGACAGTAGTGAACAGGGCACGACAAAACCTAATCCCCCTCAGGAGACTGAAAAGATTTGGCATAGGTCCTCATCCTCAAAAGGTTTTACAGCTGCACCATCGAGAACATCCTGACGTGTTGCATCACTGCCTGGTATGGCAACTGCTTGGCATCCGACCGCAAGGCACTACAGAGGGTAGTGCGTACGGCCCAGTACATCACCGGGGCCAAGCTTCCTGCCATCCTCTATACCAGGCAGTGTCAGAGGAAGGCCCCAAAAATTGTCAAAGACTCCTGCCACCCTAGTCATAGTCTGTTCTCTGTGCTACCGCACGGCAAGCAGTACCAGAGCGCCAAGTCTAGGTCCAAGAGGCTTCTAAACAGCTTCTATCCCCAAGCCCTAAGACTCCTGAACAGCTAATCAAATGGCTACCCAGACTATTTGCAACCCCCCACACTGCTGCTACTCTGTTATTATCTATGCAAAGCCACTTTAATGAGCCTACCTACATGTACATATTACCTCAATACCGGTGCCCCCGCACATTGACTCTGAACTGGTACCCCCTGTATATAGCCCTGCAATTGATATTAACTGCTGCTCCTTAATTATTGGTTTCACTTATCTCTTACCTTTTTATTTTTTTAAATAAAAAAAATAAAAACTGCATTGTTGGTTAACCTGTTGGGTCTAGGGGGCAGCATTTGCACGTCTGGATAAAAAAAATGTACCCGATTTAATCTGGTTACTAATCCTACCCAGTAACTAGAATATGCATATACTTATTATATATGGATAGAAAACACTCTAAAGTTTCCAAAACTGTTTGAATGGTGTCTGTGAGTATAACAGAACTCATTTGGCAGGCAAAACCCTGAGACATTTTCTGACAGGAAGTGGATACCTGATGTGTTGTATTGACTTTAAACCTATCCCATTGAAAAACACAGGGGTTTAGGAATATTTTGGCACTTCCTATTGCTTCCACTAGATGTCACCAGCCTTTACAAAGTGTTTTGAGTCTTCTGGAGGGAGATCTGACCGAACAAGAGCCATGGAACGTTGATGTCCCATTAGACACCTGGCGCGCTAGTTCATGTTGGGTACCCTCGTTCCAATACGTTATAAAAGAGTATGCATTCGTCCACCTTGAATATTATTCATGTTCTGGTTAAAAAAGGCCCTAATGATTTATGCTATACAACGTTTGACATGTTTGAACGAACGGAAATATATTTTTTCCCCTCGTTCATGACGAGAAGTCCGGCTGGCTTAGATCATGTGCTAACAAGACGGAGATTTTTGGACATAAATGATGAGCTTTTTTGAACAAAACTACATTCGTTATGGACCTGTGATACCTGGAAGTGACATCTGATGAAGAGAATCAAAGGTAATGGATTATTTACATAGTATTTTCGATTTTAGATCTCCCCAACATGACGTCTAGTCTGTATCGCAACGCGTATTTTTCTGGGCGCAGTGCTCAGATTATTGCAAAGTGTGATTTCCCAGTAAGGTTATTTTTAAATCTGGCAAGTTGATTGCGTTCAAGAGATGTAAATCTATAATTCTTTAAATGACAATATAATATTTTAC
The DNA here is from genome assembly GCF_965601325.2 of Salmo salar. NCBI lineage: Eukaryota > Metazoa > Chordata > Actinopteri > Salmoniformes > Salmonidae > Salmo > Salmo salar. Next base: position 38,331,044 of record NC_138297.1, on the reverse strand, counting down.
CAATGTTTTCTAATTTTAATTATTTAATTTGTTACGCTGACTTGACTGCCGGTTATTGGAGGGAAACGATTTCCTCAACATCAATGCCATAGTAAAACGCTGTTTTTGGATATAAATATGAACTTGATAGAACTAAAAATGCATGCATTGTCTAACATAATGTCCTAGGAGTGTCATCTGATGGAGATTGTAAAAGGTTAGTGCATCATTTTAGCTGGTTTTATGGTTTTGGTGACCCTGTCTTTGACTTGACAAAACATTACACACAACTCTTGTAAATGTACTGTCCTAACATACTCTAAATTTATGCTTTCGCCGTAAAACCTTTTTGAAATCGTAAAACGTGGTTAGATTAAGGAGATGTTTATCTTTCAAATGGTGTAAAATAGTTGTATATTTGAAAAATTTGAATTTTGACATTTATTTGGATTCAAATTTGCCGCTCTTGAAATGCACCTGCTGTTGATGGAGTGCACCACGGGTGGCACGCTAGCGTCCCACCTAGCCCCAAGAGGTTAAGGGCTTGTAAGTAAGCATTTCACTGTAAGGTCAACACCTGTTGTATTCAGCGCATGTGACAAATAACATTTAAATGAATTTGATTTGAAAAAAATCAACGCACAACATTAATTGAATGAGTGTTGAGTGCCAGAAAGATCGCAAAGACTGCCTGCGACTACAGAGAAAAATTGCTGTGTACTGTACTGTAGCTATGTAGTATTTGTTGTGCATGGTCCCTGACAAATAGTAAAACGAATTAAATTAAACTAATAAAATAAAGAGCGACAGTAAGTTAGCAGTAACAGACCTTGTCAGGCCTGCCCTCGGCATCTTTGAGCAGGATGTAGGGTTTCTTCCTGATACGGTTCAGGTCCTCGTGTAGACCGTCCAACAGGAAGGCCAGCAGCTCGTGAGAGTCCTGCTGCTGGTAGCCTGAGAACTGGGGGGCAAAACGACCCACCTGGGTCTGGAGGGAGGGGAGAACAGAGACACACACAAACAGGTATATAGGAAATTCCAAATTGACACTTCACCCCTAGGGAACTTGTGGAGATTGAATGAGTGGAAGCAAAATAGTAGATTCCACCAACCTGTAGCCTGTCAGATAACAAAGTAGTACTATTGCCATATTTCTTATATCTGTGATACTTTCTGATCTACTCAAGAGCAGTGGTGTAATCGAAGTTAAACTCACGTAAACACCGTTCACGCACCTTTTCTATTTTGCATGAACGTTGACCCACCTATTGCGGAAAACCACATTGAAAGTATAGGGAGCGTTACTTTATTCACCACGAACGGAAATCAGTGTTAACCCACCCATTCTTTCTACTACTACATCACTGCTCAAGAGACTCGGTTGTTGTGGCGTGTGGGTCTAAGGGTCAATTTGGGATTGGGCACATCATTGCTGCATTTCAATCCAGAATCAAAGCAGAAGTGAGGAAACAACTTTCAGACCATGTGAATTTCAGAAGTTAGTACGGGTACAGTACAGGGTTGAGGTCAATTCAGAATGTAAACCAAATTTCAATTAGACATTTTCCCAATTGAAAAGCATTGAAGATAATTGGAATTTCAGTGTACATTCGGAATTGCCTGGAATGGAAATGGACTTGACACCAACCCTGGTACAGTAAATTACCTTGAAAGGCCGTGGTGTGACGTAGCTGTACTTCCCAGACCACGACTGCTTGGTGATCTCAGCGTAGGCCTTGGCGATCTCCCCTTTCATTCCCAGAGGGTTGTCCTCATTCAACTCATCGTTGTACTTGTCTTTCAGGAAATACTCGGTGAGAGGAGGAACATTACTTAAACACTGAAGAAAAACAACGAAAGAAACACACAAAATATATAAAAGATTAAAAGTTGGGGGGGGAAAAGCAGTAAAACAAGACAGGGAATAACGAGCAAATCCAAATGAAAAACCCAACAGTCAAAGGAATCGCCAAAACCAACAGTATTATACAATGCCAGAGGTCAATCAAAACCAGCAGCAGTTCCTGCCATGATAAAATTAAAACAAATGCATACACACCAACGTACACAGTGAACAGTTTAATGTATTTTTTTTATTTAACCAGGCAAGTCAGTTAAGAACAAATTCTTATTTACAATGACGTCCTACCAAAAGGCCTCCTGCGGGGAAGGAGGCTGGGATTAAAAATATAGGACAAAATGCACATCACGACAGGACAACACATAAAGAGAGACCTAAGACAACATAGCAGCAACACACCATGGAAGCAACATCACATAACAAAATGGTAGCAGCGCAAAACATGGTACAAACATCATTTGGCAAATTAAGGGGTTAGAGTATGGTACCTGCAGTGCAGAGTTCATGAAGCAGGTGTTTCCCAGGTTGGAGAGACCACACAGGCCAGCCCGCTCACTCTGCCTGCCTTCGGAGCACTCATAGCTGTTATACGGGTGGTAGGACGGAAGGCTGTAGCTAGAGTTTTTCACACTGAAGAGGATCCATAACATCAGTCAGGAATAAATAAAGAACATGGACTTAGCCTATTGCATACGGCTGGATAAGATAACTGGATGTTACCAAACTAAATGCAGGCATAAAGTACTTAAGAGTAGCGGCATAATAATGTGTACTGCTTATTTTTAAGTAATTGCCTTAATCTTGTTTGGACCCCATGAAGAGTAACGGGGATCCTTAATAAATACAAAAGGCTAGTGCCGACACACAAACCTTAAACATTTTTAGGTCTTTATTACAAAAATAAATACTCCCACGTCACCCCCCCACAACCCCTCAGACGATCCTGCAGGTGAAGAAGGTGGAGGTCCTGAGCTGAGGTGGTTACACGTGGTCTGCTGTTGTAACGTCAAATTCTCTAAAACGACATTGAAGGTGGCTTATGGTACAGAATTTAACATTAAATTCTCTGGCAACAGCTCTGGTGGACATTCCTGCAGTCAGCATGCCAAACGCACACTCTCTGAAAACTTGAGACATGTGGCATTGAGTTGTGTGACAAAAACTGCACATTTTAAAGTGGCCTTTTATTGTCCCCAGTACAAGGTGCACCTGTGTAATGAACATGCTGTTTAATCAGCTTCTTAATATGCCACACCTGTTAGGTGGATGGATTATCTTGGCAATGGAGAAATGCTCAATAACAGGGTTGTAAACAACTTGTGCACAAAATGTAAAGAGAAATACAATTTTTGTGCGTATGGAAGATATCTGGGGCCTATTTTTTCAGCTCATGAAACATGGGACAAACCCTTTACATGTTGCGTTTATATTTTTGTTCAGTGTGTGAGAGACACACACTTTTAGTCTTGTAGTGTGTACACACACACACACCTGCCCGTCAAACATCTCATTCCAAAAATCATGTGCAATAATACAGTGTTGGTCCCCCTTTGCTGCTATAACAGCCTCCACTCTTCTGGGGAGGCTTTCCACTACATGTTGGAACATTGCTGCAGGGACTTGCTTCCATTCAGCCACAATGGCATTAATGAAGTCGGGGCGATTAGACCTGGCTTCCCATCAGCGCTCCAATTCATTGTGAAGGTGTTCGATGGGGTTGAGGTCAGGGATGTGTACAGGCCAGTCAAGTTATTCCACAGCAATCTCAACAAACCATTTGATGTACCTCACTTTGTGCACCGGGGCATTGTCATGCTGAAATAGTAAAGGGCCTTCCCCAAACTGTTGCTACAAAGTTGGAAGCACAATCGTCTAGTTTGTCATTGTATGCTGTAGCATTAAGATTTCCCTTACCTTGAAATAAGGGACCTACCACGAACCCGCAAAACACCAGTCTCAATGTCAACAGTGAAGAGGCGACTCCGGGATACTGGCCTTCTAGGCAGAGTTGCAAAGAAAAATCCATACCTCAAACTGGCCAATAAAAAGATTAAGATGGGCAAAAGACACTGGACAGAGGAACACCGCCTAGAAGGCCAGCATCCCGGAGTTGCCTCCTCACTGTTGACGTTGAGACTGGTGTTTTGCGGGTACTATTTAATGACTTGTGAGGCGTCTGTTTCTCAGAATAGACACTAATCTACTTGTCCTCTTGCTCAGTTGTGCACCAGGGCCTCGCACTCTTTCTATTCTGGTTAGAGACAGTTTATGCTGTTCTGTGAAGGGAGAAGTACACACCGTGGCACGAGATCTTCCGTTTCTTGGAAATTTCTCACATGCAATAGCTTTCATTTCTCAGAACAAGAATAGACTGACGAGTTTCAGAAGAAAGGGTCTTTGTTTCTGGCCATTTTGAACCTGTAATCAAACCCAAATGCTGATGCTCCAGATACTCAACTAGTCTAAAGAAGGCCAGTTGTATTGCTTCTTTAACCAGACAAGAGTTTTCAGCTATGCTAACAATTGCAAAAGGGTTTTCTAGTGATCAATTAGCTAATCCAAATGTATCATTTAAAAAAAAGGCAATGTGTCACTGGAACACAGGAGCGATGGTTGCTGATAATGGGCCTCATCTACATTGGCGTACAATTACATTCAAAATATTCTGCAGTTTACAGCTACAATAGTCATTTACAACAATGTCTACACTATTTCTGATCAATTTCATGTCATTTTAAAAATGGACCAAAGAAATACATACATTCTTTCAAAAACAGACATTTCTAAGTGACCCCAAATGTTTGAAAGTTAGTGTACACACACCATTTAAATTTTTTTCAGAACATTAACAACCATGTGTGTTCTCTTGTTTTGTACTGTTATGTAGTTTCGACCCAATGATTCATCTGACAAAAAACTATGCGTGCTGCAGGCCCAGGAATGGATCAAAGCTGGCGGGACATTCAATGACGTATCTTCACAGACAAATCAACCGTGGCCCTTGAGCTATCTGCTCAAAATTGCTACACAAAAAAATGAAGGTCAAGCAAGCCTAGTCCCAAGCATCCCCTCAAACTCCATGTGTAGGAGGGCAATTTCTCACCAGGGACCAGGCCCATATTTGCATTTTGATGTTAAGTTTGGCTATTTACAAAGCAAAAGGTACATCAAATATTATAGCCTACACCTCACAGACGGCTGTGTTCCACAATAATTCACTGTTGGCTCCTTTTTCAGGTATCATGGCTCAAGATGAGGAAAAAAAAATCAAGAGATTTGCTGGACCCTATGTCAGAGGTGTTTCAGGGACCACATCGTTTCTTTCAAGGTAGGATTATAGTAATATTTTGTTATGTTTAAGCATATTTACATGTATATTTCTAGAATTGTACCTAATGTTGGCTGTCAGGCTAAATGTATTTTTCTCCAAATGCAGACAATGACCCAAAACACACTGCCGCCCGGGTTTGCATTGCAAATGAGGGCATAAACTGGGTCAAGATGCCAGCATACTAAGTAGACTTTTATGTAGTAAAATAAAGGTTAAATAAAATAACCTATAGTATATCAAAAAATATTTTTTGCATCTCCACATGTAGAGCTCCTGATTTAGACCCGATCGAACTTGTTTGGCATCAACTGAAAACATTCATCCGCAACTCTGCCAAGCCTACAAGCTAAGTTGAACTGGTGCAACAAATTCACTGATCATCTCAGCAAAGTTTTACCCGTGGTCGTGGAGCTGGGGGGGGGGTCATGCAACTGAAATGTAGTTGAAATAAACATCTGCATTTTCAAAGTATTTTTTCCCGTTATTTTATTAATGACAGCATAAAGATGTTGAACAGATACTGTACAGTACACTTTAACCAACATTTCACAGTTGCATGAGGTTTTGAGTTAGAAAAAAAAAAAACTTGAGTACTCAAGCATCGAATACATTGCAAGTTCGGGGGGGTTCACACCTACGGTCGCCGGGCTACGAAGAGTCTATCGTCCTGCTTATAGCCCATCATGGAAACATTGTTTGCATGGTGGGCTACACCTGCTACAGATAAACCGCCTGTTAATGAGTTCCGAGAGCCGATCTGTTATCCAACGATTATTATTAACCCTACATTATAAAAGCCCCTTAGGGCAAATCTGGTCTGTGAGAATACCTAACGAAAAAAAGCCCCTTAGATTTTGAGTCCTCCAATCCTGGAAACGTTGTTTGCAGAATTCAAAGCCCGCTACGCTTGTGAATCCTGGAAACGTTGTTTGCAGAATTCACAGCCCGCTACGCTTGTGAAAAACAAAATACATCCAGCTGCCCATCACTACTGTAAATAAAAACACAGAACATCTAAGGGGACTCTTTATAAAGCAGGGTTAATAATATTTAAATCGTTGGATAACAGATCGGCTCTCGGAACTCATTAAGAGACGGCTTCTATCTTCAATATAAATCATTAATTCAGAAGGTTATAATAAACAGAAAATTGCGTGTCAATTCATAAACCATGGAATCGGTACGTCAAAAATCTATTCCAACTATTTTGCAATCTATATGGCACAGCTGTCAATTTTTGGTCCTTAAATGAAACTGGTATATTTTTTATTTATCACAATTTTCTTTAACCAATTTTGGTCTTTAACCTCTTGACGGTCGCTTAGGATAGGGGGCGCTACAGCGCTTTTAGAAAAAAAATGGTGCCCATTTTAAACGGCCTACTACTCAAACTCAGAAGCTAGGATATGCATATAATTAATACTTGTGGATAGAAAACACCCTAAAGTTTCTAAAACTGTTTGAATGGTGTCTGTGAGTATAACAGAACTCATATCGCAGTCAAAACCCCGAGACAGATCGAAACAGGAAGAGGAATTGTGAATTGCGGTCTCAACTTCATCTCGTTGCCTATAAATCACACCGTTAGCAATGGTTCATTGAGCACTTCCTATTGCTTCCACTAGATGTCCCCAGTCTTTACAAAGTGATTTGAGTCTCCTACTGTGAAAACTGACTGAATGACACGCTGTGGAACGTGGTCACATGAGGATAGCCATCACCATTATGACGCCGGCGCCCCTGGCTACCCTCCCCTTTCGAAACGTTTATAAAGACAATGCAATCGTCCCCCTTGAATCTTATTGGAGCTCTGGTTGAAAAAGGCCCTAAAGATTTATGTTATACAACGTTTGACATGTTTGAACGAACCTAAATAAGAAAAAAATGCATTTTGTTGAAAGAGTAGCCCTACGCACGTCGGAACTTTTGGTGCAGCCTTCAGAACACGCTAACAAGAACAAGCTATTGGAACATAAAGGATGAACTTTTTCGAACGAAAATACATTTGTTGTGGACCTGGGATTCCTGGAAGTGCCTAAGGATGAAGATAATCATTTACATTTAAGTCATTTAGCAGACGCTCTTATCCAGAGCGACTTACAAATTGGTGCATTCACCTTATGATATCCAGTGGAACAACCACTTTACAATAGTGCATCTAAATCTTTTAGGGGGGGGGGGGGGTTAGAAGGATTACTTTATCCTATCCTAGGTATTCCTTAAAGAGGTGGGGTTTCAGGTGTCTCCGGAAGGTGGTGATTGACTCCGCTGTCCTGGCGTCGTGAGGGAGCTTGTTCCACCATTGGGGTGCCAGAGCAGCGAACAGTTTTGACTGGGCTGAGCGGGAACTGTGCTTCCTCAGAGGTAGGGGGGCCAGCAGGCCAGAGGTGGATGAACGCAGTGCCCTTGTTTGGGTGTAGGGCCTGATCAGAGCCTGAAGGTATGGAGGTGCCGTTCCCTTCACAGCCCCGTAGGCAATCACCATGGTCTTGTAGCGGATGCGAGCTTCAACTGGAAGCCAGTGGAGAGAGCGGAGGAGCGGGGTGACGTGAGAGAACTTGGGAAGGTTGAACACCAGACGGTCTGCGGCGTTCTGGATGAGTTGTAGGGGTTTAATGGCACAGGCAGGGAGCCCAGCCAACAGCGAGTTGCAGTAATCCAGACGGGAGATGACAAGTGCCTGGATTAGGACCTGCGCCGCTTCCTGTGTGAGGCAGGGTCGTACTCTGCGAATGTTGTAGAGCATGAACCTACAGGATCGGGTCACCGCCTTGATGTTAGTGGAGAACGACAGGGTGTTGTCCAGGATCACGCCAAGGTTCTTAGCACTCTGGGAGGAGGACACAAGGGAGTTGTCAACCGTGATGGCGAGATCATGGAACGGGCAGTCCTTCCCCGGGAGGAAGAGCAGCTCCGTCTTGCCGAGGTTCAGCTTGAGCTGGTGATCCGTCATCCACACTGATATGTCTGACAGACATGCAGAGATGCGATTCGCAGCCTGGTTATCAGAAGGGGGAAAGGAGAAGATTAATTGTGTGTCGTCTGCATAGCAATGATAGGAGAGACCATGTGAGGATATGACAGAGCCAAGTGACTTGGTGTATAGCGAGAATAGGAGAGGGCCTAGAACAGAGCCCTGGGGGACACCAGTGGTGAGAGCGCATGGTGCGGAGACAGATTCTCGCCACGCCACCTGGTAGGAGCGACCTGTCAGGTAGGACGCAATCCAAGCGTGGGCCGCGCCGGAGATGCCCAACTCGGAGAGGGTGGAGAGGAGGATCTGATGGTTCACAGTATCAAAGGCAGCAGATAGGTCTAGAAGGATGAGAGCAGAGGAGAGAGAGTTAGCTTTAGCAGTGCGGAGAGCCTCCGTGACACAGAGAAGAGCAGTCTCAGTTGAATGCCCAGTCTTGAAACCTGACTGATTAGGATCAAGAAGGTCATTCTGAGAGAGATAGCAGGAGAGCTGGCCAAGGACGGCACGTTCAAGAGTTTTGGAGAGAAAAGAAAGAAGGGATACTGGTCTGTAGTTGTTGACATCGGAGGAATCGAGTGTAGGTTTTTTCAGAAGGGGTGCAACTCTCGCTCTCTTGAAGACGGAAGGGACGTAGCCAGCGGTCAAGGATGAGTTGATGAGCGAGGTGAGGAAGGGGAGAAGGTCTCCGGAAATGGTCTGGAGAAGAGAGGGGATAGGGTCAAGTGGGCAGGTTGTTGGGCGGCCGGCCGTCACAAGACGCGAGATTTCATCTGGAGAGAGAGGGGAGAAAGAGGTCAAAGCACAGGGTAGGGCAGTGTGAGCAGGACCAGCGGTGTCGTTTGACTTAGCAAACGAGGATCGGATATCGTCAACCTTCTTTTCAAAATGGTTGACGAAGTCATCCGCAGAGAGGGAGGGGGGGGGGGAGGGGGAGGATGATTCAGGAGGGAGGAGAAGGTAGCAAAGAGCTTCCTAGGGTTAGAGGCAGATGCTTGGAATTTAGAGTGGTAGAAAGTGGCTTTAGCAGCAGAGACAGAAGAGGAGAATGTAGAGAGGAGGGAGTGAAAGGATGCCAGGTCCGCAGGGAGGCGAGTTTTCCTCCATTTCCGCTCGGCTGCCCGGAGCCCTCTTCTGTGAGCTCGTAGTGAGTCGTCGAGCCACGGAGCAGGAGGGGAGGACCGAGCCGGCCTGGAGGATAGGGGACAGAGAAAATCAAAGGATGCAGAAAGGGAGGAGAGGAGGGTTGAGGAGGCAGAATCAGGAGATAGGTTGGAGAAGGTTTGAGCAGAGGGAAGAGATGATAGGATGGAAGAGGAGAGAGTAGCGGGAGAGAGAGAGCGAAGGTTGGGACGGCGCAATACCATCCGAGTAGGGGCAGAGTGAGAAGTGTTGGATGAGAGCGATAGGGAAAAGGATACAAGGTAGTGGTAGGAGATTTGGAGGGGAGTTGCAATGAGATTAGTGGAAGAACAGCATCTAGTAAAGATGAGGTCAAGCGTATTGCCTGCCTTGTGAGTAGGGGGGGAAGGTGAGAGGGTGAGGTCAAAAGAGGAGAGGAGTGGAAAGAAGGAGGCAGAGAGGAATGAGTCAAAGGTAGACGTGGGGAGGTTAAAGTCACCCAGAACTGTGAGAGGTGAGCCATCCTCAGGAAAGGAACTTATCAAGGCGTCAAGCTCATTGATGAACTCTCCAAGGGAACCTGGAGGGCGATAAATGATAAGGATGTTAAGCTTGAAAGGGCTGGTAACTGTGACAGCATGGAATTCAAATGAGGAGATAGACAGATGGGTCAGGGGAGAAAGAGAGAATGTCCACTTGGGAGAGATGAGGATTCCAGTGCCACCACCCCGCTGGCTCGATGCTCTAGGGGTATGCGAGAACACGTGGGCAGACGAAGAGAGAGCAGTAGGAGTAGCAGTGTTATCTGTGGTAATCCATGTTTCCGTCAGCGCCAGGAAGTCTAGGGACTGGAGGGTAGCATAGGCTGAATCAAAGGTAAGGGATTATTGACAATAGTATACAAGACTAGATTTGATATGCGATTGTTCCAAGATGGCGCTGACCTGTATTGCTAGCCTATTGTTCAGAGTATCGCATCCCCTTTTATCGCAAAGTGTGATTACCCAGTAAAGTTATTTTTAAATCTGGCATTACAGGTGCTTTCAAGAGATATTCATCTATAAATCTTAGAATGACAATTTTACATTTTAAAAATGTTTTCGAATAGTAATTTAGTAAATTGTAGCGCTGTTTCATCGGATGCAGTTGAGGGAAAATAGTTAGTCAACGTTACGCACCGATGTAAAATGCTGCTTTTATATATAAATATGAACTTTATCGAACAAAAGAATGCATGTATTGTGTAACATGATGTCCTAGGTGTGTCATCTGATGAAGATTGTCAAAGGTTAGTGCTGCATTTAGCTGTTTTTTGGTTATTTGTGATGTATGTGGTTGGTCGGAAAATGGCTATGTGGCTACTTTTACGATATACTCCTCTAACATAATCTAATGTTTTGCTTTTGCTGTAAAGCCTTTTTGAAATCGGACAACGTGGTTCGATTCAGGAGAGGTGTATCTAGAAAACGATATAACATAGTCCTATATTTGAAAAAAAAAAAATGAAAAAAAAAAAAAAGGATTTTTCGCTGGATGTCCATCCCGAGCCCGACCAGGGGTTAATGCAGGGCCTACAGACAAGTTCTAGTTTTTCCCCCTGATTTTAGAGGGAGAGAAACCAAAAGCCCACCGTGCCTATTTTTTGAAAAGCCTCAGTTCACACACACCAAGTGAAATTCCCCCAATGTATTAACCCAAGTTCTCTCTTAACTCCAGGACCACTGACAGTTTTGTTGTTGTCTGATGCAGGACTCGTGCCAGAGGAGAGACTCAGACTGAAAACGGCTCCATTAAAGGCCACGGTTTAGACTACCGATCGATCAGCGTTCTAACTCCCCCTTGTTATAGCGTAGTGCAATGACAGAATCCAACCACATCTACCACTAAACGGTCGCGGCATAAGCTCGTAACATTTAAAGGAATAACCAATGTATATATTGGAAGTAGAAGTATTGTTGCCCATTAGTTTACTCCAATTAGGGGAGGAGTGGTAGGGTTAGGGGACAATAAAGGAAAATGTATATATTTTTATAAAATATGGACGATTGGAAATTATGCAAACACTCATTGATAGAACTCAGTCTGCAATATTAAAGCTGATCACTATCTGCATCTATATAAATGTATATATTTTTTAAGCATTACCAATTTTATATACACTTTAGATTGCAAAACATCCTTTACGTAAGTCAAGGAACTCCGATTTGATCCCATCTACCTTGTTGGCCTGAGTTGTCATTGAGATAATTATGAAACCATCGGCAAGCATCAGTACCCAACCCTATCAAGGACAGCTTATTCAACAGACATGGCAAAAATTCTTTAAGGCATTTGCAATATCATTTACAACAAGCATGGTAGCTGTAGTGGTGCCATGTTTAGGTCTGAATCCGATTGATTAACATTAAGAAAACAATTTACAGAAAATAGCAGCTGTTTGTGGACCAATGATCCTAGAATTTGAAAGACAGGAGCCTGGAAATGGATTCATAATTATCAAGATCACTACTATCCACACCCTTATGGAGTGGTAGCAACAAAGCCGCTTTCCACACTTTTGGAATATATATATATTAACACATTTGTGTTCCTGTCCCAGCAATGAGAGGCGCTGCATACTTAAGCAAAGACAGGTCCAAACTGTCAGCTGCTAATGGACTTCTTGGTGTCAACTGCTAATAAGGCAGCATTAACATCGGTTTCTGTGAGTTGCCAAAATTAAAAACCGAGACTACCATTTACCAAGTCACGTAAGGGTGACTGATTATCCATCGAGTCAACTGACTAGCCAAAACCAGTATGATAAACATTTCTTTCAAATAGGAAACCAGCAGAGTTAAATGCTGATTAAAAGCATCATTATTAACTTTTTCCAGTAATGATGCAGAAAACTGCTTAGGCAGGGAAGTAGAGGAATTACCCGGCTTCAGTGAATTATCGGTTTTCCAGAATTTAGCGTGATCACCAGTCTGCCATAGCGCTAAGGAAGTAAATTGATTTAGCATGTAACCTAGCTCACTACGTTAAGAGCTCGTACAGTTACTGCTCCACAAATATTTGCCATTGCCTTAACTTAGCCTCTGCCCAGGCTTTCAACAACCATCTTTCGTCAAAATCCATATAGGTCTCAGCCACCACCAGCAGCATCTCACCTCAAACGCTTTAACCAGAGTCCAGGTCTAGCTCAGCTCACTCCTTGCCCAGGCCTTGGTCCCAGAGCTCAGTCCCAGTTCAGATATGCAGCAGAGGAGCACAGTAAGCAAGGCCCATCCCATTCCGAGCGCAACACAGTCAAACATAGCTAACGAGAAGCCTCTACCCTCAGTCACAGTTGAAGTTATGCAGTGCCTCTCCTCACTCTCAGGGACTCTACTCACTCAGCAGGGACTCTACTCCCTGCTGAGTGACAGTGCCATCCCCTGCCCTGTCCCCTAGCATCACCCTGCTCCTGCCCTGACATGTGCTCTGCACTGCTGCTACCACAGGATAGCCTATTTATAGCAGCAGCTACCTAAGCTACAACGATGCGCAAGAATACGATTCAGGAAGTAGAGATAGACAGAAAAAGAAAGCGGGAAAGGGAAGACAAGAGCAAAGGAGAGGCAAAATAGAGGGAATAGAAAGTGGTACAGGAGAGAGATGTAGGGTGAGAGGAAGGGGTACAGGAGAGACAGATGGGTAAAGGAAAGAAAGGGGATGTACTGGCAAGAAAGACAGATGGAGAGCTCAAGAGAAAGGAGGGAAAAGAGCAGAGGGGGGGTGACAGCAGAGAGTTCCTGCTGAGGTTGCAGAATACATCTTGTCCAAATAGACAGCTACTTTAATATGCAATTAGGTATTCAAATAGCTGGGTCTCCTTAAGAATCTACTGTAGCCTGAGTAGAGAGCATAGCTGGAGGAGGATGTGATGACAATAATGAAGTTAGCATCTGTGTCGCAGCTAGGCAAGAGAGAGGGTGTGGTGGAGAGAGGGAAAGGGGGGGGGCAGATGAAATTCATTCTGAAGGTCACACAGGGATTGCAGAATATGCAGCACAATGAGCTCAGAGAGAGGGGAAGAAGTGAGAGAGAAAAATGTGAGAGGACTGTCACTGCACACAGGGAGTCTAGGGACAGTGGCTCAGAACAAATGCATCTTGTCTAGGGTTGCAAAGGGTTGGAAACTTTCCGAGAAGTTGAATTTGGGGAATTTTCCTTCAATTCAAAGTTATCGTATAACAGTGAACCTTTTTTGTGGGATGCACATAAGTCAATTCTAGGTCTTGTGACATATTTTGGTTAAACTATCCGCAATTCACTGGAATTGCAACCCTCTGCATGCACAGTGCATTTTTCCATCACATGTGCAGTGCACTCTTCCATCACATGTACAGCTGATTCTCAAAATCTTGCACTAATGACATGCTATTGAGCCCACACGCTTTCTGGTAAGTCTTGATCACAATACTGGGTGGGGTGAATATACACTGCTCAAAAAAATAAAGGGAACACTAAAATAACATCCTAGATCTGAATGAATGAAAATCTTATTAAATACTTTTCTTTACATAGTTGAATGTGCTTACAAAAATCACAAAAATAAATCATGGAAATCCAATTTATCAACCCATGGAGGTCTGGATTTGGAGTCACACTCAATTAAAGTGGAAAACCACACTACAGGCTGATCCAACTTTGATGTAATGTCCTTAAAACAAGTCAAAATGAGTCTCAGTAGTGTGTGGCCTCCATGTGCCTGTCTGAACTCCCTACAACGCCTGGGCATGCTCCTGATGAGGTGGCGGATGGTCTCCTGAGGGATCTCCTCCCAGACCTGGACTAAAGCATCCGCCAACTCCTGGACAGTCTGGTGCAACATGGCGTTGGTGGATGGAGCGAGAAATGATGTCCCAGATGTGCTCAATTGGATTCAGGTCTGGGGAACGGGCGGGCCAGTCCATAGCATCAATGCCTTCCTCTTGCAGGAACTGCTGACACACTCCAGACACAAGAGGTCTAGCATTGTCTTGCATTAGGAGGAACCCAGGGCCAACCGCACCAGCATATGGTCTCACAAGGGGTCTGAGGATCTCATCTCGGTGCCTAATGGCAGTCAGGCTACCTCTGGCGAGCACATGGAAGGCTGTGCGGCCCCCCAAAGAAATGCCACCCCACACCATGACTGACCCACCGGCTAACCGGTCATGCTGGAGGATGTTGCAAGCAGCAGAACGTTCTCCACGGCGTCTCCAGACTCAGTCACGTCTGTCACATGTGCTCAGTGTGAACCTGCTTTCATCTGTGAAGAGCACAGGGCGCCAGTGGCGAATTTGCCAATCTTGGTGTTCTCTGGCAAATGCCAAACGTCCTGTACGGTGTTGGGCTGTAAGCACAACCCCCACCTGTGGACGTCGGGCCCTCATACAACCCTCATGGAGTCTGTTTCTGACCGTTTGAGCAGACACATGCACGTGGCCTGCTGGAGGTCATTTTGCAGGGCTCTGGCAGTGCTCCTCTTGCACAAAGGCGGAGGTAGCGGTCCTGCTGCTGGGTTGTTGCCCTCCTACGGCCTCCTCCACGTTTCCTGATGTACTGGCCGGTCTCCTGGTAGCGCCTCCATGCTCTGGACACTACGCTGACAGACACAGCAAACCTTCTTGCCACAGCTCGCATTGATGGGCCATCCTGGATGAGCTGCACTACCTGAGCCACTTGTGCGGGTTGAAGACTCCATCTGATGCTACCACTAGAGTGAAAGCACCGCCAGCATTCAAAAGTGACCAAAACATCAGCCAGGAAGCATAGGAACTGAGAAGTGGTCTGGTCACCACCTGCAGAACCACCCCTTTATTGGGGGTGTCTTGCTAATTGCCTATAATTTCCACCTGTTGTCTATTCCATTTGCACAACAGCATGTGAAATGTATTGTCAATCAGTGTTGCTTCCTAAGTGGACAGTTGGATGTCACAGAAGTGTGATTGACTTGGAGTTACATTGTGTTGTTTAAGTGCGCCCTTTATTTTTTTGAGCTGTATATTTTACATTACATTATTTTTTTGTTAACTAGCAAATAGTAGCCTTCAGCAAAGTGTGTTTAAATAATTTCTAACTTGTTAACAATTTTTTTGTTAATTTCTGCTACCATGTGGGTTTTAGCTTGCTTGAGCCTGCTAACTGAGGTGTTAAAGGGTACGTGGGACGAAATCGTCCCACACTATTCAACAGCCAGTGACAAATCAGAGGGCCAAATTTAAAACCACAAAATGTAAATTCAAAGTTCTCAAACATAGGACTATTTTACACCATTTGAAAGACAAGACTCTCGTTAATCTAACCACATTGTCCGATTTCAAAAAGCCTTTACAGCGAAAGCAAAACATTAGATTGTGTCAGGAGAGTACCTTGCCAAAAATAATCACAGCCATTTTCAAAGCAAGCATATGTCACAAAAACCAAAACCACAGCTAAATGCAGCACTAACCTTTGATGATCATCAGATGACACTCCTAGGACATTATGTTATACAATACATGCATGTTTTGTTCAATCAAGTTTATATTTGTATCAAAAACCAGCTTTTTACATTAGCATGTGATGTTCAGAACTAGCATACCCACCGCAAACTTCCGGTGAATTTACTAAATTACTCAAGATTAACGTTCACAAAATACATAAATTATTTTAAGAATTATAGATACAGAACTCCTTTATGCAATCGCGGTGTCAGATTTTAAAATAGCTTTTCGGCAAAAGCACATTTTGCAATATTCTGAGTACATAGCCTGGCCATCACGGCTAGCTATTTTGACACCCACCAAGTTTGGGGCTCACCAAACTCAGAATTAATATTAGAAAAATTGGATTACCTTTGCTGTTCTTCGTCAGAATACACTCCCAGGACTTAAACAACAAATGTTGTTTTGGTTCCAAATAATCCATAGTTATATTCAAATAGCTCTGTTTTGTTCGTGCGTTCAGGTCACTATCTGAAGGGTGACGCGCGAGCGCATTTCGTGACCAAAAAAATCAAAATATTCCATTACCGTACTTCGAAGCATGTCAAACGCTGTTTAAAATCAATTTATGCGATTTCTCATAAAATAGCGATAATATTCCAACCGGGCGACGTTGTATTCATTGAAAGACTGAAAAAAAAACATGGAGTCGTCTCGTGGACGCGCATCTCCAGTGTCATCGTTCCGTGCCTGACCACTCACAAAAACTCCTGCTGTTTTTCGCCCAGAGACAGGAGAGACCTCATTCCACTTTCTGGCGCCTTCTGAGAGCCAATGGAAGCCTTAGAAAATGTCACGTTACAGCAGAGATGCTGTATTTTTGATAGAGATGCCACAGAAGGAGAACAAATTGTCAGACAGGGCACTTCCTGTATGGAATCTACTCAGGTTTTGGCCTGCCATATGAGTTCTGTTATACTCACAGACACCATTCAAACAGTTTTAGAAACTTTAGAGTGTTTTCTATCCAAATCTACTAATTATATGCATATTCGTGTTTCTGGGCAAGAGTAGTAACCAGTTTAAATCGGGTACGTTTTTTATCCGGCCGTGCAAATACTGCCCCCTAGCCCCAACAGGTTAATTCACCTATTTTCATACATGTTTAATTTTAAAACATTTATCTTACAAAGGAGTTGTTTAATCTAACTTAACTATTTATCTGCACATGGAATTGTATTTATTGTTTTTTACTAATCTTTACAAGAAAATGCCACGGGAACTATCTGATGTGGAGACATTTCACTGCAGCTAATGTAGAAGGAAAAGTTGTGTACATTTGCAAATACTGTGCCAAATCATATGTGAAGAATGCAACAAAGATCCAGACTCATCTGGCCAAGTGCATAAAGTTCCCTCAGCGCTCACAACAAGCAACCTCTGACAAAAGTCGACTTCTATTCGAGGTGACACCTTATCGAAAGCAACAGCTCATGGTCCTCCTGGAATCAGAAGTGTTTTTGACTCAATGGAGGAACGTTGTCAGAGAATTGCAGATTAATGTCTTGCTCGAGCTGTGTATGCAACTGGTTCACCTCTGATGCTCACAGGAAATGTGTATCGGAAAAGATATCTGTATGTTCTTCGCCCAGCATACACCCCTCCAGTCAGACATGCTTTATCCACTCATTTGCTGGTTGCAGAGTTCAACAGAGTTCAAGTGAAGGTCAAGCATATCAGAGAAAGCAGACTGTATTGCAGTCATCTCTGATGGGTGGTCGAATGTTCGTGGGCAAGTAATAATTAACTACATCTCCAGCCCTCAACCAGTATTCTACAAGTGCACAGACACAAGGGACAGACATACCGGTCTCTACATTGCAATTGAGCTGAAGGCAGTCATCGATGACCTTGGACCACAGAAGGTATTTGCACTGGTGACAGACAATGCTGCGAACATTAAGGTGGAGGAGTCCTACCCTCACATCCCACCCATTGGCTGTGCTGCTCATGCATTGAATCTGCTCCTCAAGGACATCATGGCACTGAAAACAATGGACACACTGTACAAGAGAGCCAAGGAAATTGTTAGGTATGTGAAGGGTCATCAAGTTACAGCAGCAATCTACTGCTTCTCAAAGTGAGAAGAATAAGAGCACCACATTGAAGCTGCACAGCAACACCCGCTGGGGTGGTGTTGTCATCATATTTGACAGTCTCCTGGAGGGGAAGGAGTCTCTCCAAGAAATGGCCGATATGGACAGCCCCATCAAGAGGATCCTCCTGGATGATGTATTCTGGGAGAGAGTGGTAAGCAGCCTGAAACCTATAGCAATAGCACGGATTGAGGGAGACAATGCCATCCTGTCGGAAGAAATCCGTACTGCCTGCCCACTTCACTGTTGCTCCAAGCAGAGGAAACCGCAGTTCTGAAATACATCTGCCTGAAGCCCATACACGCATTGGCGTACATGTTGGACACGAAGTTCACTGGCAAGAGCATCCTTTCTGGTGCAGAGCTCAACAAGGCCTATGGTGTCAACACTACCGTGTCTTGCCGCCTTGGCCTGGATGAGGGCAAGGTTCTTGGCAGTCTGGCAAAGTACACTTCCAAGCTTGGGTTTTGGGATGGTGATGCAATATGGCAGTTGTGCCACCTGGTGGAAGGAACTTTGTGGATCTGAGGCTCTTTCCCCTGTTGCCTCCATCGCCCTCCAAATCCCACCAACACCAGCCACCTCAGAGTACAACTGGTCCTTGTTTGGGAACACACCAAAGCACGCAACAGGCTGACCAATACAAGGGTTGAAAAATGGGTGGCCATCCAGGCAAATTTACGCTTTTTGAGTCTGACAACTAGTCATCCTCAACAAGCTTGGAAAGTGACAATGAAGTTAGACCTCAGAGTCTGATGTTCAAGAGGTGGACATTGAGGAGGTCCAGGGAGAAGACGAGTCTATAAACGAAAGCTTTGGTTATCATTTTACAGAAGTATGTTGAAAACATTCTTGGGAGATACAATGGATCATTGGGGATCATTCAATATTCCCTTTTGTTGTTCAGTGAAATCCAATGTCAAGAGTAAGCAAATTAAGTTACATTTTAATTCGTAACTAAATTGTTGTTTTTTTATTTCTAATGGAAGGATTTAATCATTTACAATTATGTCTACTTATGATAAACCTTTTACCTTATGTTTGCCTCCATATGATATGGTAAATATATCCAATGCAAAAAACATCTATATTTAAATGGTATTAATATTCATTTGCATACATTTCCATTAATTCACACAGGAAGTTACCACCTCTGAATATTCCCCAAAATGTGCAACCCTAATCTTGTCCCACTTCATCTACAATCAAACAGTCAAAGACAGAGATCCATCCTTGCGTACTTAATCCTGGTTTGAAACATCCAAGATTAAAATAGCATCCTATCCATTATTCAATGCCAGAGCAGACCAAGCTGGCAATGTACAGTGAGGAGTGGGTTGACAGGAAGGGGATCTCAAATAAAATTGTATGTCACATACACGCATTTAGCAGATGTTATTGCAGGTGTAGCAAAATGCTTGTAGGGAGAGCCTACTCCCACATCACCATGGATTCCACAGATACAAGAAGACAATATGGAAATAAATCTGCCCTTAGTGTGCAATGGTGAAAACAGTGATGTGCTCAGACCGTAAGTGTGCTACATAAACTCAGCAAAAAAATAAACGTCCTCACTGTCAACTGCATTTATTTTCAGCAAACTTAACGTGTAAATATTCATATGAACATAAGATTCAGACAAACTGAACAAGTTCCACAGACACGTGACTAACAGAAATTGAACAATGTGTCCCTGAACAAAGAGGGGGGGGGGGGGGTCAAAATCAAGTCAGTATCTGGTGTGGCCACTAGCTGCATTAAGTACTGCAGCGCATCTCCTCCTCATGAACTGCACCAGATTTTACCCCACTCTTCCACCAGGGCACCTGTAAATTCCTGGACATTTTTGGGGGGGGAATGGCCCTAGCCCTCACTCTTCGATCCAACAGGTCCCAGATGTGCTCAATGGGCCAATGGGATTGAGATCCGGCTCTTCGCTGGCCATGGCAGAACACTGACATTCCTGTCTTGCAGGAAATCACGCACAGAACAAGCAGTATGGCTGGTGGCATTGTCATGCTGGAGGGTCATGTCAGGATGAGCCTGCAGGAAGGGTACCACATGAGGGAGGAGGATGTCTTCCCTGTAACGCACAGCTTTGAGATTGCCTGCAATGACAACAAGCTCAGTCCGATGATGTGACACACCGTCCCAGACCATGACGGACCCTCCACCTTGATCCTGCTCCAGAGTACAGGCCTCGGTGTAACGCTCATTCCTTCGACGATAAACACGAATCCAACCATCACCCCTGGTGAGACAAAACTGCGACTCATCAGTGAAAAACACTTTGTGCCAGTCCTGTCTGGTCCAGCGACGGTGGGTTTGTGCCCATTGGCGACGTTTTTTGCCGGTGATGTCTGGTGAGGACCTGCCTTACAACAGGTCTACAAGCCCTCAGTCCAGCCTCTCTCACTGTATTGCTGACAGTCTGAGCACTGATGGAGGGATTGTGCATTCCCGGTGTAACTCGGGCAGTTGTTGCCATCCTGTACCTGTCCCGCAGGTATGATGTTCAGATGTACCAATCCTGTGCAGGTGTTGTTACACGTGGTCTGCCAATGCGAGGACAATCAGCTGTCCGTCCTGTCTCCCTGTAGCGCTGTCTTAGGCGTCTCACAGTACGGACATTGCAATTTATCGCCCTGGCCACATCTGCAGTCCTCATGCCTCCTTGCAGCATGCCTAAGGCACGTTCACGCAGATGAGCAGGGACCCTGGGCATCTTTCTTTTGGTGTTTTTCCAGAGTCAGTAGAAAGGCCTCTTTAGTGTCCTAAGTTTTCATAACTGTGACCTTAATTGCCTACCGTCTGTAAGCTGGTAGTGTCTTAACGACCGTTCCACAGGTGCATGTTCATTAATTGTTTATGGGTCATTGAACAAGCATGGGAAAGTGTTTAAACCCTTTACAATGAAGTTACAATGAAGTTATTTGGATTTTTACAAATTATCTTAGAAAGACAGGGTCCTGAAAAAGGGACATTTCTTTTCTTGCCAACATTCCTCTACAACTAGGCTATTGTTTAACTACTGGACAGGGACAACACAATCCACACCAGTGAACAACCCAGGTCTCAAGAGTTTATGGGTTGCATGAGTTTCACAGTAACTATTGATTCTCACTTGAACCACCTACACAAAATGACTCTCCTTGAATATTGTTAGAGAGTTACATTTCAATCAATTCATAATTCCATCAACAGATGATCAATTAATCTGAGATGACATTGAAACACGGTTTAACACGCGGAAGCTCTTCAGTCCTATGATGGAGAACACTGCTGTGAAAAGTTAAAACGACAGATGAAAACCATAAACTATGCAGGCAACTGCAAATCACCGCATAACCACCTCAAGCCTAAACCCAGAGATGTACAGAGTTCCACAAACTATCCTCCATATTGGCACCAAACATTCCATTAAATCAATAACATTTCTAATTTGCACTCTTTGCCTAGATAGAACCTTTGGAGCCAAGATGGCGTATGTTCAAAACGCGACATCTTCAGAGTTCACGCAACTCCATAGTGTCCCTCTATGGCCCTGTGTGTCCCAGCTGTCAGTCAATAAAACAACCCTCTCCATGCTCACTAGTCCTTACTTCCTGATGTTATGATTGTTTGTGAGAGATGAAGGGGAGATCTTTGGCAAAGCAGACAGATTGGAAGCACCAGATGACCTTAAAGATAAGGAATATCATACATTAGAGAGAAAGGATAATGGCTCTCAAAGAAGAGCCTTTAGAGTGGTGGTCATTAATTGAAAAATGATCGAAATAGGTCAAACCAGGGGTTTTCAAACTGGGGTCCAGGTACTGCAGGGGTCTGCGATTTTTATGAATATCGCAAACTGCAACAGAATACCATCGTGGATACCATTTCTATGTCTCTGCGTCCAGTATGAAGTTAATTAACCTCTCTTGGGTAGGGGGGCAGTATTTGGAATTTTGGATGAATGAGGTGCCCAACGTAAACTGCCTGTTACTCAGGCCCAGAAGCTAGGATATGCATATTGCAGTATTGGATAGAAAACACTCAAGTTTCCAAAACTGTTAAAATAGTGTCTGAGTATAACAGAACTGATATGGCAGGCAAAAACCTGAGGAAAATCCATCCACAAAGTGGGATATTTTTGATGTGGGTACTTTTCTATTGAATGCCTATACAGTATGTGTTTGGATATAACCCAAATTGCAGTTCCTATGGCTTCCACTAGATGTCAACAGTCTTTAGACATTGTTTCAGACTTGTATTCTGAAAAACGAGGCAGAATGAGACCATTTTCTAAGTGGCATGTAGAATGAAGCAGAGCTCCTTTGCGCACGTGACCGATAGCACGCCCTTCATTCTTTTTTCCTTTCAATTGAAGACGCTATTGTCCGGTTGAAATATTATCGATTGTTTAGACAATAGACAACCTGAGGATTAATTATAAACATCGTTTGACATGTTGCGACGAACTTTACCGGTACTATTAGGATGTATTCGTCTGCATGTCGTGACCGCCTTTGAGCCAGTGGATTACTGAACAAAATGCGCCAACAAAACAGAGGTTTTGGCACATAAAGAGGGACTTTATCGAACAAAACAAACATTTATTGTGTAACATGGACTCTTGTGACTGCAAACATATGAAGATCAAAGGTAAGTGATTACTTTTATCGCCATTTCTGACTTTTGCAATTCCTTTACTTGGTTGTAAAATATTTGTATGCTTTTGTAAGCGGTGCACTGTCCTCAGAAAATCGCATGGTATGCTTTCGCCATAAAGCCCTTTTGAAATCTGACACAGCGGCTGGATTAACAAGAAGTTCATCTTTAAGCCGATGTATAACACTTCTATTTTTATGAATGTTTAATTTGACTATTTCTGTATTTTGAATTTGGCGCTCTACAATTTCACCAGATGTTAAAGGAAGTTTCACGAGCCAATGCTAACTAGCGTTAGCGCAATGACGAAGTCTACAGTCATTGCCAAAATCTCAAACTATCCCTTAAAAATTGAGGAAATTATAGTAATTGGAGCTAATCACAGGGTTTGTTCTGTGTAGGACATTCTTAGGGAAGCCATCTAAGTGGTAGGTTTAGGGACTGAGAAACAGTTTGTGTCAACTTAAATGACCAAAACCAGATAAAAACCATGCAGAAAAGATACTGAACATGTATTTTCAAATAATACCAACTTTGAGAACTAAGAACCAAATAAAAGCTGGACAGTCAGGGAGATGGAAAATTCAGAAAACCGGGTATATGCCCATTTATTTTGTTATGTTTGAGCAGAGGAACAAAGCCTTAGCCATGGCAAAATGCATAGAATTGCAAGAAATGTGCTTTAAAAATGGCAAAATTGTCTTTCAGCTCCATGCCAAACTACATGGAATTGTTGGAAATTTGATTAACTGCTAAATTCACACCTAAAATGGAAAAATGTGTAGAACTGCAGAAAACGTGCTTCGAACAGCAACATTTTCTATGGCGCCAAGATACCTTTCTAGCTAATAGACTGGAAGATGAAGGGTAAACTCAGACAATGAAGTGTGGGGAGGTCAAAATAAAACTGTTAACCAAATTTATTCAGTTTAAAAAGTTGATTTCTTCTACCTGCCATTATCATTCAACTGATGACAAGACATTTTTTTTGCTAACGTATTATGGGGGTTCCTATGTCGCCGGTTAGCCTGGGAAAGACACGTTTGAAAACCCCTGGGTTAAACGATAAGAGATGTCAGCAACTAAAGCCAAGCAAATAGGATAGAGGCAAATATATGATAGAGAGTTGAAATTCAAAAGACGGTTGTAAAATAGTAGCTAAAATAATCGTAAGGATCTGCTAGGTTGAACATAAAATGTATACATTGAATGTATAAAACAAACTTAGCAAAATAGACCAGTATAGAGAAAGCTCTGCCTCAGAAGAACCTGTGTCTTTCCATCCCAAGTGAGAGTCATATCTAAATCGGAAGTCCAGCTCCTCACTCACATAACCCAAGGTCATGGACCCAGCCAGACACTCACTTTGGTGCAGAAGAACCTCTAGGCCACGATCCATCCTCATTCTTCTGCTCTATTACCAGGACCTGCATGGACATCAGAAATAGAAAGATAACACATAAATATGGAATCATAATATATACGCCACTATGTTAACCAACTTCCTTCGTCAGATTGGCCTACTGTACCATAAATGCATCTACAGCAAGCCTTCCCTGTGGCTCAGTTGGTAGAGCATGGTGTGTGCAACGCCAGGGTTGTGGGTTCGATTCCCACGGGGGGCCAGTACAAAAATAAAAATAAAAAAATGCATGAAATGAAATGTATGCACTCACTACTGTAAGTCGCTCTGGATAAGAGCGTCTGCTAAATTACTCAAATGTAAAATGTACAGTGTAATAAAGATAATCTAACGTTTTACCTAATGATATATAAGGAGGGCATTTGCACAACATGTTTCACAACAGCACACAACAAAATTCCAGAGACATATTGAGCAACCAGCTGATACCAATCACGACCACACCCAGAGACTGATGGCTGACTTAAGCACTCACACGAACATGTCAAGACATGAAAGCGCCCTAGCCACACGAACTGACCACTGGTGTAAAAAACAACATCCAATGAATATCGCAACCACCCAGACACGAATTACCAGAAAAACACACACACACACACACACACTTAGGGGTGTTGGACTCCGAGGACAAAGGACACTGCCAAGGGCCAATGGGAAGTCGACACCACCTGGAGAATGGACCGTCCCTCCACTCATCGACCAGTCAGGAGAGCGGACCTAGACTCAACCTACGTCAACACACTGTTATTTCATTGTATAAATTGGATGCACACTATGTTTCGGGGCTCTCTTCCGCTAGTTCCCTATGAGCTAAACGAACGAGTCCGTGCACGCTTTGGCAAATATCTTTGTCTCTTAATAAACTGCCTTACTATAAACTGAATCCACCCGGTCCAGTGTCTTGACTTGGTCTCCTTCTCAAGTAACTGATCATCAACAAAACTTGGTAGCAGAGGATGGTTTCAAACTCCTGAATTCGGTCCATTAATGGTTGATGTGAGAGGAGACAAGTCCGGGACAATCTCGTAAGGACGGGTGACCTGTCCGCAGGAGTCATCGGCGATTCTGCTTGCCCCGGGAAACTGATAAACGAGCTCGAATAAAAAAAAGGTAAGCAGAGCCTGTTAAAACAAAATCTGCATATTGTATTATAGTCTTTATCCAAATTTTGATCAGTAGTACTGGGCGTGAGTATGAATTACTGTTAATATTGTACGAAATTATATAGACAAACGTTAAGGCTGAGTACAAGGATATTTGCTGTTATAGGCCTGAAAATGTATCCGTGAGTTTCTGTCCAACTAAAGTGGCGTTTGGTTTGAGACATTAATATACAGTCAGGTACATGGGATATTGCATTCCGTGAAATTGGGGCGGACTGAAGTGACTCAGTCCGGAGCGTCAATACACAGTCGGGTGCATAGAAATTAACCCAGGAAATATCCGTGAGATTGGGACCAACTGAAGTAGTCATCAGTTAGGAGCACCAATATACAGTCGGATAATTCGGTATATAGTAGTGTTGATTGAGCGTTTCACAGGTCTTCTTTTAATCAATTTAATTTCATTGGTATAATTTTTAAGAATTACTGAGTGAATTGTGGTCAGCCGCCGTGCTGTTGGTATTGTCCTGGGTTATTTCAACAATACAATTAACAATTGTCTTGATAAGGGTTGAAGTGGTTGTTATTCTGCTACTGTAATATAGACAGTTCATTAAATTAATTATAATTTTCAGCACTTTGTCTACGAGGGTGGGGCACCAGAGATAAGTCTGTGTCAGCACCGAGAATACATCGCTGGTTTTGACCAACGACGGGCTAAGTATACAAAGATAGAGGGACATTAGTGTGGGTAATAAAATGGCAACCATTCCACCAACCAAACTTAAATTTAGCGAATATTTAGATCAGAAGATACAGGATAGAGCGGGGGGAAAGGAACATTATAAAGCAATAAGGTAGTGATGGAGGAAGGTTTGAAGGAAGCAGTTGAGAAGGGAATAGAAAGTGAAAAGGACAGAAACAGGAACCACATGTTTAAGAAGGAAGGGACCAAAAACAGAGAAAAGGAAGACACCGTCAGGGGCCCAGATAACTTGGCGAGTAGAAAGGGGGTACCTGGTGGGAGTGAAAGACAGGTTTGTTGGGTGGGTAACAGTAATACCAGAGCAATACCAACGGCACGAGAGGAGGCCAAGTCAGTCATAAAGTGGCTGCAAATCAGTAACAAGCACCTGAGACAGGTGGAGGAGAGATTCGGGATTGTACACAAATTTGGGTAGGTGTGCAGGCCCCAATCTCAGGGCCTCGTGGAACGCGCCACTCAAACCCTTAAGGCTAAATAGCTATGGTATGTGCAGGTTTGAATATGCCTGGTCCACCAAGGGAGGGAGGTCATATGCCCGCCCTTGATGTACAACAAATTGTAATGTCTGTATGTGAGAAAACTGACGGAACTTTCTGCAGCTCTGTCCACACAGATCCGCAAGGTCCAAGAGGGGAAGCTGTTGGGAGACTCGCCACCACTGAAGGTAAAAGTTGGGGACTGGGTGAGGGTCAAGGTCCACAAGAGAAAGTGGCTGGAACCCAGGTGGACTGGGCCGTACGAAGTGAAGGAAGTTACTTCACACTCTGTCCAGGTCAAAGGTAAATCAGGAGCACCTTGGCACCACCTTACACATTGCACTCCAGCCCCAACCCCTTCCAGAACTTTGACTGAAACCAGGGCCGATTTGCGCGCCCTACATAAATTCGATTCCAACCACTGAAACCTTAGTTGGGGAAAATGGGACAATGGCTTCCGTTTCCACGACCTAAGGCACCACGCCCAGGGTCGGGGTACCTCCCTCCCTGGGAGAGGCTGGGGATATCAGCTCCCCTGTTTGTTATTTTTGTGAGTGTACACTACTAGGCTGACACCACCGCTATTGACCCTGGTCAGGCTGATAGGGGCCTAATGTTTCCTTTGCTTCAGGTGGAAGACACTGAACCCTAGTATGCATTCGAGGGAGGCCCGGGTTCGGATCCCAGCCCATGCACCATGGGACTAAAATGTAAGAAGATATGTTTTGCCTGGAGAGATACGGTTTCTAGCGTTTGTTTAAGATATAAATGTAACGTTTTGATAGCTTGATTAGTTTAAATTGAAAGGCTAACTAATTAGAAAATAATAGCGAGGGAATTTTGATATAATACGTTGTCTGTTGCTGGAAATAGCATACAGAGCAAGAGTTGAATGATGTTATTTTTTATAAGTATGGCGATTTACATGTTACTTTTAAAGTCTTGGATATTTCATAAATGTGAAGCTGAAAGAGAAGAGGAAGTTGTGAAGTTGGGTTTTAATCTTACTATAGAGGTAAGGCAGAACGTTGGTTGAGTAGTGGGTTATATTTTTGCTTACGGGTAAAACAAAAGATGAGAAGAGAATTGGTTATGTGCGCTGAGCTATGTTTGGCTGGAAGGAAACATTTGGTGATGTGAAGCTGGTTATTGATTCTTGGTTTGAATGTTTAGGTAACACCAGTGAATTAGAAAAGGAAGTTTATGTATTTAAACATACTTTGTTTCCATTACGTGGAAAAATGTCAAGTCATTAAAGTGAATCACAGGAGGAGTTAATTTTATATTAACAGGGAAGGTGCACATTAAACACAGTTGTGTATAATGGCAGGGTATTCCTAGCAAACAGAATGGGCCGGTTTGCAGACAAACTGAAAGGGTTTTAAGGTTTTAAGCAATCTTGGGTCAAATTGGTTAAATAGTACGTTAAAATATGGGGTTTCATAGATTGAAGTACAGTATTGTATCCAAAGGTAGCGCATGTTCAATTAAGTTTAAAACTAATGATTGGGGGGAGTACAATGGTAGTATAAGCATTTGTAGGTTTTGTTTGTAGTTAACTTTTGGGTTTCTGAATCAGTGTAGTATGAGGAAATGCTGATCAAGTGGTTATTTTATGGAATATGGAGCGCTTAGCTCTTTGGGGAAAAATTCCTAGGGACAGGATATGTTAAAGGGGTAGACACACATGGCATTTTAAAGTTTTATTTTCTGAGTTTTAATTAAACACGTGAAATTCTTTTGATAGGGAATGTTCTGGGAACTTGAGATACAAAATGAAGATAAGGTTATTAGCTTTCATTTGTCTAATGTAGTAAGAAAGAAAAAACGGTTCTGAAAAGGGGGTATGACTTTTTGACCCCACTGGTGACTTTTCCTTTTGTGGTCTGATCAGCCGCAATGAAAAGCCATTGGATGGTGAATTTAAGGTCATTTGGGATACTAACTTTAAGGAAATTTGGAGAACTGATAATTATGATGGAGTTAAAGTTCTTAGACACAATTGATAATTTGAACCAATGAGAAGACAAAATGACGAAAAGGGTACAATAATTTCTCTTTGGGGAGTAGTTCAGATTAGTCATTTTGATCTGATTATGTTACGTGAATATCGTTTGATAAGTAGGGGTACTTTTTACATTATCTAGATACGTTTATTTTCCCTTAGGAAGTCAGCTGTGGTTGTATTTAGTGGAAGAGATTTAACACAACAAGACTGGAATTAATATAATAGTAATATTATATTTTGTTGTTAAATAAGTTTTAAATGGTAGACTTATGTCAAGCATTAGGATATATTCTAAGCCAACAGGACAGGAATATATGACATCTGTAGGGAATCCAGGATTATTGAGGGTATCGAGATAAATTTAGGTAGATATGTAATAAGATCATGAGACATTTAGTACTCCCCTGCACTGCTGAGACCTTGATGGGTTGGAAGTAGAAGGAGGAGAGCATAAACAAGGAAGAGAAGATAAAAGTAACATAGAAGAATTAGATAACGGTTAGTGAGTGGAGACCAGCATAGTTAAATTAAACAGGTGAGGACAGAAATAACACTGGAGAGACAGAAAAGACATAAGAATAGAAGATAGCAGGATAATTTAGTTAGTCTCTCCATGTATTAATATCCTAACTAAATGAACCTATGTATTATAGTTTTGATTTTAAGTTATGTTTGGTAAAATTCGCTAGGAAAAGATATGATAATTTAGTTGAAAGAAGTTGTTCAATCTTAAAGAAGATAGGACACTTGATAGAGAAATGCACAGGGTAGCTAAGGATGAATGCCCCAGGGAGAATTGGACATGTGGTATATGAAAGGGGGCAATCCTACAAGAGAAGGGCTGACATAAGGATAATTTACTAACCTTACAAAAGACATTGTTAAGAAATGCAGCAAAATTGATACATGGCTTGAGCCAACATCAAGCACCATGCTCCACTCATGAAACACAAGAGCAGCAGCATAAATTATCAAAATGTCTCTTGCTCGCTCTACTGTAGCAGTCGCTTTTGGATCTGTATGGTACCGTCCAGACAAGTCAGTTAAAATTACACATGGCCGAGACCCGTGACAATCTTACCAGACTCAACCCAGACCCATAACATTACCCGTTCGGATCCCGGAACGGGTCTCAGGTATTCGGGCACAGGTGGATCCGTGAAGACCTCTGTGTGGGAAGCAGCCGCAAGAGGAGAGACCGAGAACACTAAAAATGGACATTACACAAGGCTGAGTGAGCGTTTCAGAATATTGCACGCAATATGGATATTGAGTGTCAATATTGCGATTTTTATGCGAAATCGATTGTGCAGCAGTTCTGCATTTACCATAATTTTCAATCTGTAATCAATCTACTTGTCCTTCTGTATTTCTCTAATTGGTTTACTGCATCTAGTTAAGAGCAGTAATTTCCCAATTTATTAATACAGGGAAACACTGGGAGATTAATCAGATCCCTAAGTATGCCCATGCCTCAATTGGCTTTGTCGTGGGCAGACTGAAAAGCCAAAGTGGAGGCCTGGGCTTTGTCCAAAATGGAACCTTATTCCTTATATAGCGCACTACTTTTGATCAGGCCCCAAAGGGCTCTGGTCAAATGTAGTGCACTCAGGGCTCTAAAGTGCGACCATGTGTGTCACATACGCTCCAAGATATTTTGCTGTGCGACCTTACATTTTAGTTTGGGAGCAAAAGCACGACATCAATATTTTTTTATAATAATTAAATAAAGACAATTGCTAGCGGTAACTCATATCGCGAGGGTCTGAAGCTCATTGGATTAACTCGAATTGCTAGCGGGCTGGACCACATTGGGGGAAAATGTAGTTTAAAAAAAAAGTCACAGCACCACTTCCAGAGAAACAGTCGCTTTCAAACTAGGAAAAGGAAAGCCTTAATCGACATCCATGTCTTTGGCGCCCGGGGAACAGTGGGTTAACGGCCTTGCTCAGGGGCAGAACGACAGGTTTTTACCGCATGGCGAATTGAGCTAAGACAGTAATTCGGCATTTATGAACTACACATTGACACCTCCGGCCCAAAGCGGGAGGTTTAAAAAAAAGCCTTAGTGATATTTGTCTATTGCTGTTTTGGTTAGTATTTGTCTTATTTCCCTGTAGAGCCTCCAGCCCTGCTCAAATATGCCTTAGCAAGCCCTTACGTTCCACCCCCCACACATGCAGTGACCGCACCTGGCTTAAATGGTGCCTTTAGAGACAAAACCTCTCATCGTCACTCAATGTCTAGGCTTACCTCCACTGTACTCACATCCTACCATACCCATTATGCCTTGAAACTACTCCTCCCCGCCCAGAAACCTGCTCCTTTTACTCTCTGTTCCGAACGCACTAGACAACCAGTTCTTATAGCCTTTAGCCATACCCTTAACCTACTCCTCCGGTGATGACGTAGAGGTTAATCCAGGCCCTGCAGCACCTAGGTCCACTCTCATTTATTGACTTCTGTAACTGTAAATGCATTGGTTTCATGCATGTTAACATTAGAAGCCTCATCCCCAAGTTTGTTTTATTCACTGCTTTAGCGCACACCGCTAACCTGGATGTCCTAGCCGTGTCTGAATCCTGGCTTATGAAGGGCACCAAAAATCCTGAAATTTCCATCACTAACTAACATTTTCCAACAAGATAGAAATGCCAAAGGGGGTAGAGTTGCAATCTATTGCAGAGACAGCCTGCAGAGTTCTGTCATACTATCCAGGTCTGTGCCCAAACAATTCAAGCTTCCACTTCTAAAAATCCACCTTTCCAGAAACAAGCCTCTCACCGTAGACCCCCCCCCCCCCTCAGCTGTGCCCTGGACACCATATGTGAATTGATCACCCCCCATTTATCTTCAGAGTTCGTACTGTTAGGTGCCCTAAACTGGGACATGCTTAACACCCCAGCCATCCAACAAGCTAAGCTAGATGCCCACAATCTCACAAATTATCAAGGAAGCTACCAGGTACAACCCTAAATCCATAACCATGGGCACGCTCTTAGATATCATCCTGACCAACTTGCCCTCTAAATACACCTCTGCTGTCTTCAACCAGGATCTCAACAATCGCTGCCTCATTCCCTGCGTGGGTAATGGGCCCGCGGTCAAACGACCACCCCTCATCACTGTCAAACGCTCCCTAAAACAATTCAGCGAGCAGGCCTTTCTAAATCGACCTGGTCCGGGGATCCTGGAAGGACATTGACCTCATTCCGTCAGTAGAGAAAGCCTGGTTGCTCATCAAAAGTGCTTTCCTCACCATCTTAATTAAATAAGCATGCCCCATTCAAAAAAATTGTAGAACTAAGAACAGATATAGCCCTTGGTTCACCCCAGACTTGACTGCCCTTGACCAGCACAAAAACATCCTGTGGCGTTCTGCATTAGCATCGAATAGCCACCGCGATATGCAATTATTCAGGAACCAATATACTCAGTCAGTTAGGAAAGCTAAGGCTAGCTTTTTCAAACAGAAATTTGCTTCCTGTAGCACTAATTCCAAAACGTTTTGGGACACTGTAAAGCCCATGGAGAATAAGAGCACCTCCTCCTACAGCCCACTACACTGAGGATAGGAAACATTGTCACCACCGATAAATCTACGATCATTTCAATAGCATTTTTCCACGGCTGGCCATACTTTCCACCTGGCTAACCCTACCAACAGCTCAGCACCCCCTGCAGCCACCTGTCCAAATCTCCCCCACTTCTCCTTCACCCAAATCTAGACAGCTGATGTTCTGAAAGAACTGCAAAATCTGGACCCCTACAAATCAGCTGGGCTAGAAAATCTGGAAATTATCCGCCGAAATTGTTGCAACCCCTATTACTAGCCTATTCAACCACTCTTTCGTATCGTCAGATCTACAAAGATTGGAAAGTTGCCGCGGTCATCCCCCTCTTCAAAAGGGGGAGACACTCTAGACCCAAACTGTTATAGACTTCTATAGTTCTCAGATAGAGTTCAGTGTGTCAAACCTCTGGAAGTCTATGGGGGAACCACAGGATTCAATTCTCAGACAGACTATTTTCTCTGTATACATCAATGATGTCGCTCTTGCTGCTGGTGATTCTCTGATCCACCTCTACACAGACACCATTCTGTATTCTTCTGGCCCTTATTTGGACACTTAACTAACCTCCAAAACGAGCTTCAACGCCATACAACTCTTACCATGGCCTCCAACTGTTGAAAAACTAAGTGCATGCTCTTCAACCGATTGCTGCCTGCACCCTCCCGCCTGACTAGCATCACTACTCTGGACGGTTCTGAACTAGAATATGTGGACAACTACCTAGGTGTCTGGTTAGACTCAACTCTCCTTCCAGACTCACATTAAGCATCTCCAATCCAAAGTTAAATCTAGAATTGGCTTCCTATTTCGCAACAAAGCCTCCTTCACTCATGCCGCCAAACATACCCTCGTAAAACTGACTATCCTACCGATCCTTGACTTCGGCGATGTCATTTACAAAATAGCCCTTAACCTGTTAGGGCTAGGGGGCAGCATTTGCACGTCTGGATAAAAAAAATGTACCCGATTTAATCTGGTTACTAATCCTACCCAGTAACTAGAATATGCATATACTTATTATATATGGATAGAAAACACTCTAAAGTTTCTAAAACTGTTTGAATGGTGTCTGTGAGTATAACAGAACTCATTTGGCAGGCAAAACCCTGAGACATTTTCTGACAGGAAGTGGATACCTGATGTGTTGTATTACCTTTAAACCTATCCCATTGAAAAACACAGGGGCTGAGGAATATTTTGGCACTTCCTATTGCTTCCACTAGATGTCACCAGCCTTTACAAAGTGTTTTGAGTCTTCTGGAGGGAGATCTGACCGAACAAGAGCCATGGAACGATGATGTCCCATTAGACACCTGGCGCGCGAGTTCATGTTGGGTACCCTCGTTCCAATACGTTATAAAAGAGTATGCATTCGTCCACCTTGAATATTATTCATGTTCTGGTTAAAAAAGGCCCTAATGATTTATGCTATACAACGTTTGACATGTTTGAACGAACGTAAATATATTTTTTCCCCTCGTTCATGACGAGAAGTCCGGCTGGCTTAGATCATGTGCTAACAAGACGGAGATTTTTGGACATAAATGATGAGCTTTTTTGAACAAAACTACATTCGTTATGGACCTGTGATACCTGGAAGTGACATCTGATGAAGAGAATCAAAGGTAATGGATTATTTACATAGTATTTTCGATTTTAGATCTCCCCAACATGACGTCTAGTCTGTATTGCAATGCGTATTTTTCTGGGCGCAGTGCTCAGATTATTGCAAAGTGTGATTTCCCAGTAAGGTTATTTTTAAATCTGGCAAGTTGATTGCGTTCAAGAGATGTAAATCTATAATTCTTTAAATGACAATATAATATTTTACCAATGTTTTCTAATTTTAATTATTTAATTTGTGACGCTGACTTGACTGCCGGTTATTGGAGGGAAACGATTTCCTCAACATCAATGCCATAGTAAAACGCTGTTTTTGGATATAAATATGAACTTGATAGAACTAAAAATGCATGCATTGTCTAACATAATGTGGTTAGATTAAGGAGATGTTTATCTTTCAAAGGGTGTAAAATAGTTGTATGTTTGAAAAATTTGAATTTTGACATTTATTTGGATTCAAATTTGCCGCTCTTGAAATGCACCTGCTGTTGATGGAGTGCACCACGGGTGGCACGCTAGCGTCCCACCTAGCCCATAGAGGTTAACACTCCACTCAGCAAACTGGACGTAGTCTATCACAGCGTCATCCTTTTTATCACCAAAGCCCCATATACTACCCCCACCACTGCAACAGGTATCCTCTCATTGGCTGGCCCTCACTACATATCCGTCGCCAATCCCACTAGCTCCAGGTCATCTATAAATCTTTGCTAGGTAAAGCCACGCCTTATCTCAGCTCACTGGTCACCATAGCAGCACCCACCCGTAGCACGCACTCCAGCATGTATATTTCACTTCCTTTGGCCGCCTTTCCTTCCAGTTCTCTGCTACCAATGACTGGAACGAATTGCAATAATCTCTGAAGCCTTATATCTCCCGCTCTAACTTTAAGCATCAGCTGTCAGAGCAGCTTACCGATCACTGTGCCTGTACACAGCCAATCTGTAAATAGCACACCCGACTACCTCATCCCCATATTACTTACCCTCTTGCACCCCAGTATCTCTACTTGCACATCTACCACTCCAGTGCGACAGGTATCATGCTAAATTGCAATTATTTTCACTTCTATGGCCTATTTATTGCATACCTCCCTACATTTGCGCACACTGTACATAGATTTTTCGATTTTTCTTTTGTGTCATTGACTGTAGTGTAACTGTTGTTTTTAATGGAACTGCTTTGCTTTATCTTGGCCAGGTCGCAGTTGTAAATGAGAATGTGTTCTCAACTGGCCTACTTCGTTAAATAAAGGTTGAAATAAAAATGTATTTATTGCAACTTTCTCAAGACATAATTGCATGGGAATGCCTGGGCCTACCACTGTTGCCAGCTAGCGATGCCGAAACATTCAATTATAAAGGCTCTCAAAACTTTCCAAATGAAATATTAACAGCAATGTAAGTTAACCTGGCAAAATGATTTGTATCTATCGGGTGGTATTTTGTTTCACAAACTCTACTATTGCCATGCAGAAACACCAGTCTCGACATTGAAATTAAAGGCCAACTACACACCAAAATATGTTTACATTTCCTTCCCAGATCGCAAAATGATGTGATTTGAGCATTGTTGTGGACTTTGAAAAACAACAAAATTGGATGTGATTGAGAATGAAAACCTGAAGAAAAAGTAAAAAATAATAATTAAATAGGGGAAATCCAAAACCTGGAAAAACAAAGCCGATAATTGTTTTTGGTGTTATGCCAAATAAATGTATTGGCAGGTAGATTATTTTTTTCTTCATCAAGTTAGTTCATAAACCATGTCATGGGTGGTTCCAAAACCACTCACATTATTTGCTAACACCTTGTTCTGTCACAGGACAACCTGGTTACTTTACCAGTATATATTAAACATTTGGGGGCACAGAAAAAAGGAAAAGGGATAGCTTCTATTGAAGATAAATGATCATAGCAATTAATGAAGGACTGATCTCATGCATGTCATCACTCAAACTTCAGGCTCTTAAAGAGACTGTAAAATGTAATGTAACGCATGTCAATAGGTGTGCTTCAAAAGTAGGTCTTTGATTTTATATGTTTTGCTCTGAACTTTAAGTAGGGAGCTACCAGTAAGTACTACCAATGACACATTTTAATTTTGAGTCTGCGTGCACAATGTAGGGAATAGGGTGCCATTTGGGACACATCCCTGTAAATCTTGTAGAACAGCTGTTGCCATTGAGCAGAATGCCCACTACAGTGACCCATTGTCTAGTTTAATCCTTGCTTGTAAATGTATGTTTAGGCCCAGGCTACTTCTGGTAAACCGGGGGGGGGGCAGAACACTTGCGGCTTCCGCTGTTCTTTGGAGCCAGACACTTAAGATGTGTAGGCTATATTTAGGTACTGTATTATAATTACAGTGGATACTAAACAAAAACAATGTAAAGTTGGTCCCATGTTTCATGAGCTGAAATAAAAGTAGCAGAAATTCACAAAAAGCTAATAAAATTTTGTGCACAAAATTGTTTACATCCATGTCAGTTAGCATTTCTCCTTTGCCAAGATAATCCATCCATCTGACAGGTGTGGCATATCAAGAAGCCGATTTAACAGTATGACCATTACACAGGTGCACCTTGTGCTGGGGACCATAAATTACAACTTTTTTTTTTAAAGTGTCGTTTTGCCATGCTTACTGCAGGAATGTCCACCAGAGAATTTGTTAATTTCTCTACCATATGATGCCTCCAATGACATTTTTGAGAATTTGGCCATACGTCCAACCAGCATCACAACCGCAGACCAGGTGTACGGCGTCATGTGGGCGAGCAGTTTGCTGATGTCAACATTGTAAACAGAGTGCCCCATGGTGGCAGAAATACATTATGGACAATGAACTGCATTTCAATGATGGCAATTTGAATGCACAGAAATACCGTGATGAGATCCTGAGGCCCATTTCTTTGAAGGTATCTGTGACCAAAAGATGCATATCTATTCCCAGTCATGTGAAATCTATAGATTAGGGTGAAATGTATTTTTCAAAATTGACCGATTTCC
Organism: Salmo salar; assembly: GCF_965601325.2. Classification (NCBI taxonomy): domain Eukaryota; kingdom Metazoa; phylum Chordata; class Actinopteri; order Salmoniformes; family Salmonidae; genus Salmo; species Salmo salar. The sequence continues at coordinate 38,294,555 of NC_138297.1, read as the reverse complement.
TCATATGAACAGTAACTCAGTAAAATAATTGTAATTGTTGCGTTTATATTTTTGTTCAGTACAAAACCATGAAGCTGAAATTTGAGCTTGTTAAATGGACAAACAAGTCTCAATTAATACTAGGCTTCACATCTGAAGACTGACGTACACTTATTACAGTCCTTGAATTTTCACCAAGCATGTGAACTCACCTGACCAGGAAAAACTCCAGAACCTACATAGACTATAATGAAATCTAATTTTGTCACATATGCTGAATATAACAGGTTTTGACCTTAGCGTGAAATGCTTACGTATAAGCCCTTAACAAACAACGCAGTTAAGAAAATAGAATTAAGAAATATACTAAAGTAAAAAATAAAACAATGAGGCAATATACAGGGGGTACATGTCCGAGTCAATGTGCGCGGTTACATGTCCGAGTCAATGTGCGGGGGTACATGTTTGTCAAGGTAACTTGTACATGTAGGTAGGGGTAAAGTGACTATACATAGATAATAAACAGCAAGTAGCAGCATTGTAAAAACACGGGGGGGGGGGGGGGGGGGGGGGGAGGGAGAAATCAATGCAAAAAGTCCATCTGGCCATTTGATTAATTGTTAACCAGTCTTAAGGCTAAGGAGACTTTTGAACCTAGACTGGGCGCTCCGGTACCACTTGCTGTGTGGTAGCAGAAAGAACAGTCAATGAACGGAGCCTTTGACAATTTTTGTGCCTTCTGACACCACCTAGTATATAGGTCCTGGATGTCAGGAAGCGTGGCCCCAGTGATGTACTGGGCTGCATGCACTACCCTCTATAGCGCTTTACGGTCAGATGCATTTACATTACATTTACATTTAAGTCATTTAGCAGACGCTCTTATCCAGAGCGACTTACAAAATGGTGCATTCACCTTATGATATCCAGTGGAACAACCACTTTACAATAGTGCATCTAAATATTTTAAGGGGGGGGGGGGGGGGTTAGAAGGAATACTTTATCCTATCCTAGGTATTCCTTAAAGAGGTGGGGTTTCAGGTGTCTCCGGAAGGTGGTGATTGACTCCGCTGTCCTGTTTATTTATGTTCATTTATTTTCCCTTTCATACTTTAACTATTTGCACATCATTACAACACTGTATATAGACATAATATGACATTTGAAATGTCTTTATTCTTTTGGAACTTTTGTGTGTAATGTTTACTGTTACTTTTTGTTAATTCTTTACTGTTTGTTTCACTTTTGTTTATTATCTATTTCACAACATATGTTTCCCATGCCAATAAAGCCCCTTAAATTGAAATTGAATTGAGAGAGGAGGAACGAGCAGGTGGGAAGAAACTGTTTGAATAGAAAGTAGCACGTTCACCAAACAAAGGGCAGACGCCCTAACAGTACAGTATAATTGTGAATGAGTGTATTACGGCTCATTTCTCTGTCTCTTACTTAGATGCCAAGCAGTTGCCATACCAGGCAGTGATGCTACCGGTCAGGATGCTCTCGAGGGTGCACCTTTTGAGGATCTGGGGACCATTGCAAAATCTTTTCAGTTTCCTGAGGAAAAGGCGTTGTTGTGCCCTCTTCACGACTGTCTTGGTGTGTCTTAGTCCTTTGACACTTTGCCTGTTTGAGGGTTCGTCCGAGGGCATAGCGGGATTTCTTAAACATCCGGATTAGTGTCCCGCTCTTTGAAAAATCGGCAGATCTAGCCTTCAGCTAGGTGCGGATGTTGCCTGTAATCCATGGCTTCCGGTTGGGATATGTACACACGGTCACTGTGGTGGGGACGTCAGATGCACTTATTGATGAAGCCAGTGACTGAGGTGGTATATTCCTCAATGCCATTGGATGAATCCCGGAACATATTCCAGTCTGTGCTAGCAAAACAGCGACTACGTAGCATCCGTGTCGGAAAACCCTGCCAACTGTATATTATCCGTGTCGTTCAACCACGACTTGGTGAACCATAATATATTACAGTTAATGTCCAGTTGGTAGGATAGTCTCAAACGGAGCTCAACCAGTGATGGCACATTGGCTAATATAACAGATGGTAGAGGCAGGTTACCCACTCGCCAACGAATTTCTCCCTGATCTCCACTCCCTGTATTTGCTTCATGCATTTGGGCCTCGTCTGAGAGCAATATTATATTCTTCGGGTGCGACTCATTAAAGAAAAAAATCTACATCCAGTACAAGGTGAGTATTTGCTGTTGATATCAAGAAGCTCTTTTCGGTCATAAGAGACGGCAGCATTCTGTACAAAATAAGTTAAAAAAACTAGCACAATTGGTTAGCAGCCCGTAAAACAGCAGCCATTCCCTCCAGCGCCATTCCTCGTAAACAAGAGCATAGAGAGTTTCCTTGTCAGTTTGCATGGTCTGGAATAATCTAGACCCTATATAACTGCTGCGATGAAAGGACAGGAAATAGAGATAAAGGTATAAATAGCCTGGTATCCAAGGGTTACTTCATACCTGTCCTTGGTAGAGTCCTGCGTCCTGTATAGTGCTGTCCGGTTTGTTCAGAGGCTCGAACGTGTTGCTCATGTACTTGTTCCACAACCTGGTCTCTTTCTCGTCTGGGATACTGAACAGTTTGCGCATCTCCTTCTCAATGGTGTCTGCATCACAGGAGGTTATAGGACAAAGGTAACAAATAAGCAACATGCCACATACATTGATCATTACAAAAAAATTAGGAACACCAAAATATTTAGTTGCACCCCCTTTTTTCCCTCAGAACAGCCTCAGTTTGTCAGGGCATGGAATCTACAAGGTGTCGAAAGCGTTTTCCATGCTGACATCAAAGCCTCCCACAGTTGTGTCAAGTTGGCTGGGTGTCCTTTGGGTGGTTGACCATTCTTGATACACGTAGGAAACTGTTGAGTGTGAGAAACTCAGCAACGTTTAAGTTCCTGACACAAACCGGTGCACCTACTACCATATCCCGTTCAAAGGCACTTGAATCTTTTGTCTTGCCCATTCACCCTGTGAATGGCATACATACACAATCAATGTCTCAATTGTCTCGAGGTTTAAAAATTCTTCTGTAACCGGTCTCCCCCCCTTCATCTACTCTGATTGAAGTGGATTTAACATTTCACATCAATAAAGGATCATAGCTTTCATTTGGATTCACCTGGTCAGTCTGTCATGGAAAGAGCAGGTATTCTTAATGTTTTGTATGCTCAGTGTAGGTGACAAACCGACAACTACACTCATGCACCTGCATACTTAGGGCAGAGAATAATTGAGTGTATAAAGCTCATGCTCTGATGAATAGGCAGCAGATTAATGAATTACTTTATAGTAACACTCCCTGCTCATGTAATTGTTGATTACTTGTGTGTGCGCGCTTTAGAGAGTAGAGTTTAGGCAGTTCTTGTGCGAGCGCATCATTTTGCAGTAGCCAAAAGCAAAGGCAGTTTACATAAGAAGTAGACAAACAGAACAGAGTTATCAGTGACCTTCCCCTGTGATTTCACTGTTTAAATTGACCATTAAAAGGCTTGGCAATGCATCCGATTTGCATAAATTGAACAAAAGATGTTAGTATTATCAGTGAAATAACTAAGAGCAATGGGGCACAGTGAACCAAAGTATACAATCAACAAGTCATATTAAGAAATACAGAACACATCAGGTTATAAATATACAATCCTAATGTCAGGTTAAACATTTGTGGAATTGAGCCAAAGACGAAAAAAGGAGAGCTTCTGCGCATTTCAAAACAAATATATATTACTCATTAATTCTCTGTCATGTAGAAGTGCTCCTGTAGAATCACTATGACTGGTGGCTAACGGATGGGAATTCATTCATTCATTCATTCATTCATTCTCTGGCTGAGAGAAGTGGCAAGTTGCTACTTTTGTCAGGTTGACTGTACAATGAATATAATGGTTATACCAATATAATGGTACTCTATAGCTCAGTTGGTAGAGCATGGGTTCTATTCCCAGGACTATGCATACCCATACGTGCACGCATGACTAAGTCGCTATAGATACACACGTAGGCAAAAGGGCATACTGTTACATTATAATGGCAGGTAGACAACAGGTAGAAATTATCCATGAGGAAGAGAGAACAGAGTTTCTTAAAAATAAATATATAATCTTCTCATTTCATTCTGTCAGGGAGAAGAAAAGTGTCTGCTTACCTATCGTGTCTGCTTTGCTGAAGCGTCTGGTGACTACGTTGTCTATGTTGCCGTCTTCACACAGCTTCAGTTCTGTGAGGTACACCTCCACCTTGCAGTGCTTCACAAACATACCCTGTTCTACCACCTGTCGAAATATGTTGATAGAGTGTCTTACATCATGGCAGATGTCACAAGAAATCAACTCATATATTAACAAAATGTTTGTTTCGCAAATTAAACACTTGACAATGTTAGTCATCTTACATGACAGATGGCATGAGAATAAAAAAGGCATCACTCAGTTACATTTTGTTCAAAGCATTTGCTGTACATGGCATATGAATGATTAATTAAACTCATGACATTGTTCCAATACAGGCAAGATTTGCATTGCTGATTGATTACAACTTGCTAAAACTCAACATTGAGCAGAGAAGCAGTCACCAACATCACCAAGGAAACAAGAAACAAAGAAAACAGCATTTGGCATTAGATTAGTAAAGCTCATTATTTGGGACAAATCAACAAAACAGAAACAAACTAAGAATTTGGCTACCCAGTTAATAGGCCTATCTATACACTGAAAGCATTCTAAGTGTATAAACTAAAAGCTACACTTTCTAACTCCCTTGATAGGTGCGAGTCACAGACTCTTAATATAGCCCCAGAGTGTAGAGACAGGTGAAGGGTCCATTCCTATTCATTTCACACAGCATCTCCGCTGGTGGCTGGCCCTACACCACACCGTAGGGTACAGACCTGCCCTAGCCCCAGGCAATGAGATCAGCTGTAGGCATGGGTCAGATTCACCCACCACCAGACACGACCCACCGCCCCTCCTTATAAGATGAATGCCCAGCCATGTGTTCCACATAACAGAGATAAGTTGCAAGTCTCACAGGAAGAAAAAAAAAAAAAGACAGAAAAGAACTGTTACAAAGTTCTTAAACAGCTAGGCTAAGAACCAACGAGAACAGATCTACCCCACCCACTCCTTTCTGCTTAGGCTAGGCCATCTCTCCCCTCACTCTTAAAAAGCCTCCGACGCTCTCAGTTTGAACTCAGCCAGCATTCCTCCATTTCAAAAAACAAGGACACTAGAATCACTCCCCAGGTGATAGCCTCAACACAGAGAACCTGAGTGGAACAGCAAGAGGAGAACCCGGAAAATCAATTCCAACCGTCTGGCAACACGGTAAAAGAACCCCCAAAAGTGAGAAAGAAAAGAAAACCTCATGCATGTTGTGTCGCGTAGTTCGCTCCATGTAGCGGTGTTTAAGTCATCCAGAACGCTCTCTGAAAATAGAAACGGACAGGGCCACTCGATACCCCCAGCAACATGCATGGCAAAAAGGGGAGGATCGACGGGGGGAGAAAGAAAGCACTGCAGCAGCCATGATGCCATGACTGGCTAGATTTGAAGATGCAGAAAGCCATGTCTGGGCTGACGGAAGTACAATAGGCCCAGCTGGCAGTTAGAAACAGCCCTACGTTAGCAGAACAAATCTTTATGTGAGTTACTGGCTTAACTTGTAGTCAGTTGTCAAGAGTTAAACCCAAAGCACACTGAATAAAAAAGCAACTAAATAATATTAATGTAGCCTACCTCCACTTTATAAAAACATATCTTCTGGGGACAACATTCCCTCAGTAAGCATCTGTGCTCCGGTCCACTTTACATAAACCAAATAAGTCCTTATACAGCATGTATTAAAAATAATAGCTAGCATATGTGGAATACCGGTAGCTAAATTGTATCAAAATCGCATGACCAGTCCAGCTGTGTTTCTCTTGAAGAAGACCGTGAGAGAGACAGCTTAAACATTGAGATATCTTACACTTGAGATTCAGTTAGTAGCTGGGTAGGCCTTAATATCGATCTAGAAATCAAAGTTATCCTTTTTCACAACCATCCCAATCTGACCAGTGTTGAAGTGTATTGATCAATCCAACCCTATAGAACACATCCAAGATTTTGACAGTGAAACTCCTCAATTACTCCTCACACCACAATATAAGCTCTTCGACTACAAGTAGGTTATGAACAAACAGGCCTAACGGCAACCATAGAAATATAAGTGTGTACTGAACATATTTTATCTCATACTATTCCCCACTTCACATAATGTACCTGTGATCTTACTGAGCTTCTCTTTCATCTGATCACTGCTGAGGCACTGGCGCTACGTGCACTGTACCTGATCAGCTCTTCCACCCATACAGTTGCTGAACATTATTTTACTTATTTGACCATTTAAAAACAAGGTATTGGACCACACCAGCCATAATTAGCCACTAATGTCATCCATCCTTACCTTGCGTGAGATGGGCTCATGTCCCTCCATCAGTGCATACCAGCTCACTAGCTTATTCCAGCCTTCTGTTGGGATCAGGACGTAGTCCAGCTCATCAATGAGGTGCTCCTTGATGACCAGAACATCCCCACCTAGTCACGACAGACAGAAAGAACAGGGTCATGTTCATTCGGCAACCAACAGAAGAAAATGGACTGACATGGAAGGACTATCCAAACCTGGCCAATAACAGATATTCATTTTTGTTTGTTTGCCATAATGAATATGACCCAGGTTTAGTGGTGAAAGAAGGTTTACTAAAGGGTTATAATGGGGTCATTCAATTGGGACAGCTTCAATGGTGGTAGCCTACTCATAATGGCAGATTCTCATACAATAAAACAAAGCAACAGACAGCTTTCTATAGACAAGAGGTAGGCTACCCTTGTCGATTTTCATTGGTGTTTACAGAGTCAATTATAGACCTACTTTTTCTGTCATACTTATTAGCCTATAGAATTTGCATGTATAACAGCCTTTAGTTTGATATGTTAGGTAAGATACATCTTGTTCACTCAACATCCAGTACTGCGCAAAACAGTGGTGGGTTCATCCAGACACACTGGGGATGAGTAAAAGAGCATGTTATGAAGTCACCATTTCCCCTAATCACACCAGAGATTGACAAATATTGCTTCAAAGAGGTCCAAGTGTGGTGCATCTTACCACTTGTAAGGAGCCCCGAGTTGTCCACTGGTCCAGGGTAGACATTCTGGTCTCCCATCTGATATTTGTCCCAGCTGTCAAAGCCAACATATTTCCTCCACTGTTTGAACCAGTGGCTGTCCACTAGGTACCTATGTATAACGAGCGAGAGCACTGATTATTTAGATCTGAGATCACGCTAGATTAGATCTAATAAGTTTGGGGTGATAGATTGTATCTGATAAGTACTTTTTTTTAAGAATATGTGTGAAGCTCCAAAGTACAGGCCTCTGGTTACAAAAGTCTCATTCAGATTATCTTTGTTAGAGGAGAGAAGAACTCAAGACAGAGGTTATCAGCAGCTTATCTGTTTTGATTAGTTAAATAACATTCACTGACATTCATCTGGAGTAACGTTAAACAAGAGTGACGCACGATATATCAGTAAGCATATCGGACGATATTAGCTAAAAATGCCAACAACGCCCCGATGTTTAGTTTAACGCCATTGTGCAAAACCGATGTCAAAGCTGACTTTCATACCTATATAGCGTAGGTAGATTAAGTAATGACGCCACGAAAAATACAGCGCTACACAGAACGCAGAAAAATACTAAGCGCACAGTTCCAACAACTAAACAAGTTCAAGTTGAGCAGTCATTTGAAAGAGTAAGAATTTCAGCGAGACAACTCAAAGGCGAAATCCATTAACCCCAAGACAATGGAATTGATTGCCCTTGACAATCAACCACTCTCTGTCGTCGATGATGTTGGATTTCACTGACTGGTCGAGCACCTCAAGCCCTGGTACACACTACCAAGTAGGTGCTATTTTTCAGATGTTGCCCTACCGGAGTTACACAGTATTGTTGAAACGCACATCCCTGAGCTACTTGCTATGGGCGTCACTGCTATTAGCTTCACGACTGACATTTGGAACAGCGATGTCAGCCCCATGAGAATGCTGAGTCTGACAGCACAGTGGGTGGACGAGGATTTCGTACTGAGGAAAGCTGTATTGCATGCTCAAGAATGTGCTGGTTCTCATACCGCTGCTGCCATTTTAATGGCATTTGAGAACATGTTTGAAACTTTAACACACTAACTAGTTCCATTCGAACTGACTAAGAAATAAGCTAATCAACTGTGTCTGCAGCAGACGCGATACCCTTTGTCATGGCATTGAAACACCTGCTCAACAAAACTGCCGACAGACCGTGGGGTTAAAACTTGTAAAAGTACTCTACAAGGGGCTGTGAATAAGCGAGTCGGTGGCATTCTCTGAGCCTCTTTATGGTGTAGCCACCATGCTCGAAGCTAGGTACAAGGACCACTACTTCGATGCAGACTCAGAAACAAGGTTTACGTGAAATGTTAGATACAGCTGGACATGATGGAAACAGACAGTGACTACCGGGGAAGAGGCCACGGACAGACAGCTGAAACTTCACTGCTTGACATGTATGATGAAATCCTGGTTGAGACTGAACAACAAAACAGCACAGCAAGTGACATAAATAAGTTTTGATTATGTTTTACTGGTAATGGGGACACGCAAATGCCAACAAAATAACTTTCTGCTCAGTTTGTGTCAACAATTTAACTACTAGAATGCTTAAGGCCGATAATTTTAAATACCCGTTATCGTTTTTTTGGGCAAGGAAAATATTTGGATATCGGTATGGCCAAAAAATGTCATATTGGTGCATCCCTATTAAATAATGTAAGGAATGTTACAATTATCATAAAATAGACGCTTGCTAACAGTGGGAGCTAGCCAAAAGTGAGCTAGTTGGGACACTTGATTGTTTGATACTGGCACGTTTGAGAGTGTTAGCTAATTGACAATCTAGATAATTTAGACAGGTGTGTTTCACAACTCCTCCATGATTTGCCAGATGAGCGCACGTCATGGACAAATCACTTGAAATCAAGCAAGCCAGATTTTATGATCTTGCGATCTACAACCATTGGGGAAATAAATGTATTTTACTAACTACGTTGGTAACATAACTATGTATCTAGACAATACCATGTTGGCAAATAACTCGGTCACTAGAAACTGTGGAATGTAGCGAATCCCACTGGCTGGCTTTAGCTGGCAGACTTGATAACCAACGGTCTGACTGACTTGCTAACTGGCAGGGTAACTGTCACACCGCTCTCCGCTGGTTAGGCACTTTGACAGCCAGACAGAGTCAGCCTGCACCCCCCCTAAGACCTTTAAAAAGTTATCGGCAAACTCTTACCAAGTATCTCCCTTTCGTAGCTGTGTTTTCAACAGTGCTGCGACTTCTCCTCTCTGGGTATCCATATCAGCCGCTCCTCCCTCCGCCATCTTTCCTTAGACATTACCCGCTGCATGGTGGGACAGAAAACGTCATTCACGCACGTAAAACAGCCCTTTTAGCCAATCATCAACCCGAACTGGAACTCTGCCTAGTAGATAGCGGGGAAAGCGCGACTTCTAGTGGTTCACACCGTGCTCCTGAATATTGCTACATCATTCTTGCTCTGATTTATAATAGATCTGACAATATCCATAGAATAGTACTTGGCCCAAGGACTAGACAGGAAAATACTTGAATAGACTAGAACAATACTGTGAAGTGATTGTAAAGCCTTCCCTAGTGAAGAGTGATCTCATAAATATCATAATAGCGTACAATACACTGATATTACACATTTCATTTATTTCAAAACATAGATTCATATTTATTTTGTACAGTCTTTTGAAGTCATTTTACACAGAAAATTCAATCATTAAAATAATGTACACGTTTTCTATTAGTACAACGGTTGATAGATCTTGTTAAATTGACAAAGGTGATACAATACATCATCGTTTAACAATGATCCACATTCTAACATCAACGGTTATTCATCTAATTTGTAAGGTACAGCTTCCTTTTCTTTACCATACCACTGGGCACACACTGGTTGAATCAAATGTTTCCACGTAACATCGCCGAGCGCATGGTTATCAGCTCGCGTCTTTTGTGTTGGGTAAGAATTTGCTTCACTGATTTTCTTCCTTCGTCTCCAGTTGTAGCTAGCGTCACAAGGCTAGCTGCGGAGACTTAGTTAACTTAGTTGCAAGGCTTTTCTTCTTGGAAGGGTAGAATTACTAGTTTGCTCTCTCGCCGGCGTTGACTAGACATTGCTTATTGGCCGAGAGCCATGTTTTTGTTCGTCGCTAGACCAACATAGCGCTAGCTTCCTTTGGCTAACTTTGTCCTAACTAACTAGGCAACTAGCCCACGTAGCGAATGCTAGCTAGCATTGCTTCTCCGCGTCTATGTACCGAAAGGTCCTTGTGTCTTCAACACTTTCTGTACAGACATTGAATGTTACGTTTCTACTACTGGTTTACCAGGCCAATTTGATGTTGGAGATGCACAATCTCAAATCGATTTGCAAGCCTGACCCAGACCTTTGGGATGAGATCTGTGTCGTCACAGACGCCAACCTCCGAGCCTTCGGGGGTACTGTTCAAGGATGTAGCCGTGCCATGAGCCTTGCAGTGGTAAGGGAGAGAGCTTTGTGACACAACCTGTCTGACAGGGAGAAAGCAGATTTCCTTTACGCATCTATTGAGCCTAAAGAACTGTTTGTGCCGGCTGCCACCTCCATGTGGCAGAAGTGTGGAGGAGGGCAAAGCCTTCAACTTCTCTCTGCCCGTAGACCTGGGAATTAAGGCTACCCCTCCTAATGGAAGTAGGAGCGCCCGACCTAGGGGTACGCCCCCTGCGGCAGAGAGGGGCAGCCAACAGCTCACTCTGGGTTCTGGCCTGCCTCCTCTCAGTTGGACAACAGAGGGGGACAGGCACATATGGCCACCACTATGCACATCTGTGCTCCTAAAACCCTTCCCTTTGTGCAGCAGCTCAGTTTAATGTTTTTGCTCTCAAGGAAGACATAGGTAATCCACTCTACCCTGTTGCAACAACACACACACTGCAGGAGACGCACCTCTGGGGGTGAACACGCTTGCACACCCTTGGCCAAGGGCGTTGCTTTACGCTTTTCCTCCCCTCAGCCTCATCTTGGTAGCCTCGCGATGGCAAGGCAATACAACGAGCCTTGTCAACTCCCGTTAGGCAGGGATCTGCTGACCTAAGCAAAAATAAGATTTTCCACCCTCACCCAGAAGTAATGGCCCTCTGGGCCTGGTCCATGAGAAGATACATTTGGATGCAACAGGCTTCCTTCCCTCTTGTCATTGAGATGATCCAGAGTGCTAGGTCCTATTCTACATGCTCACTGTATATAAATAAGTGGTGGGTTTTTGAGAAGTGGTGTGACCAAAAACAGATACTTTACCAATGCTCTGTATCCAAGGTGTTATGCTTCTACATGGATAGAGGGAAGGCTTTCTCAACTGTTAAGGTCTATCTAGGCGCTATCTCGGCCTGTCGTATAGGCTTCCACAAAAACACAGTGGGAAAACATCCTCTGTCATGTTGTTTCATGAAGGGCGCATATCCCTTACGTACAGTTCCAAAGCCTTTAGCCCTGTCATGGAATTTGTCTATTGTGCTTAAGGCTGTTTCACAGCAGCCTTTTGCGCTGTTTGAAAGCATGGAGATTAAATATCAGCCTTTTTACGGCCACTTTACTGGTCGCCCTTATGTCCTCAAAAGCGAGTGCGTGAGCTACATGAACTGTCAGTTCACAATTCATGCCTGCAGTTTTCCCGGGGCTTTTCCAAGGTCACCTTGTTATCCAAACCCGCTTTTATGCCCAAGGTTGGCGACAATTAAAATTGTCTCGCCTTGGAGCTTGTGGCTTTCCACCCGCCTTTTTATAGAAGAGGAGCGGCTACACCGTTTGTGTCTAGTATGCGCGTTGCGCATATACTTGGATAGGACAAGAGCTTTGCGCACGAGTGACCAACTCTTTGTGTCTTGGGCGCCTCCCTACAAGGGGAGGCTCCTCATCAACGGTTGTCTCCTTGGATTGTGGAGGCTATTATATTGGCCTATAATAGCTATGGGTTACAGCCTCTGGAGGGTGTAAAGGCTCGCTCCACCAGAGATATGGCCACCGGTTGAGCACTGTTCAAGGGCATCTCCATCTACCGACTAGATGTCACTGCGCCTTCATTGGCTCATACTGTCCTCGGTGTCGGGGTTGATATTGAGACTGCCTGGCTTCAGAGAGCGTGTGCGATATGGGACTTGGCCATATCCCACAGTGAGATGTCTATACAAATAATTTAAAGAGAACTTAAGGTGACTTGTGTAACCCCAGTTCTCGAATAAATATTATGAGCGTGACATCTCACCACATTCCCCTACTTGCATGCGTGTGAGGAAGTTTGTCACGTTCAAGAATGATCAGATGTATGAGGGCAGGGGCTCCCTCATTCGCCACGCGACCTGTGTCCAACAGTTGTGTATAATTGGTCCTTCGAGCTACTTATTCTGGTGAACCCCACAGTTAGATGTCTCACCCATATTATCAGAGAAATGGGGTTTAGCAAGTAACCTTAAGTTTCTCAGTCCAGTGTTTTTATGACCATTGTTTCATTCCTCTATGATACAACATGACTACTAACATTGTCTCAATCTACTCAGTCCATTATGCTTTATTCATTTTTCTCATCTTCTCTGCAGCGCATTCACATCCTCCTCCAGCCCTCTAACGACCTACCCCAAACCAAAAGAGAACAGGAGAGGATGCTGGCGCGAAGGAGGTATGGAGCAAGTAGGGCTACCAAACAAAGATGGCTACCTCCCAGTGGGGGTGAAGGACTCAAACTGCTAAGAAGACCCCAGTGACAGCGTTGACGTGACTAATTAAGTCAATTTAGTAATTTGGGAAATTAACTGAAATTCCAATTGTAGAATTCAAGAGAAAGTGCATCAGGCAGCCAGATAAGCAATGAGAGAGGAACAATCGTCCTCTTTTACACAACAAATGTGCTTTCAGGCATAAAACAAGACAACTGTTTCAATTTCAAAAGCTTTCTTGTTGTTCAATGGACACTGATCTACATGTGTATAATATTGTCTGTATATTGCCAAGTGGTAGATTGTTGTTAGGCCTACTGTATAGTATTCCATATTGTATTCAAGGAATCATCTCACAGGGCACAGACATCAATTCAATGTCTTACACGTTGGTTAACACCACACCTGTGAATAGTCAAACAGGAAAACAGATCAAGTCGGGCGAGTGGCTCTTTAGTATGAGTGGAGGGGCTCCCTAATTCGCCACTCGACCTGTCCGTCTTTGACAGAAGTGTCTGATTGGTCCTTCGAGCTACTTAGGATTTTCTGGTGAATCCCACAGTGAGATGTCGAAACAAATAGCTAACTAATATTAATAATGTGTATTATATTAGTATCTAATTTACAAACAGCAGAATTTAGGCACATACAGTAAAGCATCCAACCAAACATTCATAACAATGATTTCAGATTCAGTTGACATAAAAAAAAATGGCTTTTGGTCTACAATGCTTTTGTAATGTTACTATATTCTGTCACACATCATTCCCCTCCATTGTGCTCAAAACCTATACTATATCGATAGATACACACATATACATATACACACACACACACATATATATATACACACATACAACTGTAAAGTTTGGTGGAGGAAGAATAATGGTCTGGTGCGGTTTTTCATGATTCGGACTAGGCCCCTTAGTTCCAGTTAAGGGAAATCTTAACACTACAGCATACATTCTGGACGATTCTATGCTTCCAACTTTGTGGCTTATTTATAAAGCAGTTTTTACATCAGCAGATGTCACAAAGTGCTATACAATCCAAGGTCCATACAGAAATGGTTTGTTGAGGGGCGCTAGTGAGCAAGCCATGGAGTAGTTCACGTTTTTCCGAGCTACTGCTGAAATTTCGTTTATTTAATACTTTCTTTGTGCTTTGAAACACTGCCTTTGAATGATGTGCTTTACTTTGTTCAACTTTTATATTTGTTTTAATGCGTAAATGGCGCATAACCTGTAAAAGTTTAAGTTCAGCGGAGTCACTGACAAAAGAGAAAACACTAGGCCCAAGACGAGGAGCTCGAGTTCTTCAACAAGTGGGTGTAGCGGCTCCGCCCCACAGCTCGGCAAAAAAATGAACACCGAGGATTTGAAGGCCGAGATTCTTGCTGCCCTCAGAGCAAACATTTCATCTAAGAACTCAATGAGGCGCTCATTGAGGATTTTAATTTTAAGTCGGAGTTACAAGAAGTCAAGAACTCACTCACAAAGCATACTGCAATGGTTCGTACTAAACTGGACAGAAAACTCCAACATGGAACAAGGCTTGTCAACATGCTCAGACGACACGACTATGCTTCAAACCACGGTTAAGAAGCTCTAAACTTATGGGGCTAGCCTTGAGGAATGCATACATTTACAAGGTTATATGCAAGATCCAATATCAGGATCAAGGGTGTAGCTGAGGACCCGGGCTCAAGTTCTACTTCATCGGTCTCAAAAGTTATTGAAGGAAACTATCAAATAGGATAAAGAGGTCCTTGTAGACCACTCACAACGGGGCTCTCAAGCAAGAAAGCCTGGTGGAAAACATTGTGTCACTGTGGCTAAATTACACTACTGTCAGGATTGTATTGATGTTCTTCGGCGTGCCAGAGAATTTGGCCCACTTCGATGCAACGGAGCACGCATCTCTATCTTCCCAGACTACGCCCCCAGCGTTGCTCGTAAACGTGCCACTTTCAATGGTGTGGCTTTTACTGCCCGGCTCAGTATAACATACAACCGCGCCGGGAAAAAGTTCCAAGACCCCGAAAAGGCGATGGCCTTCGTAAAGGCAAATATTCTAGAGGTCAGACGAAGCAAATGGCTGAATGTTCACCTATTTGGCAATTAGGGTAATGGGCGAATGTGTGTACCACTGCAGACTTTCTTTTGTAGATACTGTATAGCATTGCCAGTGGTATCAGTTAATATTGCTATTATTAGGTGATGTTAGTGCCTTAGTTCTGGTGAGTCAATTCTACTTTTGTTTTAACGTTTTATTTTATTACCATGAAGCTGCTCATTTCTATTTATTTATGGTACCCGTATCCAGGGTAGATAAAGCACAGTTCTATTATTAGGTTACGTCATTTCTTTAAAGATGTTGCAGGTAACTTAGTGGTAATTGCTGTAAGATGTGTTTTAAAATGTTTTATACTTTCTTTTAAAAACAGCTTAGTTTTGGGTTGCAAATAAGTATTGCTTATTTATTATGCGCAACTTGTTTTAAATCCTTCACCATTTCAGCAGGGCTCTCTACTCGATGGGTTTAGTATTCCCCACTACAAGCACATTATGTGTGGCTATCTTTGCATGGGGATTAGCGGTTACCTTGTTCTATTAGGTGACCAGGGTGGGTTTTCTTTTTCAAACCAGACTTCAGAGAATTGTTTATCTGTTTTATTCTTCTTCAATGTTTTATTTGCTATATATATATATATATATATTTTTTTTTTAAATGGATCAGTTTTGTAATCTGGCATTATCCTTTACATTGCTAGGCCTAAAATCATGAGGGACAGCTGGTTACTCAAACACTTTTGCTAGCTGGAATGTTAAATCTTTAAATCAATCAGTGAAATATAAAAAGGTTCTTTTGCATTTAAATCACCTAAAAAGTAGATATCGCCTTTCTTCAGGAGACATCGCCGCACTTTCGACCACTCTCGTTTAAAAGGAGGGTGGATCGGTCAATTATATCATTCCAATTTTCATTCTAAAACTAGAGGAGCAACCATTTTAATTAGTAAAAACAAACCGTTTGCAATGTCAAGTATAGAGGCAGACTCAGCAGGCCGTTTCATTATTGTAGTAGGAAGACTGAAAAATACACTAAATTGGGATAACAGTTCATTCTTCACAAATTTTCTCGATTACCAAATATGGACACACCACCTAATACTAGGTGGTGATATGAATTGTGCACTGTCGCCCAATCTGGATCGTAGCTCTCCTAAGGTATCATTTTCATCAAAGACAGTATCCACAATTCATCTATTTATTAAGACATATGTCATATTGGATGTGTGGCATTTCCACAATCCCACAGCTAGGGAATATTGTTTTTTCTCACTAGTTCATAGGATATTCTCACGTATAGACTACTTTTTCCTCGACAATAGATTTGTGCCACCTATCACAGTGTGTGATAATCAAGCTACAGTGGCAAGAAAAGTATGTGAACCCTTTGGAATTACCTGGATTTCTGCATAAATCCGTCATAAAATTTGATCTCATCTTCATCTAAGTCACAGCAATAGACAAACACAGTCTGCTTAAACTAATAACAAACAATTATACATTTTCATGTCTTTATTGAACACACTGTGTGAACATTTCACAGTGCAGGGTGCAAAAAGTATATGTGAACCCTTGGATTTATTAACAGGTTGACCCTCCTTTGGCAGCAATAACCTCAACCAAACGTTTTCTGTAGTTGCGGATCAGACTAGCACAGCGGTCAGGAGGAATTTTGGACCATTCCTCTTTACAAAACTGTTTCAGTTCCGCAAAATTCTTGGGATGTCTGGTGTGAACTGCTCGAGGTCATGCCACAGCATCTCAATCAGGTTGAGGTCAGGACTATGACTGGGCCTCTCCAGAAGGTGTATTTTCTTCTATTGAAGACATTGTGTTGTTGATTTACTTCTGTGTTTTGTGTCGTTGTCCTGTTGCGTCACCCAACCCAGCCTAACATTCTCCTGCAAAATGTTTGATGAACTTTTGAATTCATTTTTTCCGTCAATGATGGCAAGCTGTCCAGGCCCTGAGGCAGCAACGCAGTCCCAAACCATGATGCTCCCTCCACCATACTTTACAGATGGGATTAGGTTTTAATGTTGGTGTGCTGTGCCTTTTTTTCTCCACACAGTGTTGTGTGTTCCTACAAAACAACTCAACTTTGGTTTAATCTGTCCACAGAATATTTTGCCAGTAGTGCTATGGAACATCCAGATGCTCTTTTGCAAACTTTAGACGTGCAGCAATGTTTTTTTGGACACCAGTGGCAGCTTCTGTGGTGTCCTCCCATGAATACCATTCTTGTTTAGTGTTTTATGTATCGTAGACTCGTCAACAGAGATGTTCCAGAGATTTCTGTAAGTCTTTAGCTGACACACTAGGATTCTTCTTAACCTCATTGAGCATTCTGCGCTGTGCTCTTGCAGTCATCTTTGCAGGACAGCCACTCCTAGGGAGAGTAGCAACAGTGCTGAAATTTCTCCATTTATGGAAAATTTGTCTTACCGTGGACTGCTGAACATCAAGGCTTTTAGAGATACTTTTGTAACCCTTTCCAGCTTCATGCAAGTCAACAATTCTTAATCTTGGGTCTTCTGAGATCTCTTTTGTTTGAGGCATGGTTCACATCAGACAATGCTTCTTGTGAATAGCAAACTCTAATTTTGTGAGTGTTTTTTATAGGGCAAGGCAGCTCTAACCAACATCTCCAATCTTGTCTCATTGATTGGACTCCTGGTTAGCTGACTCCTGACTCCAAATAGCTTTTGGAGAAGTCATTAGCCTAGGGGTTCACATACTTTTTTCAACCTACACTGTGAATGTTTAAATGATGTATTCAATATAGACAAGAAAAATAAACTAATAACACACAAATTATTGTAAGTACACTGTGTTTTTCTATTGTTGTGACCTAGAAGAAGATCCAGATCAAATTTTATGACCAATTTATGCAGAAATCCAGGTAATTCCAAAGGGTTCGCATACTTTTTCTTGCCACTGCATAGTCATTTCGGATCATTCTCCTCTTACTATGAAACTATTTACACCAAATACACAGCCTAGTTATCTTACTACTGTTATCAGAAGAAACCTTTGTTGCTTTTATATCATCTCAAATTAAGCTATTTCGAGCTTAATCAAAACCCCTACAACAGTATGGGAATCTATGAAGGCTTATCTAAGGGGCCAAATTATTTCGTAAAGCGCAAGAGTAAGGAAGTGAAATATTCAACGGCTAGGGGAATTTACAAATAAAATCTTGGATTTGGATATGGCATATTCACCCTCTTCATCTGCAGATTTACTAAAAAACAACGTTTGACACTTCAGACAGAGTTTGATCTTCTTCCAACTCGACAAACTGAAAATCGAATTAGTAAATCTCTATACAATAATTATGAACATGGAGAGAAATCAGGGAAAATGCTAGCACACTAGCTGCGTCAGAGAACGGCAAATCAAACCATGCTTATGATAACTGACGAGCTGGATAACAAATGTATTGATTGAGGTCAATTCATGCTTTCCTAACTTTTACTCACAATTATACACGTCGGAATCCGCTGGTAATGTTTCCTTACTCGACACCTTCTTTGAGAACTTAGATAGCTGCTGAATTAGAAGAACAGTTCTCTGTAGAAGAGATTGTGTTGGAAATTAAATCTATGCAGTGTGGTAAATCCCCTGGACCTGCTGGATTTCCGAGCAAATACTTTAAAAAAATGATCACATCAACTCTCTCCTCTCTTGCTTTCCGTATTTGAGGAATCATTCTCCTCAAACTCTTTACCCTCAACAATGAGACAAGCATGTATTTCACATATTCTGAATTGCAATGTAAATATACTTTCGAAGATGATTGCCTGCCGTTTTGAGTCAGTCCTTTCCTCCATTATCTCTACAGATCCAACTGGTTATATTAAAAAAAGTAATACTTTTTTCAACATCAGACATCTTTATAATATACTTTATAATCCCTCTTCATCTGACACTCCAGAGATGTTGTTATCACTTAATGCTGAGAAAGCGTTTAAAATCGGGTGGAGTGGGATTATCTATTTTATACTCTCAAACATTTTGGATTCGGTCCCAATTTTATGTCCTGGATCAAAGTCCTTTACTCCTCCCCTATGGCTGCAGTGTGCACAAATAACAACCTTTCATCCTATTTCCAACTTCAATGTGGGACAAGACAGGGTTGTCCTCTATCCCCTCAGCTGTTTGCCATCGCAATACGTAATGACACCACTATCAAATGTATTCTAGGAGGGGGCTTAGAGCATAACGTTTCAATCTATGCGGATGACATGCTACTATATATGTCTGACCCTTTAACTGGTCTTCCAGAGATCCAGGTTCTACTAAAGACATTTGGTAAAATATATTGGTATAAAGTTAATCTACAAAAAGTGAATTGATGCCTATTAATCCTTCTGCTATGCAAACTTATTTTAGTCATGTGCCCTTCAGAGTGACGACACAGATATTGACATTTTTGGGAATTTGGGTCAAACGCAAATTGAAAGATCTTTAAAGCCCTTTTTCCCTCCCTTGATACGGGATCTTGAACGCTGGGATTTACTTTCTCTGTTTTGGCAGAAGAATGAACTATGTTAAAATGAATGTATTACCTAAGTTATACTTATTTCAATGTATTCCTATCTTTCTGACAATCTTTTTTTTATTTCCATAGATACTGATATCTGCTTTTATCTGGAACAAATTGCAGAGATCTCGTCCCCAGGGTGGACCTTTCAATATTATTACTGGGCAGCTAATATAAGAATCCTATGTTGGATAACATAAATCCCTGATGGTACAGGCCCGAAATGGTTGACCTTGGAGATCTCTTATTGTGGCCCCACCTCCTTAGCTGCCTTACTCTGCTCAAAACTTGCATTAGCTGAGCCTGTTTCCAAATACACTAAAAACCCTATTGTGAAACATTCTCTGAAAATCTGTAAACAGTTCAGGCGATCATTTGGTCTCTGTGAATGTTCAACTTCTGCCCCATTATTAAAGAACCATACACTCTCTCCATTATTATTAGACCAGGTGTTCCATATCTGCTCTGGAAAAGAGATGGCATCACTGAACGACTTGTACAATGATATGGATTTAGCATGTTTTTATCAGTTGAACAAAAGTTCAATTTCCCTTGATCCCATTTCTTTAGATACAAAACTAAGCAATAGCAGGTTTTGTCATACTCTGGTCACTTACCATCACGCCCACCTACCTCCCTTCTAGATTTTATTTTTTTAAAGTGAACCCTTATATTATAAGGGGACATATCAAATCAAAAATCTAATTGTATTGGTCACATACACATGGTAAGCAGATATTAATGAGAGTGTAGCGAAATGCTTGTGCTTCTAGTTCCGACCGTGCAGTAATATCTAACAAGTAATCGAACAATTTCACAACAACTACCTTATACACCCAAGTGTAAAGGAATTAATAAGAATATGTACATATAAATATATGGATGAGCGATGGCCGAATGGCATAGGCAAGATGCAGTAGATGGTATAGAGTACAGTATATACATATGAGATGAGTAATGTAGGTTATGTAAACATTAAAGTGGCATTGTTTAAAGTGACTAGTGATACATTTATTACATCCAATTTTTTATTATTAAAGTGGCAAGAGATTTGAAACAGTATGTTGGCAGCAGCCACTCAATGTTAGTGATGGCTGCTTAACCTGTCGGGGCTAGGGGGCAGTATTTTCACAGCCGGATGAAAAACGTACCCAATTTAAACAGGTTACTACTCTGGCCCAGAAACTAGAATATGCATATTATTAGTAGATTTGGATAGAACACACTCTGAAGTTTCTTAAACAGTTTGAATGGTGTCTGTGAGTATAACAGAACTCATATGGCAGGCAAAAACCTGAGAAAAAGTCAACCAGGAAGTGGAGGATCTGAGAATTGTAGTTCTTTCTAGTCCCTTTCGAAACTACAATATCTGTGGGGTTACGTTGCACTTCCTAAGGCTTCCATTGGCTGTCAAAAGCCTTCAGAAAGTTGTTTCAGCCTTCTCCTGTTACTGGGCAGATAATTACTGAGTGGACTGCCTGTGGACAAAGGGATTGGATATGCGTGGTCACTCGAGCACGCCGTTCCTTCTTTTTCTCCTTGAATGAATACGCTATTGTCCGGTTGGAATATTATCGCAATTTTACGTACAAAATACCATAAAGATTGATTTTAAACTGCGTTTGACATGCTTCTAAGTACGGTAATGGAACATTTTGACTGTTCGTCTCTGGTACCGCGCTCGTGCGTTATGCCTTTGGCTAGTGCTCTGAACGCACAAACAAAACGGAGGTATTTGGACATAAATATGTATTATTTTGAACAAAAACAACATTTCTTGTGGAAGTAGCAGTCCTGGGAGTGCATTCTGATGAAGATCAGCAAAGGTAAGAGAATATTTCTAATTCTAATTCTGAGTTTAGGTTGCCCCGAACTTGGCGGGTGTCTGTATAGCTCTCTGTGATGGCTGAGCTATGTACTCAGAATATTGAAAAATGTGCTTTCTCCATAAAGCTATTTTAAAATCTGACAAAGCGGTTGCATCCAGGAGTAGTCTATCTATAATTCTTTAAATAATTGTTATATATTTTGTCAACGTTTATGATGAGTATTTTTGTAAATTGATGTGCATATTCACCGGGAGTTTTGGTGGGAATACATTTTCTGAACATCACGCGCCAATGTAAAATGCTGTTTTTGGATATAAATATGAACTTTATCGAACAAAACATACATGTATTGTGTAACATAATGTCCTAGGAGTGTCATCTGATGAAGATCGTCAAAGGTTAGTGCTTTATTTAGCTGTGTTTTGCGTTTTATTGACACATGTCCTTGCTTGGAAAATGACTGTGTGATTATTTTTGGCTATGTACTCTCGTAACATAATCTAATGTTTTGCTTTCGCTGTAAAGCCTTTTTGAAATCGGACAACGTGATTACATCAAGAAGAAGTGTATCTTTAAAATGGTGTAAAATAGTTGTATATTTGAGAAAGTTTTATGACATTTTGTTGTTTTTGAATTTGCCACCCTGATATTTCACTGGCTGTGTCCCGCAGGTGGGACGCTAGCGTCCCACGTAGCCCATAGAAGTTAACACTCTGATGGCCTTGAGACAGAGCTGTTTTTCAGTCTCTCGGCCCCAACTTTGATGCACCTGTAACTGACCTCACCTTCTGGATTATAGCAGGGTGAACAGGCAGTGGCTTGGGTGGTTGTTGTCCTTAGTGATCTTTTTGGACCTGTGACATCGGGGGGTGTAGGTGTCCTGGAGGGCAGGTAGTTTGCCTTCGGTGATGCGTTGTGCAGACCTCACTACCCTCTGGAGAGCCTTACGACAAGATGCTCTAGATTGTGCATCTGTAAAAGTTTGAGTGTTTTCAGTGACAAGCCCAATTTCTTCAGCCTCCTGAGGTTGAAGAGGGGCTGATGAACAGCATTCTTACATACAGTTGAAGTCGGACGTTTACATACACTTAGGTTGGAGTCATTTAAACTCATTTTTCAACTACTCCACAAATTTCTTGCTAACAAACTATAGTTTTGGCAAGTCAGTTAAGACATCTACTTTGTGCATGACACAAGTAATTTTTACGACAATTGTTTACAGACAGATTAATTCACTGTATCACAATTCCAGTGGGTCAGAAGTTTACATACACTAAGATGACTGTGCCTTTAACCTCTATGGGACCGGCGGGACGAATTCGTCCCACCTACGTAACATCCACTGCCAGCCTGTGGCGCGATTTTCAAAATCTTCAAAATCCTATTACTTCAATTTCTCAAACATATGACTATTTTACAGCCATTTAAAGATAAGACTCTCGTTAATCTAACCACACTGTCCGATTTCAAAAAGGCTTTACAACGAAAGCAAAACATTAGATTATGTCAGCAGAGTACCAAGCCAGAAATAATCAGACACCCATTTTTCAAGCCAGCATATAATGTCACCAAAACCCAGAAGACAGCTAAATGCAGCACTCACCTTTGATGATCTTCATCAGATGACAACCCTAGGACATTATGTTATACAATACATGCATGTTTTGTTCAATCAAGTTCATATTTATATCAAAAACCAGCTTTTTACATTAGCATGTGACGTTCAGAACTAGCATACCCCCCGCAAACTTACGGGGAATTCGCTAACATTTTACTAAATTACTCACGATAAACGTTCACAAAAAGCATAACAATTATTTTAAGAATTATAGATACAGACCTCCTCTATGCACTCGATATGTCCGATTTTAAAATAGCTTTTTGGTGAAAGCACATTTTGCAATATTCTAAGTATATAGCCCAGGCATCACGGGCTCGCTATTTAGACACCCGGCAAGTTTAGCACTCACCATAATCATATTTACTATTATAAAAATGTCATTACCTTTTGTTGTCTTCGTCAGAATGCACACCCAGGACGTCTACTTCAATAACAAATGTTGGTTTGGTCCAAAATAATCCATCGTTATATCCGAATAGCGGCGTTTTGTTCGTGCGTTCCAGACACTATCCGAAATAGTAAAGAAGTGTCGCGCGCTTGGCGCAATTCCTGACAATAAAATTCAAAGTATTCAATTGCCGTACGTCGAAGCATGTCAACCGCTGTTTAAAATCAATTTTTACATCATTTTTCTCGTAGAAAAGCGGTAAAATTCCGACAGGGAATCTCCTTTTCGGCAAACAGAGGAAAAAATCCCAAAGGCGGGGGCGGTCGGGGTCACGCGCATAAGCTAGTGTCTCTTGATGGGCCACTTGAGAAAGGCGATAATGTGTTTCAGCCTGGGGCTGGAATGACGACATTCTCTTTTTTCCCGGGCTATGAGAGCCTATGGACGACGTGGGAAGTGTCACGTTAGAGCAGAGATCCTTAGTAAATGATAGAGATGGCAAAGAAGTTCCAGAAATGGTCAGACAGGCCACTTCCTGTAAAGGAATCTCTCAGGTTTTGACCTGCCATTTGAGTTCTGTTATACTCACAGACACCATTCAAACAGTTTTAGAAAATTTAGGGTGTTTTCTATCCATATGTAATAAGTATATGCATATTCTAGTTACTGAGTAGGAGTGGTAACCAGATTAAATCGGGTATGTTTTTTATCCAGCCGTGTCAATGCTGCCCCCTAGCCCTAACAGGTTAAACAGCTTGGAAAATTCCAGAAAATGATGTCATGGCTTTAGAAGCTTCTGATAGGCTAATTGACATCATTTGAGTCAATTGGAGGTGTACCTGTGGATGTATTTCAAGGCCTACCTTCAAACTCAGTGCCTCTTTGCTTGACATCATGGGAAAATCAAAAGAAATCAGCCAAGACCAAAAATTGTAGACCTCCACAAATCTGGAACACCATTTGGAGCAATTTCCAAACGCCTGAAGGTACCACGTTCATCTGTACAAACAATAGTATGCAAGTATAAACACCATTGGGCCACACAGCTGTCGTACCGCTCAGGAAGAAGACGTGTTCTGTCTCCTAGAGATAAAAGTACTTTGGTGCGAAAAGTGCAAATCAATCCCAGAACAGCAGCAAAGGACCTTGTGAAGATGCTGGAGGAAACAGGTACAAAAGTATCTATATCCACAGTAAAACGAGTCCTATGTTGACATAACCTGAAAGACCGCTCAGCAAGGAAGAAGCCACTGCGCCAAAACTGACCCACTGGGAATGTGATGAAAGAAATAAAAGCTGAAATAAATCATTCTCTGTACTATTATTCTGACATTTCACATTCTTAAAATAAAGTGGTGATCCTAACTGACCTAAGAGAGGGAATGTTTTCTACGTTTAAATGTCAGGAATTGTTAAAAACTGAGTTTAAATGTATTTGGCTAAGGTGTATGTAAACTTCCGACTTCAACTGTAGGTATTCATGTGTTCCGGAACTCCAATTTGAGCAGCAGCAGCTGAAAAATGAGCTCCTACAAATATTGAAATTTACATGGTTTTTAGAGTGAAGTACATCGGAAAAAAGCAAAAGAAAACTGCAAGACTGAATAGGAGAAAAAACAAGCAACAAACAAAGAAGATAGGCTTTTGAAAAATAACTATTTTTCATAAAATTGTAGTTATCTTAGCTAGCTGAATTGTTTACCAGTTGCTAAGCAGTTGCTAGGGACTCTTTTGGAAGAAGCTAGCTAGCTAACGAAGAACAACAAAGAATATCTAGTTAACAGAAGAAAAGAAAGAGAAAATCAGGACAGAAGAAAAAGGATATCAAAGTGAAACAGTTCTCTAAAGACACAGGGGACAATAATACAAGAAACAACACTTCTGTAGCTTGTCAACTATGTGTCTGTCTATCCCTGTTCTCTCCTCTCTGCACAGGCCATACAAACGCTTCACACCGCGTGGCCGCTGCCACTCCAACCTGGTGGTCCCAGCGCGCACGACCCACGTGGAGTTCCAGGTCTCCGGCAGCCTCTGGAACTGCCGGTCTGCAGCCAACAAGGCTGAGTTCATCTCAGCCTATGCTACCCTCCAGTCCCTAGACTTCCTGGCGCTGACGGAAACATGGATTACCACAGATAACACTGCTACTCCTACTGCTCTCTCTTCGTCTGCCCACGTGTTCTCGCATACCCCTAGAGCATCGAGCCAGCGGGGTGGTGGCACTGGAATCCTCATCTCTCCCAAGTGGACATTCTCTCTTTCTCCCCTGACCCATCTGTCTATCTCCTCATTTGAATTCCATGCTGTCACAGTTAAGCTTAACATCCTTATCATTTATCGCCCTCCAGGTTCCCTTGGAGAGTTCATCAATGAGCTTGACGCCTTGATAAGTTCCTTTCCTGAGGATGGCTCACCTCTCACAGTTCTGGGTGACTTTAACCTCCCCACGTCTACCTTTGACTCATTCCTCTCTGCCTCCTTCTTTCCACTCCTCTCCTCTTTTGACCTCACCCTCTCACCTTCCCCCCCTACTCACAAGGCAGGCAATACGCTTGACCTCATCTTTACTAGATGCTGTTCTTCCACTAATCTCATTGCAACTCCCCTCCAAATCTCTGACCACTACCTTTTATCCTTTTCCCTCTTGCTCTCATCCAACACTTCTCACTCTGCCCCTACTCGGATGGTATTGCGCCGTCCCAACCTTCGCTCTCTCTCTCCCGCTACTCTCTCCTCTTCCATCCTATCATCTCTTCCCTCTGCTCAAACCTTCTCCAACCTATCTCCTGATTCTGCCTCCTCAACCCTCCTCTCCTCCCTTTCTGCATCCTTTGATTTTCTCTGTCCCCTATCCTCCAGGCCGGATCGGTCCTCCCCTCCTGCTCCGTGGCTCGACGACTCACTACGAGCTCACAGAACAGGGCTCCGGGCAGCTGAGCGGAAATGGAGGAAAACTCGCCTCCCTGCGGACCTGGCATCCTTTCACTCACTCCTCTCTACATTCTCCTCTTCTGTCTCTGCTGCTAAAGCCACTTTCTACCACTCTAAATTCCAAGCATCTGCCTCTAACCCTAGGAAGCTCTTTGCTACCTTCTCCTCCCTCCTGAATCCTCCTCCCCCTCCCCCCCCTCCTCCCTCTCTGCGGATGACTTCGTCAACCATTTTGAAAAGAAGGTTGACGATATCCGATCCTCGTTTGCTAAGTCAAACGACACCGCTGGTCCTGCTCACACTGCCCTACCCTGTGCTTTGACCTCTTTCTCCCCTCTCTCTCCAGATGAAATCTCGCGTCTTGTGACAGCCGGCCGCCCAACAACCTGCCCACTTGACCCTATCCCCTCCTCTCTTCTCCAGACCATTTCCGGAGACCTTCTCCCCTTCCTCACCTCGCTCATCAACTCATCCTTGACCGCTGGCTACGTCCCTTCCGTCTTCAAGAGAGCGAGAGTTGCACCCCTTCTGAAAAAACCTACACTCGATCCCTCCGATGTCAACAACTACAGACCAGTATCCCTTCTTTCTTTTCTCTCAAACTCTTGAACATGCCGTCCTTGGCCAGCTCTCCTGCTATCTCTCTCAGAATGACCTTCTTGATCCTAATCAGTCAGGTTTCAAGACTGGGCATTCAACTGAGACTGCTCTTCTCTGTGTCACGGAGGCTCTCCGCACTGCTAAAGCTAACTCTCTCTCCTCTGCTCTCATACTTCTAGACCTATCTGCTGCCTTTGATACTGTGAACCATCAGATCCTCCTCTCCACCCTCTCCGAGTTGGGCATCTCCGGCGCGGCCCACGCTTGGATTGCGTCCTACCTGACAGGTCGCTCCTACCAGGTGGCGTGGCGAGAATCTGTCTCCGCACCATGCGCTCTCACCACTGGTGTCCCCCAGGGCTCTGTTCTAGGCCCTCTCCTATTCTCGCTATACACCAAGTCACTTGGCTCTGTCATATCCTCACATGGTCTCTCCTATCATTGCTATGCAGACGACACACAATTAATCTTCTCCTTTCCCCCTTCTGATAACCAGGCGGCGAATCGCATCTCTGCATGTCTGTCAGACATATCAGTGTGGATGACGGATCACCAGCTCAAGCTGAACCTTGGCAAGACGGAGCTGCTCTTCCTCCTGGGGAAGGACTGCCCGTTCCATGATCTCGCCATCACGGTTGACAACTCCCTTGTGTCCTCCTCCCAGAGTGCTAAGAACCTTGGCGTGATCCTGGACAACACCCTGTCGTTCTCCACTAACATCAAGGCGGTGACCTGATCCTGTAGGTTCATGCTCTACAACATTTGCAGAGTACGACCCTGCCTCACACAGGAAGCGGCGCAGGTCCTAATCCAGGCACTTGTCATCTCCCGTCTGGATTACTGCAACTCGCTGTTGGCTGGGCTCCCTGCCTGTGCCATTAACCTGTTAGGGCTAGGGGGCAGCATTTGCACGTCTTGATAAAAAAAAATTACCCGATTTAATCTGGTTACTAATCCTACCCAGTAACTAGAATATGCATATACTTATTATATATGGATAGAAAACACTAAAGTTTCTAAAACTGTTTGAATTGTGTCTGTGAGTATAACAGAACTCATTTGGCAGGCAAAACCCTGAGACATTTTCTGACAGGAAGTGGATACCTGATGTGTTGTATTGACTTTAAACCTATCCCATTGAAAAACACAGGGGCTGAGGAATATTTTGGCACTTCCTATTGCTTCCACTAGATGTCACCAGCCTTTACAAAGTGTTTTGAGTCTTCTGGAGGGAGATCTGACCGAACAAGAGCCATGGAACGATGATGTCCCATTAGACACCTGGCGCGCGAGTTCATGTTGGGTACCCTCGTTCCAATACGTTATAAAAGAGTATGCATTCGTCCACCTTGAATATTATTCATGTTCTGGTTAAAAAAGGCCCTAATGATTTATGCTATACAACGTTTGACATGTTTGAACGAACGTAAATATATTTTTTTCCCCTCGTTCATGACGAGAAGTCCGGCTGGCTTAGATCATGTGCTAACAAGACGGAGATTTTTGGACATAAATGATGAGCTTTTTTGAACAAAACTACATTCGTTATGGACCTGTGATACCTGGAAGTGACATCTGATGAAGAGAATCAAAGGTAATGGATTATTTACATAGTATTTTCGATTTTAGATCTCCCCAACATGACGTCTAGTCTGTATCGCAATGCGTATTTTTCTGGGCGCAGTGCTCAGATTATTGCAAAGTGTGATTTCCCAGTAAGGTTATTTTTAAATCTGGCAAGTTGATTGCGTTCAAGAGATGTAAATCTATAATTCTTTAAATGACAATATAATATTTTACCAATGTTTTCTAATTTTAATTATTTAATTTGTGACGCTGACTTGACTGCCGGTTATTGGAGGGAAACGATTTCCTCAACATCAATGCCATAGTAAAACGCTGTTTTTGGATATAAATATGAACTTGATAGAACTAAAAATGCATGCATTGTCTAACATAATGTCCTAGGAGTGTCATCTGATGGAGATTGTAAAAGGTTAGTGCATCATTTTAGCTGGTTTTATGGTTTTGGTGACCCTGTCTTTGACTTGACAAAACATTACACACAACTCTTGTAAATGTACTGTCCTAACATACTCTAAATTTATGCTTTCGCCGTAAAACCTTTTTGAAATCGTAAAACGTGGTTAGATTAAGGAGATGTTTATCTTTCAAAGGGTGTAAAATAGTTGTATGTTTGAAAAATTTGAATTTTGACATTTATTTGGATTCAAATTTGCCGCTCTTGAAATGCACCTGCTGTTGATGGAGTGCACCACGGGTGGCACGCTAGCGTCCCACCTAGCCCATAGAGGTTAAACCCCTACAACTCATCCAGAACGCCGCAGCCCGTCTGGTGTTCAACCTTCCCAAGTTCTCTCACGTCACCCCGCTCCTCCGCTCTCTCCACTGGCTTCCCCCTTAAAATATTTAGATGCACTATTGTAAAGTGGTTGTTCCACTGGATATCATAAGGTGAATGCACCATTTTGTAAGTCGCTCTGGATAAGAGCGTCTGCTAAATGACTTAAATGTAATGTATTCCTCTTGTCCAGATGGGTTAGGGCAGTGTGCAGTGTGATTGCGTCGTCTGTGGACCTATTGGGGTGGTAAGCAAATTAGAGTGGGTCGAGGGTGTCAGGTAGGATGGAGGTGATAGGATCCTTGACTAGTCTCTCAAAACACTTCATGACGGAAGTGAGTGCTACGGGGCTGTAGTCGTTTAGCTCAGTTACCTTAGCTTTCTTGGGAACAGGAACAATGGTGGCCCTCTTGAAGCATGTGGGAACAGCAGACTGGGATAGGGATTGATTGAATATGTCCGTAAACACACCAGCCAGCTGGTCTGCGCATGCTCTGAGGACACGACTAGGGATACCGTCTGGGCCGGCAGCCTTGTGAGGGTTAACACGTTTAAATGTTTTACTCACGTTGGCTGCGGTGAAGGAGAAGCCGCAGGTTTTGGTAGCGGGCCGTGTCAGTGGCACTGTATTGTCCTCAAAGCGAGCAAAGAAGTTGTTTAGTCTGGCTGGGAGCAAGACATCGTGGTCCGTGACGGGGCTGGTTTTCTTTTTGTAATCCGTGATTGACTGTAGACCCTGCCACATACGTCTCGTGTCTGAGCCGTTGAATTGCGACTCTACTTTGTCTCTATACTGACGCTTAGCTTGTTTGATTGCTTTGTGGAGGGAGTAGCTACACTGTTTGTATTCGGTCATGTTTCCGGTCGCTATGCCATAATTGAAAGCAGTGGTTCGCACTTTCAGTTTTGCGCGAATGCTGCCATCAATACACGGTTTCTGGTTGAGGAAGGTTGTAATAATCACTGTGGGTACAACATCATTGATGCACTTGCTAATGAACTCGCTCAACGAATCAGCGTCTACATCAATGTTGTCTGATGCTATCCGGAACATATCCCAGTCCACGTGATCGAAGCAATCTTGAAGCGTGGAATCAGATTGGTTGGATCAGCGTTGAACAGACCTGAGCACGGGCGTTTCCTGTTTTACTTTCTGTCTATAGGCTGGGAGCAACAAAATGGAGTCGTGGTCAGATTTGCAAAAGGAGGGAGAGGGAAGGCTTTGTATGCGTTGCGGAAATTAGAGTAGCAATGATCCAGAATTTTGCCAGCCCGGGTTGCGCAATCGATATGCTGATAAAATTTAGGGAGCCTTGTTTTCAGATTAGCCTTGTTAAAATCCCCAGCTACAATAAATGCAGCCTCAGGATATGTGGTTTCCAGTTTACATATTTATTTATTTAACCAGGTAGGCCAGTTGAGAACAAGTTCTCATTTACAACTGCGACCTGGCCAAGATAAAGCAAAGCAGTGCAACACAAACAACAACACAGAGTTACACATGGAATAGACAAATGTACAGTCAATAACACAATAGGAAAAAAATCTATATGCAGTGTTTGCAAATGAGGTAAGATTAGGGCGAGACAATAAATAGGCTGTAGTGGCAAAGTAATTACAATTTAGCAATTAAACACCGGAGTGATAGATGTGCAGAAAATGAATGTGCAAGTAGAGATAATGGGGTGCAAAGGAGCAAAAAAAATAACAATATGGGGATGGGCTATTTACAGATTATGGTTATGTACAGGTGCAGTGATCTGTGAGCTGCTCTGACAGCTGATACTTAAAGTTAGTGAAGGAGAAACGAGTCTCCAGCTTCAGTGATTTTTGCAATTCGTTCCGGTCATTGGCAGCAGAGAAATGGAAGGAAAGGCAGCCAAAGGAGGAATAGGCTTTGGGGGTGACCAGTGAAATATACATGCTGGAGCGCGTGCTACGGGTGGGTGCTGCTATGGTGACCAGTGAGCTGAAATAAGGTGGGGCTTTACCTAACAAAGACTTATAGATGACCTGGAGCCAGTGGGTTTGGCGACGAATATGAAGCGAGGGCCAGCCAACGAGAGGATAGAGGTCACAGTAGGGGGTAGTATATGGGGCTTTGGTGATAAAACGGATGGCACTGTGGTAGAGTGTTGAAGGCAATTTTGTAAATGACATCACCGAAGTCAAGGATCGGTAGGATAGTCAGTTTTATGAGTGTATATTTGGCAGCATGAGTGAAGGATGCTTTGTTGCAAAATAGGAAGCCGATACTAGATTTCATTTTGGATTGGAGATGCTTAATGCGAGTCTGGGAGGAGAGTTTACAGTCTAACCAGACACCTAGGTATTTGTAATTGTCCACATATTCTAAGTCAGAACCGTCCAGAGTAGTGATGCTGGACGGGTGGGCAGCGATCGGGTGAAGAGCATGCATTTAGTTTTACTTGCAGTTGGAGGCCACGGAAGGAGAGTTGTATGGCATTGAAGCTCGCCTGGATGTTAGTTAACACAGTGTCCAAAGAAGGGCCAGAAGTTTACAGAATGGTGTTGTCTGTGTAGAGCTGGATCAGAGAATCACCAGCAGCAAGAGCGACATCATTGATGTATACAGAGAAAAGAGTCGGCCCAAAAATGTAACCCTGTGGCACCCCCATTGAGACTGCCAGAGGTCCGGACAACAGGCCCTCCGATATGACTCACTGAACTCTGTCTGAGAAGTTGGTGAACAAGGCGAGGTAGTCATTTGAGAAACCAAGGCTGTTGAGTCTGCCGATAAGAATGTGGTGATTGACAGAGTCGAAAGCCTTGGCCAGGTCGATGAATACGGCTGCATAGTATTGTCTTTTATCGATGGCGGTTATGATATTGTTCAGGACCTTGAGCGTGGCTGAGGTGCACCCGTGACCAGCTTGGAAACCAGATTGCATAGCGGACAAGGTACGGTGGGATTCTAAATGGTTGGTGAGCTGTTTGTTAACTTGGCTTTCGAAGACTTTAGAAAGGCAGGGTAGGATAGATATAGGTCTGTAACTGTGTGGGTCTAGAGTGTCTCCCCCTTTGAAGAGGGGGATGACCGTGGCAGCTTTCAAATCTTTGGGGATTTCAGACAATACGAGAGGTTGAACAGGCTAGTAATAGGGGTTGCAACAATTGCGGCAGATAATTTTAGAAAGAGAGGGTCCAGATTGTCTAGCCCAGCTGATTTGTTGGGGTCCAGATTTTGCAACTCTTTCAGAACATCAGCTATCTGGATTTGGGTGAAGGAGAAATGGGGGAGGTTTGGGCAAGTTTCTGTGGGGGGTGCAGGGCTGTTGACCGGGGTAGGGGTAGCTAGGTGGAAAGCATGGCCAACCAATGAAAAATGCTTATTGAAATTCTCGATTATTGTGGATTTATCAGTGACAGTGTTTTCTAGCCTCAGTGCAGTGGGCAGCTGGGAGGAGGTGCTCTTATTCTCCATGGACTTTACAGTGTCCCAGAACATTTTGGAGTTTGTGCTACAGGATGCAAATTTCTGTTTGAAAAAGCTAGGCTTTTCTTTCCTAACTGCCTGTTTATATTGGTTCCGAACTTCCCTGAAAATGTGCATATTGCGGGGGCTATTCGATGCTAATGCAGTACGCCACAGGATGTTTTTGTGCTGGTCAAGGGCGGTCAGGTCTGAAGTGATCCAAGGGCTGTATCTGTTCCTGGTTCTACATTTTTTGAATGTGGTATGCTTATTTAAGATGGTGAGGAAAGCACTTTTAAAGAATAACCAGGCATCCTCTACTGACTGAATGAGGTCAATATCCTTCCAGGATACCCGGGCCAGGTAGATTAGAAAGGCCTGCTCGCTGAAGTGTTTTAGGGAGCGTTTGACAGTGATGAGGGGTGGTCGTTTGACAGCAGACCCATTACGGATGCAGGCAATGAGGCAGTGATCACTGAGCTCCTGGTTGAAGACAGCAGAGGTGTATTTAGATGGCAGGTTGGTCAGGATGATATCTATGAGGGTGCCCATGTTTACAGATTTGGGGTTGTACCTGGTAGGTTCATTGATAATTTGTGTGAGATTGAGGGCATCTATCTTAGATTGTAGGACGGCCGGGGTGTTAAGCATGTCCCAGTTTAGGGCACCTAACAGTACGAGTTCTGAAGATAGATGGGGTGCGATCTATTCACGTATGGTGTCCAGGGCACAGCTGGGGGCTGAAGCTGGTCTATAACAAGCGGCAACGGTGAGAGACTTGTTTCTGGAAAAGTGGATTTTTAGAAGTAGAAGCTTGAATTGTTTGGGCACAGTCCTGGATAGTATGACAGAACTCTGCAGGCCATCTCTGCAGTAGATTGCAACACCGCCCCCTTTGGCAGTTCTATCTTGTCGGAAGATGTTGTAGTTAGGGATGGAAATTTCAGGATTTTTGGTGGCCTTCCTAAGCCAAGATTCAGACACAGCTAGGACATCTGGGTTGGCAGAGTGTACTAAAGCAGTGAGTAAAACCAACTTAGGGACGAGACCTCTAATGTTAACATGCATGAAACCAAGGCTTTTACAGTTACAGAAATCAACAAATGAGAGCGCCTGGGGAATGGGAGTGGGGCTAGGCGCTGCAGGGCCTGTATTAACCTCTACATCACCAGAGGAACAGAGGAGGAGTAGGATAAGGGTACGGCTTAACCTCTATGGGCTAGGTGGGACGCTAGCGTGCCACCCGTGGTGCACTCCATCAACAGCAGGTGCATTTCAAGAGCGGCAAATTTGAATCCAAATAAATGTCAAAATTCAAATTTTTCAAACATACAACTATTTTACACCCTTTGAAAGATGAACATCTCCCTAATCTAACCACGTTTTACGATTTCAAAAAGTTTTTACGGCGAAAGCATAAATTTAGAGTATGTTAGGACAGTACATTTACAAGAGTTGTGTGTAATGTTTTGTCAAGTCAAAGACAGGGTCACCAAAACCATAAAACCAGCTAAAATGATGCACTAACCTTTTACAATCTCCATCAGATGACACTCCTAGGACATTATGTTAGACAATGCATGCATTTTTAGTTCTATCAAGTTCATATTTATATCCAAAAACAGCGTTTTACTATGGCATTGATGTTGAGGAAATCGTTTCCCTCCAATAACCGGCAGTCAAGTCAGCGTCACAAATTAAATAATTAAAATTAGAAAACATTGGTAAAATATTATATTGTCATTTAAAGAATTATAGATTTACATCTCTTGAACGCAATCAACTTGCCAGATTTAACCTCTTGGGGCTAGGTGGGACGCTAGCGTGCCACCTGTGGTGCACTCCATCAACAGCAGGTGCATTTCAAGAGCGGCAAATTTGAATCCAAATAAATGTCAAAATTCAAATTTTTCAAAAATACAACTATGTTACACCATTTGAAAGATAAACATCTCCTTAATCTAACCACGTTTTACGATTTCAAAAAGGTTTTACGGCGAAAGCATAAATTTAGAGTATGTTAGGACAGTACATTTACAAGAGTTGTGTGTAATGTTTTGTCAAGTCAAAGACAGGGTCACCAAAACCATAAAACCAGCTAAAATGATACACTAACCTTTTACAATCTCCATCAGATGACACTCCTAGGACATTATGTTAGACAATGCATGCATTTTTAGTTCTATCAAGTTCATATTTATATACAAAAACAGCGTTTTACTATGGCATTGATGTTGAGGAAATCGTTTCCCTCCAATAACCGGCAGTCAAGTCAGCGTCACAAATTAAATAATTAAAATTAGAAAACATTGGTAAAATATTATATTGTCATTTAAAGAATTATAGATTTACATCTTTTGAACGCAATCAACTTGCCAGATTTAAAAATAACCTTACTGGGAAATCACACTTTGCAATAATCTGAGCACTGTACCCAGAAAAATACGCGTTGCGATACAGACTAGACGTCATGTTGGGGAGATCTAAAATACTATGTAAATAATCCATTACCTTTGATTCTCTTCATCAGATGTCACTTCCAGGTATCACAGGTCCATAACGAATGTAGTTTTGTTCAAAAAAGCTCATCATTTATGTCCAAAAATCTCCGTCTCGTTAGCACATGATGTAAGCCAGCCGGACTTCTCGTCATGAACGAGGGGAAAAAATATATTTCCGTTCGTTCAAACATGTCAAACGTTGTATAGCATAAATCATTAGGGCCTTTTTTAACCAGAACATGAATAATATTCAAGGTGGACGAATGCATACTCTTTTATAACGTATTGGAACGAGGGTACCCAACATGAACTCGCGCGCCAGGTGTCTAATGGGACATCATCGTTCCATGGCTCTTGTTCGGTCAGATCTCCCTCCAGAAGACTCAAAACACTTTGTAAAGGCTGGTGACATCTAGTGGAAGCAATAGGAAGTGCCAAAATATTCCTCAGCCCCTGTGTTTTTCAATGGGATAGGTTTAAAGTCAATACAACACATCAGGTATCCACTTCCTGTCAGAAAATGTCTCAGGGTTTTGCCTGCCAAATGAGTTCTGTTATACTCACAGACACCATTCAAACAGTTTTAGAAACTTTAGAGTGTTTTCTATCCATATATAATAAGTATATGCATATTCTAGTTACTGGGTAGGATTAGTAACCAGATTAAATCGGGTACATTTTTTTTATCCAGACATGCAAATGCTGCCCCCTAGCCCTAACAGGTTTTAAGGCTATAAGAACTGGTCATCTAGTGCGTTCAGAACAGAGAGTAAAAGGAACAGGTTTCTGGGCGTGGAAGAATAGATTCAAGGCATAATGTACAGACAAAGGTATGGTAAGATGTGAATACAGTGGAGGTAAACCTAGGCATTGAGTGACAATGAGAGAGGTTTTGTCTCTAGAGATGAGGCGAGGTCACCACATGTGTGGGAGGTGAAACAAAAGGGCTAGCTAAGGCATATTGAGCAGGGCTGGAGTCTCTACAGTGAAATAAGACAATAATCACTAACCAAAACAGCAATGGACAAGACATATTGACATTAGGGAGAGGCATGCGTTGCCGAGTGATCATAGGGACCAGTGGGAGGCTAGGTGAGCTGGAGACACAGCGATTCAGACAGCTAGCGGGCTGGGGCTAGCAGAAGGGCCTTAGGGAGGACGTCGCAACGGAAGAAGTCTGTTGTAGCCCCCTCGGACGGTTACATCGGCAGACCAGTCGTGTTGGATTGGCAGGGCTCCGTGTAGGCAGTAAAAGGGTCCAGGACAATTTGCAAAATAGGTATTGTAGCCCAAGAAATTGGCTGATGGTCCTCTTCAGCTAGCCGGGGGATGGGCCTAGCGTGAGGCTAGTTCCCAGGCTCACTGGTGCTTGCTTCGGGACAGAGACGTTAGCCAGGGGGTAGCCATTCGGCTAGCAGCTAGCTAGCTGCGATGATCCAGGTGAAAAGGTTCAGAGCTTGCGGTTGGAAACCGGAGATGTGGAGAAAGAGCAGTCCGGTAAGCTCTGGGTTGAAACGCGCTGTGCAGACTGGCAGGAGTTGACCAGGCTAAGGTTAGCTGATGACCGCTAGCCGTGGCTAACTGAATATTAGCTAGTTAGCTGGCTAGCTTCTGTTGGGGGTTCCGGTTCTAAAATATAGAAAATAGCATATCCATACCACATTGGGTGAGGTGGGTTCCAGGAGAGTATGTTGAAACTGAGGTTAACCTCTTGACGGTCGCCTAGGATAGGGGGCGCTACAGCGATTTTTGAAAATAATTCGTGCCCATTTTAAACGGCCTCCTACTCAAACTCAGATGCTAGGATATGCATATAATTAATACTTGTAGATAGAAAACACCCTAAAGTTTCTAAAACTGTTTGAATGGTGTCTGTGAGTATAACAGAACTCATATGGCAGTCAAAACCCCGAGACCGATCGTAACAGGATGTGGAATTCTGAATTGCGGACTCAACTTCATCACTTTGCCTATAAATCACACCGTGAGCAATGGTTCATTGAGCACTTCCTATTGCTTCCACTAGATGTCCCCAGTCTTTACAAAGTGGTTTAAGTCTCCTACTGTGAAAACTGACAGAATGAGAGGCTGCGGAAAGTGGTCACATGAGGAGGGCCATCACCATTATGACGCCGGCGCCCCTGCCTACCCTCCCCTTTCGAAACGTTTAGAAAGACAATGCAATCGTCCCCCTTGAATCTTATTGGAGCTCTGGTTGAAAAAGGCCCTAAAGATTTATATTATACAACGTTTGACATGTTTGAACGAAACTAAATTAAAAAAAAAGCATTTTATTGAAAGAGGAGTCCCGCGGCCGACGGAGCTTTTGGAGCAGTCTTCAGAACGCGCTAACAAGAACAAGCTATTGGGACGTAAAGGATTAACTTTTTCGAACGAAAATACATTTGTTGTGGACCTGGGATTCCTGGAAGTGCTTTCTGATGAAGATAATCAAAGGTAAGGGATTATTGACAATAGTATACAAGAGTAGATTTGATATGCGATTGTTCCAAGATGGCGCTGATCTGTAACGGTAGCCTATTTTTCTGAGTATCGCATCCCCTTTTATAGCAAAGTGTGATTACCCAGTAAAGTTATTTTTAAATCTGGCATTACAGGTGCTTTCAAGAGATATTCATCTATAAATCTTAGAATGACAATATTACATTTTAAAAATGTTTTCGAATAGTAATTTAGTAAATTGTAGCGCTGTTTCACCGGATGCATTTGAGGGAAAATAGTTAGTCAACGTCACGCGCCGATGTAAAATGCTGTTTTTATATATAAATATGAACTTCATGGAACAAAAGAATGCATGTATTGTGTAACATGATGTCCTAGGTGTGTCATCTGATGAAGATTGTCAAAGGTTAGTGCTGCATTTAGCTGTTTTTTGGTTATTTGTGATGCATGTGGTTGGTCGGAAAATGGCTATGTGGCTACTTTTACAATATACTCCTTTAACATAATCTAATGTTTTGCTTTTGCTGTAAAGCCTTTTTGAAATCGGACAACGTGGTTCGATTCAGGAGAGGTGTATCTATAAAACGATATAACATAGTCCTATATTTGAAAAAAATTTAAATAAATTGCTAATGGGGATAGGATTTTTCACTGGATGTCCGAGCCCGACCAGGGGTTAAATATTTTAAAAAAATATACGAAATATATACGAAGGAAAAAATATATATACACGGGACACGACAAGATGAAGACAAAGACGTCTGAACTGCTACGCCATCTTGGATTTTTTATATTTTTTGGGATAATCTTGGATCCAATGAAGTACTTTCAGGGCGTCTGCTTGGGGGGATATACACAGCTGTGATTATAATCGAAGAGAATTCTGTTGGTAGATAATGCGGTCGGCATTTGATTGTAAGGAATTCTAGGTCAGGTGAACAAAAGGACTTGAGTTCCTGTATGTTGTTATTTTCACACCACGACTCGTTAATCATAAGGCACACACCCCCGCCCTTCTTCTTACCAGAGAGATGTTTGTTTCGTCGGCGTGATGCGTGAAGAAATCGGGTGGCTGTACCGACTCTGATAACATATGTCGATTGAGCCATGTTTCCGTGAAACAGTGAATGTTACAATCTCTGATGTCTTTCTGGAAGGCAACCCTGGCTCGAATTTCGTCTACCTTGTTGTCAAGAGACTGGACATTGGCGAGTAGTATACTCGGGAGCGGTGAGCGATGTGTCCGTCTACGGAGCCTGACCAGAAGACCGCTCCGTCTGCCCCTTCTACGGTGCCGTTGTTTTGGGCCGCCTACTGGGATCCGATCCATTGCCCTAGGTGGTGGTCCAAACAGAGGATCCGCTTTGGGAAAGTCGTATTCCTGGTCGTAATGTTGGTAAGTTGACATTGCTCTTATATCCAATAGTTCCTCCTAGCTGTATGTAATAAGACTTAAGATTTCCTGGGGTAACAATGTAAGAAATAATACATAAAAAAACAAAATACTGCATAGTTTCCTAAGAATGCGAAGCAAGGCGACCATCTCTGTCGGCGCCATCAGTGGGGCACATCTGCAGCAGGCTACTGTGTCATGAGCATGATCTACACGTTATTAAACTCGCACAATCTGGATTCCTTGAACTCTCCTAACCAATGGGAAGAGGATTTAGGTGAACAACTTTCAGACATAACTTGGCAGCGTATGCTTTAGAGAATACCTTTTTCATCTATATTTCTAAGACATGCTGTAATTCAATTTAAAATATTTCATCAGCTGCATTAGTCAAAGAAAAAATGATCCAAGATCAGACCAGAAATATATCCCACTTGTGACCGATGTAAGCAGGCACCTGCTACTTTATTACACGTTTTGTAGTCCTATACTATTTCAAATCAAAGTTTATTTGTCATGTGCGCCGAATACAACAGGTGTAGACCTTACAGTGAAATGCTTACTTACAGGCTCTGACCAATAGTGCAAAAAAAGTATTAGATGAACAATAGGTAGGTAAAGAAATAAAACAACAGTAAAAAGACAGGCTATATACAGTAGTGAGGCTATATAAGTAGCAAGGCTACATACAGACACCGGTTAGTCAGGCTGATTGAGGTAGTATGTACATATGGTTAAAGTGACTGTGCATATATGATGAACTGAGTGTAGTAGTAGCGTAAAAGAGGGGTTGGCGGGTGGTGGGTGGGACACAATGCAGATAGCCCGGTTAGCCAATGTGCGGGAGCACTGGTTGGTCGGCCCAATTGAGGTATTACGTACATGAATGTATAGTTAAAGTGACTATGCATATATGATAAACAGAGAGTAGCAGCAGCGTAAAAAGAGGGGTTGGGGGGCACACAATGCAAATAGTCCGGGTAGCCATTTGATTACCTGTTCAGGAGTCTTATGGCTTGGGGGTAAAAACTGTTGAGAAGCCTTTTTGTCCTAGACTTGGCACTCCGGTACCGCTTGCCATGCGGTAGTAGAGAGAACAGTCTATGACTGGGGTGGCTGGGGTCTTTGACAATTTTTAGGGCCTTCCTCTGACACCGCCTGGTGTAGAGGTCCTGGATGACAGGCAGCTTAACCCCAGTAATGTACTGGGCCGTACGCACTACACTCTGTAGTGCCTTGCGGTCAGAGGCCGAGCAATTGCCGTACCAGGCAGTGATGCAACCAGCAGGATGCTCTCGATGTTGCAGCTGTAGAACCTTTTGAGGATCTCAGGACCCATGTCAATTTTTTTTTCGTTTCCTGAGGGGGAATAGGCTTTGCCGTGCCCTCTTCACGACTGTCTTGGTGTGTTTGGACCATTCTAGTTTGTTATTGATGTGGACACCAAGGAACTTGAAGCTCTCAACCTGCTCCACTACAGCCCTGTCGATGAGAATGGGGACGTGCTCGGTCCTCCTTTTCATGTAGTCCACAATCATCTCCTTAGTCTTGGTTACGTTGAG
The DNA here is from genome assembly GCF_965601325.2 of Salmo salar. NCBI lineage: Eukaryota > Metazoa > Chordata > Actinopteri > Salmoniformes > Salmonidae > Salmo > Salmo salar. The sequence goes on along the minus strand of NC_138297.1, from coordinate 38,253,989 downwards.
GGATAGGTTGTTATTCTGGCACCACCTGGCCAGGTCTCTAACCTCCTCCCTATAGGCTGTCTCGTCGTTGTCGGTGATCAGGCCTACCACTGTTGTGTCGTCTGCAAACTTAATGATGGTGTTGGAGTCGTGCCTGGCCATTCAGTCGTGGGTGAACAGGGAGTACAGGAGGGGAGACTGAGCACGCACCCCTGGGGAGCTCCAGTGTTGAGGATCTGCGTGGCAGATGTGTTGCTACCTACCCTCACCACCTGGGGGCGGCCCATCAGGAAGTCCAGGATCCAGTTGCAGAGGGAGGTGTTTAGTCCCTGGATCCTTAGCTTAGTGATGAGCTTTGAGGGTACTATGGTGTTGAACGCTGAGCTGTAGTCAATGAATAGCATTCTCACACAAGTGTTCCTTTTGTCTAGGTGGGAAAGGGCAGTGTGGAGTGCAATAGAGATTGCATCATCTGTGGATCTTTTTGGCGTATGCAAATTGGAGTTGGGTCTAGGGTTTCTGGGATAATGGTGTTGATGTGGGCCATTACCAACCTTTCAAAGCATTTTAAGTGGAAGGATCGGTTTCCTCCTACTTTTAACCATTGGATAATAGGAAGTTAAGCAACATCTCAAGCTAGAGAAAATACGCTACTCCGTTAGGGGATCTGCAATTATAAAATGTAATGTCTGACAACCTTTACCTATCCTTTGTAGAAGACAGGAACACAGGTAATTTCACAACTCCACAAACCAACATTAGAATGTATCATTATTTTATAATATCTTTGTATTTTTTTAACTATTTGATTATATTACTGATTGTATATCAAGCCTGCTTTCAGTCTGGTTTTGGGGTGGGGCTCTGTTTGAGCATGGGGGGGTTGGGGTGGGTTTGATTTGTCGAGATCGGTGTGGAAGAACTTGACTGGCCTGCACAGAGCCCTGACCTCAACCCCATCGAACACCTTTGGGATGAATTGGATCGCCAACTGCGAGCCAGGCCTAATCGCCAACATCAGTGCCCGACCTCACCAATGCTCTTGTCGCTGAACGGAAGCAAGTCCCCGCAGCCCGGCCCGCCACAAGGAGCTAGAGCTCGATGAGCCAATGAAAGTCCCACGGCCAAACCCGCCCCTAAACCGGACGACGCTGGGACAACTGTGCGCCGCCCTATGTGACACAGCCTGGGATCAAACACTCAGACAGTTGTGACAACTCAACACCGCGATGCAGTGCCTTAGACAGCTGCGCCACTCGGGAAGCTCCTGGTGTCCACATACTTTTGGTCATGCAGCGAACAACAATGTGTTATGCTGTCCTGAATCACAGTGACGAGGCTGTTAACAACTCGGAAGTCGTTTCTGTCCGCAAAATGAAAATGTCCTAGCTAATAAAACAAATCATAATCTATATTTGTTTTGTTTGAACGCAATCTTGACCAGCCACCTGGTAAGTTAGACTTCATGTCTGTCTGCATATTACAGCTAAAGAACACAATAAATAGCCCTTGAGGGTTTATCCCCAACCCAGTCCCCAGGCAGGTGTCCCCCCCTAACTAACCCATGAGGGTTAATTCCAAATTCCAGATGTGATGCCTACTGTACCTCCATCAGCATGATCAGGCCCATGAGGAAGGAGATGAAGGCCACGAAAGCCAGAAAGAGCTCTCTGCGGTTCTTACGACAGAACACCTCGGGATACATGTTCACCATGGCTGTTGTTAAGCTCATGTCAGGAGTTCACCTAGGGGTCATGATAGGGGCTGTACCAAATGTTTGATGTATTATAATAATTGATTATGCTTATGTTGTATTAATTGAAAGGGAGGGGTTATAAGACCCGCCCTCCTTACATTTATAGGGTCCTATACTACAGATTAACAACATATATATTCATTATAGAGCTTTAGTGTTGTTCCAGTTGTTTTCCAGTCTCTCTGTCACTTATAAAGAGACCCCTCTGAGAAATGTGTGACTGAGACTGTGTAGGAGATATGAGACAAGCCAGACATTCCACAATAAATCAACTTTGGGGAGTGGACATTTATTGCCTAGAATTTAGAAAACACTAGCACTATTGTATCTCTCTTGCAAGTTTATATAGCTGTGTATGCATGGGCTTGGTCTGATAAGTAGAAGGTAATGACGTATACAGTGACATCACAAGGGCTGGACTTCGGGTTTTAGAAAATAACTCGGGACCTTTTATATTTTGCGGAATTTACTCGGAAACATGAGTTATGTTCCTGTTGTCAACTTCTGTCTGCAATTGCATTAATACAGGTTTTTGAATGATTTAATTAAAGATATTGTGATAACGCTTATTTCACCAATGAGCCAATGATTGACAAGGAACAAGGAAATGTACCCCAACACTCTCTACACACACACACAAACTGGAGAGAAAGAGAGAGGTATTTTAACAAATCTCAGCTCTAGGCATGTTTGGTAACAAATAGTGAGAATTGCTGATATCATGTTAGGCTAGGTATGTTTGGTTACATAGATCGTGGTGCTCTTGGATCTCCTCTCAGTTCTCATTGTACAGAAGGGGTCCATTCTATCCTTAACCGCGACCATTTGCTTGACAGTACGTTCATAAACATTGTAAATAACTTAAGATGCCTTACTTGACTGTCGAACCCTAGTAGGATGATCATGATAAAGAAGACGGCCCATAGTGAAATGTCAGAATAATAGTAGAGAGAATGATTTATTTCAGCTTTTATTTCTTTCATCACATTCCCAGTGGATCAGAAGTTTACATACACTCAATTAGTATTTGGTATCATTGCCTTTAAATTGTTTAACTTGGGTCAAACGTTTTGGGTAGCCTTCCACAAGCTTCCCACAATAAGTTGGGTGAATTATGGCCCATTCCTCCTGACAGAGCTGGTGTAAATGAGTCAGCTTTGTAGGCCTCCTTGCTCGCACACGCTTTTTCAGTTCTGCCCACACATTTTCTTAAGGACTGAGGTGATGGCCACTCCAATACCTTGACTTTGTTGTCCTTAAGCCATTTTGCCACAACTTTGGAAGTATGCTTGGGGTCATTATCCATTTGGAAGACCCATTTGCGACCAAGCTTTAACTTCCTGACTGATGTCTTGAGATGTTGCTTCAATATATCCACATAATTTGTCTCCCTCATGGTGCCATCTATTTTGTGAAGTGCCCCAGTCCCTCCTGCAGCAGAGCACCCCACAACATGATGCTGCCACCCCCGTGCTTCACGGTTGGGGCGGTGTTCTTCGGCTTGCAAGCCTCCCCCTTTTTCCTCCAAACATAACGATTGTTATTATGGCCAAACAGTTCTATTTTTGTTTCATCAGACCAGAGGACATTTTTCCAAAAACTATGATATCTGTCCCCATGTGCAGTTGCAAACCGTAGTCTGGCTTTTAAATGGCGGTTTTGAAGCAGTGGCTTCTTCCTTGCTGAGCGGCCTTTCAGGTTATGGCTATATAGGACTCGTTTTACTGTGGATATAGATACTTTTGTACCCGTTTCCTCCAGCATCTTCACAAGGTCCTTTGCTGTTGTTCTGGGACTGATTTGCACTTTTCGCACCAAAGTATGTTCATCTCTAGGAGACAGAACGCGTCTTCTTCCTGAGCGGTATGACGGCTGCATGGTCCCATGGTGTTTATACTTTCATACTATTGTTTGTACAGATGAATGTGGTACCTTCAGATGTTTGGAAATTGCTCCCAAGGATGAACCAGACTTGTGGAGGTCTATAATTTTTTTTCTGAGGTCTTGGCTGATTTCTTTTGATTTTCCCATGATGTCAAGCAAAGAGGCACTGAGTTTGAAGGCAGGCCTTGAAATACATCCACATGTACACCTCCAATTAACTCAAATTAGCCTATCGGAAGCTTCTAAAGCATGACATCATTTTCTGGAGTTTTCCAAGCCGTTTGAAGGCACAGTGAAATTAGTGTATGTAAACTTCTGACCCACTGGAATTGTGATACAGTGAATTATAAGTTAAATAATCTTTCTGTAAACAATTGTTGGAAATATTACTTAGGACATCTACTTTGTGCATGACACAACTGACTTGCCAAAACTATAGTTTGTTGACAAGAAATGTGTGGATTGGTTGAAAAACGAGTTTTAACGACTCCAACCTAAGTGTATGTAAACTTCTGACTTCAACTGTATAATAGCGAAATAACATACTTACATTTGAACAAATTATTGAAGTTCTTAAAACCTGTTGGGGATAGGGGGCAGTATTGAGAATTTTGAAAAGAATATGTGCCCATTTTTAACTGCCTCCTACACCAACTCAGAAGCTAGGATATGCATATTATTAACAGATTTGGATAGAAAACACTCTGAATTTTCTAAAACTGTTTGAATGGTGTCTGTAAGTATAACAGAACTCATATGGCAGTCAAAACACCGAGACAATTTCTAACAGGAAGTGTGTATCTGATGTGTTGAATTACTTTTAAGCCTATGCCATTGAAACACACAGGGACATATTAATCATTGAGCACTTCCTTTGGCTTCCACTAGATGTCACCAGTCTTTACAAAGTGGTTTGAGTCTTCTACTGTGAAAACTGACCGAACAAGAGACTTGGAACGTTGGTCATAAGCGGATGGCCGATACGACTCTGGCGCGCGAGTGCATGTTTGGGTACTCTCATTCCAATACGTTTTAAAAGAGAATGCAATCGTCCGCCTTGAACATTATTGAAGTTCTGATTGAAAAAGGCCCTAATGATTTATGCTATACAACGTTTGACATGTTTGAACGAACGTAAATATTTTTTTCCCTCTTTGATGAAGACAAGTCCAGCGGGCGTCGTTCATGTTTTTGAGTAGCCTACAGGACGCGCTAACAACACGGAGCTTTTTGGACATAAATTATGAGCTTTTTCGAACAAAACTACATTTGTTATGGACCTGGGATTCCTGGAAGTGCCTTCTGATGAAGATAATCAAAGGTAAGGGATTATTTACATAGTAATTTTGATTTTAGATCTCTCCAACATGGCGCTTAGTCTGTATCGCAAAGCCTATTTTTCTGTGCGCAGTGCTCAGATTATTGCAAAGTGTGATTTCCCAGTAAAGTTATTTTTAAATCTGGCAATGCGGTTGCGTTCAAGAGATGTTAATTCTTTGAATGTCAATATAATATTTTACCAATGTTTTCGAATGGTAATTATTTAATTTGTTGTGCTGATTGACTGGCGGTATTGGAGGGAAAATATTTCCTCAACATCAACGCCATAGTAAAACGCTGTTTTTGGATATAAATATGAACTTGATAGAACAAAAAATGCATGTATTGTCTAACATAATGTCCTAGGAGTGTCATCTGATGAAGATTGTCAAAGGTTAGTGCATAATTTTAGCTGGTTTTCTGCTTTTGGTGACGCCTGTCTTTGCATTGACAAAACATTACACACAGCTATTTTCAATGTACTGTCCTAACATAATCTAACTTTATGCTTTCGCCGTAAAGCCTTTTTGAAATCGGACAACGTGGTTAGATTAAGGAGATGTTTATCTTTCAAAGGGTGTAAGATAGTTGTATATTTGAGAAATTTGAATTATGACATTTAATTGTTTTCAAATTTGGCACCCTTGATATTTCCCCTGCTGTTGATAGGGTGTACCAGGGGTGGGACGCTTGCGTCCCACGTTCCCAGACAGGTTAACAAGTAGGTCACATTAACCTGTTAGGGCTAGGGGGCAGTATTGACACGGCTGGATAAAAAACGTACCCGATTTAATCTGGTTACTACTCCTGCCCAGTAACTAGAATATGCATATAATTATTGGCTTTGGATAGAAAACACCCTAACGTTTCTAAAACTGTTTGAATGGTGTCTGTGAGTATAACAGAACTCATATGGCAGGCAAAAACCTGAGAAGATTTCATGCAGGAAGTGGCCTGTCTGACAAGGTGTCGTTCTTCTTGTCTCTGTTTATTGAAGAGTGAGGATCTTAGCTGTAACGTGACACTTCCTACGGCTGCCATAGGCTCTCAGAAGGCGGCAAAATGCTGAATCGTGGCTTTGCAGGCTCTGGCTGAAAAAATGTAGCGCGTTTGGGTAGTGGTTGGTTACAGTACTGTGAGACTCAGGCTCGTGCCCGCGTCGACCGAAAGCTTTCTTTTCCTTTGTCTGTTTAGCTAAATGGAGATTCCCGGTCGGAATATTATTGCGTTTTTTTGGGGAAAAATGGCATAAAAATGGATTTTAAACAGCGGTTGACATGCTTCGAAGTACGGTAATGAAATATTTAGATTTTTTTGTCACGAATTGCGCCATGCGCACGACCCTGATTTACCATTTCGGTTAGTTTCTGGAACGCACGAACAAAACGCCGCTATTCGGATATAACGATGGATTATTTTGGACCAAACCAACATTTGTTATTGAAGTAGCAGTCCTGGGAGTGCATTCTGAGGAAGACAACAAAAGGTAATCAAACTTTTGTAATAGTAAATCTGATTTTGGTGAAGGCTAAACTTGCCGGGTGTCTAAATAGCTAGCCCGTGATGGCTGGGCTATGTACTTAGAATATTGCAAAATGTGCTTTCACCAAAAAGCTATTTTAAAATCGGACATATCGAGTGCATAGAGGAGTTCTGTATCTATAATTCTTAAAATAATTGTTATGCTTTTTGTGAACGTTTATCGTGAGTAATTTAGTAAATTGTTAGTAAATTCCCCGGAAGTATGCTAGTTCTGAACGTCACATGCTAATGTAAAAAGCTGTTTTTTGATATAAATGTGAACTTGATTGAACAAAACATGCATGTATTGTATAACATAATGTCCTAGGTGTGTCATCTGATGAAGATCATCAAAGGTTAGTGCTGCATTTAGCTGTCTTCTGGGTTTTTGTGACATTATATGCTAGCTTGAAAAATGGGTGTCTGATTATTTCTGGCTTGGTACTCTGCTGACATAATCTAATGTTTTGCTTTCGCTGTAAAGCCTTTTTGAAATCGGACAGTGTGGTTAGATAAAGGAGAGTCTTGTCTTTAAAATGCTGTGAAATAGTCATATGTTTGAGAAATTGAAGTAATAGCATTTCAAAGGTTTTGAAAATCGCGCCACAGGATTCAACTGGCTGTTACGTAGGTGGGACGAATTCGTCCCGCCGGTCCCATAGAGGTTAACATTAGAAGCCTCCTCCCTAAGTTTGTTTTATTCACTGCTTTAGCAAACTCTGCCAACCCGGATGTCCTAGCCATGTCTGAATCCTGGCTTAGGATGTCCACCAAAAACTCTGAAATCTTCATCCTTAACTACAACGTTTTCAGACAAGATAGAACGACCAAAGGGGGCGGTGTTGCAATCTACTGCAGAGATAGCCGCAGAGTTCTGTCCTAATATCCAGGTCTGTACCCAAACAATTTGAACTTCTACTTTTAAAAATCCATCTCTCTAAAAACAAGTCTCTCACCATTGCCGCCTGCTATAGACCACCCTCGGCCCCCAGCTGTGCTCTGGACACCATATGTGAACTGATTGCCCCCCATCTATCTTCAGAGCTCGTGCTACTAGGTGACCTAAACTGGGACATGCTTAACACCTGTCGTGTCTTTGGGGTACCATTAAACGGAAGATATGTTTATCAATTAGCTCCCTGTAATTATTATCACGCGATTAAACTGATTAACCTCTTGGGGCTAGGTGGGACGCTAGCGTGCCACCCGTGGTGCACTCCATCAACAGCAGGTGCATTTCAAGAGCGGCAAATTTGAATCCAAATAAATGTCAAAATTCAAATTTTTCAAAAATACAACTATTTTACACCATTTGAAAGATAAACATCTCCTTAATCTAACCACGTTTTACGATTTCAAAAAGGTTTTACGGCGAAAGCATAAATTTAGAGTATGTTAGGACAGTACATTTACAAGAGTTGTGTGTAATGTTTTGTCAAGTCAAAGACAGGGTCACCAAAACCATAAAACCAGCTAAAATGATGCACTAACCTTTTACAATCTCCATCAGATGACACTCCTAGGACATTATGTTAGACAATGCATGCATTTTTAGTTCTATCAAGTTCATATTTATATCCAAAAACAGCGTTTTACTATGGCATTGATGTTGAGGAAATCGTTTCCCTCCAATAACCGGCAGTCAAGTCAGCGTCACAAATTAAATAATTAAAATTAGAAAACATTGGTAAAATATTATATTGTCATTTAAAGAATTATAGATTTACATCTCTTGAACTCAATCAACTTGCCAGATTTAAAAATAACCTTACTGGGAAATCACACTTTGCAATAATCTGAGCACTGCGCCCAGAAAAATACGCGTTGCTATACAGACTAGACGTCATGTTGGGGAGATCTAAAATCGAAAATACTATGTAAATAATCCATTACCTTTGATTCTCTTCATCAGATGTCACTTCCAGGTATCACAGGTCCATAACGAATGTAGTTTTGTTCAAAAAAGCTCATCATTTATGTCCAAAAATCTCCGTCTCGTTAGCACATGATGTAAGCCAGCCGGACTTCTCGTCATGAACGAGGGGAAAAAATATATTTCCGTTCGTTCAAACATGTCAAACGTTGTATAGCATAAATCATTAGGGCCCTTTTTAACCAGAACATGAATAATATTCAAGGTGGACGAATGCATACTCTTTTATAACGTATTGGAACGAGGGTACCCAACATGAACTCGCGCGCCAGGTGTCTAATGGGACATCATCGTTCCATGGCTCTTGTTCGGTCAGATCTCCCTCCAGAAGACTCAAAACACTTTGTAAAGGCTGGTGACATCTAGTGGAAGCAATAGGAAGTGCCAAAATATTCCTAAGCCCCTGTGTTTTTCAATGGGATAGGTTTAAAGTCAATACAACACATCAGGTATCCACTTCCTGTCAGAAAATGTCTCAGGGTTTTGCCTGCCAAATGAGTTCTGTTATACTCACAGACACCATTCAAACAGTTTTAGAAACTTTAGAGTGTTTTCTATCCATATATAATAAGTATATGCATATTCTAGTTACTGGGTAGGATTAGTAACCAGATTAAATCGGGTACATTTTTTTTATCCAGACGTGCAAATGCTGCCCCCTAGACCCAACAGGTTAATCGTTTAATTGTAATTAACTAGGAGATCGGGGCACCAAGGAGAATATTCAGATTACAAAGCTATAATTTTCCTAATATAACTTTCCTGTACTATAATATTATATTCTATTATAGTATAGGCAGATTATCTTCTAGTTTGATTGGTGTATTTTACCTCGTCCAGTCTCATACCAAACGTCGTAAATTGTTGTATCTGCACGAACCCAGTCTTTACTAAAATCATCCATACATCAATTGTCTTAAAATCATTTATTTACTACACTAAGTAATTAACAGAAAACATACAAACAGTCATTATCGTCACAAAGGATTGGTATCGGAATGTGCCCTACTGGCTAAACAGGCAGGTCGGCCTTTTGAACAATGGATCATAAAAGGTCGGCTGAGAAGTTACACAGGGTTCATTAATATTAACAATTGAAGGCTCACTCATTCGGGAACAATTGCAATCAATATATATTTACGCTCAGTGTGTCGTTCTGATTCTTGTTGGAGAGTAGTTCTGTTGGGGAGTTTTGTACGCGTTCTCTCTCTCTCTCTCTCGGTTAGAATGGATCTTTCAGAGCGACATTCATTAATGTCGTCATCGAATGGTTGGTTCGTTGGTCTTCGCGTTCAATGATATAATTTACTTAGCTGCAGACTAATAATTAATATCAAAGACTTGTTCTTATTCTGTCAGTATCGATAGTCTAAAAGTTAACCACGTGGTATGGTTCACTTTCAGTAGAGGAATTGGAAAGTAAAACCTATTAGCCAACGGAGTGTAGGCCTGGTCTCTAGAAATGTAAATCCGGGGGTGTTTTATAGTGCCCATAGAACAGCTTGTCAAATGACGCCTGGTCCTGTATGGGTCCCTGGGGGCGTGCCTATGACTGAGTTAGATTTGGTTACAGAAATACAATTCTATCACATTACATCAGTACATAGCATCTCAATGTCTTACAAAAGCTTTATCCTTATTAATACATTCCATACACCCATATGATGCTTAAACTGAGTCTATTATATAAACAGTTTTATGGTAATATGGCTATATTGTCTCTTCTGAGTATCACAAAATGGTACCAAGCGGATCAGTTCGTAGCTGGATTCTTCACCAATCTTCCATACCTTCTCCAGAACACAAAATGTCGCTTGGCTCTCCAATTCTATGAGTTGGAAGAATTTCCTGTGTCTCTCTATGGGCCATGTGGCCAGAGACTCTCCTGGAATTTTAGAGTTTTTACGACCCTTTACACACAGGGTGGATTGTGTGCAAAAGGGAGGGGTAAACTGTCCTCCCTGTACCAAAAGAGGCCAACGTCATGACACACCCCAGCCATCCTACAATCCAAGCTTGATGCCCTCAATCTCACACAAATTATTAATGAACCCACCAGGTACCACCCCAAAGCCGTAAACACTGGCACCCTCATAGATATCATCCTAACCAATTTGCCCTCTAAATACACCTCTGCTGTTTTCAACCAAGATCTCAGCGATCACTGTCTCATTGCCTGCATCCGTAATGGGTCTACGGTCAAACGACCTCCACTCATCACTGTCAAACGCTCCCTGAAACATTTCAGTGAGCAGGCCTTTCTAATCGACCTGGCCCTGGTATCCTGGAATGATATTGACCTCATCCCGTCAGTTGAGGATGCCTGGTTATTTTTTTTAAATGCCTTCCTCACCATCTTAAATAAGCATGCCCCATTCAAGAAATTTTGAACCAGGAACAGATATAGCCCTTGGTTCTCCCCAGACCTGACTGCCCTTAACCAACACAAAAACATCCTATGGCGTTCTGCATTAGCATCAAACAGCCCCCGTGATATGCAACTTTTCAGGGAAGTTAGAAACCAATATACACAGGCAGTTAGAAAAGCTAAGGCTAGCTTTTTCAAGCAGAAATTTGCTTCCTGCAACACAAATTCAAAAAAGTTCTGGGACATTGTAAAGTCCATGGAGAATAAGAACACCTCCTCCCAACTGCCCACTGCACTGAGGATAGGAAACTCTGTCACCACCGATAAACCCACTATAATTGAGAATTTCAATAAGCATTTTTCTACGGCTGGCCATGCTTTCCACCTGGCTACCCCTACTGCAGTCAACAGCACTGCACCCCCCACAGCTACTCGCCCAAGCCTTCCCCATTTCTCCTTCTCCCAAATCCATTCAGCTGATGTTCTGAAAGAGCTGCAAAATCTGGACCCCTACAAATCAGCCGGGCTAGACAATCTGGACCCTTTCTTTCTAAAATGATCTGCCGAAATTATTTTAACCCCTATTACTAGCCTGTTCAACCTCTCTTTCATGTCGTCTGAGATTCCCATAGATTGAAAAGCAGCTGCTGTCATCCCCCTCTTCAAAGGAGGGGACACTCTTGACCCAAATTGCTATAGACCTATATCCATCCTACCCTGCCTTTCTAAGGTCTTCGAAAGCCAAGTCACCAAACAGATTACCGACCATTTTGAATCCCACTGCACCTTCTCTGCTATGCAATCTGGTTTCAGAGCTGGTCATGGGTGCACCTCAGCCACGCTCAAGGTCCTAAACGATATCGTAACCGCCATCGATAAGAAACAATACTGTGCTGCCATTTTCATTGACCTGGCCAAAGCTTTCGACTCTGTCAATCATCACATCCTCATCGGCAGACTCAATAGCCTTGGTTTCTCTAATGATTGCATCGCCTGGTTCACCAACTACTTCTCTGATAGAGTTCAGTGTGTCAAATCGGAGGGCCTGTTGTCCGGACCTCTGGCAGTCTCTATGGGGGTGCCACAGGGTTCAATTCTTGGGCCAACTCTTTTCTCTGTATACATCAATGATGTCGCTCTTGCTGCTGGTGAGTCTCTGATCCACCTCTACGCAGATGACACCATTCTGTATACTTCTGGCCCTTCTTTGGACACTGTGTTAAACCTCTCTAGGCTAGGCGGGACGAATTCGTCCCACCTACGTAACAGCCACTGCTATCCTGTGGCGCGATTTTCAAAACCTTAAAAATCCTATTACTTCAATTTTTCAAACATATGACTATTTTACAGCCATTTAAAGACAAGACTCTCGTTAATCTAACCACACTGTCCGATTTCAAAAAGGCTTTACAACGAAAGCAAAACATTAGATTATGTCAGCAGAGTACCAAGCCAGAAATAATCAGACACCCATTTTTCAAGCCAGCATATAATGTCACCAAAACCCAGAAGACAGCTAAATGCAGCACTCACCTTTGATGATCTTCATCAGATGACAACCCTAGGACATTATGTTATACAATACATGCATGTTTTGTTCAATCAAGTTCATATTTATATCAAAAACCAGCTTTTTACATTAGCATGTGACGTTCAGAACTAGCAAACTTCCGGGGAATTCGCTAACATTTTACTAAATTACTCACGATAAACGTTCACAAAAAGCATAACAATTATTTTAAGAATTATAGATACAGACCTCCTCTATGCACTCGATATGTCCGATTTTAAAATAGCTTTTTGGTGAAAGCACATTTTGCAATATTCTAAGTACATAGCCCAGGCATCACGGGCTCGCTATTTAGACACCCAGCAAGTTTAGCACTCACCATAATCATATTTACTATTATAAAAGTTTCATTACCTTATGTTGTCTTCGTCAGAATACACACCCAGGACTGCTACTTCAATAACAAATGTTGGTTTGGTCCAAAATAATCCATCGTTATATCCGAATAGCGGCGTTTTGTTCGTGCGTTCCAGACACTATCCGAAATGGTAAAGAAGGGTCGTGCGCATGGCGCAATTCGTGACAAAAAAAATTCTAAATATTCCATTACCGTACTTCGAAGCATGTCAACCGCTGTTTAAAATCAATTTTTATGCCATTTTTCTCGTAGAAAAGCGATAATATTCCGACCGGGAATCTCCTTTTCGGCAAACAGAGGAAAAAATCCCAAAGGCGGGGGCGGTCGGGGTCACCCGACCGTGTCTCTTGATCGGCCACTTGAGAAAGGCGATAATGTGTTTCAGCCTGGGGCTGGAATGACGACATTCTGTTTTTTCCCGGGCTCTGAGCGCCTATGGACGACGTGGGAAGTGTCACGTTAGAGCAGAGATCCTTAGTAAATGATAGAGATGGAAAAGAAGTTCAACAAATGGTCAGACAGGCCACTTCCTGTAAAGGAATCTCTCAGGTTTTGACCTGCCATTTGAGTTCTGTTATACTCACAGACACCATTCAAACAGTTTTAGAAAATTTAGGGTGTTTTCTATCCATATGTAATAAGTATATGCATATTCTAGTTACTGGGTAGGAGTGGTAACCAGATTAAATCGGGTATGTTTTTTATCCAGCCGTGTCAATGCTGCCCCCTAGCCCTAACAGGTTAACAACCCTCCAGACGAGCTTCAATGCCATACAACTCTACTTCCGTGGCCTCCAACTGCTCCTAAATACAAGTAAAACTAAATGCATGCTCTTCAACTGATCGCTGCCTGCACCTGCCCGCCTGTCCTGCATCACTACTCTGGACGGTTCTGACTTAGAATATGTAGACAACTACAAATACCTAGGTGTCTGGTTAGACTGTAAACTCTCCTTCCAGACTCACATCAAACATCTCCAATCCAAAGTTAAATCAAGAATTGGCTTCCTATTTCGCAACAAAGCATGCTGCCAAACATACCCCCGTAAAACTGACCATCCTACCGATCCTCGACTTCGGCGATGTCATTTACAAAATAGCCTCCAATACCCTACTCAATAAACTGGATGCAGTCTATCACAGTGCCATCCGTTTTGTCACCAAAGCCCCATATACTACCCACCACTGCGAGCTGTACGCTCTCGTTGGCTGGCCTTCGCTTCATAGTCGTCGCCAAACCCACTGGCTCCAGGTCATCTACAAGACGCTGCCTTTACCTCCCTTGTCTCACCTCATTTGCTCACATTGTACATAGACTTATTTTTGTACTGTATTATTGACTGTATATTTGTGTTACTCCACGTGTTGTTGTATGTTGTCGAACTGCTTTGCTTTATCTTGGCCAGGTCGCAATTGTAAATGAGAACTTGTTCTCAACTTGCCTACCTGGTTAAATAAAGGTGAAATAAAAAATAAAAAATAAAAAAAATATTACAGTGATATATGGAAAAAGTGTTAAAAGCTCAGACAAACCCTTATTGTCTGATTCTCTACCTCTAACCCTATTACAGGGGCTGAGTCACTGGCTTATTGGTGTTCTTCCATGCCGTCCCTAGGAGGGGTGCATCACTTGAGTGGGTTGAGTCACTGACGTGGTCTTCCTGTCTGGGTTGGCGACCCCCCCCCTTGGGTTCTGCCGTGGTGGAGATCTTTGTGGGCTATACTCGGCCTTCTCTCAGGATGGTAAGTTGGTGGTAGAAGGTATCCCTCCAGTGGTGTGGGGGCTGTGCTTTGGCAAAGTGGGTGGGGTTATATCCTTCCTGTTTGGCCCTGTCCGGGGGTATCTTCGGCCACAGTGTCTCCTGACCCCTCCTGTCTCAGCCTCCAGTGTTTATGTGTCGGGGGGCTAGGGTCAGTCTGTTATATCTGGAGTATTTCTCCTGTCTTATCCGGTGTCCTGTGTGAATTTAAGTATGCTCACTCTAATTCTCTCTCTCTGAGGACCTAAGCCCTAGGACCATGCCTCAGGACTACCTGGCATGATGACTCCTTGCTGTCCCCAGTCCACCTGGCCGTGCTGCTGCTCCAGTTTCAACTGTTCTGCCTGTGGTTATGGAACCCTGACCTGTTCACAGGACATGCTACCTGTCCCAGACCTGCTGTTTTCAACTCTTTAGAGACAGCAGGAGCGGTAGAGATACTCTCAATGATCGGCTATGAAAAGCCAACTGACATTTACTCGAGGTGCTGACTTGTTGCACCCTCGACAACTACTGTGATTATTATTATTTGACCATGCTGGTCATTTATGAACATCTTGGCCATGTTCTGTTATAATCTCCACCTGGCATAGCCAGAAGAGGACTGGCCACCTCTCATAGCCTGGTTCTGCTCTAGGTTTCTTCCTAGGTTTTGGCCTTTCTAGGGAGTTTTTCCTAGCCACTGTGCTTCTACACCGGCACTGCTTGCTGTTTGGGGTTTTAGGCTGGGTTCCTGTACAGCACTTTGAGATATCAGCTGATGTAAGAAGGGCTATATAAATAAATTTGATTTGATATTGTATAGCATAAAACTTTCCTTACAGTATAATGCCTAAAAAAGAAGATATACTTCCTTAAGAAAGAGCAGGTTACCTTCAAACAGTGGACTGATTTTTCTCCATCAGGTGATGCCTCCCTCACTGGTGTACTGGCCCATTCAGTCTCCAGGAAGAACACAGGTATGCCACAAGTGAACAGGAAGGTAATGAGAAACGCACCTGGGGGACAGGAAATGGAATCATACAAAAAAATACACTGAGTGTACAAAATATTGCTCTTTCCATGAAAGCCTGACCAGGTGAATCCAAGTAAAAGCTATGATCCCCTATTGATGTCACCTGTTAAATCAATTTCAAATCAGTGTAGATGAAGGAGAGGAGACCAGTTAAACAAGTATTTTTAAGCCTCGAGACAATTGAGACATGGATTGTGTGTGTGTGCCATTCAGAGAGTGAATGTGCAAGACAAAAGATTCAAGTGCCTTTGAACGGGTTATGGTAGTAAGTGCCAGGAGCACCAGTTTGAGTGTGTCAGGAAGTGCAACGCTGCTGGGCTTTTTACACTCAACAGTTTCCTGTGTGTATCAAGAATGGTCCACCACCCAAAAGGACATCCAGCCAATGGAAAGAGGACAAAGGAGGTTGACATGAATTGTGCAGTATAACAGACAGGCTATAGTTAGTCAACTAACAGTCCAGTACAACATCGGTGCCCAAAGACCCATAAAATAATGCACAAGTTGTCGTACGTTGACACGAATGGGGTATGGCAGCCGACGACTTTACATAGTTCCACTTCTTTCAGCAAAAAGCAAGAAACTGCGGTTGCAGTGGGCTAAGGAACGAAAACACTAGATACTGGAGAATTGTAAAAACATAGCCTGGTCTGATGAATCCCAGTTCTTGCCGTTTCACGCTGATGGAAGGACTAGGGTATGGAGAAAACTATGAGTACATGGCACACTTTTGGCCACTTGCGCCATAAAATGGCGCAATGTTTAAATGCCACAGGATATCTAAACATCATTGCCAAATTAGGTGCATCCCTTCATGGCAGCAGTGTATCCATCTGCAAATATATTTTTCAGCAGGATAATGCCCCATGCCACAAGGCTAGGATTGTCCAGTTATGGTTCCACGAACATGACAGTGAATTCAGTTTACTGCAGTGGCCTGCCCAGTCACCAGATCTCAATTAAATTGAGCATCTGTGGGATCAAAACAAATCTAAGGCTATATTTCATTTATTTAACTAGGCAAGTCAGTTAAATTCTTATTTACAATGACGGCCTAGCTTGGCCAAACCCTCCCTTAACCCAGACGACGCTGGGCCAATTGTGCGCCGCCCTATGGGACTCCCGATCACGGCCAGTTGTGATATAGCCCGGTATCAAACCAGGGTCTGTATTGATGCCTCTAGCACTGCGATGCTGTGCCTTAAACCGCTGCGCCACTCGGGAGCCCTATAATAGGGGCTACATGTACTGAGTCAATGCGCGCGGGCACTATTTATTTTAGGTCATATGTACATGTAGGTAGGGGTAAAGTGACTATGCATAGATAATAAACAGAGAGTAGCAGCAGTGTATAAACAAATAGTCCAGGTTGCCATTTGATTAATTGTTCAGCAGTCTTATGGCTTTGGGGTAGAAGCTGTTAAAACCTCTTTAAGCTTGGTGTGCCGCTAGCGACCCACCTCGACAACATCCGGTGAAATTGCAGAGCGCGAAATTCTAAATACAAAAATCGTAATATTAAACATTCATGAAAATACAAGTGTCTTTCATGGTTTAAAAGCTAAACTTCTTGTTAATCCAACCGCTTTGTCATTTTTCAAAAAGGCTCTACGGCAAAAGCATACCATGCGATTATCTGAGGACAGCGCCCCGCATACACCAGCATTAAAAACATTTTCCAAACCAGCAGAGGCATCACAAAAATCAGAAATAGCAATAGAATAAATCACTTACCTTTGAAGATCTTCCTCTGTTTGCAATCCCAAGGGTCCCAGTTACACAACAAATGGTCATTTTGTTCGATAAAGTCCTTCTTTATATCCCAAAAAAGTCAATTAATTGGCGCGTTTGATTCATTTATCCACCCGTTCCACATGCAGACAAAGGAATCTGAAAAGTTACCAATAAACTTCATCCAAACAAGTCAATCAACGTTTCTAATCAATCCTCAGGTGCCCTAATATATAAATAAACGATAACATTTAAGACAGAATGTAGTATGTTCAATACCGTAGATAAATAATGAAGTGCGCGCCCTCATCCACGCGCGCCACAAAACTACAGTCAAAATGAGAGCCACCTTGAAAAACTACAACTACTAACTCATTTTTCAAATAACAAGCCTGAAACCCTTTCTAAAGACTTGACATCTAGTGGAAGCCATAGGAACTGCAATCTGGGAAGAATCCCTTTGAATATCCCATAGACAAGCATTTGAATGGACTTTGACCCCCAAAAAATAACACTTAAAAAAAAAAAAAAATCCAGGTGGATTCTCCGCGGGCTTTCGCCTGCCATATAAGTTCTGTTATACTCACAGACATTTTAACAGTTTTAGAAACTTCAGAGTGTTTTCTATCCAATGCTACCAAATTATATGCATATGCAGGCTTCTGGGCCTGAGTAACAGGCAGTTTACGTTGGGCACGTCAGTCATCCGAACTTCCGAATACTGCCCCCTAGCCTTAAGGAGACTTTTGGACCTAGACTCCGGTAACGCTTGCCGTGCAAAGCAGAGACAACAGTCTTCGGTGATTGGAGTCTCACAATTTTTTGGGCCTTCCTCTGACACCGCCTAGTATATAGGTCCTGGAGTATTTGACCCCCTCTCAATCAGAAAGATTTCTGTCTCCCAGGTGTCTTTTATACAGGTAACAAGCTGAGATTAGGAGCACACTCTTAAAGGGAGTGCTCCTAACCGCAGCTTGTTACCTGTAAAAAAGACACCTGTCCACAGAAGCAATCAATCAGATTCCAAACTCTCCACCATGGCCAAGACCAAAGAGCTCTCCAAGGATGTCAGGGACAAGATTGTAGACCTACACAAGGCTGGAATGGGCTACAAGAACATCGCCAAGCAGCTTGGTGAGAAGGTGACAACATTTGGTGCGATTATTCGCAAATGGAAGAAACACAAAAGAACTGTCAATATCCCTCGGCCTTGGGCTCCATGCAAGATCTCACCTCGTGGGTTTGCAATGATCATGAGAACGGTGAGGAATCAGCCCAGAACTACACGGGAGGATCTTGTCAATGATCTCAAGGCAGCTGGGACCATAGTCACCAAGAAAACAATTAGTAACACACTACGCCATGAAGGACTGAAATCCTGCAGCGCCCGCAAGGTCCCCCTGCTCAAGAATACATATACATGCCCGTCTAGAGTTTGCCAATGAACATCTGAATGATTCAGAGGACAACTGGTGAAAGTGTTGTGGTCAGATGAGACCAAAATGGAGCTCTTTGACATCAACTCAACTCGCCGTGTTTGGAGGAGGAGGAGAAATGCTGCCTATGACCCCAAGAACACCATCTCCACCGTCAAACATGGAGGTGGAAACTTTATGCTTTGGGGGTGTTTTTCTGCTAAGGGGACAGGACAACTTCACCGCATCAAATGGACGATGGACGGGGCCATGTACCGTCAAATCTTGGGTGAGAACCTCCTTCCCTCAGCCAGGGCATTGAAAATGGGTCATGGATGGGTATTCCAGCATGACAATGACCCAAAACACACGTCCAAGGCAACAAAGGAGTGGCTCAAGAAGAAGCACATTAAGGTCCTGGAGTGGCCTAGCCAGTCTCCAGACCTTAATCCAATAGAAAATCTGTGGAGGGAGCTGAAGGTTCGAGTTGCCAAACGTCAGCCTCGAAACCTTAATGACTTGGAGAAGATCTGCAAAGAGGAGTGGGACAAAATCCCTCCTGAGATGTGTGCAAACCTGGTGGCCAACTACAAGAAACATCTGACCTCTGTGATTGCCAACAAGGGTTTTGTCACCAAGTACTAAGTCATGTTTTGCAGAGGGGTCAAATACTTATTTCCCTCATTAAAATGCAAATCATTTTATAACATTTTTGACATGTGTTTTTCTGGATTTTGTTGTTGTTATTCTGTCTCTCACTGTTCAAATAAACCTACTATTAAAATTATAGACTGATCATTTCTTTGTAAGTGGGCAAACGTACAAAATCAGCAGGGGATCATATACTTTTTTCTCCCACTGTAAGTACCCACCCCTGAGAGGCCACCGTGTTGAGGATCAGCGTGGCAGATGTGTTGTTGCCTACCCTTACCACCTGGGGGCGGCCCATCAGGAAGTCCAGGATCCAGTTGCAGAGGGAGGTGTTAAGTCCCAGGGTACGTAGTTCAGTGATGAGCTGAGGGCACTATGGTGTTGAACAATAAGCTGATGTCAATGAACAACATTCTCACATACAGTTGAAGTTGGAAGTTTATATACACCTTAGCCAAATACATTTAAAGTCAGTTTTTTCACAATTCCTGACATTTAATCCAAGTAAAAATTCCCTGTTTTATGTCAGTTAGGATCATCACTTTATTTTAAGAATGTGACATGTCTGAATAATAGTAGAGAGAATGATTTTTCAGCTTTTATTTCTTTCATCACATTCCCAGTGGGTCAGAAGTTTACATACTAAATGAGTGTATTTGGTAGCATTGCCTTTAAATTGTTTAACTTGGGTCAAACTTTTCAGGTAGCCTTCCACAAGCTTCCCACAATAAGTTGGGTGAATTATGGCCCATTCCTCCTGACAGAGCTGGTGTAAATGAGTCAGGTTTGTAGGCCTCCTTGCTCGCACACGCTTTTTCAGTTCTGCCCACACATTTTCTTAAGGACTGAGGTCAGGGCTTTGTGATGGCCACTCCAATACCTTGACTTTGTTGTCCTTAAGCCATTTTGCCACAACTTTGGAAGTATGCTTGGGGTCATTGTCCATTTGGAAAACCCATTTGCGACCAAGCTTCAACTTCCTGACTGATGTCTTGAGATGTTGCTTCAATATATCCACATCATTTTCCTACCTCATGATGCCATCTGTTTTGTGAAGTGCACCAGTCCCTCCTGCAGCAAAGCACCCCCACAACATGATGCTGCCACCCCGTGCTTCACGGTTGGGATGGTGTTCTTCGGCTTGCAAGCTTCCCCCTTTTTCCTCCAAACATTACGATGGTCATTATGGCCAAACAGTTCTATTTTTGTTTCATCAGACCAGAGGACATTTCTCCAAAAAGTACAATCTTTGTCCCCATGTGCAGTTGCAAACCGTAGTGTGGCTTTTTTATGGCGGTTTTGGAGCAGTGGCTTCTTCCTTGCTGAGCGGCCTTTCAGGTTATGTTGATATAGGTATTTGACAGCAACCTTTTTCAACTATACACAAACTAATTCAGAGCAGAACATTACATTTCCAGAGTACGGCTGACCATTTTTACAAATATTTGATCAATCTTTGTGTGAAATGGAACAGTATGTATGTACATATTTAATAATGAATTTAGTGTATTTTAAAGATTTGCCTGTTTTTACATGTAGATTGGCTGTCCAATGCATGTTCTGTCACTGAACTAGCCGGAACTTCTCACTGCTAAATTAACTCTTATTTTAGAAGCAGAGACAATTAAAACGTCTGCGACCTACTCTGGTCCCATCCTTACAACTCACCTCCTCCGTTCTTGTAGCAGAGGTAAGGAAAGCGCCACGTTACCCAGGCCGATGATGGGTCCCATCACAGACGGGATGAACTCTAGTTTGTTGCCGCATTGGCCCCTCTCTTGCATCTTCTCCTCTGACTGGAGCTGAGGGACAGGGACCAGGTCCTTCAACATGCTGCTGTTCCTGCCATTTGAGAGTGCCGCTTTAACTATTTCAAGCAATAAAAACATTTTGGCTATTTTCAAGACAAGTAGCTACATGTAGTGATCCAAGTACGTTATGCATATATACATGTATTTATTTTAAAATGTATAGTAACATATAAGTAGTCTGGGTACCTGTCCGTTTGAGTTATTATTCCACTCCATGTCATGCCACGTTTGCCAAGGAGTGGAAAGTTAGCAAAACAGGTTCTTGAGTTGTAAGTAAGTATATGCCAAGTACATTGATACTGCACCATATTATCTTTTGCCTAATGACTCCTCAAAAAAAAAAAGTTGTGGCTGTCTCAAACTGCCATCTGAAGAACTTAAATGTACTCGAAAACAGGCAGAGCTTTACACAATCAAGTTCAGGCCTACCTAAAATTGATTAACATATTGCATTAATCATGTCCCATTATGTCATGTACATACTGTACTGACATTGACCATGAATAGGTGGGAAAGGCAACAGCCCTGAGACAGCATGCTTTCAGAATTGATTAGTTCTTAACAAATGGTTTACATTGAAAATCTCAATCTGGGGAAACAGCCCAGGATGATTCCACACTAAACCTTAGATCTCACGTCATTAAAATATGCCCAGAGGTGAAGTCATCTTACAATTTATTTGATACAAAATCAAGAAGCCTTAGAAAGACATGATGTACCATGTTCTAACCTTAGAATTCAAATATTAGTTAAGTACGCACCATTCATTTCTTGGGGTGTCTCAAGTTTGGCTCTCTGTCAGTGAATATTGATCTGTAGATGTTCACATTTCAGTATTTAACATGAGTGAATAGGGGGTGGGAGGTTGTAATCCTAAATTTAGGCTCAGCCTCCAATCCACTCTGCCCATATGACCCCTCCTCTCCCAATTTAGATACTCACACTTATTGAGTCAGTTGATTATAATTATTTAAATAGTCATATACTCTAGGCATATGGGACCATGAAGTGAATATTGACATGCCAACAAATTAATCAAAGATTAATTATACAATTTGTTTTGGTTAATGATCCAGTGTCCAACTGCGATCACCTATGTCCTGTCTCGTGCTTTCCGTTTGTCTCTCTGGTTAGCTTTTGTCTCTTTAAGAGGTGAGTGGGTCAAATGGACCTGAGGAAGCAGCGAAGGTCAGGACTAGATTTTACTTGGCTTTGCTTCCATTGGTTGGTGGTTTCCCCTACATACAGTAGCTGAAGCAAAGGTGTTCAGAATCACATTACATGCAATTAATGCACCTTTACTGCATTCCCCTTCACAAGTACAAATAGAATACTAATATGAATTTAAATCCTGTGATTAGATATTTGCATGATTAAACACATCACCAAGCCAAAACAATGAATGAGAGGGCAAACACAGAAAATGTAACAAGTTGTTGCATTGTTTCAAGAAAATAGTCAACTGATTGCCAATATTACATTTTTAAACTCTTAATGAACCTTTCATTCTCCTTTGACAACTCCTACAGACTAAGACATACATAGGGGGTACAGTATGAGCTACACGTTGATCTGGGATTGGGAGTGAGACGAAAATATGTCAAAAACATGGGAACCCACGTGTGGCCAGGGAGATCCTGGGTTTAATGACTACCAGAAGTTTAGACAGGCCTGAATCCATAGATCCCACATTCAAAACCCATGGCTCCTAAAACAGTCAGGCCTTCTGATGACTCACCCCAAACTCAAATCTATCTAAGAGGTAGTTGGGAGTTTAGACATCTGATGCCAGACATTGGTTTTGACATTAAATGACATATCAAATCATCTCAAACAGGAAATTGTATATAATGATATTGAACATAAAACAAAAAATGCTGCTCCTTACTCATTTGACTAGGAATTGTTTATTAAAGGTGAGAAAACAAAAACAGACACATTCAATCACTTTATTGCTTAAAACCTATTTACACATTATAAATATGTATCACTACATACAACCATTGTTCCTTGTCCTACATGGAGCTGGCATTTATTGTTTGGATAAAGGCAGAGAGAAGATGACACTGAATGTGCATCCCAAATCTTCACATTTACATTTTTGTCATTATCCAGATCGACTTACAGGAGCAATTAGGGTTAAGTACCTTAACCAAGAGCACATCGATACATTTTTCACCTAGTCAGCCCAGGGGGTTTCGAACCAGAGACTTTTCGGTTACTGGCCCAACACTTAAAAAAGTTAGGCTACCTGCCGACTCAGTACAGTTATCATGAATATGTGGAGGTGTAACACCGCATCCCAAATGGTACCCTATTCCCTTTATAGTGCACTACTTTTTACCAGATCCCATGTAGTGCACTACATATAGAATAGGGTGCCATTTGGGACACATAATTAACCCTCCACAGATTCATAATGACTGTACTGAAGTTTCTGACTGTGGCACCAAATAATTTTCAGACGGGGGTACAGGATGTTGCAGACCCAAAACTCAAGAAACAGACGAAACGGCCCATGGTCATTCCAAGTCGTGCAGTAAAAACCGCTCTGTGCACAGTGTTCTCTGGATTATAAGGCCTTCTTTAACAGTTCTGAATTAGAGAGAAACAAATCCTCATCAACAATTGGTTCCCATGAGGAGAGAGAAGAGGAAGGAGAGCGGGAAAAAAGGTAATCTGGAGTTTGTCTGTGATGCAGAAAATACATCTCTTTCCTCCTCAAAGGAGCTGATGGTCTCATTTCTTTGTAGTATTATTCTCAAGGGAGTATCATCATCCAGTCTTGAGGACAACCCTTAATTTGAAGCTCCTCTACCATTAAGTCAAGAGGGAAATATGTCAGTCAGAACAAGTCGGGGTCTTCCAGACTCAAATGGTCTGATGCGAGCTTACCGGCTGGATGGATTTGTGTGTGGTGGCCGACTGTGCATGTGCGTCTCTGTCCTGGGTCTGCGCTAGCTGCTCTCTAGAGTGTCCGGCTGCTGCTGTTGCTGCTGGGGGAGGGAGGTAGAGGGGGGCATCATTTGGGTCTGGGAGGGGGGCATAATGATCTGGCTCAGCCCGCTGTAGACTGGCGCTTCCAGCACCACTGGCTCCTCACAAACACACTCCAACTTCACCACTGCTGTCACCCCTCCTCCTCCTATGCTTCTGCCCAAACTTCCAACTACGCCCCCACTCAAGATAGATGACTTGCGGGTGCAGTCGATGCAGATGTAGTCCTCGTTCTCGGCCATCTCGCAGGTCACACCCACACACACCTGGTGGAACCACTTGTCACACCCGCCGTCGCACTGAACCCAGTCCACCTGACAGAGGGAAGAGAGACATATACATACAGGCGATCACACCTTCTGCTTAAATAAGGATATAATATCATCAGCTAGTGCTCAGAAAAGGTCATTGCCCTTCAGATTCACAAGAGTCATACTTGTAGATAGTTTGTGTTTTTAAAAGGAATATACCATTACGTACTTGATGTATAATAAGCATGATATTTATGTTGCATTTTATTATAGTGCATTTAAGCCTAATCCAATCCAGTCCCCCTTCAAGTTCTGTAAAGCTGGAGGATATCCCCATGTCTCTGTTGTGCTCTGAGAGCACATGGCTGGGAAGGACTGGGTGGGTGGTTAGGCTACTCATTGACTTAGTTAGTGTCTGTCTAATTTACAGTCACTTCAACAGCACATAGTTTGTCCTGTTAATAGTTGTGTAACTCTAAGGTGTTCCAGTGCTGTTATCAGCTGTTGATATTCAATTGTTCCATGATGCTCACTTCCAAAGATGTTTGCTTCACAGTGTTCAATATTAACTCGGCATACTTAGCTCTGCATCATAGTCAGCAAACAAAAATACAAAGTGAGACATTCAGTTTTTGCTCCGAAGAGCTAATATCATTAAACCTCCTAAAAGGAAAGTATTCAAACACCACAAAATTGAAATTTTGCCTACACATCTCTACTTGTACTTGGGTCAAATCCTGACTTGTGTTTTTGATAGGGCTCGCCCTCTCAGGCCACACACTGAACCCATCTCAGCCCCTCACTGACCTCTGTTGCACCGTTAACCAATAAACCCTCACACCTATCAATCATCTATGGAAATCGTCTGTCAGAATGATTCTGAGTCGCTACATCCTCTCTCAAATGAGCCCCTCTCCCCTGATCCAAAAATGCTCCTTTTTATTCAAGGTCTGATGACCTCTGCTGGCAAATTAATGGTCTCAATCAGTCAGTCTGGAATACCAGGGCAGAAGTCAATCCCTAGGCTGAGGTCGTATCCATAGACACAATAATAGCCCCACCTAGGTTTTCTGACCATATTCCTTACACCCCTCCAGTAATTTTGAAATGTGCATCAAGTAGTGTATACTGGAGAGAGGGTTGATTTTGGACTAAATACACACACACTATAACTGTACATGCTTCTCGTGTCGCTCTCACCTTCTCCTTGCAGGGTCTCATACAGTTCTTGGATGCACAGACAGCGTTCTCATCATTGGAGTCCTCAGCTCCAGACCAGTCGTATTTCGACGGTATATCCAGAATCTTCTTCTCTTTCCTCTTGTCCAGACCCTCCCTGACAGCCTCAGCCTTGACCACAGCCTTATCCTTCCTCTTCCTCTCCTTATCCTCTTTAGCCAGGCGCTTGGCCAGCTGTTTCAGTTCACGGTTCTTATCTGGGTTCAGCTTCAGCTTCTTCTTCTTCTTGGGTTTCCCCAGCGGGTCTAAGAGGCTCCGTTTCGGATCCTTTGAGGACTTGGGGGACCTCATCATGTCTCCGACCCCGGAGACAGCTGCCATGAGAAGCTGGTGCTCTGCCCTCTCCAGCTTCCTCTTCCTCTTCTTCTCAGAGTCCTTCATCTTGATCTTCATCGGCTTCTCAAACTGAGAATCCTCATGCTGGGAAGGGAAGACAGTAAAGAGGGATGGACACACAATTACTCAATTAATAATCCCTACTGAAAGTGCTTTTAAGTTCATTAAGTAGACTTAATCAGGATGCAGGAAACCAGCCTTAGTATCACCCATGTTCAGTTCAGATCATATGTGTGTTTTCAGCCAGTGACTGTGTATTTTTTACTGGAGCTGCCCTCTTGTCTACCTTGACCTCAATGGGTCAACCTGGTTAAATAAAATAAAATGCGATGAACAAAAATATAAAATGCTACATGCAAAAATGTCAAATATTTTACTGAGTTAATTCATTCAAGGAAATCAGTCAATTGAAATAAATTAATTAGGCCTTAATCTACAGATTTCACATGACTGAGAATACAGATATGCAAAGGGTTGTGATTCAGAAAACCAGTCAGTATCTGGTGTGACCACCATTTGCCTCATGGTTGCAGCGTGACATCGCCTTCACATAGTGTGGATCAGGCTGTTGATTGTGACCTGTGGAATGTTGTCCCACTCATCTTCAATGGCTGTGCAAAGTCGCTGGATATTGGTGGGAACTGGAACACGCAATCATATACGTCAATCCAGAGCATTCCAAACATGCTCAATGGGAGACATGTCAGGTGAGTATGCAGGCCATGGAAGATCTGGGACGTTTTCAGCTTCTAGGATGTGGACAGATCCTTGCAACATGGGGCCGTGCATTATCATGCTGAAGCATGAGGTGATGGTGGCGGATGAATTGTACGTCAATGGGCCTAAGGATCTCGTCAGTGTCTCCGTGCATTCAAATTGCCATTGATAAAATGCAATTGTGTTCATTGTCCGTAGCTTATGCCTGCCAATACCATAACCCCATCGCCACTATGGGGCACTCTGTTCACAATGTTGACATCAGCTAACCGCTCACCCACACGACACCATATTGTCATCTGCCTGGTACAGTTGAAACCGGGATACATCAGTGAAAAGCACACTTCTCCAGCATGCAAGTGGCATTCGAAGGTGAGCATTTGCCCACTGAAGTTGGTTACGACGCCAAACTGCAGTCAAATCAAGACCCCTTGTGAGGACGACAAGCATGCAGATGAGCTTCACTGAGACGGTTTCTGACAGTTTATGCAGAAATTCTTTGGTTGTGGTAAAGAAATGAACATTAAATTCTCTGGCACAGCTCTGGTGGACAGTCCTGCAGACATCATGCCAATTGCACACTCCCTCAAAACTTGAGACATCTGTGGCATTGTGTTGTGTGACAAAACTGCACATTATAGTGGCCTTTTATTGTCCCCAGCACTAGGTGCACCTGTGTAATGATCATGCTTTTTAAATCAGCTTCTTGATATGCCACACCTGTCACTTTACAAGTTGCATTTATATTTTTGTTCAGTATAAAAATAAGTATATAAACCAATGCCTCTCTCCTACCTCCATGACCTGTAGGAACCTCTCCTCAGAGGGAGGGTGTGTGGCCTCCAGGATCCTCCAGATGTGCTGGGTCTCATCCAGGGACACCTCCAGCAGGTCCCCCACCATCATCAGCTCCTCCAACTGGGCCTTGGCCGGGGGGGACAGCTCCAGCACAGGGGGCTCCAGGGAGCGAGGCACCAGGGGCGTCTTCCTGGGCTGCATCCTGGGGGTGCTCTGGTCTGGAGGTTAGAGGGGGAGAAGGATTCATCAATCAACCAATGAAAACACACATTTACCCTCTCAATATCTACATATATAGTTGAATGTAAGGATAAGTAACTTGAGATTCTCATTTCTAAATAAGGTCTCAAAGACAATACACATAAGGAAAGATGAGCTTCATAAAATGAATGACACATTTATAAGTTACTATTTTTAAGTATAACAGGGAGAGAGAGTTTGCGTAGCCATAGATTATAATGCCATGTCTTACTCTGAGGGCAGGACTTGGATGCAGAGGAGTAGGCGTGTTCAGCGCATAAAGAGGGTGTGGTGGGCCACATGTGACTGACTACTTCCTCTGACTTGACAGGGATCTCATCATCACAAAACAGGTACGGCTTCACCTCACCTGGGTCCTGACACACACACACACACACACACACACACACACACACACACACACAGGAGAGGCAGAGAGCATGAGTGACAGCGAGAAAGTGGGGCAGGTGAGAACACAATGCTAGAAAAGCAGGATTTGCTAAGTGCTGTGTCTTTGCATGAGATAAATTGAATAGCAATGTTTTACTGGCTTTGTTAACACTCCTGCTGAAACATTGCCTATAGAATACTACTATACAGTAGTATTTGGTTTTATTTTAATTGATTCAACAGGTATTTTTGATATTTAAAAAAACTTGGATGCTTGAGAAAACTCTCCATAGGCCATGTTAAGTTCATGTTTGAAGTATCCCTATATTTCTATTACGGGCTATCACTCTGTTATTAGTGCGCCTGCGCAGGAGTCTCGGGGTTGATGAACCTGGCCTGAGTGCAATGGCGACCATGTAGTGTGCAAATACGGTTTAGTAAATGCTGTTAAACTGGAACCTTGTCGTTGTGGCATTTCGAGTTAACACACCACAGTACCTTCATGTCGTAGCCATATGTTTCCCTGATGTCCTCGTCAGAGTCCGTCTCCTCGTCATCGTAGTCGACAGACTGGCGTGGCGACGCTGCCCTGCTGAACCCTGCCTGCTGGAACGTCTGGATGTGACCCTATGGGGAGAACAGACGTCACAGTCATTCTGTTACTTCTCATCAGTAGTAATAACACTATCTTGGAACCAATCTCTGTTTTTCGCTCTCTAATGCACTGAACAAATAAGGAAGAGGAGAGGACCTGGAAAAAAAACACTTTAGTCTGTCCATCTCATGACTTACCTTATCCCTGAGCATCTTGTTTAGAGGATTGACTGGCCATGAGCGCCATATAGAGAGATAACGGCCAACTTTTACACTGGACGCCATGTTAGCGCCTACAAACTCTCTTTATACATGGCTCTTAGTAGCATATGGCAGCAGTAATCTCTTACCTGCAGGTCAGGGTTTGCGGCAGCCTTCTGCAGCTCAGCGTTGATGATCTTCTCGGTCTTCTCCCGGGCAGCCTGTTCTACCATCCTCTGACTGAGGACCGACAGCTTGGCCAGGACCAAGGACAGCTCGTTTGTAGCCAGAGCCTGCCTGGCGCGGTCCTGCAAGTAGAGAGGAGTTAGATTAATCGATTCCATTAATGAATAGAGAGGAGTTTAAATAAACAAGATTTTTGTTTGACTCAGAATATGTGGCTTTTCACCCTTGCACATAAATCAAATTTTGCAAAACATAGCGAGGGCCGAGGACTGCTCGTTTGTAGCTGTCCTAGCAACCATCAAATAATTGATTCTGAAAAGTAGGGATGTGTTCAACACAAGTTAAGTAAAAATACTTTAAAGTACACTTTAGTTGTTTGGGGTACCTTTACTATTTATATTTTGGAGAACTTTTACTTCACTACATTCCTAAAGCAAATAATGAACTTTTTACTCCATATATTTTCCTGACACCCAAAATAACTTGTTTCATGTTGAATGATTAGCAGGACAGGAAAATTGTCCAATTCACACACTTATCAAGAGAACATCCCTTGTCATCCCTACCGCCTCTGATCTGGCAGACTCACTAAACACAAATGCTTTGTTTGTAAATGAGTTGGAGTATGCCCCTGGCTATCGGTAAATAACCCCCCAAAAAATTACGAAAATGGTGCCATCTGGTTTGCTTAATATAAGGAAAGTGAAATAATGTATACTTTTTTTCTTTACATAGTTGAATGTGCTGACAACAAAATCACACAAAAATAATCAATGGAAATCCAATTTATCAACCCATGGAGGTCTGGATTTGGAGTCACACTCAAAATTAAAGTGGAAAACCACACTACAGGCTGATACAACTTTGATGTAATGTCCTTAAAACAAGTCAAAATGAGGCTCAGTAGTGTGTGTGGCCTCCACGTGCCTGTATGACCTCCCTACAATGCCTGGGCATGCTCCTGATGAGGTGGCAGATGGTCTCCTGAGGGATCTCCTCCCAGACCTGGACTAAAGCATCCGCCAACTCCTGGACAGTCTGTGGTGCAACGTGGCGTTGGTGGATGGAGCGAGACATGATGTCCCAGATGTGCTCAATTGGATTCAGGTCTGGGGAACGGGCGGGCCAGTCCATAGCATCAATGCCTTCCTCTTGCAGGAACTGCTGACACACTCCAGCCACATGAGGTGTAGCATTGTCTTGCATTAGGAGGAACCCAGGGCCAACCGCACCAGCATATGGTCTCACAAGGGGTCTGAGGATCTCATCTCGGTACCTAATGGCAGTCAGGCTACCTCTGGCGAGCACATGGAGGGCTGTGCGGCCCCCCAAAGAAATGCCACCCCACACCATGACTGACCCACCGCCAAACAGGTCATGCTGGAGGATGTTGCAGGCAGCAGAACGTTCTCCACGGCGTCTCCAGACTCTGTCACGTCTGTCACGTGCTCAGTGTGAACCTGCTTTCATCTGTGAAGAGCACAGGGCGCCAGTGGCGAATTTGCCAATCTTGGTGTTCTCTGACAAATGCCAAACGTCCTGCACGGTGTTGGGCTGTAAGCACAACCCCCACCTGTGGACGTCGGGCCCTCATACCACCCTCATGGAGTCTGTTTCTGACCGTTTGAGCAGACACATGCACATTTGTGGCCTGCTGGAGGTCATTTTGCAGGGCTCTGGCAGTGCTTCTCCTGCTCCTCCTTGCACAAAGGCAGAGGTAGCGGTCCTGCTGCTGGGTTGTTGCCCTCCTACGGCCTCCTCCACGTCTCCTGATGTACTGGCCTGTCTCCTGGTAGCGCCTCCATGCTCTGGACACTACGCTGACAGACACAGCAAACCTTCTTGCCACAGCTCGCATTGATGTGCCATCCTGGATGAGCTGCACTACCTGAACCACTTGTGTGGGTTGTAGACTCCGTCTCATGCTACCACTAGAGTGAAAGCACCGCCAGCATTGAAAAGTGACCAAAACATCAGCCAGGAAGCATAGGAACTGAGAAGTGGTCTGTGGTCCCCACCTGCAGAACCACTCCTTTATTGGGGGTGTCTTGCTAATTGCCTATAATTTCCATCTGTTGTCTATACCATTTGCACAACAGCATGTGAAATTTATTGTCAATCAGTGTTGCTTCCAAAGTGGACAGTTTGATTTCACAGAAGTGTGATTAACTTGGAGTTACATTGTGTTGTTTAAGTGTTCCCTTTATTTTTTTGAGCAGTGTATATATATATATATATATATATATATATATATATATATATATATACTCATATATATATACTTCAAATAGCCACACTTTGCCTTGATGACAGCTTTGCACACTCTTGGCATTCTCTCAACCAGCTTCAACTGGAATTATTTTCCAACAGTCTTGAAGGAGGTCCCACATATGCTGAGCACTTGTTGGCTGCTTTTCCTTCACTCTGCGGTCCAACTCATCCTAAATCATCTCAATTGGGTTGAAGTCGGGTGATTGTGGAGGCCAGGTCATCTGATGCAGCACTCCATCACACTCCTTCTTGGTCAAATAGCCTTTCAACAGCCTGGAAGTGTGTTGGGTCATTAAAAAAATAAATGACAGTCCCACAAAGCGCAAACCAGATGGGACCCAGCAGAACGCTGTGGTAGCCATGCTGGTTAAGTGTGCCTTGAATTCTAAATAAATCCGAGTGTCACCAGCAAAGCACCCCCACACCATAACACCTCCTCCTAAATGCTTCACGTGGGAAATACACATTCAGAGATCATCCTTTCACCCACATCGCGTCTCACAAAGACACGGCGGTTGGAACCAAAAATCTCCAATTTGGACTGCAGACCAAAGGACAGATTTCCACTGGTCGAATGTCCATTGCTTGTGTTTCTTGGCCCAAGCAAGTCTCTTCTTATTGGTGTCCTTTAGTAGTGCTTTCATTGCAGCAATTCAACCACCAAGGCCTGATTCACAGTCTCCTCGGAACTGTTGATGTGTCTGTTACTTGAACTCTGAAGCATTTATTTAGGCTGCAATTTCTGAGGCTGGTAACTCTAATGAACTTGTCCTCTGCAGCAGAAGTCTTCCATTCCTGTGGCGGTCCTCATGAGAGCCAGTTTCATCATAGTGCTTGATGGTTTTTGCAACTGCACTTGAAGAAACTTTCAAAGTTCATTAAATTTTCCACATGGACTGAGCTTCTTGTCTTCAAGTAATGGACTGTAATTTCTCTTTGCTTATTTGAGCTGTTCTTGCCATAAGGACATTGTATTTTACCAAATAGGGCCATCTTCTGTATACCCCCCTACCTTGTCACAACACAACTGATTGGCTCAAACGCATTAACTTCACTAGGGTAGGGGGCACTATTTTCACCTCTGGATGATAAGTGTGCCCAAAGTAAACTGCCTGCTACTCAGGCCCAGAAGCTAGGATATGCATATAATTGGTAGATTTGGATAGAAAACACTCTACAGTTTCTAAAACTGTTAAAATAATGTCTATGAGTACAACAGAACTGATATGGCAGGCGAAAACCTGAGGAAAATCCATCCAGGAAGTGGGATTTATTTATTTTTGTAGTTTTCTATTGAATGCCATTACAGTACCCATCGACTTAGGACTCAAATTGCACTTCCTATGGCTTCCACTAGATGTCAACAGTCTTTAGAACAGTCTTTTGTTTCAGGCTTGTATTCTGAAACATGAGGGAGTAAGACCAGTCTGAATGAGTGGACACTGAGGTTTTTCATGTGCGCGACCGAGAGCACGCCTTTCTTGTTTTCCTTTTATATTGTCCGGTTGAAATGTTATTGATTATTATGACTAAAAACAACCTGAGGATTGATTATAAACATCGTTTGACATGTTTCTACGAACTTTACTGATACTTTCGGATTTTTCGTCTGTTGTGACTGCCTTTGAGCCAGTGGATTACTGAACAAAACGCACAAACAAAACGGAGGTTTGTGGATATAAAGAGGGACTTTATCGAACAAAACAAAACATTTTGGAGTAAATGGGAGTCTTGTGAGTGCAACCATATGAAGATCATCAAAGGTAAGTGATTAATTTTATCACCATTTCTAACTTGTGTAACTCCTCTACTTGGCTGGTAACTGTTTGTAATAATTTGTCTGCTGGTCGCTGTTCTCAGATAATCGCATGGTATGTAAAGCCTTTTTGAAATCTGACACCGTGGTTGGATTAACCTCTATGGGCTAGGTGGGACGCTTGCATCCCACCTACTCAACAGCCAGTGTAATCCCGTGGCGCGATATTCAAATACCTCAAAAATGCAAAAACTTCAATTTTTCAAACATATGACTATTTTACACCATTTTAAAAGACAAGACTCTCGTTAATCTAACCACACTGTCCGATTTCAAAAAGGCTTTACAACGAAAGCAAAACATTAGATTATGTCAGCAGAGTACCCAGCCAGAAATAATCAGACACCCATTTTTCAAGCTAGCATATAATGTCACATAAACCCAAACCACAGCTAAATGCAGCACTAACCTTTGATGATCTTCATCAGATGACAACCCTAGGACATTATGTTATACAATACATGCATGTTTTGTTCAATCAAGTTCATATTTATATCAAAAAACAGCTTTTTACATTAGCATGTGACTAGCATGTGACTAGCATTCCACCGAACACTGCCGGTGAATTTACTAAATTACTCACGATAAACGTTCACAAAAAACATAACAATTATTTTAAGAATTATAGATACAGAACTCCTCTATACACTCGCTATGTCCGATTTTAAAATAGCTTTTCGGTGAAAGCACATTTTGCAATATTCTCAGTAGATAGCCCGGCATCACAGGGCTAGCTATTTAGACACCCAGCAAGTTTAGCATTCACCAAAGTCAGATTTACTATAAGAAAAATTGTATTACCTTTGCTGTCTTCGTCAGAATGCACTCCCAGGACTTCTACTTCAATAACAAATGTTGGTTTGGTCCCAAATAATCCATTGTTATATCCAAATAGCGGCGTTTTGTTCGTGCGTTCAAGACACTATCCGAAAGGGTAACGAAGGGTTACGAGCATGGCGCATTTCGTGACAAAAAAATTCTAAATATTCCTTTACCGTACTTCGAAGCATGTCAACCGCTGTTTAAAATAAATTTTTATGCCATTTTTCTTGTAAAAAAGCGATAATATTCCGACCGGGAAATCGTTTTTTTATTACAAAGAGAGTGAAAGTAAAAGCATGCTATCCCCTCATGCACGAGCCTCAGTCTAATGGCCCTCTGATAGAGCACTTGCCAAACGCGCTAATGTGTTTCAGCCTGGGGATGGAATTACATCGTTCAGCTTTTTCCCGCCTTCTGAGAGCCCATGGGAGCCGTAGGAAGTGTCACGTCATGCCAGAGATCCCCTGTATTTGTTAGAGATGATCAAGGAGGGCAAGAAATTGTCAGACAGGCCACTTCCTGTAAGGAATCTTCTCAGGTTTTGGCCTGCCAAATGAGTTCTGTTATACTCACAGACACCATTCAAACAGTTTTAGAAACTTTAGGGTGTTTTCTATCCAAATCAAACAATTATATGCATATTCTAGTTACTGGGCAGGAGTAGTAACCAGATTAAATCGGGTACGTTTTTTATCCGGCCGTGCAAATACTGCCCCCTAGCCCCAACAGGTTAACAAGAAGTTAATCTTTAAACCGATGTATAACACTTGTACGTTTTATGAATTTTTATAATGAGTATTTCTGTTTTTGAATTTGGCACTCTGCAATTTCACTGGATGTTGGCCAGGTGGGACGGTAGCGTCCCTCCTAGAGAGGTTAAGGCATCTTTACTTTTACCACAACTGCCTACCTGCCAGCCCATGGCCCTCTCCGTCAGGCACTGTAGGGCCTCCCCCTCAGGCAGACGCACCGGCAGCTTCTGGAGGGACACCAGGAGAGACAGGATGGTCTCCAGACGCGGGCGACGCGAGCGCTGGCATAACGGGCACAGGAATTTGGCCTCCTTGCTGTTGCTCTGGCACCCGGCCGAGCCCATGAGCTTCTTCTGCGAGCCCGCTTTCGGTAACGGCACACAGGCTCCGTGGAACCAGTCCTTGCACAGTTCACACTGCAGCATAAACCCGCTGGCAGTCTTACGACACAGACAGAACTTGACCTCCTCGATGCGGTCAGACATGGCCATCTTAGCCAGGTTGGCAGCTCGGAGAGAGTGTATGGCCTCAACTTCTTTCTGCTCCTTGGATTTGAATGCCGCTACGACGATGGCCGGGTCACAGGCATCTTCATAACGCTCGTCAAGGTCGCTGAGACCCTCCAGGTCCAGACCTCTCTCCTTCTCAAGGAGCTCCTTGACTCGTTTGCGTTTGCTGTTGCCGTAGATACCAATATCCACACGTGGACTAAGGACCTAAGAGAGACAACAAACAGAGAATAGAGATTAGCTCACATGTTATCTAACTACTAGTCCTATGATAATATTGGTCCTATTCTACCTACAGTATAGACAGATGGAATTCACAACAATCTGCGTATGGTGGTCCACCAACTTCTGCACCATTCTACATAGCTTACGCAAATATATAATATTGCACTCTGGGGTCAGCATTAGAGGTCGACCGATTAATCGGAATGGGCGATTAATTAGGGCCGATTTCAAGTTTTCATAACAATCGGTAATCGGTATTTCTGGACACCGATTAAATTATTTTACATTTACATTTAAGTCATTTAGCAGACGCTCTTATCCAGAGCGACTTACAAATTGGTGCATTCACCTTATAATATCCAGTGGAACAACCACTTTACAATAGTGCATCTAAATCTTTTAAGGAGGGGTTAGAAGGATTACTTTATCCTATTTAAAGAGGTGGGGTTTCAGGTGTCTCCGGAAGGTGGTGATTGACTCCGCTGTCCTGTATTTTTTTACACCTTTATTTAACTAGGCAAGTCAGTTAAGAACACATTCTTATTTTCAATGACGGCCTAGGAACGGTGGGTTAACTGCCTTGTTCAGGGGCAGAACAACAGATTTTTACCTTGTCAGCTCGAGGATTCAATCTTGCAACCTTACGGTTAACTAGTCCAACGCTCTAACCACCTGCTTTACATTGCACTCCACGAGGAGCCTGCCTGTGACGTGAATGCAGTAAGAAGCCAAGGTAAGTTGCTAGCTAGCATTAACCTGTTTGGGATAGGGGGCAGTATTTGCACGGCCGGATAAAAAAACGTACCCGATTTAATCTGGTTACTACTCCTGCCCAGAAACTAGAACATGCATATAATTAGTAGATTTGGATAGAAAACACAAAAGTTTATAAAACTGTTTGAATGGTGTCTGTGAGTATAACAGAACTCATATGGCAGGCCAAAACCTGAGAAGTCTCTGCTGTCTCTGGGCGAATAACAGCAGGAGAATGTGTGAGTGGTCAGCCTGGGGACAGTGAGAGAGGCACGTTCACAAGAATTTTCAATTTTTTTCTTTCAGCCTTTGAATGAATACAACGTCGCCCGGTTGGAATATTATCGCTATTTTACGAGAAAAATAGCATAAAAATTGATTTTAAACAGCGTTTGACATGCTTCGAAGTACGGTAATGGAATATTTAGAAGTTTTTGGTCCCGAAATGCGCTCGCGCGTCTTCGGATAGTGACCTGAAAGCACGAACAAAAGGGAGCTATTTGAATATAACTATGGATTATTTGGAACCAAAACAACATTTGTTGTTGAAGTAGAAGTCCTGGGAGTGCATTCTGACGAAGAACAGCAAAGGTAATCCAATTTTTCTAATAGTAATTCTTAGTTTAGGTTGTCCCAAACTTGGTGGGTGTCAAAATAGCTAGCCGTGATGGCCGGGCTATGTACTCAGAATATTGCAAAATGTGCTTTCGCCGAAAAGCTATTTTAAAATCGGACATAGCGATTGCATAAAGGAGTTCTGTATATATAATTATTAAAATAATTGTTATGTATTTTGTGAACGTTTATCGTGAGTAATTTAGTAAATTCACCGGAAGTTTGATGGGTATGCTAGTTCTTAACATCACATGCTAATGTAAAAGCTGGTTTTTGATATAAATCATCTGATGAAGATGAAAATGGCCGTGTGGTTTTTTGTGTCTATGTACTCTCCTAACATAATCTAATGTTTTGCTTTCGCTGTAAAGCCTTTTGGAAATCGGACAACGTGGTTCGATTCAGGAGAAGTGTATCTGTAAAATAGTCCTATGTTTGAGAACTTTGAATTATGACATTTTGTGATTTTAAATTTGGCGCTCTGATTTGTCACTGGCTGTTGAATAGTGTGGGACGATTTCATCCCACCTCCCCTAGAGAGGTTAAACTTATCTTATAAAAATCAATCAATCAATCATAATCACTAGTTAACTACACATGGTTGATGATATTACTAGTTTATCTAGCCTGTCCTGCGTTGCATATAATCGATGCGGTGCGCATTCGCGAAAAAGGACTGTCATTGCTCCAACGTGTACCTAACCATAAACATCAATGTCTTTCTTAAAATCAATACACAAGTATATATTTTTAAACCTGCATATTTAGCTAAAAGAAATCCAGGTTCGCAGGCAATATTAACCAAGTGAAATTGTGTCACTTCTCTTGCGTTCATTGCATGCAGAGTCAGGGTATATGCAACCGTTTGGGCCGCCTGGCTCGTTGCTAACTAATTTGCCAGAATTGTATGTAATTATGACATACATTGAAGGTTGTGCAATGTAACAGGAATATTTAGACTTAGGGATGCCACCCGTTAGATAAAATACAGAACGGTTCCGTATTTCACTGAAAGAATAAACGTTTTGTTTTCGAGATGATAGTTTCCGGATTCGACCATATTAATGACCTAAGGCTCGTATTTCTGTGTGTTTATTATATTATAATTAAGTTTATGATTAGATAGAGCAGTCTGACTGAGTGGTGGTAGGCACCAGCAGGCTCGTAAGCATTCATTCAAACAGCAC
This sequence comes from Salmo salar, assembly GCF_965601325.2. NCBI lineage: Eukaryota > Metazoa > Chordata > Actinopteri > Salmoniformes > Salmonidae > Salmo > Salmo salar. The sequence goes on along the minus strand of NC_138297.1, from coordinate 38,216,018 downwards.
CTTCGTGCGTTTTGCCAGCAGCTCTTCGCAGTGCTTCAAGCATTGCGCTGTTTATGACTTCAAGCCTATCAACTCCCAAGATTAGGCTGGTGTAACCGATGTGAAATGGCTAGCTAGTTAGCGGGGTGTGCGCTAATAGCGTTTAAAATGTCACTCGCTCTGAGACTTGGAGTAGTTGTTCCCCTTGCTCTGCATGGGTAACGCTGCTTCGAGGGTGGCTGTTGTCGATGTGTTTCTGGTTCGAGCCCAGGTAGGAGCGAGGAGAGGGACGGAAGCTATACTGGCAATACTAAAGTGCCTATAAGAACATCCAAAGGTATATGAAATACAAATCGTATAGAGAAAAATAGTCCTGTTATTCCTATAATAACTACAACCTAAAACTTCTTACCTGGGAATATTGAAGACTCATGTTAAAAGGAACCATCAGCTTTTATATTATCTCATGTTCTGAGCAAGGAACTTAAAAGTTAGCTTTCTTACATGGCACATATTGCACTTTTACTTTCTTCTCCAACACTTTGTTTTTGCATTATTTAAACCAAATTGAACATGTTTCATTATTTATTTGAGGCTAAATTTATTTTATTGATGTATTATATTAAAGTTAAAATAAGTGTTCATTCAGTATTGTTGTAATTGTCATTATTACAAATAAAATGTTAAAAAAGAAAGAAAAAATATATATAAGAAATCGTCCGATTAAATCGGTATCGGCTTTTTTGGTCCTCCAATAATCGGTATTGGCGTTGAAAAAGCATAATCGGTCGACCTCTTGTCAGCATAGTCTGAAAAGGGCTGCTTGATTAGATAAATCCATTAAACCCCCATCTCAGCGACATACTCATCCATGATTTCCCAATGCCTAGGTACAGCCCAACCTAGGGTATTATGTCTTACCTGTAGCAGGGTGTAGGTGGAGTTCTTCTTGAGGAATGTGCGTGCGGTCCGCTCCCTCCAGGCGCGGGCTGAGGCCACCTGGGATTCGACCTGGGGCAGGGGGTCCAGCCGGATGGGGATGGAGCGACCCCTCGCCAGCAGGCTCTCCAGCTGCTCCAGGTATGCATAGTTACTGCCACACTGAAGGTAGTGAGACATATGGGGGAAACATACAAGGAAATTAATCATCATTATCAATTAAAAAAATATATAATAATAATGCATCGCACAGTATGCACATGTATCATTCATGTTCTGACAATAAGATAAATTACAAACTTAACAATAACCATGTTTCCAACCAACTATTTATATGCAAGTCAATTTCCAGTCAGAAAAAAATAAAACTCATGACAGGCCTGATGGAAACAGTACAATTGCCTGTAAACTTTCCAAATGTCGACAGAACAAAAATACACTTGACGGGATAATTGTTTTGTCGGTAAAATAGATAAATAGGACAAATGCAGCGGAAACGCTTTGATGCGGATAACCATCATGTCACAGTAAATAATATGGTTGTGTGGTCCTCCCACTATGACTTGGAAAAGCATGCACACTGCACAGTTTATTATTCTACATATTACATAAATTATGAACTTTAGAGGGTGGTGAATGTGCACAGTGATGAGCTTGATGCTTCTTTCCAATAAATATTGAGGGTCTTAATTTTATGCTGGTGGCATGATCTGTGCTTGGCTGTCAATAAATAAAAATGATCTCACTCTTATCCATAACCTCATCATAAAGCCTACCCAGTGCTCTGTATCTGCGAGCTGTTGACAAGAGAGCACGTGCCAAAAACCAGATTGGGCACATTTGCTGTTTCTCTCAGACTTTGTGGCAAACCATCGACAGAGTTAAAAATTGGGATGGAAACACGTCGCACGTCTGTTTTTTTATTAGGTACAGTTGAAGTAGGAAGTTTACATACACTTTGGTTGGATTCATTAAAACTCGTTTTTCAACCACTCCACAAATTTCTTGTTAAACTATAGTTTTGGCAAGTCGGTTAGGACATCTACTTTGTGCATGACACGTCATTTTTCCAACAATTGTTTACAGACAGATTATTTCACTTATAATTCACTGTATCCCAATTCCAGTGGGTCAGAAGTTTATATGCACTACGTTGACTGTGCATTTAAACAGCTTGGAAAATTCCAGAAAATGTTGTCATGGCTTTAGAAGCTAATAGGCTAATTGACATAATTTGAGTCAATTTGAGGTGTACCTGTGGATGTATTTCAAGGCCTAAACCGAGTGCCTCTTTGCTTGACATCATGGGAAAATAAAAAAAAATCAGCCAAGACCTCAGAAAACAAATTGTAGACCACCACAAGTCTGGTTCATCCTTGGGAGCAATTTCCAAACATCTTAAGGTACCACTTTCATCTGTACAAACAATAGTACGCAAGCATAAACACCATGGGACAACAGCGGCAAAGGACCTTGTGAAGATGCTGGAGGTACAGAAGTATCTATATCCACAGTAAAATGAGTCCTATTTCAACATAACCTGAAAGGCCGCTCAGCAAGGAAGCCGCCACTGCTCCAAAAACGCCATAAAAAAAGCCAGACTACGGTTTGCAGCTGCACATGGGGACAAAGATCGTAATTTCTGGAGAAATGTCCTCTGGTCTGATGAAACAAAAATAGAACTGTTTGGCCATAATGACTATCATTATGTTTGGAGGTTAAAGGGGGATGCTTGCAAGCCGAAGAACACCATCCCAACCGTGACGCACAGGGGTGGCAGCATCATGTTGTGGGGGTGCTTTGCTGCAGGAGGGACTGGTGCACTTCACAAAATAGATGGCATCATGAGGTAGGAAAATGATGTGGATATAGTGAAGCTACATCTCAAGACATCAGCCAGGAAGTTAAAGCTTGGTCGTAAATGGGTCTTCCAAATGGACAATGACCCCAAGTGTACTTCCAAAATGGCTTAAGGACAACAAAGTCAAGGTATTGGAGTGGCCATCACTAAGCCTTGATCTCAATCCTATTGAAAATTTGTGGGCAGAACTGAAAAAGCGTGTGCGAGGAAGGAGGCCTACAAACCTGACTCAGTTACACCAGCTCTGTCAGGAGGAATGGACCAAAATTCACCCAACTTATTGTGGGAAGCTTGTGGAAGGCAACCCGAAACGTTTGACACACCAAATACTAATTGAGTGCATGTAAACTTCTGACCCACTGGGAATGTGATGAAAGAAATAAAATCTGAAATAAAATCACTCTACACTATCATTTCACATTCTTAAAATAAAGTGGTGATCCTAACTGACCTAAGAAAGGGAATTGTTACTAGGATTAAATGTTAGGAATTGTGAAAAAAATGAGTTTAAATATATTTGGCTAAGGTGTATGTAAACTTCCAACTTCAACTGTAAATGAAAAGTTGTGCTTTTTATTTGCACTACGTCATTAACTTCTATGGGCTAGGTGGGAGGGTGGCGTCCCACCTGCGGGACACAGCCAGTGAAATATCAAGGCGGCAAATTCAAAAACAACAAAATGTCATAATTCTACTTTCTCAAACATACGACTATTTTACACCATTTTAAAGATACACGTCTCCTTGATGTAACCACACCGTCTGATTTCAAAAAGGCGAAAGTAAAACATTAGATTATGTTAGGAGAGTACATAGACAAAAATAATCACACAGCCATTTTACAAGCAAGGACACGTGTCAATAAAACCCAAAACACAGCAAAATGAAGCACTAACCTTTGACGATCTTCATCAGATGACACTCCTAGGACATTATGTTACACAATACATGTATGTTTTGTTCGATAACGTTCATATTTATATCCAAAAACAGCATTTTACATTGGTGCGTGACGTTCAGAAAATATTTTGCCTCCAATACTTCCGGTGAATCAGCACAACAATTTACAAAAATACTCATCATAAACGTTGATAAAATATTAAACTTATTCAAAGAATTATAGATGAACATCTCCTTTATGCAACCGCTGTGACAGATTTCAAAAAAGCTTCACGAGGAAAGCACACTTTGCAATAATCTGAGTACGGCGCTCAGAAAAATACACCAGGCAATACAGATACCCGCCATTTTGGAGTCATCTAAAATCATAAATAGCATTCGAAATATTCACTTACCTTTGATGATCTTCATCAGAAGGCACTTCCAGGAATCCAACAATAAATTTTGTTTTGTTCGATAAAGTCCATAATTTATGTCCAAATAACTCCTTGTTGTTTGCGCATTCAGTAAGCTACTCCAAATGTAGGAAGCGCGCCGAAAATTTCACGACAAAAAGTTATATTTACGTTCGTTGAAACATGTCAAACGTTGTAAAACATCATTCTTTAGGGCCTTTTTAACGTAAAACTTCAGTAATATTCCAACAGGACGATTCCAATGTCTTGAAAAACGTTATGGAACACAGCTACCTCCTCACGTGAACGCGCGTAATTGTGCCCTGTCATTCTCTCGGTCATCAGACTCCAGGAGGTCTTGTTCGCTCTCTGTTGACTGCAAAAGCCTGAAACACGTTCTAAAGACTGTTGACATCTAGTGGAAGCCTTAGGAAATGCAAATTGAACCCTAAGTCACTGTATAATCAATAGGCCCAGTCTTGAAAAAACTACAATCCACTTCCTGGTTGGATTTTTTCTCAGGTTTTTGCCTGCCATATGAGTTCTGTTATACTCACAAACACCATTCAAACAGTTTTAGAAACTTTAGAGTGTTTTCTATCCAAATCTACTATAATATGCATATTCTAGTTTCTGAGCCAGAGTAGTAACCTGTACGTTTTTCATCCGGCTGTGAAAATACTGCCCCCTAGCCCAGACAGGTTAACCTCACTAGGGTAGGGGGCAGCATTTGGAATTTTGGATGAAAAGCCTGCCCAAAGTAAACTGCCAGCTACTCAGGTCCAGAAGCTAAGATATGCATATAAATTGGTAGATTTGGATAGAAAACACTTTAAAGTTTCCAAAACTGTAAAAATAATGTGTGTGAGTATAACAGAACTGATATGGCAGGCAAAAACCTGAGGAAAATCCATCCTGGAAGTGCCTTTATTTTGAAATGCCTGTTTCTCCATTGAAAGCTTATCCACCATACAAAGACCTATGACGCAGTTCACGATCCCTATGGCTTCCACTACATGTGGCCAGTCTTGAGGCATTGTTTCAGGCTTTTACTCTAAAAAATGAGGGAGGAACACCACTTTCAATGAGAGGACAGTGGAAATTTCCAGACATGAATTCTATTGACGAAGCTATTGTCCGGTTGAAATATGATCGATTATTTATGACAAAAACAACCTGAGGATTGATTATAAACATCGTTTGACATGTTTCTACAAACTTTTATGGTACTTTTCTGATTTTTCGTCTGCATGCGGTGACCGCGCTTTGTTCCAAAGGATTACTGAACAAAACGCACAAACAAAACAGAGGTTTTTAGATATAAAGAGGGAATTTATCGAACAAAACAAACATTTATTGTGTAACATGGAGTCCTGGGAGTGCTACCATATGAAGATCATCAAAGGTAAGTGATCAATTTTATCGCTATTTCTGACTTTGTTACTCCTCTTCTTGGCTGCTAACTGTTTGTAATGATTTGTCTGCTGGGCGCTGTTCTCAGATAATCGCATGGTTTGCTTTCGCCGTAAAGCCTTTTTGAAATCTGACACAGCTGTTGGATTAACAAGAAGTTTATCTTTAAGCTGGTGTATAACATTTGTATCTTTTATGTATGTTTATTATGAGAATTTCTGTTTTGTTGAGTTTCACGCTCTGCAATTTCACCGGATGTTGTTTGAGACAGTGGATTACTGAACAAAAACTGAGGTTTTTGGATATAAAGAGGGACTTGATCGAACAAAACTAAAATGTATTGGGTAACTGGGAGACTTGTGAGTGTAACCATATGAAGATCAAAGGTAAGTGATTCATTTTATCGCTATTTCTGACTTTTGTTACTCGTCTACTTGGCTGGTTACTGTTTGTAATGATTTGTCTGCTGGGCGCTGTTCTGAGAAAAATCGCATGGTTTGCTTTCGCGCATAGTCTTTTTGAAATCTGACACCGTGGTTGGATTAACAAGAAGTTAATCTTTAAACCGATGTATAACACTTGTATGTTTCATGAATTTTTATAATGAGTATTTCTGTTTTTGAATTTGGCGCTCTGCAATTTTACTGGATGTTGGCCAGGTGGGACAGTAGCGTCCCACACCCCCTAGAGAGGTTAAGCACAGCTTTTGACTCGCAAGAAGACAGTTTGCTGGAAACAGACCTTTGCTGGTAGAATGTGCATATTTTTTGGTGTTCCAAAATTAGAATATTAGTCGACGTCCCCCAATTCCGTGATATCCAATTGGTAGTTACAGTTTTGTCTCATCGCTGCAACTCCCGTACGATGTGACCAAAGCCGGTCGCTAGAGTGCGATGGGACAAGGAAATCCCGGCCAGCCAAACCCGACGACACTGGGCCAATTGTGTGCCGCCTCATGGTTCTCCCGGTCACGGCCAGCTGTGACGCAGCCTAGGATCGAACCCGGGGCTGTAGTGAGGCCTCAAGAACTGCAATCCAGTTCCTGAGACTGCAATGCCACTCGGGATGCCCCCGCTTGAAAATCTTTCGACAAATTGATGGAAACATAGCTAATGTAAGCTCCTAACAAATGATCAGGCCATTCCGTTGCGTATAAACAGAGCCGAGCGCATCAAAGACAAATAGAGAGATGCCCGTCTATCCTGTAGCTACATCTATATACATCACAAATTGAATCTATACTTAGTCATTACCGTGCGACGCGACACTACCTGAATGGCATCCACCTTGGCACTCCACTCTTTGGCCTTGTGCAGAGCCTCTCGGAGGGCCAGGACGTTGGGTAGGTAGGCCGGTATGTTCCTGGCCTCTATCATGATGCTCTCCAGGGCTAGCATGCTGTGCCGAGGCCTGGGGGAGGAAAGCGACAAGAAATAATAGATTTAGAGAAATTCATCATCTCACAGTTACAGGCATCCTTTGATGCAATACAGGAATTGGGTCACGTTCAGAAAGGATAAAACCGAGTGGTACTACCTGAACTTGTCCAGTAAGAAGACCGATTTGCCAAACATTTTTGCGAAGGTGTACGCTATTGAACACGACCCAAGCACGACACCAAAGCTTTAGGCATATGCTTGGGTCGAGAGAGGGCAGCTTCACTTCAAATCCTTAAGAAACTGCGCAGTATTTTGTTTTTATATGTATTATTTCTTACATCGTTAGCCCAGAAAGTGTTGTGTTATTACATACAGCCGGGAAGAACTTTTGGATATCAGAGACGTCAACTTACCAGCACTACGACCAGGAATACGACTTCCCCAAATCAGAGCCTTTGTCTGCACCTCCCAGGGCATTTCAACTGAATCCAGAGGCCGACCGAAAACAACGCAGACGGAGGAGAGGGTGCCGGAGCAGTCTTCTAGTGCGGCTTCGGTTACTCGCACACCACCCACCGCTTCAGAGTATATTACTCGCTAATGTCCCGTCCCTAGTTAACAAAGTCGACGAAATTAGGGCAAGAGTTACTTTCCAAAGAGATATCCGGGATTGTAACACTCTGTTTCACAGAGACATGGCTAGCTGGAGACGTGCTGTCGGAGTCCGTACAGCCAACAGGATTTTCAGTGCATCGCACCGACAGGAACAAACATCTCTCTGGTAAGAAGGGCGGGTGTGTATGGTTCATGATTAACGACTCATGGTGTAATTGTAACAACATACAGGAATTCAAGTCCTTTTGTTCACCTAACCTCGAAATCCTCACAATCAAATGCCGACCATATTATCTCCCAAGAGAAATCCTTGGTTATCGTACTACCAAAATTCTATCAGCATATCGATTGCAGTACACAAGTGAGTAACATACTCGACCACCGCTACACTAACTTCCGCGATACATACAAGGCCCTCCCCTGCCCTCTTTTTGGCAAATCCGACCATGACTCCATCTTGTTGCTCCCCTCCTATCGGCAAAACTAAAACAGGAAGCACCCGTGCTTAGGTCTATCCAACGCTGGTCTGACCAATCGGATTCCATGCTTCAAGATTGCTTTAATCACATGGACTGGGATACGTTCCGGGTAGCCTCAGATAACAACATTGACGTATACGCTGACTCGGTGAGCGAGTTTATAGGGAAGTGTATAGGAGATGATGTACCCACTGTGACTATTAAAACCTTCCCTAACCAGAAACCGTGGATTGATGGCAGCATTCGCGCAAAACTGAATGCACTTACCGCATTTAATCATGGCAAGGCGACTAGAAAAATGGCTGAATACAAACAGTGTAGTTATTCCCTGCGTAAGGCAATAAAACAAGCAAAGAGTCAGTATAGAGACAAAGTGGAGTCGCAATTCAACGCCTCAAACACGAGACGTATGTGGCAGGGTTCACAATCACGGATACCAAAATAAAAACAAGCCCCGTCGCGGACATCGACCACACTACAATTTGCTTACCACCCCAATAGGTCCACAGACAATGCAATCGCCATCACACTGAACACTGCCCGATCCCATCTGGACAAGAAGAATACCCATGTAAGAATGCTGTTCATTGACCATAGCTCAGCACTCAACTCCACAGTTCCCTCCAAACTCATCATTAAGCTCGAGACCCTGGGTCTCTACCCCGCCCTGTGCAACTGGGTCCTGGACTTCCTGATAGTCTGCCCCCAGGTGGTGAAGGTAGGAAATATCTCCACTCCGCTGATCCTCAACACTGGGGCACCACAAGGGTGTATTCTCAGCCCTCTCCTGTACTCCCTGTTCACCCACGACTGCGTGGCGAAGCATGCCTCCAACTGAATCATCAAGTTTGCAGACGACTCTACAGTGGTAGACTTGATTACCAACAATGACGAGACAGCCTACAGGAAGGTGGTGAGGGCACTTGGAGTGCGGTGTGAGGAAAATAACCTCTCACTCAACGTCAACAAAACAAAGGAGATGATCGTGGACTTCAGGAAACAGCAGAGGGAGCATCCCCCCTATCCACATTGACGGGACAGTAGTGGAGGAAGAAAGTTTTAAGTTCCTCGGCGTACACATCACGGAGAACCTGAAATAGCCCCACGCACACAGTCAGTGTGGTGAAAGCGGCGCAACAGCGCCTCTTCAACCTCAAGAGGCTGAATTTATTTTGCTTGTCACCCAAAACCCTGACAAACTTTTACAGATGCACAATCGAGGGCGTCCTGTCGGGCTGTATCACAGCCTGGTACGGCAACTGCACCGCCCACAACAGCAAGGCTCTTCAGAGGGTAGTGCGAGTCTGCACAACGCATCTCCGGGGACAAACTACCTGCCCTCCCGGACACCAAAAACACATGATATCACCGGAAGGTAAAAAAGATTATAAAGGACAAAAACCACCCGAGCCACTACCTGTTCACCCCGCTTCCATTCAGAAGGCAAGGTCAGTACAGGTGCAAAGCTGGGACAGAGCAATAAAAGCTGTTTTTCAATCTCAAGGCCATCAGATTGTTAAACAGCCAGACCTAGCACAGAGGCGGCTGCCAACCTACAGACTTAATATCATTGGCCACTTTAATAAATGGAACAATAGTCACTTTAATAATGCCATTTTAAGAATGTTTACATATCTCACATTACTCATCTCATATGTACACTACTGTTCAAAAGTTTGGGGTCACTTAGAAATGTCTGTTTTTGAAAGAAAAGCACATTTTTTTACCATTAAACTATCAAATTGATCAGAAATTCAGTGTAGACATTGTTAATGTTGTACATGACTATTGTAGCTGGAAACACATTTTTTTATGGAATATCTACATAGGCGTACAGAGGCCCATTATCAGCAACCATCACTCCTGTGTTCCAATGGCACGTTGTATTAGCTAATTCAAGTTTATCATTTTAAAAGACTAATTGATCATTAGAAAACCCTTTTGCAATTATGTTAGCACAGCTGAAAACTGTTGTCCTGATTAAAGAAGAAATAAAACTGGCCTTCTTTAAACTAGTTGAGTATCTGGAGCATCAGCATTTGGGGTTTCGATTACAGGCTCAAAATGCCCAGAAACAAAGACCTTTAATCTGAAACGCATCTGTCTATTCTTGTTCTGAGAAATGGCTTTTCCATGCGAGAAATTGCCAAGAAACTGAAGATCTAGTACAACGCTGTGTACTACTCCCTTCACAGAACAGCTCAAACTGGCTCTAACCAGAATAGAAAGAGCGGGAGGCCCGGTGCACAACTGAGCAAGAGGGCAAGTACATTAGAGTGTCTCGTTTGAGAAACAGACGGCTCACAAGTCCTCAACTGGCGGCTTCATTAAATAGTTCCCGTAAAACACCAGTCTCAACGTCAACAGTGAAGAGGCGACTCCGGGATGCTGGCCTTCTAGGCAGAGTTGCAAAGAAAAAGCCATATCTCAGACTGGCCAATAAAAAGAAAAGATTAAGATGGGCATAATAACACAGACACTGGACAGAGCTAGATAGGAAAAAAGTGTCATGGTCTGACGAATCAAAGTTGAGGTGTTTGGATCACAAAGTAGAACATTCGTGAGACGCAGAAAAAAGGAACAGATGCTAGAGGAGTGCTTGACGCCATCTGTCAAGCATGGTGGAGGCATTGTGATGTTTGGGGGTGCTTTGGTGTTGGTAAAGTGGGAGATTTGTACAGGGTAAACGGGATCTTGAAGAAGGAAGGCTATCACTCCATTTTGCAACGCCATGCTATACCCTGTGGATGGCGCTTAATTGGAGCCAATTTCCTCCTACTACAGGACAACAGCTCCAAACTACACAATAACTATTTAGGGAAGAAGCAGTCAGCTGGTATTCTGTCTATTGGCCAGAACAGTCACCGGATCTCAACCCTATTGAGCTGTGGTGGGAGCAGCTTAACCGTATGGTACGTAAGAATTGTCCATCAAGCTTATCCAACTTGTGGGAGGTACTTCAGGGGGCATGGGGTGAAATCTCTTCAGATTACCTCAACAAATTGACAACTAGAATGCCAAAGGTCTGCAAGGCTGTAATTGCTACAAACGGAGGATTCTTTGACGAAAGCAAAGTTTGAAGGACACTATTTCAATTAAAAATCATTATTTATAATGTTGTCAACGTGTTGACTATTTCCAACTCATTTCATGTAGGTTTTCATGGAAAACAAGGACATTTCTAAGTGAACCCAAACTTTTGAACAGTAGTGTATATACTGTATCATTCACTAGCTATTCTTTATTTTCTATTATATCTTAGCTGCTCTGTCACTGCTTATCCATATATGTTATATTTATATATATATTCTCATCCCATTCCTTTACTAGATTGTGTGTATTAGGTTTTGTTGTGGAATTGTTAGATATTTCCTGTTAGATACTGCTGCATAAGCTAGAAGCATAAGCATTTCCCTACAATCGCAATAACATCTGCTAACCATGTGTATGTGACCAATAGAATCTGATTTGAGGTGACTTAAGAAAAGCATTGTGATATTCTCATTTACCTGGCCTGTAGGCAAATGAGAGAACTGTTCCATAGGTGTGTAATGTGTATCTTCATTACCTGGCCTGTAGGCATGCGCGGGCCTTGTCCTCCCATCTCTCTGACACAGTGAGTATCTCCTGCAACTCAGCCATGGCCTTCTCCACAGCATGGTGTGGTGCCAGCCCCACCCCAGAGTCTATCAGCCGCTTCATCAGCTCCAGGGTCACCCGGTGGGGCTCTACCAGCGTCACCCGCACCTAATGATAACAAAATGTTTCAATTAAATATTTTTCCTCTCCCATAGACTGCTGAAGAAAGCACAAACAAATGAGGTAAAACACTACGCTAATGTACAATAATATCATCAGTCATCACCTCATCCAGCCAGCGGGCCTGCTGCAGCTCCTGTTTGAGCCTGGGAAGCTCAGGTAGTTCCACATCCAGACCTCCACCCAGGTCTAGCAGGGCCTGCAGCTTGGAGGAGTCAGGCAGCTCGTCAGCCAGGGCTACCTGGGCTCTCTCATGGAAGTCCTCCACGTTCTCTAGTAACTCCTGTGGAGGGAGGGAGAGCGGGATGAAGGGATGAGGGATATGGTGTTAAATACTAACAATCAATACTAATCAACTAATACTGGTTTGGGGACAGGTCAACTTCAGTGATATAATACAAATAGAGTAGGATGTCAGAGGAGGAGAATTACTGTACATCTCTTAACCTGTTGGGGCTAGGGGGCAGTATTTTCACGGCTGGATAAAAAAACGTACCCGATTTAATCTGGTTACTAATCCTACCCAGTAACTAGAATATGCATATACTTATTATATATGGATAGAAAACACCCAAAGTTTCTAAAACTGTTTGAATGGTGTCTGTGAGTATAACAGAACTCATTTGGCAGGCAAAACCCTGAGACATTTTCTGACAGGAAGTGGATACCTGATGTGTTGAATTACCTTTAAGCCTATGCCATTGAAACACACAGGGGTTGACTAATGTTTTGGCACTTCCTATTGCTTCCACTAGATGTCACCAGCCTTTACAAAGTGTTTTGAGTCTTTTACTGTGAGATCTGACCGAACAAGAGCCTTGGAACGGTGATGGCCGATTAGACTCTGGCGCGCGAGTTCATGTTGGGTACCCTCGTTCCAATACGTTATAAAAGAGAATGCATTCGTCCACCTTGAATATTATTCATGTTCTGGTTAAAAGAGGCACTAATGATTTATGCTATACAACGTTTGACATGTTTGAACGAACGTAAATATATTTTTTCCCCTCGTTCATGACGAGAAGTCCGGCTGGCTTAGATCATGTGCTAACAACACGGAGCTTTTTGGACATAAATGATGAGCTTTTTTGAACAAAACTACATTCGTTATGGACCTGGGATTCCTGGAAGTGACATCTGATGAAGAGAATCAAAGGTAATGGATTATTTACATAGTATTTTCGATTTTAGATCTCTCCAACATGGCCGTTTGTCTGTATAGCAAAGCGTATTTTTCTGGGCGCAGTGCTCAGATTATTGCAAAGTGTGATTTCCCAGTAAGGTTATTTTTAAATCTGGCAAGTTGATTGCGTTCAAGAGATGTAAATCTCTAATTCTTTAAATGACAATATAATATTTTACCAATGTTTTCTAATTTTAATTATTTAATTTGTGGTGCTGACTTGACTGCCGGTTATTGGAGGGAAACGATTTCCTGAACATCAACGCCATAGTAAACCGCTGTTTTTGGATATAAATATGAACTTCATAGAACTAAAAATGCATTTATTGTCTAACATAATGTCCTAGGAGTGTCATCTGATGGAGATTGTTAAAGGTTAGTGCATCATTTTAGCTGGTTTTATGGTTTTGGTGACGCCTGTCTTTGAATTGACAAAACATTACACACAGCTATTGTCAATGTACTCTCCTAACATAATCTAACTTTATGCTTTCGCCGTAAAACCTTTTTGAAATCGGACAACGTGGTTAGATTAAGGAGATGTTTATCTTTCAAAGGGTGTAAGATAGTTGTATGTTTGAAAAATTTGAATTTTGACATTTATTTGGTTTCAAATTTGCCGCTCTTGAAATGCACCTGCTGTTGATAGGGTGCACCACGGGTGGCACGCTAGCGTCCCACATAGCCCCAAGAAGTTAAGAAGGGCCAGTGACTGTATTAGGTTTGGGACTTACATTGACCTGTCGAGCCTGTCCGATGACACAGGGCAGTTTGAACAGCTGCTCTACAAAGACTTTCAGCTCCTCCACTGTCAGCTTGTTACGATTCCTGCTGCTCTCTGGATGCTGCCTGGTACTGGAATACAGAGACATATACTTTGAGTTGATGTATTACTCACAGGTAGAGGTATACATGTTAAATGGTACTTCAGGTTATGTCCCGATTTGCTACCCTTCTCCCAAAAGTGTGCACTAGCACACTCTCCCTCACAGATTCTATGGTGTAAAAACAATAAAGGAGAATGCTGGCACCAACCCAATGCTTTTAATTCCCTGGTGTGGAGTGTGCAAGTGCACAATTCGGGAGAAGGGTAGAGAACAGGGATTTAAACTTTATTGTGACATGACAGCAGTGTGTGTATCTGTACTCTACTGACCTGTGTCTCTGCCTGCGGCTGAGCAGTACCTGGGCCACAGAAGAGCAGGTTTCGGCCTCCTTCACCATCTCTCTGAGCCGACGGAACAGACTGTTCTCTGGATACTTCCTGTCCTCTGCATCCTCCAGAAGAACCTTCAACTCTATCAGGTCTGACAAAGGGAGATTGACAGAGACACAGACAGGAAAGAAAGACATGAGGCATGCGGTATCATAGTACATTGTGCAGAGTATTTCCACCTTTACAGTACAGATAGTCCTCCTACCTTTCTTGTTCTTGTGGTCAGCAGCCAAGGCCTCAGTGATCCGCTTGGCCCAGGTGTCATAGGACTGGGCTCTGGACTTCACCCCATACAGCATGGAGGGAAACTCCTCCAGATCATACCGGTAGCTGGAATAAAAAGAGACAGAGGAGCGTCAGAATCTATTTAATATTGATTGCTATACGTGGTCAAATTGACCCATTTTAACCCTATTCATCCATTAACCTGTTGGGGATAGGGGGCAGTATTTGCACGGCCGGATAAAAAACGTACCCGATTTAATCTGGTTACTACTCCTGCCCAGTAACTAGAATATGCATATAATTGTTTGATTTGGATAGAAAATAGAAAATACCCTAAAGTTTCTAAAACTGTTTGAATGGTGTCTGTGAGTATAACAGAACTCATTTGGCAGGCCAAAACCTGAGAAGATTCCAAACTGGAAGCGCTCTCTCTGACCATTTCATGGCCTTCTTGATCATCTCTAACCAAAACAGGGGATCTCTGGCATGACGTGACATTTTCTAACGCTCCCATAGGCTCTCAGAAGGCGCCAGAAAGATGAATGGTGGCTTTGCAGGCCCTGGCTGAAAAACATTAGCGCATTTTGTAAGTGGTCGATCTGAGAACAATGAGACTGGAGGCGCGTGCACGAGCCGACACCATGTTTACTTTCTCTCTCTTTGAACGAAAACAATGACTTCCGGTCGGAATATTATCGCTTTTTTACGAGAAAAATAGCATAAAAATTGATTTTAAACAGCGGTTGACATTCTTCGAAGTACGGTAATGGAATATTTTGAAATTTGTCGTCACGAAACGCGTCGGGCTCGTCACCCTTCTTTACCCATCGGATAGTGTCTTGAACGCACGAACAAAACGCCGCTATTTGGATATAACTATGGATTATTTGGAACCAAACCAACATTTGTTATTGAAGTAGAAGTCCTGGGAGTGCATTCTGACGAAGACGGCAAAGGTAATCAAACTTTTCTAATAGTAAATCGGAGTTTGATGAGTACCACACTTGGTGGGTGTCAAAATAGCTAGCCTGTGATGGCCGGGCTATCTACTCAGAATATTGCAAAATGTGCTTTCACCGAAAAGCTATTTTAAAATCGGACATAGCGAGTGGAGTTCTGTATCTATAATTCTTAAAATAATTGTTATGTTTTTTGTGAACGTTTATCGTGAGTAATTTAGTAAATTCACCGGAAGTGTTCGGTGGGAATGCTAGTCACATGCTAATGTAAAAAGCTGGTTTTTGATATAAATATGAACTTGATTGAACAAAACATGCATGTATTGTATAACATAATGTCCTAGGATTGTCATCTGATGAAGATCATCAAAGGTTAGTGCTGCATTTAGCTGTGGTTTGGGTTTATGTGACATTATAGGTGGGACGCAAGCGTCCCACCTAGCCCATAGAGGTTAAAAAGCAACTTTCAATGGAGATTAGATTTATTTTGGGTCAGTGAAACTACATCCAAGTCGTCACTGATGCCTTGACAGGTAAAACAACTATCATTAATCAGGGGGCTCTTACGGGGGCTTCTGAGCAGTACAGAGTTCATAACTCCTCTACTTCATTCAGCCATCCATCCATTTCTTCTCACCAGAGACACTTGTAACTCCCCTAAATGTATTTATTCACTCACCCACCCCTCTCTCCTCAGTAGAGCTGCCCTCCCACCCCAACAACCACCCCTCTCCTTAGTAGAGCTGGGAGGATAAGAAAGATTTTATCGACGCTGACCATACCAATGATGATGACGCCGGAGGGGAGGGCTGCGGTCATATCGGCTCTAAACCAACCATGATATTTTGTTTGTTTTTTCACGTTGTTCGTAACTTGTTTTGTACATAATGATGCTGTTACCGTCTCTTATGACCAAAAAGAGCTTCTGGACATCAGAACTGGAATTGCTCACCTCAAATTGAATGAGGAGTTCTTCTTCAATGAGTCAGACGCGAGGGATATACTACAGACACCCAACCAGGCCCAGATCCCTGTGATTCGCTGGAAAAGGAAACAGAGCTTTCGCGGAAAGAGATCAGGGTGCCTTGTGACGATCAGGCGACGAGTGGTTAATCTGCCCTTGCCTTCCGTTCTGCTAGCTAATGTTCAATCGCTGGAAAATAAATGGGATGGACTGAAAGCATGTATATCATACCACCGGGACATTAAAAACTGTAATATGTTAGGTTTCACCGAATCGTGGCTGAAGAATAAGAATATACAGCTGGCGGGTTATACACTCCATTAGCAGGACAGAATAGCAGCCTCTGGTAAGACACGGGCGGGGGCCTAAGCATATTTGTAAACAATAGCTGGTACACGATATTTAAGAAAGTCTCAAGGTTTTACTCACCTGAGGTAGAGTATCTCATGATAAGCTGTAGACCACACTATCTACCTAGAGAGTTTTCATCTGTATTTTTCGTAGCTGTCTACATACCACAGACCGAAGCTGGCACTAAAACCTCACTCAATGAGCTGTATACCGCCATAAGCAAACAGGAGAACGCGAGGCGGCGCCCCTAGTGGTCGGGGATTTAAATGAAGGGAAACTTAAATCAGTTTCACTTAATTTCTACCACCTTTACTCCACACACAGAGAAGCGTGCAAAGCTCTCCCTCGCAAAGCTCTCGCCTCCTGATTCCTGCTTACAAGCAACAATTAAAGCAGGAAGCACCAGTGACTCGGTGTATAAAAAAGTGGTCAGATGAAGCAGATGCTAAACTACAGGACTATTTTGCTAGCACAGAGTGCAATATGTTCTGGGATTCTTCCGATGGCATTGATGAGTACACCACATCAGTCACTGGCTTTATCAATAAGTGCACAGTGACTGTATGTACATACCCCAACCAGAAGCCATGGACTACAGGCAACATTCACACTGAGCTAAAGGGTAGAGCTGCCGCTTTCAAGGAGCGGGACTCTAACCCGGAAGCTTATAAGAAATCCCGCTATGCCCTCCGACGAACCATCAAACAGGCAAAGCAACAATACAGGACTAAGATCGAATCGTACTGCACCGACGCTCGTCGGATGTGGCAAGACTTGCAAACAATTAGACTACAAAGGGAAGCACAGCCGAGAGCTGCCCAGTGACATGAGCCTAACAGATGAGCTAAATAACTTCTAAGCTCGCGTCGAGGCAAGTAACACTGAAACATGCATGAGAGTATCAGCTGTTCCGGACGACTGTGTGATCACGCTCTCCTGCAGCTGATGTGAGTAAGACCTTTAAACAGGTCAACATTCACAAGGTCGCTGGGCCAGACGGATTACCGGGACGTGTACTCCGAGCATGCACTGACCATCTGGCAAGTGTCTTCACTGACATTTTCAACCTCTCCCTGTCTGAGTCTAATACCAGCATGTTTCAAGCAGACCACCATAGTCCCTGTGCCCAAGAACACTAAGGTAACCTGCCTAAATGACTACCGACCCATAGCACTCACATCTGTAGCCATGAAATGCTTTGAAATGCTGGTCATGGCTCACATCAACACCATTATCCCAGAAACCCTACACCCACTACAATTTGCATACCGCACCAACAGATCCACAGATGATGCAATCTCTAATGCACTCCACACTGCCGTTTCCCACTTGGACAAAAGGAACACCTATGTGAGAATGCTATTCATTGACTACAGCTCAGCATTCAACACCATATTGCCCTCAAAGCTCATCACTAAGCTAAGGACCCTGGGACTAAACACCTCCCTCTGCAACTGGATCCGGGACGGGCCGCCCCCAGGTGGTAAGGGTAGGTAACAATACATCCGCCACGCTGACCCTCAACACGGGTGCCCCTCAGCGGTGCGTGCTCAGCCACCTCCTGTACTCCCTGTTCTCTCATGACTGCACAGCTAGGCACGACTCCAACAACGTCATCATTAAGTTTGCTGATGACAAAAGTGGTAGGCTTGATCACCAACAACGAGACAGCCTATAGGGAGGAGGTCAGAGACCTGACCGTGTGGTGCAAGGATAACAACCTCTCCCTCAACGTGATCAAGACAAAGGAGATGATTATGGACTACAGGAAAAGGAGGACCGAGCACACCCCCATTCTCATCAACGGGGCTGAAGTGGAGCAGGCTGAACGCTTCAAGTTCCTTGGCGTCCACCTCACCAACAAACTAACATGGTCCAAGCACACCATGAAAGTCGTGAAGATGGCACGACAAAACCTATTCCCCCTCAGGAGCCTGAAAAGATTTGGCATGGGTCCTCAGATTCTCAAAAGGTTTTACAGCTGCACCATCGAGAGCATCCTGACGGGTTGCATCACTACCTGGTATGGCAACTGCTCGGCCTCTGACCGTAAGGCACTACAGAGGGTAGTGCATACGGCCCAGTACATCACCGGGGCCAAGCTCCCTGCCATCCAGGACCTCTTTACCAGGCGGTGTCAGAGGAAGGCCCCAAAAATGGTCAAAGACTCCAGCCACCCTAGTCATAGACTGTTCTCTCTGCTACAGCACGGCAAGCGGTACCAGAGCGCCAAATCTAGGTCCAAGAGGCTTCGAAAACAGCTTCTACACCATAAGACTCCTGAACAGCTAATCAAAAGGCTACCCAGACTACTTGTATTGCCCCCCCCCCACGATGCTGCTCCTCTCCGTTTTCATCTATGCATAGCCACTTTAATAACGCTACCTACATGTACATAATTACCTCGACACCGGTACCCCACACATTGACTCTGTACCGGTACCCCTTGTATATAGCCCTGCTATTGTTATTTACTGAAGCTCTAATTATTTGATATTCTTACCCCTTTTTTTGTTGGTGGTATTTTCTTAAAACTGCATTGTTGGTTAAGGGCTTGTAAATAAGCAATTCACTGTAAGGCCCACACCTGTTGATTTCACGCATGTGATATATCCAATTTTATTTGATTTTGATTTGACCAATCACATTACGATAAGTAGCCTATTTTACATAAATGTGAAGTTTGAAATGAAATAAGTTTGTTAACCTGTTAGGGCTAGGGGGCAGCATTTGCACGTCTGGATAAAAAAAATGTACCCGATTTAATCTGGTTACTAATCCTACCCAGTAACTAGAATATGCATATACTTATTATATATGGATAGAAAACACTCTAAAGTTTCTAAAACTGTTTGAATGGTGTCTGTGAGTATAACAGAACTCATTTGGCAGGCAAAACCCTGAGACATTTTCTGACAGGAAGTGGATACCTGATGTGTTGTATTACCTTTAAACCTATCCCATTGAAAAACACAGGGGCTGAGGAATATTTTGGCACTTCCTATTACTTCCACTAGATGTCACCAGCCTTTACAAAGTGTTTTGAGTCTTCTGGAGGGAGATCTGACCGAACAAGAGCCATGGAACGATGATGTCCCATTAGACACCTGGCGCGCGAGTTCATGTTGGGTACCCTCGTTCCAATACGTTATAAAAGAGTATGCATTCGTCCACCTTGAATATTATTCATGTTCTGGTTAAAAAAGGCCCTAATGATTTATGCTATACAACGTTTGACATGTTTGAACGAACGGAAATATATTTTTTCCCCTCGTTCATGACGAGAAGTCCGGCTGGCTTAGATCATGTGCTAACAAGACGGAGATTTTTGGACATAAATGATGAGCTTTTTTGAACAAAACTACATTTGTTATGGACCTGTGATACCTGGAAGTGACATCTGATGAAGAGAATCAAAGGTAATGGATTATTTACATAGTATTTTCGATTTTAGATCTCCCCAACATGACGTCTAGTCTGTATCGCAACGCGTATTTTTCTGGGCGCAGTGCTCAGATTATTGCAAAGTGTGATTTCCCAGTAAGGTTATTTTTAAATCTGGCAAGTTGATTGCGTTCAAGAGATGTAAATCTATAATTCTTTAAATGACAATATAATATTTTACCAATGTTTTCTAATTTTAATTATTTAATTTGTGACGCTGACTTGACTGCCGGTTATTGGAGGGAAACGATTTCCTCAACATCAATGCCATAGTAAAACGCTGTTTTTGGATATAAATATGAACTTGATAGAACTAAAAATGCATGCATTGTCTAACATAATGTCCTAGGAGTGTCATCTGATGGAGATTGTAAAAGGTTAGTGCATCATTTTAGCTGGTTTTATGGTTTTCGTGACCCTGTCTTTGACTTGACAAAACGTTACACACAACTCTTGTAAATGTACTGTCCTAACATACTCTAAATTTATGCTTTCGCCGTAAAACCTTTTTGAAATCGTAAAACGTGGTTAGATTAAGGAGATGTTTATCTTTCAAAGGGTGTAAAATAGTTGTATGTTTGAAAAATTTGAATTTTGACATTTATTTGGATTCAAATTTGCCGCTCTTGAAATGCACCTGCTGTTGATGGAGTGCACCACGGGTGGCACGCTAGCGTCCCACCTAGCCCATAGAGGTTAACATGGGTGATTGTTAATAGGACAATTGATAGCTACAACCATTAAACTAGTAATAGTTTAAAGGATAATAAATTAAAAACTGGTGCACATTGTTATGAAGTTATTGTTCCAAATTGACTTTTGTCCATATCATACAGCTGTGGTAACTTACCGTAGACACTTGATTCCCAGGGGACAGTCACATAGCTCCTTGGCGTGGTGCAGACAAACGAGACGCTCTGGGCTGCAGGGACACGTCAGAGCTGACAGGAAACAGGTGGTCTTACACTTCTGACACTGCCGTTCGTCATCAGGGACCAGCTCAAACACCTCCTGCTCCGAGGACAGCACACCCTGCAGACACAGAGGGAAAATCGCAACCAGAAAACAATCCACTTCAACTAGACTGGAAGGACGAATGTGAAATTACATAATTGATTCACTTTTGTGGTGATAGGAAATAATTTGAAACATATCTTTGGGATTGCGCGATGTCAACATATTGTTAGACAGTGTATCATCATAATGTATTCCAAGTAAACCCCGCTTGCATTTCTTCACCCTCTCTGTCCTGGCCCTCGTGTCAAGTTCTCCTAAAGTGACAAAAAGTTGTTTATATAGAAATCCCCCTGGGCCCTGTCCCTCACCATCTCCTGCAAGGCCTGTCTGAGCCGTGTCTCTTCCTCCATCATCTCTCCCATCTCTCTGAAGACTGCAGCAGCCAGCTCCACGTCCAGGCTCTCGGGGTCGGCAGCCATCTTGCAGAGCAGCTCCTCGTGGGAGAAGACACAGTAGCGGTGGAGCCGCCGGTAGTGGGCCACACACTGACGACCCATCGGGATCTGGAAAGGGATGGACACACAGAGACAGTAAAAAGTCTTTAACCTCTTGGCGTTCCCCTAGGATAGGGGGCGCTAAAGCGATTTTTGAAAAAAATTCGTGCCCATTTTAAACGGCCTCCTACTCAAACTCAGAAGCTAGGATATGCATATAATTAATACTTGTGGATAGAAAACACCCTAAAGTTTCTAAAACTGTTTGAATGGTGTCTGTGAGTATAACAGAACTCATATGGCAGTCAAAACCCCGAGACAGATGGAAACAGGAAGTGGAATTCTGAATTGCGAACTCAACTTCATCACGTTGCCTATTAATCACACCGTGAGCTATGGTTCATTGAGCACTTCCTATTGCTTCCACTAGATGTCCCCAGTCTTCACAAATTGGTTTGAGCCTTCTACTGTTAAAACTGAATGAATGAGACGCTGTGGAACGTAGTCACACGGAGAGGGCCATCACCATTATGACGCCCCTGGTTACCCTCCCCTTTCGAAACGTTTTGAAACACAATGCAATCGTCCCCCTCGAATCTTATTGGCTCTCTTGTTGAAAAACGCCCTGAAGATTTATGTTATACAACGTTTGACATGTTTGAACGAACCTAAATGGGAAAAAAAAGCTTTTTCTCGAAATGGCTGTCCCGTGGCCGACAAAGCATTTGGATCAGCCTTCCGACGCGCTAACAAGAACAAGCTCTTGGAACATAAAGGAGTCATTTTTTCGAACGAAAATACATTTGTTGTGGACCCGGGATTCCTGGAAGTGCTTTCTGATGAAGACAACCAAAGGTAAGGGATTATTGACAATAGTATACAAGACTAGATGTGATATGCGATTGTTCCAAGATGGCTAGCCTATTGCTAGCCTATTGTTCTGAGTATCGCATCCCCTTTTATCGCAAAGTGTGATTACCCAGTAAAGTTATTTTTAAATCTGGCATTACAGGTGCTTTCAAGAGATATTCATCTATAAATCTTAGAATGACAATATTACATTTTAAAAATGTTTTCGAGTAGTAATTTAGTAAATTGTAGCTCTGTTTCATCGGATGCATTTGAGGGAAAATAGTCAACGTTACGCACCGATGTAAAATGCTGTTTTTATATATAAATATGAACTTTATCGAACAAAAGAATGCATGTATTGTGTAACATGATGTCCTAGGTGTGTCATCTGATGAAGATTGTCAAAGGTTAGTGCTGCATTTAGCTGTTTTTTGGTTATTTGTGATGCATGTGGTTGGTCGGAAAATGGCTATGTGGCTACTTTTACGATATACTCCTCTAACATAATCTAATGTTTTGCTTTTGCTGTAAAGCCTTTTTGAAATCTGACAACGTGGTTCGATTCAGGAGAGGTGTATCTATAAAACGACATAATTTGAAAAAAAAAATGAAAAAAAAAAAATTCTTACATTTTGTTATGCTAATGGAGATATGATTTTTCGCTGGATGGATCTTTTCTCCTCAAAACATCAAGGAGAAGCAAAGAAAGCAATGGAACGGGAATATCTAAGATGACTGATTCACCAAGACAGTAATGCGGACAGTAAGAAGGGTATAAAATACTTTAGAAAATTATTTTAAGCTCCCAACTAGGCTTGGGCGGTATATCGGGGCATTTGGAAATGGCCACGGGATGGTTTGCCAATAGTATTTAAACTATTTATTTGATGTTTTTTTTAATGAATTTGAATATCTGTAGCTACTCAAGTAAATAGCTGCAGTCAACTTGTGCAGTTGACTCAAGTTGACTTTCCATTTCACCAGTAACATAATTTTTCATTATAAAGCTTAACGGTAGTCCCCAGTCACGTTGTTTTTGTTTACAAGCACAGAACTACCGACACCACAGCCTTGTGTGTCACTCACAGTTGTGCAGCATGCGCCAGGTGATCTAGTTACAGTATGGAATTCACAACTAAATGTTTGCCAGCTAGATATCTTATAACTAAGTAAGTGTCTAAAATGCGGTAAATGCTCTGAAGTTCTGCATTTGGTTTGCTAATTTAGTAGTTAGTTAGCTAAGTGGTTAGCTTCTTCCAAAATCAATCATTCAGATAATCCCCTCCTGGATCCAAAGCCTTACTGTCTAATATTTGTTTTGTGCATGCAGCATTTTAGTTACTTGTATAGTTTAGGTCAGAGACTTTAAAATATTCACAATGCGCTTGTTAGCATTTAGTTAGCACTCACTATGGGATTTTACATGTTCTTGTTAACAATGATAACCTTTCGATTACAGATTATCAATTGGGTTTGAAAACAGTGCCGGTATTACCGAATATTCCGTTATGGCACAAAGTCGGTATGAAGGTATGATAATCTTGATGCCGCCCAAACCTACTCCCAATTTCAAAATTCCAATTCAACATTCTGGTGATATTTGTTTACACACAAACACTTGCTAAAACTTTAAACTCACCCAGTCTGCGGTACAGAAGTTGACAGCCTCAGCAAAGTTGTATCCCTGGTTGAAGCCACTGTGGTAGGCTCTGGGAAAGGTCACCACAAACTCCCCCGCACACTGGTTGGTGCGGAAAACCTGAGTGGCACAAACACACACCAGTAAAAGACACGATGCAGAATTGGTCTCGTAAAAGCAGCGGTGGGAAAAGTACCCAATTTTCATACTTGAGTAAAAGTAAAGATGCCTTCATAGAAAATGACTTGTGTCACCCAGTAAAATACTACTTCAATAAAAGTCTAAAAGTAAAAATTATTTCAAATTGCTTGTATTAAGGAAACCATGTGGCAGTTTTCTTGTTTTTTTAATTTATGGATAGCCAGGGGCACACTCCAACACACGGACATCATTTACATATGAAGCATGCGTTTACTGAGTCCGTCAGATCAGAGGCAATAGGGTAGACCAGGGATGTTGTCTTGATAAGTTTGTGAATTGGACCATTTTCCTGTCCTGCTAAGCATTCAAAATGTAACGGGTACTTTTGGGTGTCAGTGAAAATGTCTGGCGTATGTAGTGAAGTAAAATTTGTCTAAAATATAAACAGTAAAGTTCAGTATAGATACCTCAAAAAACTACTCAAGTAGTACTTTAAAGTATTTTTACTTAAGTACTTCACACCACTGCGTAAAAGAGGCCAGGGGCCGTATGTATCAAGCGTCTCAGAGGCAGAGTTCTGATCGAGGGTCAGATCCCCACCCTTGTCCATATAAACTTATTCATTGTGATCCAACAGGCAAAACTGTTCCTAGATCAGCACTCCTTCTATGAAACAGTTGATACATACGGCTACTGATGGAAACACACACTACATACGGGCACTCCATGCTCCATGAGGACGTTGGGATTCATGATGGTGACAAGCTGGTGCAACAGGTCAGGCTGAGAGTCAAACAGCTCTGGGGCCAGCTTCTTCATCACTGACTCCAGCTGCTCTGCCGCGTGGGCTGGGACACCATACCACGTTTTAGGCTCCCCCCTGGAGAGACAGGCAGAGAGAGAAGACGGTTAACCAGTCAGACGAATGAAGATGGGGAGTACAATTGTATCTACGACCCAATGTAATGGGAATTTTAATGTTGGTGCTTTTCTTATAACTAATTTGTGTGTTCTATTCTTGTGCTGTTCTATAAACCAATGTTTGTGTTCATGCAAGTGACTGTACAAATCCTCACTTATCAGTAGCTGCAATTTGGCAGTACGCCCAGACGTTGTTTTGAGAACGAACAAAATATCTCAGTTTCAAGGTCTCAGCTCAGAGGAGAAGAAGCCTCGTGAGGTGTTGGTCTGTCACATGTTATGAAACAGTATTGGTCAGTCACACGAATGAAACAAAACAGTAATTATTTATTAATCATGCAAATATAACTTGTCTGTGTATAGCCGTATATAAGACAACTGCTGGGACTGCCCAGGGAGAGCTCCTGATTGACACGTGTACTATGGTGTATTGAGTTGGTTGGAACCTCTCCAGCGCGCTGACAATAAACAAAAAAATCATTTAAGATTGACTTTCCCCGTGTAAGAATGTCTCCACAACAGCAACATTGTATACGGTTTACATTGTTTTGTACGTGCATTTGTCTGTCTCTTCCCATTGAGGACTGTTAAAAATACATTTTATTTGTGTCCTTTGGACCAAAAAATATAGTATTACTAAATATTTGGGTAAGCGGCTGATTTAGGACAAGGAATTCCTGTTTGTTACTTTACCAGTGCAGGAAGTTGATGGAGTAGCTCCAGTGGTCCTCGATGTGCCAGCAGAAGGAGGAGAAGCACATGCCCACATAGAGCCAGGGCACCTTCATGCCAGAGATATCCACGTTTATGTGGGTAAGGACCGACTGCTCCAGGACTGGCATGTTGTTCAGGTTCCAGCCTGAATTGGCATACTCCTACAGAAGAACAAGACAGAGGAGATGGAAGTTACTTATTGTTCATAAATAACAAAAGCAAGCCGTTAAGGGCATGGATTTCATACTGGGGCTCTTTCTTAATTAATAATTCCACGATTCCTTGTGTCCTCTCTCTATTCCATAAAAGGTCCGAATGTAGGAACAGATCTTAACCTCCAATGCGTTTTGAAAAGGTGGCGAAAGACTAACGAGAAAGAGTCGGGGTCCTTTGTCCCAGTTGGTGCATAGTTACCTCTTCATCTCCCAGTAGCCGTCTCTTGCCATCCCTGACGGGGAAGCCGCTGCCCACCTCCTTAGAGCTGATGTCAGCTCCGTACTCCACAATGACATCCTCCTCGATGGAGCTCACCAGACGCCAGAACTCCTTCTCCACTAGCTCTGTAGGCACCATCTGGGGGTGCAGAGAAAGGAGAACACACACATGCATTGTTTAGATGTGATTGTGCATTAGTGGGAGAGAAAGGTTAGGTGTTCAACTTCAAAAAATGCATGTCAAAAATGTTATTCAATGATTTGCATTTTAATGAGGGAAATAAGTATTTGACCCCTCTGCAAAAGATGACTTAGTACTTGGTGACAAAACCCTTGTTGGCAATCACAGAGGTCAGACGTTTCTTGTAGTTGGCCACCAGGTTTGCACACATCTCAGGAGGGATTTTGTCCCACTCCTCTTTGCAGATCTTCTCCAAGTCATTAAGGCTTCGAGGCTGACGTTTGGCAACTCGAACCTTCAGCTCCCTCCACAGATTTTCTATGGGATTAAGGTCTGGAGACCGGCTAGGCCACTCCAGGACCAACCTCTTGGGGCTAGGGGGCAGTATTGACAATTTTGAAAAGAATATGTGCCCATTTTTAACTGCCTCCTACACCAACTCAGAAGCTAGGATATGCATAGTATTAACATATTTGGATAGAAAACACTCTGAATTTTCTAAAACTGTTTGAATGGTGTCTGTAAGTATAACAGAACTCATATGGCAGTCAAAACCCTGAGACAAATTCTAACAGGAAGTGGATATCTGATGTGTTGAATTACTTTTAAGGCTATGCCATTGAAACACACAGGGATTATTAATCATTGAGCACTTCCTACACCATCCACTAGATGTCACCAGTCTTAAAAAAGTGGTTTGAGTCTTCTACTGTGAAAACTGACCGAACGAGAGGCTTGGAATGTTGGTCATAAGCGGATGGCCTATACTACTCTGGCGCGCGAGTGCATGTTTGGGTACTCTCGTTCCAATACGTTTTAAAAGAGAATGCAATCGTCCGCCTTGAATATTATTGAAGTTCTGATTGAAAAAGGCCCTAATGATTTATGCTATACAACGTTTGACATGTTTGAACGAACGTAAATATTTTTTTCCCCCCTCTATGGTTAAGACAAGTCCGGCGGGCGTCGTTCATGTTTTTGAGTAGCCAACAGGACGCGCTAACAACACGGAGCTTTTTGGACATAAATTATGAGCTTTTTCTAACAAAACTACATTTGTTATGGACCTGGGATTCCTGGAAGTGCCTTCTGATGAAGATAATCAAAGGTAAGGGAATATTTACATAGTATTTTTGATTTTAGATCTCTCCAACATGGCGCCTAGTCTGTATCGCCAAGCCTATTTTTCTGAGCGCAGTACTCAGATTATTGCAAAGTGTGATATCCCAGTAAAGTTATTTTTAAATCTGGCAATGCGGTTGCGTTCACAAGGTTGTTAATTTATAATTCTCTGAATCACAATATAATATTTTACCAATGGTTTCGAATAGTAATTATTTAATTTGTTGTGCTGATTGACTGGCGGTATTGGAGGGAAAATATTCTCTCAACATCAACGCCATTGTAAAATGCTGTTTTTGGATATAAATATGAACTTGACAGACAATACATGCATTTTTTTGTTCTAACATAATGTCCTAGGAGTGTCATCTGATGAAGATTGTCAAAGGTTAGTGCATAATTTTAGCTGATTTTCTGCTTTTGGTGACGCCTGTCTTTGCATGAGAAACAATACACAGGTATTTTCAATGTACTGTCCTAACATAATCTAATTTTATGCTTTCGCAGTAAAGCCTTTTTGAAATCGGACAACGTGGTTAGATTAAGGAGATGTTTATCTTTCAAAGGGTGTAAGATAGTTGTATGTTTGAGAAATTTGAATTATGACATTTAATTGTTTTCAAATTTGTCGCCCTTGATATTTCACCTGCTGTTGATAGGGTGTACCAGGGGTGGGACCTAGCCCATAGAAGTTAACGTGCTTCTTCTTGAGCCACTCCTTTGTTGCCTTGGCCGTGTGTTTTGGGTCATTGTCATGCTGGAATACCCATCCACGACCGATTTTCAATGCCCTGGCTGAGGGAAGGTTCTCACCCAAGATTTGACAGTACATGGCCCCGTCAAATGATGCGGTGAAGTTGTCCTGTCCCCTTAGCAGAAAAACACCCCCAAAGCATAATGTTTCCACCTCCATGTTTGACGGTGGAGATGGTGTTCTTGGGGTCATAGGCAGCATTCCTCCTCCTCCTCCAAACACGTTGAGTTGATGTCAAAGAGCTCCATTTTGGTCTCATCTGACCACAACACTTTCACCAGTTGTCCTCTGAATCATTCAGATGTTCATTGGCAAACTTCAGACGGGCATGTATATGTATTCTTGAGCAGGGGGACCTTGCGGGCGCTGCTGGATTTCAGTCCTTCATGGCGTAGTGTGTTACCAATTGTTTTCTTGGTGACTATGGTCCCAGCTGCCTTGAGATCATTGACAAGATCCTCCCGTGTAGTTCTGGGCTGATTCCTCACCGTTCTCATGATCATTGCAACTCCACGCGGTGAGATCTTGCATGGAGCCCCAGGCCGAGGGATATTGACAGTTCTTTTGTGTTTCTTCCATTTGCGAATAATCGCACCAAATGTTGTCACCTTCTCACCAAGCTGCTTGGCGATGGTCTTGTAGCCCATTCCAGCCTTGTGTAGGTCTAAAATCTTGTCCCGGACATCCTTGGAGAGCTCTTTGGTCTTGACCATGGTGGAGAGTTTGGAATCTGATTGATTGATTGCTTCTGTGGACAGGTGTCTTTTTTACAGGTAACAAGCTGAGGTTAGGAGCACTCCCTTTAAGAGTGTGCTCCTAATCTCAGCTCGTTACCTGTATAAAAGACACCTGGGAGCCAGAAATCTTTCTGATTGAGAGGGGGTCAAATACTTATTTCCCTCATTAAAATGCAAATCAATTTATAACATTTTTGACATGCGTTTTTCTGGATATTTTTCTTGTTATTCTGTCTCTCACTGTTCAAATAAACCTACTATTAAAATTATAGACTGATAATTTCTTTGTAAGTGGGCAAACCGAACAAAATCAGCAGGGGACCAAATACTCCCCCCCCCCCCACTGTATTCCAAAATAATTGTTTTCTTTAGATTCCTGCCTATTACTCAAGGTGACCGTTTGATTTTGATACGTACGTGCACGGGCATGTTGAAGTAGTCTGACTTGAAGTGGTCAGCCATCTCTCCAAAGCTCTGGAGCGTGTACTCCCTCACGGCTTGCTCAAAGCCAAACGCCTCCCGCGGCTTACTGCACTCCTGTAGGGTGAGACAGGGTGAGACAGCCCGTGAGAAAACATCATCCTATCCCATTGTCCTGAACAAGATATGTACAGTACCAGTCAAAAGTTGACACCTACTCAATCAAGGGTTTTATTTTTACTATTTTCTACAATGTAGAATAATAGTGAAGACATTTCATAACATATGGAATCATGTAGTAACCAAAAAAAAAGTGTTTAACAAATCAAAATATATTTTATATTTGAGATTCTTCAAAGTAGACACCATTTGCCTTGACAACTTTGCACACTCTTGGCATTCTCTCAACCAGCTTCACCTGGAATGCTTTTCCAACAGTCTTGAAGGAGTTCCCACATATGCTAAGCACTTATTGGCTGCATTTCCTTCACTCTGCGGTCCAACTCAATTGGGTTGAGGTCGGGTGATTGCGGAGGCCAGGTCATCTGATGCAGCACTCCATCACACACCCTCTTGGTCAAAGAGCCCTTACACAGCCTGGAGGTGTGTTTGGTCATCGGCCTGTTGAAAACAAATGATAGTCCCACTAAGCGCAAAGCAGATGGGACGGCATATCGCTGCAGAATGCTGTGGTAGCCATTCTGGTTAAATAGAGAACCACACATGCGGAGATTATCCGCTCACCTACTCTGCGTCTGAAAGACACGGCAGTTGGAACTACAAATATGAAATTTGGACTCAGACCAAAAGGACAGTTTTCCACCCGTCGATTGTCCATTGCTCGTATTTCTTGGCCCAAGCAAGTCTCTTCTTCTTCTTATTGGTGTCCTTTAGTAGTAGTTTCTTTGCAGCAATTCGACCCTGAAGGCCTGATTCACGCAGCCTCCTCTGAACAGTTGATGTTGAGATGTGTCTGTTACTTGAAGCATTCCAGGTGACTACCTCAAGAAGCTGGGTGAGAGAACGCCAAAAGTGTGCAAAGCTGTCATCAAGACAAAGGGTGGCAATTTGAAGAATCTCAAATATATGTTGATTTGTTTAACACTTTTTTGGTTAGTACATGATTCCATGTGTTATTTCATAATTTTGATGTCTTCACCATTACACTACAATGTAGAAAATAGTAAAAATATAGAAAAACCCTTGAATGAGTAGGTGTGTCAAAACTTGACTGGTTCTGTATATCATCACAGCTTAACAAACACTACAACCTATTCATACGGAGCCAAAATTATAACACGTGGTAGGCAGGTGTGAACTGCATGCACATGTCTTGTTGTAATAGTCCTTGTGATTTACTTTGTTGTATGTATTTATGCACTATATGTGATGTGGCTGTTTGAGATACACTTTCCGAAAGCGACACAAAAAATCTATTATAATTCACAACTTCTGCAAAAATCTTCCATTGATATAGAATACATGCATGACTGGCATGAAAATTCAAGTTAGCTGTCGTGGGTTTCTTAACCTCTTACATCTAGACGTTCCGCTAGCGGAACACCTGCTCCAATATCCAATGATAGGCGTGGCGCGAATTACAAATTCCTCAAAAATACAAAAACTTTCTTTTTTAAACATATGACTATTTCACAGCATTTTAAAGACAAGACTCCTTTATCTAACCACACTGTCCGATTTCAAAAAGGCTTTACAGCGAAAGCAAAACATTAGATTATGTCAGCAGAGTACCAAGCCAGAAATAATCAGACACCCATTTTTCAAGCTAGCATATAATGTCACAAAAACCCAGAAGACAGCTAAATGCAGCACTAACCTTTGATGATCTTCATCAGATGACACACCTAGGACATTATGTTATACAATACATGCATGTTTTGTTCAATCAAGTTCATATTTATATAAAAAAAACAGCTTTTTACATTAGCATGTGACGTTCAGAACTAGCATACCCCCCCGCAAACTTCTGGAGGAATTTGCTAACAATTTACTAAATTACTCACGATAAACGTTCACAAAAAGCATAACAATTATTTTAAGAATTATAGATACAGACCTCCTCTATGCACTCGATATGTCCGATTTTAAAATAGCTTTTTGGTGAAAGCACATTTTGCAATATTCTAAGTACATAGCCCGGCATCACAGGGCTAGCTATTTAGACACCCGGCAAGTTTAGCACTCACCAATATCAGATTTACTATTATAAAAGTTTGATTACCTTTTGTTGTCTTCGTCAGAATGCACTCCCAGGACTGCTACTTCAATAACAAATGTTGGTTTGGTCCAAAATAATCCATCGTTATATCCGAATAGCGGCGTTTTGTTCGTGCGTCCCAGACACTATCTGAAATGGTAAATCAGGGTCGCGCGCATGGCGCAATTCGTGACAAAAAAAATCTAAATATTCCATTACCGTACTTCGAAGCATGTCAACCGCTGTTTAAAATCCATTTTTATGCCATTTTTCTCGTAAAAAAGCGATAATATTCCGACCGGGAATGTCCATTTAGCTAAACAGAGGAAAGTAAAAGCTTTCGGTCGACGTGGGCACGAGCCTGAGTCTCACAGTACTGTAACCAGCCACTACCCAAACGCGCTACATTTTTTCAGCCAGAGCCTGCAAAGCCACGATTCAGCTTTTTACCGCCTTCTGAGACCCTATGGCAGCCGTAGGAAGTGTCACGGGACAGCTAAGATCCTCACTCTTCAATAAACAGAGACAAGAAGAACGACACCTTGTCAGACAGGCCACTTCCTGCATGAAATGTTCTCAGGTTTTTGCCTGCCATATGAGTTCTGTTATACTCAGGCACACCATTCAAACAGTTTTAGAAACGTTGGAGTGTTTTCTATCCAAAGCCAATAATTATATGCATATTCTAGTTACTGGGCAGGAGTAGTAACCAGATTAAATCGGGTACGTTTTTTATCCAGCCGTGAAAATACTGCCCCCTAGCCATAACAGGTTAACCTCACTAGGGTAGGGGGCACGATTTTCATCCGTAGGGGGCACCATTTTCACCTCCGGATGAAAATCGTGCCCAAAGTAAACTGCCTGCTACTCAGGCCCAGAAGCTAGGATATGCATATAATTCGTAGATTTGGATAGAAAACACTAAAGTTTCAAAAAATGTTAAAATAATGTCTGAGTATAACAGAACTGAAATGGCAGGCATAAACCTGAGGAAAATCCATCCAGGAAGTGAAAAATTAGGGCGAATGACAACATTGAGTGAGTGGACCCTGGGATGTCCTCAGAGCTGGTTACTGCGAGCAACCGAGAGCGCGCCTTTCTTGTTTTGTTTTTTTATTGACGAAGCTATTGTCCGGTTGAAATATTATCGATTATTAAGGCTAAAAACAACCTGAGGATTGATTATAAACATCGTTTGACATGTTTCTACGAACTTTACGTATACTATTTGGAATTTTCGTCTGCCTCTTGTGACCGCATTTGAGCCATTGGATTACTGAACAAAACGCGGCAACAAAACTGAGGTTTTTGGATATAAAGAGGGACTTTATCGAACAAAACGAACATTTATTGTGTACATGGAGTCTTGTGAGTGCAACCTTATGAAGATGAAAGGTAAGTGATTCATTTTATTGCTATTTCTGACTTTCGTGACTAATCTACTTGGCTGTTAACTGTACGTAATGGTGTGTGTGCTGAGTGCTGTCCTCAGATAATCGCATGGTTTGCTTTCGCCGGAAAGCCTTTTTTAAATCTGACACGGCGGCTGGATTAACAAGAAGTTAAGCTTTATTTTGATGTATAACACATATATTCAAGAATGTTAAATATTTGAATTGAGTATTTTTTAATTTCCCGCTCTGCAATTTCACTGGATGTTGGCCAGGTGCGACGCACACCCCCTAGAGAAGTTAAGTGAGGAATCAGCTTCGGATTGGGTAGTGGCAGGGTCACCAGAGTTCCATACCTCAGCAACACACTTGGGGCATCGCCAGTCCCCCTTAGGGACATCCTGTAGGGGCGGAATCAGACAGAAGGTGTGGTAGCTGTCATCACAGCCATCACACAGCAGGAGGCGGTCCTCCTCATTGCCCCGCCCACACATCAGGCACATGTACAGGTCAATCTGGGGGATCTAGGACAGGAAATACAGAAAAATAATAAATCAAATGATTACATTCAAAAAGTGGTCCATGAAACTAAAAACATGTTTTGAGCTGTTGTCCACTAGTGATTCATTTGTTTCTAAGCACTCTAGTGAGTGAGAACAGGACAACACAGACAGTGAAGAAAAGTTGAAATCAACTCATACCTACAAAAATCTAGATTTATTATAGAATATTAGACCGACACAAATGAGGTAGTTAACTGGTGATACTCACAAAGTTGACCTCCAGGGTTTCTTTGCGTGGTCGCATCTTAATGGCGAAGGCCTGTGCCTTCAGGTGACGCTGCTTCTTATTGAACCCATCATCTTCTCATGTAACACAAGAGAACAGAATTGCTCCAATACTGAGGTGAGGGAATTGACATTCCACAACATGCATTTTCCCCCAAAATACAGAAAGAACATTGCTCACTAATTATGCTCCAAAACATTTAATGGGTATAGCAACCAACATTTCGGCACACAGTGCCTTCTTCAGGAAGTAGACAAACAGTGCAATTAGTTCAGCCAAGGAACACAGTGAGGAGAGTATCATTGTAATTAAGGTAATGAGGGGCAAAAAATTGGAACTGTTAAAAAACTAAGATTTTACAGCATGTCAAGATGTAAATAATTGCCCCATGTATTCAACATCTTATGTAAACATGATTAGATATAATTGAAAATCTTGGTCGACCGAGAGTAGTCTTATCCTTCAACCTTTTTAAACTGTGTACTTTTACGTGTATAGACACTCCCTGTATTTGAATGAAATCCACATATGCACTGAGCTTCTCTGGTGCTTTAAGCACTGCTGAAATACTTAAATAAATAAAAATAAAAAAATCAATCTACACACAATACCCCAAAATGAAAAAA
Source organism: Salmo salar (assembly GCF_965601325.2). Classification (NCBI taxonomy): domain Eukaryota; kingdom Metazoa; phylum Chordata; class Actinopteri; order Salmoniformes; family Salmonidae; genus Salmo; species Salmo salar. The sequence continues at coordinate 38,181,567 of NC_138297.1, read as the reverse complement.
CAGGTTTTGGAATGACTATATTTATAAAAAAAACTAAAAAAAACGAATACCTTATTTATGTAAGTATTCAGACCCTTTGCTATGAGAAATTGAGCTCAGGTGCATCCTGTTTCCATTGATCATGCTTGAGATGTTTCTACAACTTGATTGGAGTCCACCTGTGGTAAATTCAATTGATTGGACATGATTTGGAAATGCACATACCTTTCTATATAAAAAGGTCCCACAGTTGACAGTGCATGTCAGAGAAAAAAAACCAAGCCATAAGGTCGAAGGAATTGCCCGTAGAGCTCCGAGACATGATTGTGTTGAGGCACAGATCTGGGGAAGGGTACCAAAACATTTCTGCAGCATTGAAGGTCCCCAAGAACACAGTGGCCTCAATCATTCTTAAATGGAATAAGTTTGGAACCACCAAGACTCCTCCTAGAGCTGGCCACCTGGCCAAACTGAGCAATCAGGGAGAAGGGCCTTGGTCAGGGAGGTGACCAAGAACCCAATGGTCAATGACAGAGCTCCTCTGTGGAGATGGGAGAACCTTCCAGAAGGACAACCATCTCTGCAGTACTCACCAATCAGGCCTTTATGGTAGAGTGGCCAGACAGAAGCCACCTGACAGCCCGCTTGGAGTTTGCCAAAAGGCACCTAAAGACTCTCAGATCATGAGAAACGAGATTCTCTTGTCTAATGAAAACAAGATTGAACTCCTTGGCCTGAATGCCAAGCATCACGTCTGGAGGAAACCTGGATCTATCCCTACGGTGAAGCATGGTGGCAGCATCATGCTGTGGGGATGTTTTTCAGTGGCAGGGGCTGGGTGACTAGTCAGGATTAAGGCAAAGTACAGAGTTTCTTAGAAACCTGCTTCAAAGAGCTCAAGACCTCAGACTGGGGCGAAGGTTCACCTTCCAACAGGACAACGACCCTAAGCACACAGCCAAAAGAAACGTCACTTTTTCAGGACCCTGTCTTTCGAAGATAATTCATAAAAATCCAAATAACTTCACAGATCTTCAATGTGAAGGGTGTAAACACCGTTTCCCATGCTTGTTCAATGAACATGCACCTGTGGAACGGTCGTTAAGACACTAGCAGCTGACAGACGGTAGGCAATTAAGGTCACAGTTATGGAGACTTAGGACACTAAAGAGGCCTTTCTACTGACTCTGGAAAACATTAAAAGAAAGATGCCCAGGGTCCTTGCTCATCTGCGTGAATGTGCCTTAGGCATGCTGCAAGGAGGCATGAGGACTGTAGATGTGACCAGGGCAATAGATTGCAATGCCTGTACATACTAGAGGTCGACCGATTATGATTTTTCAACGACGATACCGATTATTGGTGGACCAGAAAGCCGATACCGATTAATTGGACGATTGTTTAAAATGTATTTATAATAATGACAATTACAACAATAGTGAATGAAGACTTTTATTTTTACTTAATATAATACATCAATAAAATCAATTTAGCCTCAAATAAATAATCAAATATGTTCAATTAGGTTTAATAATGCCAACAAAAAAAAAGTGTTGGAGAAGTAAAAATGCAATATGTGCAAGTTTCTTGCTCAGAACATGAGAACATAAAAAAGCTGGTGGTTCCTTTTAACATGAGTCTTCAATATTCCCATGTAAGAAGTTATAGGTTGTAGTTATTATAGTTATTCTCTCTATACCATTTGTATTTCAGATACCTTTGACTATTGGATGTTCTTATAGGCACTTTAGTATTGCCAGTGTAACAATATAGCTTCCGTCCCTCTCCTCGGCCCTACCTGGGCTTGAACCAGGAACACATCGACAACAGCTACCCTTGAAGCATCGTTACCCATCGCTCCACAAAATCCGCGGCCCTTGCAGAGCAAGGGGAACAACTACTTCAAGTCCTCAGAGCGAGTGAGTCACCGATTGAAACGCTATTAGCGCACACCCCACTAACTAGGTCGGGAGTTGATAGGCTTGAAGCACAGCGAAGAGCTGCTGGCAAACGCACGAAAGTGCTGTTTGAATGAATGCTTACGAGCCTGCTGCTGCCTACCACCGCTCAGTCAGACTGCTCTATCAAAACATAGACTTAAATAACACACAAATACGAGCCTTAGGTCATTAATATGGTCAAATACGGAAACTATCATTTCGAAAACAAAACATTTATTCTTTGTGAAATACGGAACCTTTCCGTATTTTATCTAACGGGTGGCATCCATAAGTCTAAATATTCCTGTTACATTGCACAACCTTCAATGTTATGTCATAATTACGTAAGATTCTGGCAAATTAGTTCACAACAAGCCAGGCGGCCAAAAACTGTTGCATATACCGACACTGCGTGCAATGAACGCAAGAGAAGTGACACAATTACCCTAGTTTAATATTGCCCGCTAACTTTGTATTGCCCACTTAATATTGTCTCAATATCTGTCAGACATATCAGTGTGGATGACGGATCACCACCTCAAGCTGAACCTCGGCAAGACGGAGCTGCTCTTCCTCCCGGGGAAGGACTGCCCGTTCCATGATCTCGCCATCACGGTTGACAACTCCCTTGTGTCCTCCTCCCAGAGTGCTAAGAACCTTGGCGTGATCCTGGACAACACCCTGTCGTTCTCCACTAACATCAAGGCGGTGACCCGATCCTGTAGGTTCATGCTCTACAACATTCGCAGAGTACGACCCTGCCTCACACAGGAAGCGGCGCAGGTCCTAATCCAGGCACTTGTCATCTCCCGTCTGGATTAATGCAACTCGCTGTTGGCTGGGCTCCCTGCCTGTGCCATTAAACCCCTACAACTCATCCAGAACGCCGCAGCCCGTCTGGTGTTCAACCTTCCCAAGTTCTCTCACGTCACCCCGCTCCTCCGCTCTCTCCACTGGCTTCCAGTTGAAGCTCGCATCCGCTACAAGACCATGGTGATTGCCTACGGAGCTGTGAAGGGAACGGCACCTCCATACCTTCAGGCTCTGATCAGGCCCTACACCCAAACAAGGGCACTGCGTTCATCCACCTCTGGCCTGCTGGCCCCCCTACCTCTGAGGAAGCACAGTTCCCGCTCAGTCCAGTCAAAACTGTTCGCTGCTCTGGCACCCCAATGGTGGAACAAGCTCCCTCACGACGCCAGGACAGCGGAGTCAATCACCACCTTCCGGAGACACCTGAAACCCCACCTCTTTAAGGAATACCTAGGATAGGATAAAGTAATCCTTCTAACCCCCCCCCCCCCCTTAAAAGATTTAGATGCACTATTCTAAAGTGGTTGTTCCGCTGGATATCATAAGGTGAATGCACCAATTTGTAAGTCGCTCTGGATAAGAGCGTCTGCTAAATGACTTAAATGTAAATGTAAATATTGCCCGCTTTCTTTCAACTAAATATGCAGGTTTAATAAAATATACTTCTGTGTATGGATTTTAAGAAAGGCATTGATGTTTATGGTTAGGTACATTCGTGCAACAATTGTGCTTTTTTCACAAATGCGCTTTTGTTAAATCATCCCCTGTTTGGTGAAGTTGGCTGTATGTTAGGAAGAAATAGTCTTCACACAGTTCGCAACGAGCCAGGCGGCCCAAACTGCTGCATATACCCTGACTCTGTTGCACAGAACGCAAGAGAAGTGACACAATTTCCCTGGTTAAAAGAAATTCATGTTAGCAGGCAATATTAACTAAATCCGCAGGTTTAAAAATATATACTTGTGTATTGATTTAAGAAAGGCGTTGATGTTTATGGTTAGGTACACATTGGTGCAACGACAGTGCTTTTTTTGCGAATGCACTTGTCAAACCACCCGTTTGGCAAAGTAGGCTATGATTCAAGGATAAATTAACAGGCACCACATCGATTATATGCAAAGCAGGACAAGCTTGGTAAACTAGTAATATCAACCATGTGAACGTTTAATGCTAGCTAGCACCTTACCTTGGCTCCTTGCTGCACTCGCAAAACAGGTCAGCCGGCCACGCAGTCTCCTCGAAGAGTGCAATGTAATCGGCCGTGATCGGTGTCCAAAAATGCCGATTTCCGATTGTATTGAAAACTTGAAATTGTACCTCATTAAATCGGCCATTCCGATTAACCTGTTGTGGTATAGGGGGCAGTATTTTCACGGCCGGATAAAAAACGTATCTGGTTACTACTCTTGCCAAGAAACTAGAATATGCATATAATTTGTAGATTTGGATAGAAAACACTCTAAAGTTTCTAAAACTGTTTGAATAGTGTCTGTGTGTATAACAGAACTCATATGGCAGGCCAAAACCTGAGAAGATTCCATACAGGAAGTGCCCTGTCTGACAATTTGTAGTCCTTCTGTTGCATCTCTATCAAAAATACAGCATCTGTGCTGTAACGTGACACTTTCTAAGGCTTCCATTGGCTCTCTAAAGCCGCCAGAAAGTGGAATGGGGTGTCTGCTGTCTCTGGGGACAGTGAGACAGATGCGCAATCACGAGACTTCTCCATGTTTTTCTTTCTCTCTCTGAATGAATACAACGTTGCCCGGTTGGAATATTATCGCTATTTTACGAGCATAAAAAAAAACTGATTTTAACCTGTTAGGGCTAGGGGGCAGTATTGACACGGCTGGATAAAAAACATACCCGATTTAATCTGGTTACCACTCCTACCCAGTAACTAGAATATGCATATACTTATTACATATGGATAGAAAACACCCTAAAGTTTCTAAAACTGTTTGAATGGTGTCTGTGAGTATAACAGAACTCAAATGGCAGGTCAAAACCTGAGAGATTCCTTTACAGGAAGTGGCCTGTCTGACCATTTCTGGAACTTCTTTGCCATCTCTATCTTTTACTAAGGATCTCTGCTCTAACGTGACACTTCCTACGTCGTCCATAGGCGCTCAGAGCCCGGGAAAAAACAGAATGTCGTCATCCCAGCCCCAGGCTGAAACACATTATCGCCGTTCTCAAGTGGCCGATCAAGGGACTCTGGGCTTAGGCGCGTGACCCGACCGCCCCCGCCTTTGTGATTTTTTCCTCTGTTTGCCGAAAAGGAGATTCCCTGTCGGAATATTATCGCTTTTCTACGAGAAAAATGGCATAAAAATTGATTTTAAACAGCGGTTGACATGCTTCGAAGTACGGTAATGGAATATTTAGAATTTTTTTGTCACGAATTGCGCCATGCGCACGACCCTTCTTTACCATTTCGGATAGTGTCTGGAACGCACGAACAAAACGCCGCTATTCGGATATAACGATGGATTATTTTGGACCAAACCAACATTTGTTATTGAAGTAGCAGTCCTGGGAGTGCATTCTAACGAAGACAACAAAAGGTAATCAAACTTTTATAATAGTAAATATGATTATGGTGAGTGCTAAACTTGCCGGGTGTCTAAATAGCTAGCCCGTGATGCCTGGGCTATGTACTCAGAATATTGCAAAATGTGCTTTCACCAAAAAGCTATTTTAAAATTGGACATATCGAGTGCATAGAGGAGGTCTGTATCTATAATTCTTAAAATAATTGTTGTGCTTTTTGTGAACGTTTATCGTGAGTAATTTAGTAAAATGTTAGCGAATTCCCCGGAAGTTTGCGGGGGGTATGCTAGTTCTGAACGTCACATGCTAATGTAAAAAGCTGGTTTTTGATATAAATATGAACTTGATTGAACAAAACATGCATGTATTGTATAACATAATGTCCTAGGGTTGTCATCTGATGAAGATCATCAAAGGTGAGTGCTGCATTTAGCTGTCTTCTGGGTTTTGGTGACATTATATGCTAGCTTGAAAAATGGGTGTCTGATTATTTCTGGCTTGGTACTCTGCTGACATAATCTAATGTTTTGCTTTCGTTGTAAAGCCTTTTTGAAATCGGACAGTGTGGTTAGATTAACCTGTTAGGGCTAGGGGGCAGTATTTGCACGGCTGGATAAAAAAATGTACCCGATTTAATCTGGTTACTAATCCTACCCAGTAACTAGAATATGCATATACTTATTACATATGGATAGAAAACACCCTAAAGTTTCTAAAACTGTTTGAATGGTGTCTGTGAGTATAACAGAACTCATTTGGCAGGCAAAACCCTGAGACATTTTCTGACAGGAAGTGGATACCTGATGTGTTGTATTACCTTTAAACCTATGCCATTGAAAAACACAGGGGCTGAGGAATATTTTGGCACTTCCTATTGCTTCCACTAGATGTCACCAGCCTTTACAAAGTGTTTTGAGTCTTCTGGAGGGAGATCTGACCGAACAAGAGCCATGGAACGATGATGGCCCATTAGACACCTGGCGCGCGAGTTCATGTTGGGTACCCTCGTTCCAATACGTTATAAAAGAGTATGCATTCGTCCACCTTGAATATTATTCATGTTCTGGTTAAAAAAGGCCCTAATGATTTATGCTATACAACGTTTGACATGTTTGAACGAACGTAAATATATTTTTTCCCCTCGTTCATGAAGTGAAGTCCGGCGGGCTTAGATCATGTGCTAACAAGACGGAGATTTTTGGACATAAATGATGAGCTTTTTTGAACAAAACTACATTCGTTATGGACCTGTGATACCTGGAAGTGACATCTGATGAAGAGAATCAAAGGTAATGGATTATTTACATAGTATTTTCGATTTTAGATCTCCCCAACATGACGGCTAGTCTGTATCGCAACGCGTATTTTTCTGGGCGCAGTGCTCAGATTATTGCAAAGTGTGATTTCCCAGTAAGGTTATTTTTAAATCTGGCAAGTTGACTACGTTCAAGAGATGTAAATCTATAATTCTTTAAATGACAATATAATATTTTACCAATGTTTTCTAATTTTAATTATTTAATTTGTGGTGCTGACTTGACTGCCGGTTATTGGAGGGAAACGATTTCCTCAACATCAATGCCATAGTAAAACGCTGTTTTTGGATATAAATATGAACTTGATAGAACTAAAAATGCATGCATTGTCTAACATAATGTCCTAGGAGTGTCATCTGATGGAGATTGTAAAAGGTTAGTGCATCATTTTAGCTGGTTTTATGGTTTTGGTGACCCTGTCTTTGAATTGACAAAACATTACACACAACTCTTGTAAATGTACTGTCCTAACATACTCTAAATTTATGCTTTCGCCGTAAAACCTTTTTGAAATCGTAAAACGTGGTTAGATTAAGGAGATGTTTATCTTTCAAAGGGTGTAAAATAGTTGTATGTTTGAAAAATGTGAATTTTGACATTTATTTGGATTCAAATTTGCCGCTCTTGAAATGCACCTGCTGTTGATGGAGTGCACCACGGGTGGGACGCTGCGCCCACCTGCCCATAGAGGTTAACGAGAGTCTTGTCTTTAAATAGCTGTAAAATAGTCATATGTTTGAGAAATTGAAGTAATAGGATTTTTAAGGTTTTGAAAATCGCGCCACAGGCTTCAAGTGGCTGTTACGTAGGTGGGACGAATTCGTCCCGCCTAGCCCATAGAGGTTAAACAGCGTTTGACATGCTTCTAAGTACGGTAATGGAATATTTTGAAATGTTTTGTCACGAAATGCGCTCGCGCGTTACCCTTCAGATATTGACCTGTACACACAAACAAAACGGCGGTATTTGGATATAACTATGGATTATTTGGAACCAAAACAAGATTTGTTGTTGAAGTAGAAGTCCTGGGAGTGCATTCTGACGAAGAACAGCAAAGGTAATCCAATTTTTCTAATAGTAATTCTGAGTTTAGGTTGTCCCAAACTTGGTGGGTGTCAAATTAGCTAGCTGTGATGGCCAAGCTATGTACTCAGAATATTGCAAAATGTGCTTTCGCCGAAAAGCTATTTAAAAATCGGACATAGCGATTGCATAAATGAGTTCTGTATCTATAATTCTTAAAATAATTGTTATGTATTTTGTCAACGTTTATCGTGAGTAATTTAGTAAATTCACCGGAAGTTTTCAGTGGGTATGCTAGTTCTGAACATCACATGCTAATGTAAAAAGCTGGTTTTTGATATAAATATGAACTTGATTGAACAAAACATGCATGTATTGTATAACATAATGTCCTAGGAGTGTCATCTGATGAAGATCATCAAAGGTTTGTGCTGTATTTAGCTGCGTTTTGGGTATTTGTGATGCATGCTAGTTGCTTGGAAATGGCTGTGTGGTTTTTTGTGTCTATGTACTCTCCTAACATAATCTAATGTTTTGCTTTCGCTGTAAAGCCTTTTGGAAATCGGACAACGTGGTTCGATTCAGGAGAAGTGTATCTATAAAATGGTGTAAAATAATCCTGTTTGAGAACTTTGAATGATGACATTTTGTGGTTTTAAATTTGGCGCTCTGATTTGTCACTGGCTGTTGAATAGTGTGGGACGACTTCGTCTCACCTCCCCTAGAGAGGTTAATCGGTCGACCTCTAGTACATACATGCACACAGTTGAAGTCAGAAGATTACATACACAAATACATTTAAACTCAGTTTCACAATTCCTGACATTTAATTCTTGTATAAATTCCCTGTCTTCGGTCAGTCAGGATAACCACTATTTTAACGTGAAATGTCAGAATAATAGTAGAGAATGATTTACTTCAGCTTTTATTTCTTTCATTACATTCCCAGTGGGTCAGAAGTTTACATACACTCAATTAGTATTTGGTAGCATTGCCTTTAAATTGTTTAACTTGGGTCAAATGTTTTGGGTAGCCTTCCACAAGCTTCCCACAATAAGTTGGGTGAAACTGAGTCAGGTTTGTAGGCCTCCTTGCTCACACACGCTTTTTCAGTTCTGCCCACAAATTTTCTATAGAATTGAGGTCAGGGCTTTGTGATGGCCACTCCAATACCTTGACTTTGTTGTCCTAAAGCCATTTTGCAACAACTTCGTAAGTACGCTTGTGGTCATTGTTCATTTGGAAGACCCATTTGCGACCAAGCTTTAACTTCCTGACTGATGTCTTGAGATGTTGCTTCAATATATCCACATCATTTCTCTCCCTCATGATGCCATCTATTTTGTGAAGTGCACCAGTCCCTCCTGCAGCAAAGCAACCCCACAACATGATGTTGCCACCCCTGTGCTTCATGGATGTATGGTGTTCTTCGAATTGCAAGCGTCCCCCCCCCCCTTCTTCCTCCAAACATAACGATGGTCATTATGGCCAAACAGTTCTATTTTTTTTCATCAGACCAGAGGACATTTCTCCAAAAAGTACGATATTTGTCCCCATGTGCAGTTGCAAACCATAGTCTGGCTTTTTTTATGGAGGTTTTGGAGCAGTGGCTTCTTCATTCCTAAGCGGCCATTAAATTGTCGATATTGGATTTGTCTTACTGTGGATATAGATACTTTTGTACCCGTTTCCTCCAGCATCTTCACAAGGTCCTTTACTGCTGTTCTGGGATTGATTTGCACTTTTTGTACCAAGTACGTTCATCTCTAGGAGACAGAACGCGTCTCCTTCCTGAGCGGTATGACAGCTGTGTGGACCCATGGTGTTCATACTTGCGTACTAACAAACAGCTCAACGACCATTTCGAATCCCACCGTACCTTCTCCGCAATGCAATCTTGTTTCCGAGCTGGTCATGGGTGCACCTCAGCCACGCTCAAGGTCCTAAACGATATACCTGTCATCGATAAAAGACAATACTGTGCATCCGTATTCATTGACCTGGCCAAGGCTTTCGACTCTGTCAATCACCACATTCTAATCGGCAGACTCAACAGCCTTGGTTTCTCAAATGACTGCCTCACCTTGTTCACCAACTACTTCTCAGATAGAGTTCAGTGTGTCAAATCGGTGGGCCTGTTGTCCGGACCTCTGGCAGTCTCCATGGGGGTGCCACAGGGTTCTATTCTCGGGCCGACTCTTTTCTCTGTATACATCAATGATGTCGCTCTTGCTGCTGGAGATTCTCTGATCCACCTCTACACAGATGACACCATTCTGTATAATTCTGGCCCGTCTTTGGACACTGTGTTAACCTGTTGGGTCTAGGGGGCAGCATTTGCACGTCTGGATAAAATTTTTGTACCCGATTTAATCTGGTTACTAATCCTACCCAGTAACTAGAATATGCATATACTTATTATATATGGATAGAAAACACTCTAAAGTTTCCAAAACTGTTTGAATGGTGTCTGTGAGTATAACAGAACTCATTTGGCAGGCAAAACCCTGAGACATTTTCTGACAGGAAGTGGATACCTGATGTGTTGTATTGACTTTAAACCTATCCCATTGAAAAACACAGGGGTTTAGGAATATTTTGGCACTTCCTATTGCTTCCACTAGATGTCACCAGCCTTTACAAAGTGTTTTGAGTCTTCTGGAGGGAGATCTGACCGAACAAGAGCCATGGAACGGTGATGTCCCATTAGACACCTGGCGCGCTACTTCATGTTGGGTACCCTCGTTCCAATACGTTATAAAAGACTATGCATTCGTCCACCTTGAATATTATTCATGTTCTGGTTAAAAAAGGCCCTAATGATTTATGCTATACAACGTTTGACATGTTTGAACGAACGGAAATATATTTTTTCCCCTCGTTCATGACGAGAAGTCCGGCTGGCTTACATCATGTGCTAACGAGACGGAGATTTTTGGACATAAATGATGAGCTTTTTTGAACAAAACTACATTCGTTATGGACCTGTGATACCTGGAAGTGACATCTGATGAAGAGAATCAAAGGTAATGGATTATTTACATAGTATTTTCGATTTTAGATCTCCCCAACATGACGTCTAGTCTGTATCGCAACGCGTATTTTTCTGGGCACAGTGCTCAGATTATTGCAAAGTGTGATTTCCCAGTAAGGTTATTTTTAAATCTGGCAAGTTGATTGCGTTCAAAAGATGTAAATCTATAATTCTTTAAATGACAATATAATATTTTACCAATGTTTTCTAATTTTAATTATTTAATTTGTGACGCTGACTTGACTGCCGGTTATTGGAGGGAAACGATTTCCTCAACATCAATGCCATAGTAAAACGCTGTTTTTGTATATAAATATCAACTTGATAGAACTAAAAATGCATGCATTGTCTAACATAATGTCCTAGGAGTGTCATCTGATGGAGATTGTAAAAGGTTAGTGCATCATTTTAGCTGGTTTTATGGTTTTGGTGACCCTGTCTTTGACTTGACAAAACATTACACACAACTCTTGTAAATGTACTGTCCTAACATACTCTAAATTTATGCTTTCGCCGTAAAACCTTTTTGAAATCGTAAAACGTGGTTAGATTAAGGAGATGTTTATCTTTCAAATGGTGTAACATAGTTGTATTTTTGAAAAATTTGAATTTTGACATTTATTTGGATTCAAATTTGCCGCTCTTGAAATGCACCTGCTGTTGATGGAGTGCACCACGGGTGGCACGCTAGCGTCCCACCTAGCCCCAAGAGGTTAACTAACCTCCAGATGAGCTTCAATGCCATACAACTCTCCTTCCGTGGCCTCCAACTGCTCTTAAATGCAAGTAAAACTAAATACATGCTCTTCAACCGATCGCTGCCCACACCTGCCCGCTTCTGACTAAGACTATGTGGACAACTACAAATACCTAGGTGTCTGGTTAGACTGTAAACTCTCCTTCCAGACTCACATTATGCATCTGCAATCCAAAATTAAATCTACAATCGGCTTCCAATTTTGCAACAAAACATCCTTCACTCATGCTGCCAAACATACCCTCGTAAAACTGACTATCCTACCGATCCTTGACTTCGGCGATGTCATTTACAAAATAGCCTCCAACACTCTACTCAGAAAATTGGATGCAGTCTTTCACGATGCCATCCGTTTTATCACCAAAGCCCCATATACTACCCACCACTGCGACCTGTATGCTCTCGTTGGCTGGCCCTTGCTTCATATTTGTCGCCAAACCCACTGGCTCCAGGTCATCCATAAATCTTTGCTTGGTAAAGCCCGCCTTATCTCAGCTCACTGATCACCATAGCAGCACCCACCCGTAGCACGCGCTCCAGCAGCTATATTTTACTGGTCAACCCAAAAGCCAATTCCTCCTTTGGCCACCTTTCCTTCCAGTTCTCTGCTGCCAATGACTGGAACGAATTGCAAAAATCAGTGAAGCTGGAGTCTTATACCTCCCTCAGTAACTTTAAGCATCTGATGTCAGAGCAGCTTACAGATCATTGCACCTGTACATAGCCCATCCAGCTACCTCATCCCCATATTGTTATTGGTTTGTTTTGCTCCTTTGCACCCAAGTATCTCTACTTGCACATTCATCTTCTGCACATCTATCACTCCGGTGTTTAATTGCTAAATTGAAATTACTTAGCCACTACGACCTATTTATTGCCTTATCTCCCTAATCTTCCCTCATTTGCACACACTGTATATACACTTTTCTATTGTATTATTAACTGTACGTTTGTTTATTCCATGTGTAACTGTTGTTGTTTGTGATGCACTGCTTTGCTTTATCTTGGCCAGGTCACAGTTGTAATTGAGAACTTGTTCTCAACTGGCCTACCTGGTTAAACAAAGGTGATTTTTTAAAAATTATTATTAAATAAATCTGATGCAGCACTCCATCACTCTCCTTGGTCAAATAGCCCTTACACAGCCTGGAGGTGTGTTTGGTCATTGTCCTGTTGAAAACAAATGATAGTGGGACTAAGCACAAACCAGATGGGATGGCGTATCGCTGCAGAATGCTGTGGTAGCCATGCTGAATGTGTGCCTAGAATTCTAAATAAATCACAGACCGTGTAACCAGCACAGCACCCTCACACCATCACCCCTCCTCCTCCATGCTTCACGATGGGAAACACACATGCAGAGCTCATCTGTTCACCTACTCTGGTCTCACAAAGACATGGCGGTTTAAACCAAAAATCTCCAATTTGGACTCAGACCAAAGGACAGATTTCCACCGGTCTAATGTCCATTTCCTGTGCTTCTTGGCACAAGCAAGTCTGCTCTTCTTATTGGTGTCCTTCAGTAGTGCTTTCATTGCAGCAATTCAACTATTAAGGCCTGATTCACGCAGTCTCCTCTGAACAGTTGATGTTGAGATGTGTCTGTTACTTTTTCTCTGTGAAGCATATATTTGGGCTGAATTTTCTGAGGCAAGTAACTCTAACCTCTATGGGCTAGGCGGGACGAATTCGTCCCACCTACGTAACAGCCACTTGAAGCCTGTGGCGCGATTTTCAAAACCTTAAAAATCCTATTACTTCAATTTCTCAAACATATGACTATTTTACAGCTATTTAAAGACAAGACTCTCGTTAATCTAACCACACTGTCCGATTTCAAAAAGGCTTTACAACGAAAGCAAAACATTAGATTATGTCAGCAGAGTACCAAGCCAGAAATAATCAGACACCCATTTTTCAAGCTAGCATATAATATCACAAAAACCCAGAAGACAGCTAAATGCAACACTAACCTTTGATGATCTTCATCAGATGACAACCCTAGGACATTATGTTATACAATACATGCATGTTTTGTTCAATCAAGTTAATATTTATATCAAAAACCAGCTTTTTACATTAGCATGTGACGTTCAGAACTAGCATACCCCCCGCAAACTTCCGGGGAATTCGCTAACATTTTACTAAATTACTCACGATAAACGTTCACAAAAAGCATAACAATTATTTTAAGAATTATAGATACAGACCTCCTCTATGCACTCGATATGTCCGATTTTAAAATAGCTTTTTGGTGAAAGCACATTTTGCAATATTCTAAGTACATAGCCCAGGCATCACGGGCTAGCTATTTAGACACCCGGCAAGTTTAGCACTCACCATAATCATATTTACTATTATAAAAGTTTGATTACCTTTTGTTGTCTTCGTCAGAATGCACTCCCAGGACTGCTACTTCAATAACAAATGTTGGTTTGGTCCAAAATAATCCATCGTTATATCCGAATAGCGGCGTTTTGTTCGTGCGTTCCAGACACTATCCGAAATGGTAAAGAAGGGTCGCGCGCATGGCGCAATTCGTGACAAAAAAAATTCTAAATATTCCATTACCGTACTTCGAAGCATGTCAACCGCTGTTTAAAATCAATTTTTACGACATTTTTCTCGTAGAAAAGCGATAATATTCCGACAGGGAATCTCCTTTTCGGCAAACAGAGGAAAAAATCCCAAAGGCGGGGGCGGTCGCGGTCACGCGCATAAGCTAGTGTCTCTTGATCGGCCACTTGAGAAAGGCGATAATGTGTTTCAGCCTGGGGCTGGAATGACGACATTCTGTTTTTTCCCGGGCTCTGAGCGCCTATGGACGACGTGGGAAGTGTCACGTTAGAGCAGAGATCCTTAGTAAATGATAGAGATGGAAAAGAAGTTCAACAAATGGTCAGACAGGCCACTTCCTGTAAAGGAATCTCTCAGGTTTTGACCTGCCATTTGAGTTCTGTTATACTCACAGACACCATTCAAACAGTTTTAGAAAATTTAGGGTGTTTTCTATCCATATGTAATAAGTATATGCATATTCTAGTTACTGAGTAGGAGTGGTAACCAGATTAAATCGGGTATGTTTTTTATCCAGCCGTGTCAATGCTGCCCCCTAGCCCTAACAGGTTAAAGTAATGATGGACTGTCATTTCTCTTTGTTTATTTGAGCTGTTCTTACCATAATATGGACTTGGTCTTTTACCTAATAGGGCCATCTTCTGTATACCACCCCTACCTTGTCACAATAACTGATTGGCTCAAACGCATTAAGAATTGAAAAGAAATCCCACAAATTAACAAGGCACACCTGTTAATTGAAAAGCATTCCAGTTGACTACCTCATGAAGCTGGTTCAGAGAATGCCAAGAGTGTGCAAAGCTGTCAAGGCTATTTGAAGAAAAATATGTTGATTTGTTTAACACTTTTTTGGTTACTACATGATTCCATGTGTTATTTTATAGTTTTGATATCTTCACTACTATTCTACAATGTAGAAAATAGTAAAAACAAAGAAAAACCCAGGAATAAGTAGGTGTCCAAACTTTTGAGCACACAGCCATGCAATCTCCATAGACAAATATTGGTAGTAGAATGGCCTTACTGAAGTGTTCAGTGACTTTCAACATGGCACAGTCTTAGGATGACACCTCTTCAACAAGTTAGTCAAATTTCTGCCCTGCTAAGTTGCCCCGGTCAACTGTAAGTGCTGGTATTGTGAAGTGGAAACGTCTAGGAGCAACAACGGCTCAGCCGCGAAGTGGTAGGCCCAACAAGCTCACAGAAAGGGACTGCCGAGTGCAGAACATCGTAGCACGTTAAAAAAAAAAAACTTCTGTCCTCGGTTGCAACACTCACTAGAGTTTCAAACTGCATCTGGAAGCAACGTCAGCAAAGTAACTGTTTGTCGGGAGCTTCACGAAATGGGTTTCCATGCCCGAGCAGCCGCACAAGGTACCCTTTTGCAGTTTTAAAGTTAATTTTCTGCAATTCTACACATTTTGCCATGGAGCTGAAAGGAAATGCTGCAGTTTTAAAGATAATTTGGGGTCTCTGGCTGGGCCACTTAACCTGTTAGGGCTAGGGGGCAGCATTTGCACGTCTGGATAAAAAAAATGTACCCGATTTAATCTGGTTACTAATCCTACCCAGTAACTAGAATATGCATATACTTATAATATATGGATAGAAAACACTCTAAAGTTTCTAAAACTGTTTGAATGGTGTCTGTGAGTATAACAGAACTCATTTGGCAGGCAAAACCCTGAGACATTTTCTGACAGGAAGTGGATACCTGATGTGTTGTATTGACTTTAAACCTATCCCATTGAAAAACACAGGGGCTGAGGAATATTTTGGCACTTCCTATTGCTTCCACTAGATGTCACCAGCCTTTACAAAGTGTTTTGAGTCTTCTGGAGGGAGATCTGACCGAACAAGAGCCATGGAACGATGATGTCCCATTAGACACCTGGCGCGCGAGTTCATGTTGGGTACCCTCGTTCCAATACGTTATAAAAGAGTATGCATTCGTCCACCTTGAATATTATTCATGTTCTGGTTAAAAAAGGCCCTAATGATTTATGCTATACAACGTTTGACATGTTTGAACGAACGTAAATATATTTTTTCCCCTCGTTCATGACGAGAAGTCCGGCTGGCTTAGATCATGTGCTAACAAGACGGAGATTTTTGGACATAAATGATGAGCTTTTTTGAACAAAACTACATTCGTTATGGACCTGTGATACCTGGAAGTGACATCTGATGAAGAGAATCAAAGGTAATGGATTATTTACATAGTATTTTCGATTTTAGATCTCCCCAACATGACGTCTAGTCTGTATCGCAACGCGTATTTTTCTGGGCGCAGTGCTCAGATTATTGCAAAGTGTGATTTCCCAGTAAGGTTATTTTTAAATCTGGCAAGTTGATTGCGTTCAAGAGATGTAAATCTATAATTCTTTAAATGACAATATAATATTTTACCAATGTTTTCTAATTTTAATTATTTAATTTGTGACGCTGACTTGACTGCCGGTTATTGGAGGGAAACGATTTCCTCAACATCAATGCCATAGTAAAACGCTGTTTTTGGATATAAATATGAACTTGATAGAACTAAAAATGCATGCATTGTCTAACATAATGTCCTAGGAGTGTCATCTGATGGAGATTGTAAAAGGTTAGTGCATCATTTTAGCTGGTTTTATGGTTTTGGTGACCCTGTCTTTGACTTGACAAAACATTACACACAACTCTTGTAAATGTACTGTCCTAACATACTCCTAATTTATGCTTTCGCCGTAAAACCTTTTTGAAATCGTAAAACGTGGTTAGATTAAGGAGATGTTTATCTTTCAAAGGGTGTAAAATAGTTGTATGTTTGAAAAATTTGAATTTTGACATTTATTTGGATTCAAATTTGCCGCTCTTGAAATGCACCTGCTGTTGATGGAGTGCACCACGGGTGGCACGCTAGCGTCCCACCTAGCCCATAGAGGTTAAGAATATTCAGAGACTTGTCCCGAAGCCACTCCTGCATTGTCTTGGCTGTGTGCTTCAGGTCGTTGTCCTGTTGGAAGGTGAACCGTCGCACCAGTCTGAGGTCTAGAGCAGGTTGTCAGGAAACGCTGTACATTGCTCCGTTCAGCTTTCCCTCAATCCAGACTGGTCGACTAGTCCCTGCCCCTGAAATACATCCCCTAAGCATGACGCTGCCACCACCATGCTTCACCGTAGGAATGGTATCAAATCAAACTTTGTCACATGCGGCGAATTCAACAAGTGTAGACCTTACCATGAAATGCTTAGTTACAAGCCCTTAACCAACAATGGAGTTCAAGACGAGTTAAGAAAATATTTACCAAATAGACTAAAGTAAAACAAATGATAAAAAAGAAAGAAGAACAACTAGGCCATATACAGGGGGTACCGGTACAGAGTCAGTGTGCGGGGTACAGGTTAGTTGAGGTAATTTGTACATGTAGGTAGGGGTGAACTGACTATGCATAGATAATAAACAGTGAGTAGCAGCAGTGTACAAAAGAGGAAGGGGTAGAAGCTCTTGAGGAGCCTTTTGGTCCTAGACTTGACACTCAGGTACCACTTGCCGTGCGGTAGCAGGGAGAACAGTCTATTACTAGGGTGGCTGGAGACTGACAATTTTATGGGCTTTCCACAAGGAAGCTTGGCCTCAGTGATGTACTGGGCTGTACACACTACCCTCTGTAGCGCCTTATGGTCAGATGCCGAGCATTTGCCATACTAGGCGGTGATGCAACCGGTCAGGATGCTCTCGATGGTGCAGCTGTAGAACTTTGAGGATATGGGGACACATGCCAAATCTTTTCAGTCTCCTGAGGGGGAATAGGTTTTGTCGTGCCCTGTTCACAACTGTCTTGGTATGTTTGGACCATGATAGTTGGCTGGTGATGTGGACACCAAGGAACTTGAAACTCTCGACCCGCTCCACTACTGCCCCGTCAATGCTAATGGCGGACTGTTCGGCCCGCTTTTTCCTGTAGTCCACAATCAGCTCCTTTGTCTTGCTCACATTGAGGGAGAGGTTATCCTGGCACCACACCGCCAGTTCTCTGACCTCCCTATAGGCCATCTCATCGTTGTCGGTGTTCAGGCCTACCACTGTTGATGGTGTTGGGAGTCGTGTATGGCTACGCAGTCGTGGGTGAACAGGGAGTACAGGACGGGACTAAGTACACATCCCTGAGGGGCCCCAGTATTGGCTTGGTGATGTGCGGTGCCTGGTTTCCTCCAGATGTGACGCTTGGCATTCAGGCCAAAGAGTTCAATCTTGGTTTCTTCAGACCAGAGAATCTTGTTTCTCATGGTCTAAGAGTCCTTTAGATGTCTTTTAGCAAATTCCAAGCGGGCTGTTGTGTGCCTTTTACTGAGGAGTGGCTTACGTCTGTCCACTCCACCAATCAGTCCTTTATGATAGAGTGCTGCAGAGCTGGTTGGCTTCTGGACAGTTCTCCCATCTCCACAGAGTAACTCTGGAGCTCTGTCAGAGTGACCATTGGGTTCATGGTCACCTCCCTGTCCAAGGCCCTTTACCACTTGGTGGTTCCAAACTTCTTCAATGTAATAATGATGGAGGGCAGTGTTCTTGGGTACCTTCAAAGCTGCAGAAATGTTTAGGCACCCTTCCACAGATCAGTAAAAAAAAAAGTGAAGGTTCTGAATACATTCTAAATGCACTGTATAGGGCATGTATCTTTCCGACATACTTTATATCTGGTTTAAGTTATTTAAAAACACAAAAACGTTTTAACATGCGAAAATGTATATATACATTTTTATTTTTTTAAATATGAAAAAAATATATAGCTTGGAATTAGGTGTCCCGATAAACTGCTTAGGCGGCCTGCACTAGAGTGTCTATCGTCGAAAAATCCATGAACACACTTGTCGTTGCAGCATCTGCTCTGGATAAGTGAAGTCAAATAAATACTTGCTAAGTTCCTTACCAGCCGGTACAATCTCTAAACCAACCATCTTGGGACCACTGCCAAAGAGCTGCATGGTCTTGGGCTCTTTGTTTTCCCGCTAGGAGAGGAGACAAAAACATAATACAACATCAGGGAACGTTCCTGGGATGAGTCCAAAATGTTACCCTTTTCTCTATATAGTGCACTACTTCTGACCAGAGCATTATGCAGGCCCCAAAGTAGTGTACTATATAGAGAATAGGGTCTATTTCAGATGCAGAGTCCTGGAGAGATGTCCAGGAAACAGTTAGATCCTGTTGGAATGACAAACATCAACCACTGACCCCGTGGAGAGTTCTACTGACTACAGCTGGGGGATCTAGGACATGATGAAGAGGCAGAAGCTGGGTCGCTGTTCAATTAAAAAGGTAGCCAACAACAGTAATGTGATATTGGGCCTGGATAATCAATGAATCCATGGTGATACTTCTGTAGGCTTTTTGTTTGTTGCTGTATATTGCATGTAATTTGGATGTCTTTATGCCAAAATACACAAAACAATTGCCATACAGTAAGTTCACTGGACTATCTCTAGCAGGGTTTCCGTTAACCTGTAATAGCAGGCTTCTGGCAGATAAAAAAAATGTAAAAGCCGATAAAATTGGCGCTGGCAAATTTCCGGGGGAATAATAAAACATTTTTAAAAATCATTGCGAAATAATGCTCGTCGGTCTATAGGTTTATTGGCATACTGTTGTGGAATGAAAATTAGCACGTGTACAGTATATTCGTTATGCATCTTATCCATCACATGCGTACAGATTAAAGGTCGACCGATTAATCGGAATGGCCGATTAATTGGGGCCGATTTCAAGTTTTCATAACAATCGGTAATCGGCATTTTTGGCCACCGATCATGGCCGATTACACTGCACTCCGCGAGGGGACTGCGTGGCAGGCTGACTACCTGTTATGCGAGTGCAGCAAGGAGCCAAGGTAAGGTGCTAGCTAGCATTAAACGTATCTTATAAAAAACAATCAATCTTAACATAACTAGTAACTACACATGGTTGATATTACTAGTTTATCTAGCTTGTCCTGTGTTGCATACAATCGATGCGGTGCATATTAATTTATCATCGAATCATAGCCTACTTCGCCAAACGGGTGATGATTTAACAAGCTGATAAGAGAATTATCTAATGAAGGTAAATTAATCAATAATCCATTATGAATTAGTAGTTATGTAGCATGGATAAAAAAACGGAGTCAATGTACTGAACGTTAGTCCCATCAAGTCTAGACATGGGTGTGTGAGATACCGGGAGGAGCTTTCAAGGTTCTCCTAATCTATGGGGAAAGGAACAGGCAGTGCTGGAACAGTGGTAGCAGGTCAAGGAAGAGATACTGTTCACCTACTGTCTGTGCGTATGTGTGTCCATAGGTTATCTACTTTTGGGTGTGGATGTGTGTGCGTAAGCGGAGAGAGGATAAAATGAACATCTTTGTGTATGTTGGGCAGAACATTCTCTGAATAAACTGTACAAGACCTTTTGCAGAAAGCTGAGTCCTTGCCTAATTATTAACCCAGTGTCTTACAAACCCTGGGGATTAGTCAAGGCTTATTGATTGCTAATTATTATCATTAAGATATAAAATTCCGTTAACAAATTGGTCCTTCGAGCTCAGGAACTCAATATCTGCTCCTGTCGGTCCAGGGAGACACCGAAACCGGGCACGGGCGGATGAAATATCTGTAGATTAACCTCTTACATCTAGACGTTCCGCTAGCGGAACACCTGCTCCAATATCCAATGATAGGCGTGGCGCGAAATACAAACTCCTCGAAAATCCGAAAACATCAATTTTACAAACATATGACTATTTTACACCATTTTAAAGACAAGACTCTCCTTTATCTAACCACACTGTCCGATTTCAAAAAGGCTTTACAGCGAAAGCAAAACATTAGATTATGTCAGCAGAGTACTCAGCCAGAAATAATCAGACACCCATTTTTCAAGCTAGCATATAATGTCACAAAAAACAAAACCACAGCTAAATGCAGCACTAACCTTTGATGATCTTCATCAGATGACACTCCTAGGACATTATGTTATACAATACATGTTTTGTTCAATCAAGTTCATATTTATATCAAAAAACAGCTTTTTACATTAGCATGTGACGTTCAGAACTAGCATTCCCACCGAACACTTCCGGTGAATTTACTAAATTACTCACGATAAACCTTCACAAAAAACATACATTATTTAAAGAATTATAGATACAGAACTCCTTTATGCAATTGCGGTGTCCGATTTTAAAATAGCTTTTCGGTGAAAGCACATTTTGCAATATTCTGAGT
Source organism: Salmo salar (assembly GCF_965601325.2). Classification (NCBI taxonomy): domain Eukaryota; kingdom Metazoa; phylum Chordata; class Actinopteri; order Salmoniformes; family Salmonidae; genus Salmo; species Salmo salar. The sequence continues at coordinate 38,160,336 of NC_138297.1, read as the reverse complement.
AGATAGCCCAGCCATCATGGCTAGCTATTTTGACACCCACCAAGTTTGGTACTCACCAAACTCAGATTTACTATAAGAAAAATTGGATTACCTTTGCTGTTCTTCGTCAGAATGCACGCCCAGGACTTCTACTTCAATAACAAATGTTGGTTTGGTTCCAAATAATCCATAGTTATATACAAATAGCGGCGTTTTGTTGTGCGTTCAAGACACTATCCGAAGGGTAAAGAAGGTTGACGCGCCCGGCGCGTTTCGTGACAAAGATTTCAAAATATTCCATTACTGTACTTCGAAGCATGTCAAACGCTGTTTAAAATCAATTTTTATGCGATTTTTCTCGTAAAAAAGCGATAATATTCCGACCGGGAGTCGTTGTTTTCGTTCAAAGACTGAAAATAAAAACATTGTCTCGTGCACGCGCGCACCAGTCTCATTGTTCTCAGATCGACCACTTACCAAATGCTCTACTGTTTTTCAGCCATGGCCTGCAAAGTCATCATTCAACGTTCTGGTGCCTTCTGAGAGCCTATGGGAGCGTTAGAAAATGTCACGTTACAGCAGAGATCCCCTGTTTTGGATAGAGATGATCATGAAGGCCAAGAAATAGTCAGAGGGCGCTTCCTGTTTGGAATCTTCTCAGGTTTTGGCCTGCCAAATGAGTTCTGTTATACTCACAGACACCATTCAAACAGTTTTAGAAACTTTGGAGTGTTTTCTATCCAAAGCTAATAATTATATGCATATTCTAGTTTCTGGGCAGGAGTAATAATCAGATTAAATCGGGTACGTTTTTTATCCGGCCGTGAAAATACTGCCCCCTATCCATAACAAGTTAAAGACCTGGCCTCTTTCTGTGGGTTCTTTACAGGCCAGTGGCAAACTGGTATGCGACAGAAGCGGTGACGAGATCCAACCTACATTGAATTCTCAGCTGCAAGATAAGGTCAGTAATCTTTATTCATTAGTTTGGGGTTAAATTCTAAACTTACTAAAAATGTACTTAGAATGTACTGGATTAAATTCCTATTAAGCATTGGTCAAGATAAATGTGAGGGAGGATTTTAACTGTAAAACTAACAAAAAGTAAGATTTGTATCGGGTAAACCGTCCATATAATCTAATGTAGAGAAAGTTTAAGACAAAAGTATCTATGCTAGTGTTGGCGGCACTGGGTCACAGATCTAAGTAAGACCTAAATGTAAAACTGCTTGCAGTAAGACATAAATGTAAAACTGGTTGCAGTAAGACCTAAATGTAAAACTGGTTGCAGTAAGACCTAAATGTAAAACTGGTTGCAGTAAGACCTAAATGTAAAACTGGTTGCAGTAAGACCTAAATGTAAAACTGGTTGAAGTACAGTATTTAACAGTAAGACCTAACAGTAAAACTGGTCGAAGTACAGTAGCCGGAAAACGTAATGTAAAAGGCGAAATAAAGATAGTCCTAGACTAACGTAACTTACCTAACAGGAGTAAGTGAGAAAACAGTAGAGCACACACATAGATTGTGAAATTTAAGTATAATAACAGAATTATAGAAGCACACATAGATTGTGAGAATTGGAGCTAATATTGAGACCTAAACGATAACTGGTCAATAATATATTAGGCGGAAAACATAATATGGAAGGCGAAATATAATAACATTTATAAGATCGAAGGTCAGGGGTATAATTTGTATGAATATAGATCGCCTGTCAAAATACATTTTAGAGGGGATAATCGAGGTCTACCGGAGGCGCGCAAAATAGGTCTGATTATTCCAAACAGGAGGAAGGAGGTTACACCCATAGAAAGTGAGAATACATATTAGAAAATAAATGTAGTAATTGAGTAAGTACACACATATTGTGAGAATAAGCATAACAGTAATTGAACAAACATGGGTGGTAAATCCTCAAAGGTGAGAAAGATATGAACACGAACAGAGAGAGCAAGCCATAGCCAGGGAGAGGAAAGAAGAGCCAGAACCAAGAGAGTCTAACCTTTAAAAGCGACTGGCACCATATAATAAGCCAGGGCTGAGGGAGGTTCAATCAGATTGGGAGGAGGATCAGTGTCCTCTCATAGAGCTTCCTAATCCTAGGGCAGGCGAAGCTGATCAATCAGATACCATACAAGTGTATCGACCCTGGACTCAGAGAGATGTAGCAAGAGCAGTTGAGGGAATAGGACATCCAAAAACAGAAATAGAAGGGTTTAGGAGAGATATGGAGGGATTGACCGAGAGTTTTAAACTAAATACAGGAGAACTGGAAAGGGCTGTCCGACAGATAGTGGGGAAAGACTGGGCAGCAGTGAAGGGAGCCTGGGTTCCAGGGCAAGGAGGAGAACCGGTTTTACCATGGGCAGGAGATGGAGATTATGCAGACAAATTGACACAGCTCTGTAATAATCTTAGGGACTATTACCATAGACATGCAGACTTTTCAAAGATACATGAGTGTAAACAAGGGGATGGGGAAACAGTAAGCCAGTATTTAGAGAGACGTATTTAATGCTAATAGTGGACTGGTAGATCCTAGACAGGGAGACGACGGACCTTACCACCAACAGTTAAAAATAACCTTCTTGAGTGGTATGAAGCCTGAAATTTGCCAAATCATAAAAGAGACTGATAGGGTGGGGAATAGCCACATTGGCCGAAGTAAAGAGGTATGCTATACACCATGAGCATAATGGCAAGGAAAAGAAAGTAAGAAAGAACAGACAGGGGTAGAAAATTTGATCGCCACTCTTGGGGAAATTGCAGGAAAAAGCAGGAAAGATTTTAAAAAGAAAGGGTGGTATGACTTTTGACTTCTATGGTGGCTTCCCTGTGTGGTCTGATCAGCCACATTGAGAAGCCATTTGGAGAGTGAATTTAAGGTCATTTCTACAGCACTTGTAATAAGAAATAGGCTGTTCTGAATTACACAAGAGGAAAAGATCATTCCATTACATTAACCATGTGACCCCATGACACAGGGTGATGAGCAGATTTGACAAGAGAGATCTCTGTTGATGTTAAGGGCAGACACAGTACACGCAAGGCTAAGGCTCTCTGCCTATTGAGGATGTAGCTAACGCATCCAGAGCCAGCAAACAGGCTGCAAAGGCCCTCTTGCTAATGAGAACCTATCTCCATTAAATGCATTTCCAGTGCATTAAGTCCACAAACAAGTCAACCTCTCTTGGGTAGGGGGCAGTATTTTGACGTCCGGATGTAAAGCGTGCCCATAGTAAACTGCCTGCTACTCAGGCGCAGAAGGTAGGATATGCATATTATTAGTAGATTTGGATAGAAAACACACTACAGTTTCTAAAACTGTTTGAATGATGTCTGTGAGTATAACAGAACTCATGGCAGGCAAAAACCTGAGACAAAATCCAACCAGGACGTGTGGAAATCTGAGGTTTGTAGTTTTTCAAGTGATTCCCTATCCAATATACAGTGTCTGTGGGGTCATTTTGCACATCCTAAGGCTTCCACTAGATGTCAACAGTCTTTAGAACATTGTTTCATGCTTCTACTGTGAATGGGGTGAGAATAAGAGGTCTTGAAATCAGATGACTGAGAAAATGACATGAGCTCAGTGGCGCGCACTCCCGTGAGAGTTAGCTGTGTTCCTTTTCTTTTTTGAAGACAAAGGAATCGTCCAGTTGGAATATTATGGAATATTTATGATAAAAACATCCTAAAGATTGATTCTATACATCGTTTGACATGTTTCTACAAACTGTAATATAACTTTTTTGACTTTGTCTGAACTTACTGCGCGAGCACAGTGCATTTGGGTTACTCGACTTAAAGCGAACAAAAAGGAGGTATTTGGACATAAATATGGACTTTATCGAAACAAATGAACATTTATTGTGGAACTGGTATTCCTGGGAGTGCATTCTGATGAAAATCAAAGGTAAGTGAGTATTTATTATGCTATTTCTGAGTTTTGTTGACTCCACAAATTGGTGGGTTTGGTTTTGTGACTGAGCGCTGTACTCAGATTGCAAAGACTGCTTTCGCTGTAAAGCTTTTTTGAAACCTGACACAGCAGTTGCATTAACCTGTTATGGCTAGGGGGCAGTATTTTCACGGCTGGATAAAAAACATACCCGATTTAATCTGGTTACCACTCCTACCCAGTAACTAGAATATGCATATACTTATTACATATGGATAGAAAACACTCCAAAGTTTCTAAAACTGTTTGAATGGTGTCTGTGAGTATAACAGAACTCATTTGGCAGGCAAAAACCTGACAAGGTTTCAGGCAGGAAGTGGCCTGTCTGACAAGGTGTCGTTCTTCTTGTCTCTGTTTATTGAAGAGTGAGGATCTTAGCTGTCCCGTGACACTTCCTACGGCTGCCATAGGGTCTCAGAAGGCGGTAAAAAGCTGAATCGTGGCTTAGCAGGCTCTGGCTGAAACAAAGTAGCGCGTTTGGGTAGTGGCTGGTTACAGTACTGTGAGACTCAGGCTCGTGCCCGCGTCGACCGAAAGCTTTGTTTACTTTCCTCAGTTTAGCTAAAAGGAGATTCCCGGTCGGAATATTATCGCTTTTTTACGAGAAAGATGGCATAAAAATGGATTTTAAACAGCGGTTGACATGCTTCGAAGTACGGTAATGGAATATTTAGATTTTTTTTGTCACGAATTGCGCCATGCGCACGACCCTGATTTACCATTTCAGATAGTGTCTGGGACGCACGAACAAAACGCCGCTATTCGGATATAACGATGGATTATTTTGGACCAAACCAACATTTGTTATTGAAGTAGCAGTCCTGGGAGTGCATTCTGACGAAGACAACAAAAGGTAATCAAACTCTATAATTCTTAAAATAATTGTTATGCTTTTTGTGAGTAATTTAGTAAAATGTTAGCGAATTCCCCGGAAGTTTGCGGGGGGTATGCTAGTTCTGAACGTCACATGCTAATGTAAAAAGCTGGTTTTTGATATAAATATGAACTTGATTGAACAAAACATGCATGTATTGTATAACATAATGTCCTAGGGTTGTCATCTGATGAAGATCATCAAAGGTTAGTGTTGCATTTAGCTGTCTTCTGGGTTTTTGTGACATTATATGCTAGCTTGAAAAATGGGTGTCTGATTATTTCTGGCTTGGTACTCTGCTGACATAATCTAATGTTTTGCTTTCGTTGTAAAGCCTTTTTGAAATCGGACAGTGTGGTTAGATAAAGGAGAGTCTTATCTTTAAAATGCTGTGAAATAGTCATATGTTTGAAAAATTGAAGTTTTTGTATTTTAGAGGAGTTTGTATTTCGCGCCACCCCCATCATTGGATATTGGAGCAGGTGTTCCGCTAGCGGAACGTCTAGATGTAAGAGGTTAAGCAAAAAAGCGAAGTTTAAAAATGCAGATAATTTTTTGTAAATCACCATGTGAAATCAAAATGAATGTGATAAAATAAAATATAAAAACAGTCTCCAGTGATCACCTCATCACCGACCTCGGACTTCAGACGGCGGGAGCGTTGCTCAGGGAGCGGGCAGTCCTTGTTCTGAGTCCCGTCACTCAGGCTGTCCCTCTCTCGGTTCTCTTCATCCTCATCCTCTTCCCCCATGCCCTCATCCTGCACCTCTCCGTCATCTCCCTCCTCGTACAGATGGTGGATACTCTGAGGGGGAGAGAGAGGGTAGGGAGCAGAGTTAAAAGTCAGCAACAGAGGAAGGAGAAGGCCTACTTACCCACTTCAAAACAACGTGGTGGTAAGGTAGGTGTTACTGTGGCAGATGTAAGATGTTGGTTGATAGATTCTTGGAGAGTGGTTGAATAGAGCAGGGAGTAGTAACATTTCAAATCAAATTGTATTTGTCACATGCGCCGAATGGGGTATATAGGTCCTGGATGGCAGGAAGTTTGGCCCCAGTGATGTACTGGGCCGTTCGCACCACCCTCTGTACATTTACATTTACATTTAAGTCATTTAGCAGACGCTCTTATCCAGAGCGACTTACAAATTGGTGCATTCACCTTATAATATCCAGTGGAACAACCACTTTACAATAGTGCATCTAAATCTTTTAAGGGGGGGGGTTAGAAGGATTACTTTATCCTATCCCAGGTATTCCTTGAAGAGGTGGGGTTTCAGGTGTCTCCGGAAGGTGGTGATTGACTCCGCTGTCCTGGCGTCGTGAGGGAGCTTGTTCCACCATTGGGGTGCCAGAGCAGCGAACAGTTTTGACTGGGCTGAGCTGGAACTGTGCTTCCTCAGAGGTAGGGAGGCGAGCAGGCCAGAGGTGGATGAACGGAGTGCCCTTGTTTGGGTGTAGGGCCTGATCAGAGCCTGAAGGTACGGAGGTGCCGTTCCCCTCACAGCTCCGTAGGCCTTGTGGTCGAAGGCCAAGCAGTTGCCAAGCAGTTGCCATACCAGGCAGTGATGCAACCCATCAGGATGCTCTCAATGGTGCAGCTGTAGAACCTTTTGAGGATCTGAGTGGGAATAGGTTTTGTCATGCCCTCACGACGGAATTGGTGTGCTTGGACCATGTTAGTTTGTTGGTGATGTGGACGCCAAGGAACTTGAAGCTGCTCGGTCATCCTTTTCCTGTAGTCCACAATCATGTCCTTTGTCTTTATTATGTTGAGGGAGAGGTTGCTGTCCTGGCACCACAAGGTGTCGTCGTTTGTTGGTGATCAGGCCTACCACTGTTTTGTCATCGGCAAACTTAATGGTGTTGGAGTCATGCCCTGCCATACAGTCATGAGTGAACAGGGAGTACGGGAGGGAACTGAGCACAAACCACTGAGGGGCCACCCCGTGTTGAGGATCAGCATGAGGGATGTGTTGTTTCCTACCCTTACCACCTGGGGGCAGTCCTCCAGGAAGTTCAGTTGCAGAGGGATGTGTTTAGTCCAAGGGTATTTAGCTTAGTGATGAGCTTTGAGGGCACTATGATGTTGAACACTGAGATGTAGTCAATGAATAGAATTCTCACATAAGTGTTCCTTTTGTTCAGGTGTGAAAGGGCAGTGTGGAGTGCAATAGAGATAGCGTCATCAGTGGATCTGTTGGTGCGGTATGCAAATTGGAGTGGGTCTAGGGTTTCTGGGATAATGGTGTTGTGAGCCATGACCAGCCTTTTAAAGCACTTTATGGCTACAGATGTGAGTGCTACGGGTTGGTAGTCATTTAGGCAGGTTACCTTAGTGTTCTTGGGCACAGGGACTATGGTGGTCTGCTTGAAACATGTTGGTATTACAGACTCAGACAGGGAAAGGATGAAAATGTCAGTGAAGACACTTGCCAGTTGGTCAGCGCATGCTCGAGGTACACGTCCTGGTAATCCGTCTGGCCCTGCGAATGTTGACCTGTTTAACCTGTTAGGGCTAGGGGGCAGTATTAACACGGCTGGATAAAAAAACGTACCCGATTTAATCTGGTTACTACTCCTGCCCAGTAACTAGAATATGCATATAATTATTGGCTTTGGATAGAAAACACCCTAAAGTTTCTAAAACTGTTTGAATGGTGTCTGTGAGTATAACAGAACTCCTATGGCAGGCCAAAACCTGAGAAGATTTCAAGCAGGAAGTGGCCTGTCTGAGAAGTAGTGTTTCATCTTGGCTCTTTTTATTGAAGACTCAGGATCTGTGCAATAACGTGACACTTCCTACGTCTTCCATAGGGTCTCAGAGCCCGGGAAAAAGTTGAACGATATCGAGGCAGGCTCTGGCTGAAACACTTTATCGCTTTTGGCAAGTGGCCACTCAGAGTACTATGGGCTTAGGCGCGTGCCCGCTTCGACCGAATGCTTTGTTTGTTTATCTAAACTCAGATTCCCGGTCGGAATATTATCGCTTTTTTATGAGAAAAATGGCATAAAAATTGATTTTAAACAGCGGTTGACATGCTTCGAAGTACGGTAATGGAATATTTAGAATTCTTTTGTCACGAATTGCGCCATGCTCGTCACCCTTATTTAGCCTTTAGGATAGCGTCTAGAACGCACGAACAAAACGCCGCTGTTTGGATATAACGATGGATTATTTTGGACCAAACCAACATTTGTTATTGAAGTAGAAGTCCTGGGAGTGCATTCTGATGAAGACAACAAAGGTAAGAACATTTTTCTTATAGTAAATCTGACTTTGATGAGTGCTAAACCTGCTGGGTGTCTAAATAGCTAGCCCTGTGATGCCGGCCTATCTACTGAGAATATTGCAAAATGTGCTTTCACCGAAAAGCTATTTTAAAATCGGACATATCGAGTGCATAGAGGAGTTCTGTATCTATAATTCTTAAAATAATTGTTATGCTTTTTGTGAACGTTTATCGTGAGTAATTTAGTAAATTCACCGGCAGTGTTCGGTGGGAATGCTTGTCACATGCTAGTCACATGCTAATGTAAAAAGCTGGTTTTTGATATAAATATGAACTTGATTGAACAAAACATGCATGTATTGTATAACATAATGTCCTAGGGTTGTCATCTGATGAAGATCATCAAAGGTTAGTGCTACATTTAGCTGTGGTTTGGGTTTATGTGACATTATATGCTAGCTTGAAAAATGGGTGTCTGGTTATTTCTGGCTCGGTACTCTGCTGACATAATCTAATGTTTTGCTTTCGTTGTAAAGGCTTTTTGAAATCGGACAGTGTGGTTAGATTAACGAGAGTCTTATCTTTAAAATGGTGTAAAATAGTCATATTTTTGAAAAATTGAAGTAATAGCATATCTAAGGATTTGAATAACGCGCCACAGGATTCAACTGGCTGTTGAGTCCATCGAGGTTAAAGGTCTTACATCGGCTATGGAGTGAGATCAGACAATCGTCTGGAACAGCTGATGCTCTCATGCATGTTTCAGTTTTACTTGCCTCAAAGCGAGCATAGAAGTAATTTAGCTCGTCTGGTAGGCTCATGTCACTGGGCAGTTCTTGGCTGTGCTGCCCTTTGTAGTCTGTAATAGTTTGCAAGCCCTGCCACATCCGACGAGCATCGGAGCCGGTGTAGTACGATTCGATCTTAGTCCTGTATTGACGCTTTGCCTGTTTGACTGTTTGGAGGGCATAGCATGATTTCTTATAAGCTTCCGGGTTAGAGTCCCGCTCCTTGTAAGCGGCAGCTCTACCCTTTAGCTCAGTGCAGATGTGGCCTGTAATCCATGGCTTGTGGTTGGGGTACGTACAGTCACTGTGGGGACGACGTCCTCAATGCACTTATTGATAAAGCCAGTGAATGATGTGGTGTACTCCTCAAAGCCATCGGAAGAATCCCAGAACATATTCCAGTCTGTGCTAGCAAAACAGTCCTGTAGCTTAGCATCTGCTTCATCTGACCAGTTTTTTTTTTTTGTAATTGACCGAGTCACTCGTACTTCCTGCTTTAGTTTTTGCTTGTAAGCAGGAGGATAGAATTATAGTCAGATTTGCCAAATGGAAAGCTTTGTACGCATCTCTGTGTGGAGTAACGGTGGTAAAGATTCATTTTCCCCCCTCTGGTTGGACAATTAACATGCTGGTATAAATGAGGTAAAACGGATTTTAGTTTCCTTAATAACCTGTTAGGGCTAGGGGGCAGTATTGACACGGCTGGATAAAAAACATACCCGATTTAATCTGGTTACCACTCCTACCCAGTAACTAGAATATGCATATACTTATTACATATGGATAGAAAACACCCTATATTTTCTAAAACTGTTTGAATGGTGTCTGTGAGTATAACAGAACTCAAATGGCAGGTCAAAACCTGAGAGATTCCTTTACAGGAAGTGGCCTGTCTGACCATTTCTTGAACTTCTTTTCCATCTCTATCATTTACTAAGGATCTCTGCTCTAACGTGACACTTCCCATGTCGTCCATAGGCGCTCAGAGCCCGGGAAAAAACAGAATGTCGTCATTCCAGCCCCAGGCTGAAACACATTATCGCCTTTCTCAAGTGGCCGATCAAGGGACACTGGGCTTAGGCGCGTGACCCGACCGCCCCCGCCTTTGGGATTTTTTCCTCTGTTTGCCGAAAAGGAGATTCCCTGTCGGAATATTATCGCTTTTCTACGAGAAAAATGGCGTAAAAATTGATTTTAAACAGCGGTTGACATGCTTCGAAGTACGGTAATAGAATATTTAGAATTTTATTGTCACGAATTGCGCCATGCGCGCGACACTTCTTTACTATTTCGGATAGTGTCTGGAACGCACGAACAAAACGCCGCTATTCGGATATAACGATGGATTATTTTGGACCAAACCAACATTTGTTATTGAAGTAGCAGTCCTGGGTGTGCATTCTGACGAAGACAACAAAAGGTAATCAAACTTTTATAATAGTAAATATGATTATGGTGAGTGCTAAACTTGCCGGGTGTCTAAATAGCGAGCCCGTGATGCCTGGGCTATGTACTTAGAATATTGCAAAATGTGCTTTCACCAAAAAGCTATTTTAAAATCGGACATATCGAGTGCATAGAGGAGGTCTGTATCTATAATTCTTAAAATAATTGTTATGCTTTTTGTGAACGTTTATCGTGAGTAATTTAGTAAAATGTTAGCGAATTCCCCGGAAGTTTGCGGGGGGTATGCTAGTTCTGAACGTCACATGCTAATGTAAAAAGCTGGTTTTTTATATAAATATGAACTTGATTGAACAAAACATGCATGTATTGTATAACATAATGTCCTAGGATTGTCATCTGATGAAGATCATCAAAGGTGAGTGCTGCATTTAGCTGTCTTCTGGGTTTTGGTGACATTATATGCTGGCTTGAAAAATGGGTGTCTGATTATTTCTGGCTTGGTACTCTGCTGACATAATCTAATGTTTTGCTTTCGTTGTAAAGCCTTTTTGAAATCGGACAGTGTGGTTAGATTAACGAGAGTCTTGTCTTTAAATAGCTGTAAAATAGTCATATGTTTGAGAAATTGAAGTAATAGGATTTTTAAGGTTTTGAAAATCGCGCCACAGGCTGCGTGGCTGTTACGTAGGCTAGCCCATAGAGGTTAAATTAAAGCCCATGGCCACTTGGATGAGTGTTTTCCTGTTTGCTTATAGCCGTATACAACTCATTGAACGTGATCTTAGCGCCAGCATCAGTTTGCGGTGGTAAATAGACAGCTACGAAGAACATAGTTGAAAACTATGATACATTTATACCATGGCATTGTCGAATACACGTTTCTGATTGGCATTCTAGAGTGTGCATTTTTAAGTGATAATGCCCTCAGCCGGTGTTTGGAGGATATATTGGCACGGTTTGCCGGCCCTCGACATTGTCTCTGGCCTAACACCCGTGCCAATATATCCTCCAAACACTGGCTGAGGGCATAATCACTTTCACAGGTTACCAACGTATTCAAATAATAGACATATTTTCATTAAGTTTATTTTGATTCATTTATTCATACTATTTCATCCTTCCACAAGATATAGTCCCGACACAAATCTAGGGTTCCTACCCAAGCTGGCTGGTCGTTCCTTTTATCGGTTCGGTTGCTAGAGACGCAACCCAGTCGTTCAGTATCTATGGACGCGACCCAGTCGTTCGTACTAAACGTTCCATTGCCATGACTTACCCTCCTACAGTGGGGGGGAAAAAGTATTTGATCCCCTGCTGATTTTGTATGTTTGCCCACTTACAAAGAAATGATCAGTCTATAATTTTAATGTTAGGTTTATTTGAACAGTGAGAGACAGAATAACAATAGAGAAAAACGCATGTCAAAAATGTTAGAAATTTATTTGCATTTTAATGAGGGAAATAAGTATTTGACCCCCTCTCAATCAGAAAGATTTCTGACTCCTAGGTGTCTTTTATACAGGTTACGAGCTGAGATTAGGAGCACACTCTTAAAGGGAGTGCTCCTAACCACAGCTTGTTACCTGTATAAGAGACACCTGTCCACATAAGCAATCAATCAATCAGATTCCAAACTCTCCACCATGGCCAAGACCAAAGAGCTCTCCAAGGATGTCAGGGACAAGATTTTAGACCTACACAAGGCTGGAATGGGCTACAAGACCATCGCCAAGCAGCTTGGTGAGAAGGTGACAACATTTGGTGCGATTATTCGCAAATGGAAGAAACACAAAAGAACTGTCAACATCCCTCGGCCTGGGGCTCCATGCAAGATCTCACCTCGTGGAGTTGCAATGATCATGAGAACGGTGAGGAATCAGCCCAGAACTACATGGGAGGATCTTGTCAATGATCTCAAGGCAGCTGGGACCAGAGTCACCAAGAAAACAATTGGTAACACACTATGCCGTGAAGGACTGAAATCCTGCAGCGGCCGCAAGGCCCTGCTGAAGAATACATATACATGCCCATCTGAAGTTTGCCAATGAACATCTGAATGATTCAGAGGACAACTGGTGAAAGTGTTGTGGTCAGATGAGACCAAAATGGAGCTCTTTGGCATCAACTCAACTCACCGTGTTTGGAGGAGGAGGAATGCTGCCTATGACCCCAAGAACACCATCTCCACCGTCAAACATGGAGGTGGAAACATTATGCTTTGGGAGTATTTTTCTGCTAAGGGGACAGGACAACTTCACCGCATCATTTGACGGGGCCATGTACTGTCAAATCTTGGGTGAGAACCTCCTTCCCTCTGCCAGGGCATTGAAAATGGGTCGTGGATGGGTATTCCAGCATGACGATGACCCAAAACACACAGCCAAGGCAACAAAGGAGTGGCTCAAGAAGAAGCACATTAAGGTCCTGGAGTGACCTAGCCGGTCTCCAGACCTTAATCCCATAGAAAATCTGTAGAGGGAGCTTAAGGTTCGAGTTGCCAAACGTCAGCCTCGAAAACTTAATGACTTGGAGAAGATCTGCAAAGGAGTGGGACTAAATCCCTCCTGAGATGTGTGCAAACCTGGTGGCCAACTACAAGAAACTTCTGACCTCTGTGATTGCCAACAAGGGTTTTGCCACCAAGTACTAAGTCATGTTTTGCAGAGGGGTCAAATACTTATTTCCCTCATTAAAATGCAAATCATTTTATAACATTTTTGACATGCGTTCTTCTGGATTTTTGTTGTTGTTATTCTGTCTCTCACTGTTCAAATAAACCTACTATTAAAATTATAGACTGATCATTTCTTTGTAAGTGGGCAAACGTACAAAATCAGCAGGGGATCAAATACTTTTCCCCCCCACTGTATATGGAGATCAAAGGTGCCAGCTAATCAAAGGTTTCAAGACACCCCTCTCCTGGGGGAGTTGGCCAGTTTTATGATGGTCGTAAATACCTTGCAGGAATTTTCTCTCCCTTGCCATGCAGTATTGAGGGGAAAGAACCCTTTTTGTTACAAAGACTTTCTTCCCGCCAAAACTCCAACATCCAAAAGTGGATAATGAAACAATATTTCTAACACAAAAAATGTGGAAAATGGTCGGGAGGAACTTAAAAGAACAACCACGTTAGATAATTTATTGTTTTGTGACATTAAAGACGTTATAACGGAAACATTGTAACTTTAAGAGCTTCCACAATGTTTGACAGAGTTAAATCTAAATGTTGTACAACTTATATGATTAAATATGAAACTATTTGTGAGAAGACGAAATGTGATTTCAGCTTTCTAAATGAGATAATTGTTTTTCATATAAAGTTCTCCCAGTCAGTAACCATGCCTACGTGAGTACAGACATTATGCCAAAAGGATGGAACGCCCCTTTTGCCAGAGTGCTTATAAAGAACTCCTAAAGAATTAACATATTAGACCAAAACATGCCAGGTTGCTGCCGGTGTGGAAAGTGGGCCTAGCTGTACCCTGAATAATCAACCATTGAGACCAGAAAACGCTGAGTGGTGGCTACACGTTGAAATGGTTGCAATTTAAATATAGACCAAGCAGGCAGACGGTGTTGATCCAGACGTCACCAATGGTTAGACTCTACCAGACCAGAAAATGGTCAGACCCTCTGAAACTCGACAAGTGAAGAAAGATGAAGACTATACCAAACATTCTCATTCTGCAGCTGGATAATATAAAGTAGTCTAGAACTTTGACCAAAGACACAAGGAAGATCTCAGAAAACAACCATTGTGTACCTTTGATGTTTCCATTCTAACAAAACACTTCCAGAACAAAGAAAGCCTACTACTACAAAGGACATTGTGACCTCTGGTGGACAAACCTGAGACTTCTGTTAAACAACCTAACAACCTAATGAGTGGTTGTTAGGGTGCTGAATATCCATATTTACAATGAGCGTATGTTCCACATGTACGTATAATGGGTTCCCTCTGTCTCTCCCGCTCTTTCTTTCCCCACCCCTTTCACTGTGTAACAAGCCGTCATATCGGGTTAGTCCACTAGGGACTTTTCATTGCATTATGTGAGTAATCAACATATAATCTATCATGTGTGTGATTTAGTTAGTAAATAAATAATTAAGCCAATTTGTGTATCGATGAATCACATTTAGACTAGGGTTTGTGCAGACTTGAAGTTAACAACGTTCAGAATGAGACTGATGAGGTAACAATAATAATTCATGGATGACTGGTAGGATAACGATATATTCTGATATATTCTTGAGTTCATTCGGGAAATGTTAACTCATTAAACAAACTTTTTCTGTGGGGCCCGAAGATTGCTAATGAGTTAATTGTTACATGATTAATTTAAATCACGTAATAATTAAACATAGTTACTTGATTTGATAAAATAACCGTCATCACATTAACCTCTCTAGGGGATGTGGGACAAAATCGTCCCACACTATTCAACAGCGCCAAATTTAAAACCACAAAATGTCATAATTCAAAGTTCTCAAACATAGGACTATTTTACACCATTTTATAGATACACTTCTCCTGAATCGAACCACGTTGTCCGATTTTAATGGCTATAGGTCATTCTTACAAGTTCTGTGTTTGAGCTGCTTTTGAAAGCAAAATTCTAACTAAAAACATATTTTCATAATAGCAAGCTAGGACAGATGGTTTGGTTAGCTAAACTAACAAGTCTGTTTGGTTACCAAGGCAACTACTGTAGCTATCTAGTAAACTTGCTAGCTATTAAAGCAGTAAAGGTGTTAAATTATAACCATGGTATAAAAGGGATAATCAACTCGAGGCTCTATCTTTCTCTGAAAAATAATGCAACTCCGTGGAAGGTTAGTTCCAATCCACTAGCACGTTGTGGAACACACCTTCCACGTAGTTCATTATTTTCCATAGAACGCATAGCCCCTCGTTAATTATCCCTTACATGTTGTGATACAGAACCAGAAGAGGCTGGTGAGAGGAGCTATATGAGGACGGGCTCATTGTAATGGCTGGATTGATTCTGTCCTAGCCATTACAATGAGCCCGTCCTACTATAGGTCTTCCCACCAGCCTCCTCTGTACAGAACACTGTTACAAATGTGAATGTAGCATGGCAAAGCACAAAAGGAAAGAACTACATGACAGGGTATTGACATGAGTTGTAAGAATGTAGAAGTGTGAATACATAGCACAAACCTATGACGACCCATACCTAACATTTGCCAATAGAGGGCTGATGCAATTTACTACCTCTATTGACATCACAAAATCATTTCTCACACTCCAGAGCCTACATGTTCTTGTGTGCATGTGTCGACCAATAGCACTTACAGTGAGCGTGGCTCCAGACTGGAAGAGCTCATAGGGGTAGAGGATCCTCTCAAAGTGGGACCGCAGCAGAGAGCCCATACCTTTCCCTGGGGGGAAACCCATCCTGCTGCCCACCTTGGACCATCTCTTCTCCTTACACACTGTCTCAAAGCCACCCTCGGAGGAGACAATCTGAAATACAATGTTTTTTAGTAAGACTCACACACAAAAAGCATATTTTCAGAATACATTCAAATGTACACCAGCACTTAGCACCTCTGCTGTCCTAAAACAAAATCCAAAACAAACGCTACTTACTCCTAAGATATAAATAAATCATAGCATACTGACACAAACACACCACATGTTTCTAAAAACAGTTTCCTGTTCAGGTGAATGGTCTGACTCCGGTCTTACCTTGCTGAGCTGGTATAGATCGAGGCTCTTCCTCTCCACATGAGGGAAGCGCAGCCTGGACCCCTGCAGCTCCCAGAACTTGGCAATCTGATCCAGGAAGTTGAGCTTGACTCGAGTGAGGGCCTGAAAGCAATGGGAGAGGTGAGGGAACGGTACAAACACATGAAAGTCAATTCAAGTGAAAAATCTGGCATGCTCAACTCTAAACAGGAATATAAAAGAGGTGCCTTTGTGTGCTGTAGCCTTGGAGAAATCAAAGTAAAGACAGCCTACAAAAGCCAGTGACTGATTTCCTTTACACTCTTAATCTAGGCTAAGCTACAACTTTTCTGACCCTAAAAACCCTTCCTAAAGTAGACCTAGGCCTACCACCCATTCAGGCCAGTGCTGTTAACTCAGTCATTGTATTCAAGAGTGCTGCCCCCAAAATGTGACAGCAGCTGCAGTCAATGCACATAAGGTATGCACTGTCAAGCCACACCAAAGTATAGGCTACCTCACAAAAAAACATGTTTATTCATAGACTAGCAAGACATAATAACATACATACATCAGTGAATGACTGACAAAACTCATTCGAATAACTAGCTTATTTGACTACTTACTTAAGCAATAACTATATTTTAACTAGGCAAGTCAGTTAACCTGTTATGGATAGGGGGCAGTATTTTCACAGCCGGATAAAAAACGTACCCGATTTAATCTGATTATTACTCCTGCCCAGAAACTAGAATATGCATATAATTATTAGCTTTGGATAGAAAACACTCCAAAGTTTCTAAAACTGTTTGAATGGTGTCTGTGAGAATAACAGAACTCATTTGGCAGGCCAAAACCTGAGAAGATTCTGTACAGGAAGAACCCTGTCTGACCATTTCTTGGCCTTCTTTGCCATCTCTATCCATTACAAAGGATCTCTGCTGTTACGTGACACTTCCTACGGCTCCAATGGGCTCTCAGAAGGCGGCAAAAAGCTGAATCGTGGCTTTGCAGGCTCTGGTTGAAACAAAGTAGCGCGTTTGGGTAGTGGCTGGTTACAGTACTGTGAGACTCAGGCGCGTGCCCGCGTCGACCGAATGCTTTGTTTTCTTTCCTCTTTTTACCTAAACGTTTACGAGAATTCTCCATTTTTTTCTTTCAGCCTTTGAATGAATACAACGTTGCCCGGTTGGAATGTTATCGCTTTTTTGCGAGAAAAATGGCATAAAAATTGATTTTAACCTCTCTGGGCTAGGCGGGACGAATTTGTCCCACCTACGTAACAGCCAGTTGAATCCTGTGGCGCGATTTTCAAAACATTTGAAATGCTATTACTTCAATTTCTCAAACATATGACTATTTTACAGCTATTTAAAGACAAGACTCTCGTTAATCTAACCACACTGTCCGATTTCAAAAAGGCTTTACAACGAAAGCAAAACATTAGATTATGTCAGCAGAGTACCCAGCCAGAAATAATCAGACACCCATTTTTCAAGCTAGCATATAATGTCACAAAACCCAGAAGACAGCTAAATGCAGCACTAACCTTTGATGATCTTCATCAGATGACAACCCTAGGACATTATGTTATACAATACATGCATGTTTTGTTCAATCAAGTTCATATTTATATCAAAAACCAGCTTTTTACATTAGCATGTGATGTTCAGAACTAGCATACCCACCGCAAACTTCCGGTGAATTTACTAAATTACTCATGATAAACGTTCACAAAATACATAACAATTATTTTAAGAATTATAGATACAGAACTCCTTTATGCAATCGCGGTGTCAGATTTTAAAATAGCTTTTCGGCGAAAGCACATTTTGCAATATTCTGAGTACATAGCCCGGCCATCACAGCTAGCTATTTTGACACCCACCAAGTTTGGGGCTCATCAAACTCAGAATTAATATTAGAAAAATTGGATTACCTTTGCTGTTCTTTGTCAGAATGCACTCCCAGGACTTCTACTTCAACAACAAATGTTGTTTTGGTTCCAAGTAATCCATAGTTATATTCAAATAGCTCTGTTTTGTTCGTGCGTTCAGGTCACTATCTGAAGGGTGACGTGCGAGCGCATTTCGTGACAAAAAAAAATCTAAATATTCCATTACTGTACTTCGAAGCATGTCAAACGATGTTTAAAATCAATTTTTATGCTATTTTTCTCGTAAAATAGCGATAATATTCCAACTGGGCAACGTTGTATTCATTCAAAGGCTGAAAGAAAAAAATGGAGAATTGTCGTAAACGTGCCTCTTAGTCTCACTGTCCCCAGGCTGACCACTCACAAATTCTCCTGCTGTTCTTTGCCCAGAGACAGCAGACACCCCATTCCACTTTCTGGCGCCTTCTGAGAGCCAATGGAAGCCTTAGAAAATGTCACGTTACAGCAGAGATGCTGGATTTCATAGAGATGCAACAGAAGGACAACAAATTGTCAGATAGGGCACTTCCTGCATGGAATCTTCTCAGGTTTTGTCCTGCCATATGAGTTCTGTTATACTCACAGACACCATTCAAACAGTTTTAGAAACTTTAGAGTGTTTTCTATCCAAATCTACTAATTATATGCATATTCTCGTTTCTGGGCAAGAGTAGTAACCAGTTTAAATCGGGTACGATTTTTATCCGGCCGTGCAAATACTGCCCCCTAGCCCCAACAGGTTGAACAAATTCTTATTTACAATGATGGCCTATACCTTATAACGACTACATACAGGCTACATAACTGCATTTCCAACATAGCCTTCACAGTGTTGTAACTAGGTACATTATATACTGCTCAAAAAAATAAAGGGAACACTAAAATAACACATCCTAGATCTGAATGAATGAAATAATCTTATTAAATACTTTTTTCTTTACATAGTTGAATGTGCTGACAACAAAATCACACAAAAAGAATCAATGGAAATCCAATTTATCAACCCATGGAGGTCTGGATTTGGAGTCACACTCAAAATTAAAGTGGAAAACCACACTACAGGCTGATACAACTTTGATGTAATGTCCTTAAAACAAGTCAAAATGAGGCTCAGTAGTGTGGGTGGCCTCCACGTGCCTGTATGACCTCCCTACAATGCCTGGGCATGCTCCTGATGAGGTGGCAGATGGTCTCCTGAGGGATCTCCTCCCTGACCTGGACTAAAGCATCCGCCAACTCCTGGACAGTCTGTGGTGCAACGTGGCGTTGGTGGATGGAGCGAGACATGATGTCCCAGATGTGCTCAATTGGATTCAGGTCTGGGGAACGGCCGGGCCAGTCCATAGCATCAATGCCTTCCTCTTGCAGGAACTGCTGACACACTCCAGCCACATGAGGTGTAGCATTGTCTTGCATTAGGAGGAACCCAGGGCCAACCGCACCAGCATATGGTCTCACAAGGGGTCTGAGGATCCTAATGGCAGTCAGGCTACCTCTGGCGAGCACATGGAGGGCTGTGCGGCCCCCCAAAGAAATGCCACCCCACACCATGACTGACCCACCGACAAACAGGTCATGCTGGAGGATGTTGCAGGCAGCAGAACGTTCTCCACGGCGTCTCCAGACTCTGTCATGTCTGTCACGTGCTCAGTGTGAACCTGCTTTCATCTGTGAAGAGCACAGGGCGCCAGTGGCGAATTTGCCAATCTTGGTGTTCTCTGACAAATGCCAAACGTCCTGCACGGTGTTGGGCTGTAAGCACAACCCCCACCTGTGGACGTCGGGCCCTCATACCACCCTCATGGAGTCTGTTTCTGACCGTTTGAGCAGACACATGCACATTTGTGGCCTGCTGGAGGTCATTTTGCAGGGCTCTGGCAGTGCTTCTCCTGCTCCTTCTTGCACAAAGGCAGAGGTAGCGGTCCTGCTGCTGGGTTGTTGCCCTCCTACGGCCTCCTCCACGTCTCCTGATGTACTGGCCTGTCTCCTGGTAGCGCCTCCATGCTCTGGATACTACGCTGACAGACACAGCAAACCTTCTTACCACAGCTCGCATTGATGTGCCATCCTGGATGAGCTGCACTACCTGAGCCACTTGTGTGGGTTATAGACTCCGTCTCATGCTACCACTAGAGTGAAAGCACCGCCAGCATTCAAAAGTGACCAAAACATCACCAAGGAAGCATAAGAACTGAGAAGTGGTCTGTGGTCACCACCTGACGAACCACTCCTTTATTGGGGGTGTCTTGCTAATTGCCTATAATTTCCACCTGTTGTCTATTCCATTTGCACAACAGCATGTGAAATGTATTGTCAATCAGTGTTGCTTCCTAAGTGGACAGTTTGATTTCACAGAAGTGTGATTAACTTGGAGTTACATTGTGTTGTTTAAGTGTTCCCTTTATTTTTTTGAGCAGTGTACTTACCTCCAATTCATTGAGTCTCTGGACTCTGGGAGTAAAGCGGAAGTTGCGTACGTCGCAGGCAAAAGGAGGTGTCCAGTCCTAAGACAGAAGAGAACAATGGAAACCAAATGAACAACTGGTTCAGATTTTCACACGACTAAGTAATGTGGAAGTAAAAGCAACAACAAAAATAGAAAATACTTGTCAAAATAAACATTACATAATACTATTCAAATACCCTTTTCACATAAATAATATAGGGATGTGTGGATACAGATTGGGAAATCGTCGGCCCAGGAAATTGGATGTAAAAATAAAAATGCTTAAATCCACCCAAAAATACCAGAATACTGAATATGATACAAATAATAAGTTAAGTCCCTGTAGTCTAATTGCTTTAAAATGGGCACAGACTTATCCCCAAACGACAAATAATACTGGAGCACAGTGCAATAAAAGAAAAACTTGACAATTACTTCTGGGAGGTTGGGTGCAAAATATACCAAATTAAAAGGGTTAGCCTAATCACCCAAATGTTCCATGTGGGAAATGGGAATAAAAGAGAGAAAGGCCAATATTAGACATACATTTGATTTGCACAAGGCCAAATAATAAAACATGAAAAGTTGAGCATTTGGGTACGAATTTCACTTCCTGCTACTGTAGGCCTATCCCAAACCATGAAAAAAAATATATATATATAAAAAAACTCTTCACAGCCACATACATGGATATTGCTCATATTGTAGTCATGATGTAGCAAAGACTTGGAAATCTAGGCCATCAAATGAAAAGCAACTAGGAATTGATATATCAAATTGTTAATAGTTCAAAAAAATGGATCTAGACATCTAATTCGTGGGACGTTACTTGATATCCCGAATGTAACAGTTGCGATCTGTCCAGAAAACACACAAAAAAAAAAAAAAGAGTCCGATGGGAGTCTGGAATAGAGGCCGCTATTTTAAATGACGACTTTACTTTAACTGTTTGGCTAAATATAAACATCCAAAATCATTGTTCAAATAAACTGAGAAACAGACAAGAAATTTGACTCAAAAATTAAACGAGAAATGTCGTTACTCAGCTAAAAATGTGCGTGGGCTAGGCCGAAAATACCATAAATAGATGACAAAAAGGGCACAAACCAATGCAGCCGTAAATCTTAAAATGGAAGCAATGTGTTATATTCCAAAAGCATAAACAGTGAGGTTACCTCGGGCGGTCGAATTTTGCAGATGCCAGTTCTCTCTGCAATAGGTCGAATCTTGTTAATAAATCCTAGTGGATCCGAAAAATCTTCCCAACTCGGCTCAAAAACTGGGCACTCGGGAGGGGGTACGAATTCAGCAAAATCAGACATGACGAAATCACAACTTATATTTTCTTTAAAAAGCCAATAGTACTTGTGTTTAAAATCTATTGTGTTGACATCTGTGAGTGACATCAGTCCATGATTAGGTTGTCTTTCAATTAGCACACATATTGTTGCTTCGGGAACTTCTCCTTCATGTTCATGATTGTTTTAGTCTCAAGAAAAATCATTTCATTGAAGACAATTTCTTGATTTACCAACAGCTGGGCGACATGACAATATTGTTGAGTTGACTCTCAAAGACAAAACTGTAAAAGATCAAAAATACATTTCCAGTCCTATTCCATTAGGCAATTGCTGGGCCAAGCCGGGCGGAGTCCCATCCCCCCCCCAATCCCCCACCCACCACTCCTGTACAGCAACGTTAACTGAAAGCCTGAGAACTACCTGGGGCGCAGGACAACATCAGTCAAAAGCGCCATCACTGCCCTTTAAAATGTGGACATATGATCCCGCAACAAAATAAAAAACGGGCCAAAAAAAAAAGTAATGTATGTAATGTAATGTAACTATTCTAAGCTCCATATTAACCCAATAAATATTTAACAAATATTTCACTTTTGAATATCCATTGGTAGTGACATCTTTATGTACCAGGAAAAGGCATTATTTCATCCGGATTTCGCAATTTTATCCATTTAAAGTTGCGCCTTAGTGGTCATCCAATCTAAATATGACGTTCTACAGTAGTTTTCCAGGCTAAATGAGTGCGACCCTGTTCATCCGACGAGTAGCTCGTGACAATCAACATTGAGCAGTTAGCGCACATTGTTGATCAAACCACGTCCATTCAATTGAAGGAGAACGTTAGCTAGCTCGTCGCCACAACAGGCGGGGGGTTCCGTGGAGGTGATGGGTCGACATTCCCGATGCAGCAACATACGTTATTTGCTCCACAATAAACCAGACAACGAGCTAATTTAAACCATTCTCATGCACACGGTTCTCTTGCTTCGTGTCACCCGAGCACTTTTCTAGCTGCTGTTGTCATTAAAAACGACGATACTTCCTAGTTAGCTTAGCTAATTTAGCCGAGCCACACTGTGCTGTGACTGCTTGCTAGTTGCTGGCGAATAACTATCTTTCTTTAGTTTGCTCGCACAGTTCTGGAACAATATACATTTTTCAGGATAAACATTTCGTCTAAAATTGTTCAGTAGATGCCTATGTTGCTCGACGCTATGAACTTTCAAATATTGTATATATAGATATATTTCCCACCTTTCTTTTAATAGCAACGACCATGTCACTACCATGTAACAACAATATACCAATCCTCCACTTCCGCCTCCACATCCGCTTCAAGAAAACTAGAACCATGGTTTTACTTACTATTTCCCTCTATACAAAATCATATGCCTCCAGATATGTACATCAGCATTTATGGTAAATTAGTTGTAGTTTTGTAAGTAACTACTACGTTCATAACCAAGTGGGGGGAAAAAATCCATCGTCTCTAGTGGTGCTTTCAAGACCACTGGGATTCGGGAAAAAACGAGGTCAAATCGTGACGTCGGTGATATTCAAATCGGAGAAGTCTAGGATGATCCCAGAGTTTCCGAGTTGGATGACTGTTCAAAACATTTTTCCCGGATTGCCAGTTGTATTGAACACACTGATGTTGGAGATTGTTGGAGATTTCCGATTTCCCAGTTGTATGCAACGCGGCATGAACTCCGAATTCTCCCCATGATGAACTCATATCACTTAAGGAAATTATCTCCACAACATAATTTTTGTCAGTTAAGTGTAACAATTAAACGTTATTTATAAAAAGCAATCTATTATGTTTAACATTATATTTTGTTTACACGCATGATTGAAAGCTGTAGTTTTAGTTTATGGTTGATCAGCTTGATGGCCATTTGCCAATCGGCGTTTCAACGAGTTCAAAGCATGTGGGAATGCATCTAAATTGTATTTACGACTTCACAGCTCGTAATTGCCACCTTTCCATTTGGTTGTGCAGCGTTCCTGTGCTCGCCGGAGCTTCCTATTTGATTTTGAAAATACGACTTTGTTTTATTCATGTGCTTTTTGGTATGAACAATTCTTAAAACAACGTTGCTGATAAATATTTAGCTAGTTTGCTAAACATTGACAATATGGTAAAACTATCTACATTACCCATAGACCTATTGTAGCTGTCAAAAACGGATTTGTTATTTTGGTTGAAAAGTTAAGGTTATGGTAAAACGTCACAACTCGCACATTTTCCTGGTTGTTTCACACTTGTAGGCAAATTCCGACTTGTATGCAGGTAAAGAACAATGAGGGTTAGCTAAAAAAAAAAAAAATCGTTCATGTGAAACTTCCCAGTAGGAACTAACTTCCGATAACTCCGAAAGGACATATACAGCATTTGTGTGTAATGATAATAGAAAAGGTAACCCCATACAAATACAGTCCAAACACGTAAAACACACCCTATCCCCTCAGCCCTCAAATTAAGTGGACACTTCTGATGACGTTTCATTACGTCTGACGAGTATACACTTGCAAGGCGAGGGAGGAATGAATGATTTTTAAATGGACCGCCATTGCCCGGAAATTCGTCACTCGTTAATCCCGCGATGATTGTATTTTCAGCCAGTGGCAGTTTGTTGGTGCTTTATATGCACTTCAGTCAATTATGATTGCATGTATACTTATATTAACTATATCATTATTAATATACGACGACTGTATGATAGCTAGCAAATTAATTAGCTAAATAATGTTAGCCTGCCTAGCTGGAACTTCTGAAGAAGGAAAATGTTTTATTTCTACAATTTCCAAAAGCTAACAAAACAAAAACATTACTTTTACTAGAGGTGTTTGTGCCATCATGTGCATTAGTTGCACAAGTTCTAACCTTTTTACATTCGTTTTTACTTACACTTGTATGTTGACTGCTCCATTTATGTTGTTTTTCTGTTTTGGCAGACTTTTCTTAGTGGATGTAAAATCGTCATGAATTGAATTATGAGGAGTTTCAGGCCCTGAGTGAACATAATTGTACACTCGCAAACTTGACTAAAAACGAGGGCTGAGGGGCTTACGTTGCAAACTTACTTTCTTAATCATTTGGACTGCCCTAAATCAGGGATTCCCCCAAGGGCATAAAACGAGGGTGTGTCAAACAGTTTTAGAAACTTTAGAGTGTTTTCTGTCCAAATCTACTAATTATATGCATATTCTCGTTTCTGAGCAAGAGTAGTAGCCAGTTTAAATCGGGTACGTTTTTTATCCGGCCGTCAAAATACTGCCCCCTAGCCCCAACAGGTTAATTAACAGGTGTGCCTTGTTAAAAGTTTGTTTGTGGAATTTCTTTCTTTCTTAATGCGTTTGAGCCAATCCGTTGTGTTGTGACAAGGTAGAGGGTGGTATACAGAAGATAGCCCTATTTGGTAAAAGACAAAGTCCATATTATGGCAAGAACAGCTCAAATAAGCAAAGAGAAATGACAGTCCATCATTACTTTAAGACATGAAGGTCAATCAATCCAGAACATTTCAAGAACTTTGTGCAGTCGCAAAAACCATCAAGCTCTATGATGAAACTGGCTCTCATGAGGACCGCCACAGGAATGGAAGTTACCTATGCTGCAGAGGATAAGTTAATTGGAGTTACCAGCCTCAGAAATTGCAGCCCAAATAAATGCTTCTCAGTGTTCAAGTAATAGACACATCTCAACATCAACTTTTCAGAGGAGACTGTGAATCAGGTCTTCATGGTCGAATTTCTGCAAAGAAACCACTACTAAGGACACCAATAAGGAGACTTGCTTGGGACAAGAAACAAGAGCAATGATCTCCACATGTGTAGTACCCACTGTGAAGCATGAAGGACATGGTGTTATGGTGTTATGGTGTGGGGTTGCTTTGCTGGTGTCACTGTCGTGATTTATTTAGAATTCCAGGCACACTTAACCAGCATGGATACCACAGCATTCTTCAGCGAGAAGCCTTCCCAGCTTGTTTGCGCTTAGTGGGACTATCATTTGTTTTTCAACAGAACAATGACCCAACACACCTCCAGGCTGTGTAAGGGTTATTTGACCAAGAAGGAGAGTGATGGAGTGCTGCATCAGATGACCTGGCCTCCAGAAGGCCAGCATCCCGGAGTCGCATCTTCACTGTTGACGTTGAGACTGGTGTTTTGTGGGTGCTATTTAATGAAGCTGCCAGTTGAGAACTTGTGAGGCGTCTGTTTCTCAAACTAGACACTCTAATGTACCTGTCCTCTTGCTCAGTTGTGCACCAGGGCCTCCCACTGCTCTTTCTATTCTGGTTAGAGCCAGTTTGCGCTGTTCTGTGAAGGGAGTAGGACACAGCGTTGTATGAGATCTTAGATTTCTTTGGCAATTTCTTGCATGGAATAGCTATCATTTCTCAGAACAAGAATAAACTGTTAAGTTTCAGTATAAAGATCTTTGGAACACAGGAATGATGGTTGCTGATAATGGGCCTCTGTACGTCTATGGAGATATTCCATTAAAAAAAAAAATCTGCCGTTTCTAGCTACAATAGTCATTTACAACATTAACAATGTCTACAGTACACTGTATTTCTGAACAATTGTATGTTATTTTAATGGACAAAAAATGTGCTTTTCTTCCAAAAACAAAGACATTTCTAAGTGACCCCAAACTTTTGAAAGGTACATATGAGATGAGTATTGCATAATTTGTAAACATTATTAAAGTGACTAGTGTTCCATTTATTAAAGTGGCCAGTGATTCCAAGTCTATGTATATAGGCAGCAGCCTCTAATGTGCTAGTGATGGCTATTTAACAGTCTGATGACCTTGAGATAGAAGCTGTTTTTCAGTCTCTCGGTCACAGCTTTGATGCACCTGTACTGACCTCGCCTTCTGGATGGTAGCGGGCTGAACAGGCAGGGGCTCGGGTGGTTGTTGTCCTTGATGATCTTATTGGCCTTCCTGTGACATAGGGTGCTGAAGGTGTCCTGGAGGGCCAGGTAGTTTGTCCCCGGTGATGCGTTGGGAAGACTGTTGCGGGCAGTACAGTTGCCGTACGAGGCGGTGATACAGCCTGACTGTCACACCCTGATCTGTTTCTCCTGTCTTTGTGCTTGTCTCCACCCCCCACCAGGTGCCATTATCCCCTGTGTATTTATACCTGTGTTCTCTGTTTGTCTGTTGCCGGTTCGTTTTGTTCGTGAAACCTACCAGCGTCTGTTCCCCTGCTCCTGCCTGTTTCTTGCTCTTGTTTTCTAGTCCTACCAGGTATTGAACTTTCTGCCTGCCCTGACCCTGAGACTGCCTGCCGTCCTGTACCTTACCCCACCTTACTGAATTATTGACCCCTGCCTTCCTTTGACCTGTCATTTGCCTACCCCTGTATAAGGAATTATCTTTTGTTTCTTCAACACTGTCTGCATCTGGGTCATAACTGAAATGCGATGCCAACAGGATGTTCTCAATTTTACATTTGTAAAAGTTTGGGAAGGTTTTAGGTGCCAACCCAAATTTCTTCAGCCTCCTGAGGTTGAAGAGGCACTGTTGAGTCTTCTTCACAACACTGTTTGTGTGGGTGGACCATTTCAGTTTGTCAGTGATGTGTATGCCAAGGAAGCTTTCCACCTTCTCCACTGTGGTCCCGTCAATGTGGATGGGGGTGCTCCCTCTGCTGTTTCATGAAGTCCACGATCATCTCCTTTGTTTTATTGACGTTGAGTGATAGGTTATTTTCCTTGCGCCACACTCCCAGAGCCCTCACCTCCTCCCTGTAGGCTGTCTCGTTATTGTTGGTAATCTAGCCTACTACTGTTGTGTCGTCTGCAAACTTGATCATTGAGTTTGAGGCGTGCGTGGCCACGCAGTCATGGGTGAACAGGGAGTATAAGAGGGGACTGAGCACACACCCTTGTGGGGCCCCAGTGTTGAGGATCAGCAAAGTGGAGGGGTTGTATCTCACCTTCCCCATCTGGCCATGAGCTAGCCTTGAGCTAGGTCCATATACCAGCTAATTCTAGGGCTACAATTCCTCCTTTGCCAATTGGCCTGGACCCTTTATTGTCGACACGGAGCCCCGCCGATCCATCACGACTGGACTGCCGACGTGATTGCCCGATGTGGTCTCAACAGGCTATTCTGTTACGATGTCGCCAAAGAACCATCTACTAACCCCAGCCCGCTAGCTTTTCTGAACGCTGTGTCCCCTGCTTGCCTAGCGTAGTAGGGACTACCGAACGGCACCCTGACTCACCTATTTCTGCTCTTTTGACCCTATGATCACTCGGCGACACAGCTGATGCACCCTGGACTGTTTCAATAACGCGGTATCTCATTTTGTTTACCTGTCGGTCCTAGCCTCGAACTCAGGTTCTGTATGTACCTAACAGACCCACTCTGATCAACACCTGTGATTGCTTTATGCCTCTCTCTATTGTCAATACGCCTTGTCTACTGCTGTCTTGGCTAGTTCTTATTGTTTTATTTCACTGTAGAGACATCAGTCCCGCTCAAAATGCCTTAGATAGATAGCTCTTTTGTCCCACCCCACACACATGCGGAGACCTCACCTGGCTTAACCTCTATGGGCTAGGTGGGACGCTTGCAGCCTGTGGCGCGATTTTCAAAACCTTAAAAATCCTATTACTTCAATTTCTCAAACATCACTAACCTTTGATGATCTTCATCAGATGACAACCCTAGGACATTATGTTATACAATACATGCATGTTTTGTTCAATCAAGTTCATATTTATATCAAAAACCAGCTTTTTACATTAGCATGTGACGTTCAGAACTAGCAAACTTCCGCGGAATTCGCTAACATTTTACTAAATTACTCACGATAAACGTTCACAAAAAGCATAACAATTATTTTAAGAATTATAGATACAGACCTCCTCTATGCACTCTATGTCCGATTTTAAAATAGCTTCTTTACCATTTCGGATAGTGTCTGGAACGCACGAACAAAACGGCGCTATTCGGATATAACGATGGATTATTTTGGACCAAACCAACATTTGTTATTGAAGTAGCAGTCCTGGGAGTGCATTCTGACGAAGACAACAAAAGGTAATCAAACTTTTATAATGGGTGTCTGATTATTTCTGGCTTGGTACTCTGCTGACGTAATCTAATGTTTTGCTTTCGTTGTAAAGCCTTTTTGAAATCGGACAGTGTGGTTAGATTAACGAGAGTCTTGTCTTTAAATAGCTGTAAAATAGTCATATGTTTGAGAAATTGAAGTAATATGATTTGTAAGGTTTTGAAAATCACGCCACAGGCTTCAAGTGGCTGTTACGTAGGTGGGACGAATTCGTCCCGCCTAGCCCAGAGAGGTTAACATCATCACAATCTTAAATAAGCATGCCCCATTCAAAAAATGTTGAACTAAGAACGGATATAGCCCTTGGTCTGCCCTTGACTGCCCTTGACTGCCCTTGACCAGCACAAAAACATCCTGTGGCATACTGCATTAGCATTGAATAGCCCCTGCGATATGCAACTATTCAGGGAAGTCAGGAACCAATATGCTCAGTCAGTTAGGAAAGCTAAGGCTAGATTTTTCAAACAGAAATTTGCATCCTGTAGCACAAATTCAAAAAAGTTCTGAGACACTGTAAAGTCCATGGAGAATAAGAGCACCTCCTCCCAGCTGCCCACTGCACTGAGGCTAGGAAACACTGTCACCACCGATGCATCTACGATAATCGAGAATTTCAAAAAGCATTTTTCTATGGCTAGCCATGCTTTCCACCTGGCTAGCCATGCTTTCCACCTGGCTACCCCTACCCCGGTCAACAGCTCTGCACCCCACACAGCAACTTTCCCAAGCCTCCCCCATTTCTCCTTCACCCAAATCCAGATAGCTGATGTTCTGAAAGAGCTGCAAAATCTGCACCCCTACAAATCAGCTGGGTTAGACAATCTAGACCCTCTCTTTCTAAAAAATATCCGCCACAATTGTTGCAGCCCGTATTACTAGCCTGTTCAACCTCTTTCATATCGTCTGAGATCCCTAGAGATTGGAAAGCTGCCGTGGTTCCCCCTCTTCAAAAAGGGAGACACTCTAGGCCAAAACTGTTACAGAACTATATCTATCCTACCTTTCTAAAGTCTTCAAAAGTTAAGTTAACAAACAGCCCACCAACCATTTCGAATCCCACCGTACCTTTTTTTTAATACATTTTTTGACCTTTATTTAACTAGGCAAGTCAGTTAATAACAAATTCTTATTTTCAATGACAGCCTAGGAACAGTGGGTTAATGAGAAACCTGTTGAGCCCAGATGAACCAGGAGAAAAGTCATTCATAGATTTAGTCGAGCTATTAAAAAATCACTTCAACCCCAAACTCAGTGAGATAGTGCAAAGATTCAAATTCGATTCACGCATGAGAAAACCTACCGAATCAGTGGGGGAATATGTGGCTGAGTTGAGAAAACTAGCATTGGACTGTAACTATGGGAATACATTATCGCAAATGATACGCGATCGGCTGGTGTGTGGGATTAATGATGACAGGATACAAATACGATTGTTATCAGAGCCTAATCTCACATTTGAGAATGCACTTAAACTGGCCCAGGCCATGGAGTCAGCGAATAGAAATGCACTGGATTTGCAGGCAAGGGGCGCAACTGCGTGTCATCCAGTGAAAGAGAGCAGCTCTGAGCACGTAGAATTTCAAAGAACGGAAAGCAGCCAATAGAGACAGTTATCGTTGCAAAGGCAAACACGCAGCGTTTGACTGTAAATTCAAACATGAAAATTGTTATGCATGTGGGATAATAGGCCACATTGCGAGGGCGTGCCGCAATAAAAAAAAGCCGCAGGCTGCAGAAAACAGAACTGACAGAAAACCGAATACCTCCAGACGCTCTAGCTACCGCTCTAATCAAGTGATAGAAAGTGAAAGTGAGTGCGTAGACGCAGAGCAAGCATTCTCAATGTACAGTGTACAGGGGTCAAATATGAAGAGGGTGAAGCCTTTCATTGTGGAAATGGGAATAAATGGATTTAAGGTACCGTTTGAACTAGACACAGGATGTAGTTTCACACTGATGAACAGGTCCCAATTCTATATGAAGTGGAAAAACGTTAAAGTGCCTACACTGAGAGACACCCCCATTAAACTCAAAACGTACACGGGGAGAAGATCACTGTGATTGGAGTTGCTGATGTTCAAGTGGAATATCATGGACAAAAGAAAAGTCTGCCCCTCTTAGTAGTGGAAGGTACTAGCCCCAGCTTACTAGGAAGAGGGTGGTTGGAGGAAATACAATTTAACTGGAATGAAATAAATAAATAAATAAACATGTCACCACAGAGACATTGACACTACAGCAGGTGCTTTCAAAGCATGAGTGTGTTTTCAAAGAAGAGCTAGGGACATTAAAAGGGGTCCAAGCTACCATTCATGTTGCTGCTGATGCTACTCCCAGATTCTATAGGCCAAGATCAGTTCCATATGTCATGAAGCCTAAAGTGGATGTGGAAATTTACAGACTCTTAGCAGAGGATATAATTATACCTGTCAAGTTTTCTGAGTGGGCAGCACCAGTTGTTCCCATACTCAAACCAGATGGTTCAATCAGATTATGCGGTGACTATAAGCTGACTGTAATTAGTTTCCTCTCTGGAGCAGTACCCCATACCCAAAGTGGAGGATTTGCTTTCAACGTTAACCGGAGGGCAACAGTTCACAAAACTGGACATGAGTCACGCATATCAGCAAGTGCTAATGGATAAAGCTTCACAGAAGTACCTGACCATAAACACCCACAGAGGGATGTTTACCTATAAACGCTTACCTTTTGGGGGGTCTTCTGCACCAGCTATCTTCCAAAGAACAATGGAAGGAATTCTGCAGGGGATACCCAAGGTAGCGGTTTACCTCGATGACATTCTTGTCACGGGAGTCATGAAGGAGGAACATCTCAGAAACTTAGGTGAAGTTTTGAGGAGGATGGAGGACGCCGGTCTCCAGCTGAAGAGGAGGAAGTGTACACTGTTAGCTGATGAAGTGTAGTACCTGGGTCACAAGGTGGATGCCAATGGGTTACACACTGTCAAAGCTAAAGTGAGGGCTGTTGTGGAAGCTCCAGCTCCGACAAACGTTACAGAGCTGAAAGCCTATCTAGGCTTACTGAATTATTATAATCGCTTCCTCCCAAATCTATCTACCCTCTTAGCTCCTCTGCATCAACTGTTAAGGAAGGACGTGGCCTGGAAATGGTCAGAAAGACAGGAAGAAGCTTTTGCAAAGTCAAAGGTGTTACTGCAATCAGCTGAAGTGCTAGTGCACTACTCAGCAGACAGAGATCGCATCTTATCGTATGATGCCTCATCGTATGGTGTGGGGGTGGTGCTATCACACCGATGGAGAATGGTGCAGAGAAACCTATCGGGTTCATGTCAAGAACATTGTCGCCAGCGGAGAAAAAGTACTCTCAGCTGGACAAGGAAGGACTGGCTGTCATATTCGGAATACAGAGATTCCACAAGTACTTATACGGGAGAACATTCACTATTGTGACCGACCATAAGCCTCTGATCTCTCTGTTCCATGAACAAAAGCCAGTACCACAAATGGTCTCTCCAAGAGTTCAACGATGGGCTGTGTGGCTCAGGGCCTACGAGTACAGAATAATTTACAAACCAGGTAGATACCATGGGAATGCTGATGCTCTGAGTAGTCTGCCCGTTCCAGAAATCATCATTCAGGAAGAAGAAAATTACCAGGTTTTGATGATCGATGTATTGGATGATGCACTGGTAAACACAGCACAAATCAGGCAATGGACTACAAAGGATGTGACGCTATCACAAGTGCATGAATTTATCCTGAGAGGATGGCCTACAGTAACAGAGCCTCAGATCATGCCTTACTACACTCGCCGCTTGGCATTGAGTGTTCGAGATGGATGTGTTCTGTGGGGTTCTAGAGTAGTTATCCCACCACAAGGGCATGGTCTGCTACTGAAGTTGTTGCATTAGTCGCATCCAGGTATGTCGAGAATGAAAGGCCTAGCGAGGTCATAAGTCTGGTGGCGAAAAATGGACCACGATGTGGAAAATGAGGTCAGCCGGTGTGCAGAATGTCAGAGTAACAGGAAGTCACCCCCCACTGCGCCATTACATCCATCGGAATGGCCAGAAAAGCCATGGACACGACTACATGTGGACTACGCTGGACCTTTCCTAGGAAAAATGTTCCTTGTGCTGATTGATTCTCATTCAAAGTGGATGGATGTTTACCCCATGAACACGTCAACATCGTACGCTACGATTGAGAAGTTGAGACAAAGCTTCAGTGTAATGGGATTGCCTCAAATGTTGGTTAGTGACAATGCTACTTGTTTTACAAGCACTGAATTAACAAGTTTCATGAAACAAAAAGGAATTCAGCATGTAACGTCGGCTCCTTTTCACCCATCTTCAAATGGATTAGCGGAACGTGCGGTTCAGACCTTGAACGAGGGGATGAGAAAGATGCAAGGGCCCAGCATTGAAACAAAGGTGTCAAGATTCTTGTTTAGATACAGGATTACTCCTCAAGCTACAACTGGGTTGTCACCTGCAGAAATGTTGATGTAAAGGAGGTTAAGGTCAACTGTGGATCTCATCAGACCAGACCTGAAAATGAAAATACAACAAAAGCAATGGAATCAAAAATGTAATCATGACACCCGAGCCAAACTCGAAGTTTCTCACCTGGAGATGATGTCTATACAAGAAACTATGGGTTTGGTCCTAAATGGATTCCAGCTACCATTGAGGATTGCTCAGGACCAGTATCTTATACTGTGATCATCGGAAGTGGACAAAGACTAAGGAGACACGTAGATCAGATCCGAGCTCGAATTCCAGTTCCATCTGGAGATCTGGATCAATGCTTAAATGAACAGGACAGGACATTGGAACGTTCCCCAGAGTTGCAGTTGGACAAACCACCTGAGACCAACAATGCTCAACTTCCTGAGACCACCAGTCCGGGACGACCTCCTCCTGTGAAGTCTCCACAAAAGGACTTTGTTTCACCATTAAGGGGTGAAGATCTGGTGGCACCAGCTACACCACCTCTGAGACGCTCTATTAGAGAGAGACGTCCGCCAGACTTTTTCAGATCAGATGTTTGAAAAAAATGTAAATATGAAAATAGCATAGCTCAGAAAGGAATTAAGTTGGGTTATTAGCTTTAAAGGGGGGGACTGTAGTAACCTGGTATATTTATGTTTACCAATACATGGCAGTATTGACTCAAGACGGGGGTTTGCTTCCCGCTATCCATAGCTATTTCCTATGTCTGCCAATATAACTGTGAATAAGAAAGCTTCAGGTAGCATAAGCCAGGTGCATTAGAGAATGTAATTCTAAGTTACAATTAAATGCTAAACCGTACTTACGTCTCATGAGTCATCAATCTTAGAAGTCTCTAAGGATACTACACTCCCTATCCCAGCCTGCTGTCCCCACATGCTTCAAGATGGCCACCATTGTTCCTGTACCCAAAAAAGTAAAGGTAACTGAGCTAAATGACTATCGCCCTGTAACACTCACTTAGGTCAGCATGAAGTGCTTTGAGAGACTAGTCAAGGATCATATCACCTCCACCTTAACCGTCACCCGAGACCCACTTTAAATTTGCTTACCGCCTGAATAGGTTCACAGACGATGCTTTCGCCATCACACTGCACACTGCCCTATCCCATCTGGACAAGAGGAATACTTATGTAAGAATGCTGTTCATTGACTATTGCTCAGCATTCAACACCATAGTACCCTCCAAGCTCATCATTAAGCTCAAGGCCCTGGGTCTGAACGCCGCCCTGTGCAACTGGGTCCTGGACTTCCTGACGGGCTACTTCCAGATTTTTTTACTCTTATTTTTATTTCACCTTTATTTAACCACGTAGGTAAGTTGAGAACAAATTCTCATTTACAACTGCGACCTGGCCAAGATAAAGCAAAGCAACACAGAGTTACATATGGGAGAAACAAATGTACAGTCAATAACACAATAGAAAAATCTCTATACAGTGTGTACAAATGTAAGGAGGTAGGCAATAAATAGGCCATAGTGGCGAAATAATTACAATTTAGCAATTAAACACTGGAGTGATAGATGTGCAGAAGATGAATGTGCAAGTAGATACTTGGGTGCAAAGGAGCAAAAAAATAAAGAACAATATGGGGATGAGGTAGTTGGGTGGGCTATTTACAGATGGGCTGTGTACAGGTGCAATGATCGGTAAGCTGCTCTGACAGCTGATGCTTAAGTTTGTTCCACCTGAGCGAGTCTGACCACAAATGGGTTTGATGGATCCGGGAAAAGAGCAGGAATAGGACTACAGTCCAAACTATGTCTTCCAATGTATGACTGCTGTCGGCATCCAAAGATTATCAAACTTGAATAAACGCTTGGAGGTAAGGACGACAGCAGTGGTGTAGTCTATGGCCATACGGATATCACTTATTGATACCTACATAGCTCATTCAGCTATTTGCGCCTTACGGATTGTGGCTGTGGTGGATAGCTGTTCACAAATCTAAATGTGTATTTGAACCCAATAATGGTTGAATTCAAGAAGTTTAAGCTGCCTATCAATCATTGTTTTTGAAACCAGTCGACAGCCAGTGAAAAATATGCTCTTGCAACAATTGCGTAGTGCGGATCCCAGCCTATGGAATAAAAGTGGGGCATTTATTGCTCAATCTATTTCATGCTGATAAAAAAAATTCATAGTCCTAATGTTAAAACTCGCACACTTTTGATAGACTTAAAAGGGGCAATCTATAGTTGCTACATCGATTTTTGGACTTATCAAGGATACCTGTCAAAAGTTTGGACACACCAACTATTCAAGGGTTTTTCTTTATTTTTTACTATTTTCTACATTGTAGAATAATAGTGAAGAAGTCAAAACTATGAAATAACACATATGGAAGCATGTAGTAACCAAAAAAGTGTTAAACAAATCAAAATATATTTGAGATTCTTCGAATAGCCACCCTTTGCCTTGATGACAGCTTTGCACACACTTGGCATTTTTTTTATCCATCTTCATGAGGTAGTCACCTGGAATGCATTTCAGGGAGCCCAGCCAACTGCAACTCGCTGTTGGCTGGGCTCCCTGCCTGTGCCATTAAACCCCTACAACTCATCCAGAACGCCGCAGCCCGTCTGGTGTTCAACCTTCCCAAGTTCTCTCACGTCACCCCGCTCCTCCGCTCTCTCCACTGGCTTCCAGTTGAAGCTCGCATCCGCTACAAGACCATGGTGCTTGCCTACGGAGCCGTGAGGGGAACGGCACCTCCGTACCTTCAGGCTCTGATCAGTCCCCACACCCAAACGAGGGCACTGCGCTCATCCACCTCTGGCCTGCTGGCCCCCCTACCTCTGAGGAAGCACAGTTCCCGCTCAGCCCAGTCAAAACTGTTCGCTGCTCTGGCACCCCTATGGTGGAACAAGCTCCCTCACGATGCCAGGACAGCGGAGTCAATCACCACCTTCCGGAGACACCTGAAACCCCACCTCTTTAAGGAATACCTGGGATAGGATAAAGCAATCCTTCTAACCCCCACCTAAAAAGATTTAGATGCACTATTGTAAAGTGGTTGTTCCACTGGATATCATAAGGTGAATGCACCAATTTGTAAGTCGCTCTGGATAAGAGCGTCTGCTAAATGACTTAAATGTAAATGTAAATGTCTTAAAAGTTAATTTATGGAATTTCTTTCCTTCTTAATGCATTTGAGCCAATCAGTTGTGTTGTGACAAGGTAGGTGGGGAATACAGAAGATAGCCATATTTGGTAAAAGACCAAGTCCATATTATGGCAAGAACAGCTCAAATAAGCAAAGAGAAACGACAGTCCATCATTACTTTAAGACATGAAGGTCAGTGAACACGGAAAATTTCAAGAACTTTTAAAGTTTCTTCAAGTGTAGTCGCAAAAACCATCAAGCGCTATGATGAAACTGGCTCTCATGAGGACCGTCACAGGAATGGAAGACCGAGAGTTACCTCTGCTGCAGAGGACAAGTTCATTACATTTACCAGCCTCAGAAATTGCAGCCCGAATAAATGCTTCACAGAGTTCAAGAAACAGACACATCTCAACATCATCTGTTCATGGGACACTGTGTGAATCAGGCCTTCATGGTGGAATTGCTGCAAAGAAACCACTACTAAAGGACACCAATAAGAAGAGGAGACTTGCTTGGGCCAGATGACCTGGGACCTCATTTATAAATGTTGCGTAGGCACAAAAGAAGGTGTATGCCACTTTCTAAGCAGACTTTGGGATTGATAAAAAAACAAACTTGACGGGAGAATGTGTGGTCCTCCCCGGACACTTTGACCCATACATACACACATAAACTGGAGAAATGAGAAACTGCAACTCCGATGGCAGAAGGATGAAACTCGAGAAATGTTTTGAAATTGATACCATTGTGTAAAATAAATCAAAATATGACCTGTCACGTATTATATATGAAGAGTTCCCTGGAGTGAACAGAAAAACCCCCACAAAAAACATGACTTAGGATAATAAATACAAACGGAGATATCTGTTTTTGCAAAAGAATCCCTCAAATATGTTGTGCAGTTTAACCTCTATGGGGCAGGCGGGACGAATTCGTCCCACCTACGTAACAGCCAGTTGAATCCTGTGGCGCGATTTTCAAATACCTTAAAAATCCTATTACTTCAATTTCTCAAACATATGACTATTTTACAGCTATTTAAAGACAAGACTCTCGTTAATCTAACCACACTGTCCGATTTCAAAAAGGCTTTACAACGAAAGCAAAACATTAGATTATGTCAGCAGAGTACCAAGCCAGAAATAATCAGACACCCATTTTTCAAGCTAGCATATAATGTCACAAAAAACAAAACCACAGCTAAATGCTGCACTAACCTTTGATGATCTTCATCAGATGACACACCTAGGACATTATGTTATACAATACATGCATGTTTTGTTCAATCAAGTTCATATTTATATCAAAAAACAGCTTTTTACATTAGCATGTGACGTTCAGAACTAGCATAAACCCCGCAAACTTCCGGCGAATTTACTAACAATTTACTAAATTACTCACGATAAACGTTCACAAAAAGCATAACAATTATTTTAAGAATTATAGATACATTACTCCTCTATGCACTCGATATGTCCGATTTTAAAATAGCTTTTCGGTGAAAGCACATTTTGCAATATTCTAAGTACATAGCCCGGCATCACAGGGCTAGCTATTTAGACACCCAGCAGGTTTAGCACTCACGAATATCAGATTTACTATAAGAAAAATGGTCTTACCTTTCCTGTTCTTCGTCAGAATGCACTCCCAGGACTTCTACTTCAATAACAAATGTAGGTTTGGTCCAAAATAATCCATAGTTATGTTCCAACAGCGACGTTTTGTTTGTGCGTCCCAGACACTATCCCAATGGTAAATAACGGTCGTGCGCACGGCGCATTTCGTGACAAAAGATTTCTAAATATTTCATTACCATACTTCGAAGCATGTCAACCGCTGTTTAAAATCAATTTTTATGCCATTTTTCTCGTAAAAAAGCGATAATATTCCGACCGGGAATCTGCAATTAGATAAACAGCCGAAGGAAAATATATCACTGGGTCGAATCGGGCACGCGCCTAATTCCATTGTCCTCTGATGGGCCACTTGGCAAAGGCGATTATGTGTTTCAGCCTGAGGCTGCCTCATCATCGTTCAGGTTTTTCCCGGGCTCTGAGAGCCTATTGGAGCCCTAGGAAATGTCACGTTACAGCTAAGATCCTGACTCTTCAATAAACAGAAGCAAGAACAACAACACCTTGTCAGACAGGCCACTTCCTGCATGAAACCTTCTCAGGTTTTTGCCTGCCAAATGAGTTCTGTTATACTCACAGACACCATTCAAACAGTTTTAGAAACTTTAGTGTGTTTTCTATCGATATGTAATAAGTATATGCATATTCTAGTTACTGGTTAGGAGTGGTAACCAGATTAAATCGGGTACATTTTTTATCCGGCGGTGTAAATACTGCCCCCTAGCCCTAACAGGTTAATTAGGAAAAATATTTAATTGGATCTGTAATTATTAAACAATATTTGCATGATATGAAATGCATTCTCATAAATAATAAGGTGAACAGTAGGATAAATTATGTTTAAACTGATGCAACTATGGGCGTTAAAAGGGTGGGACAAGACGCTCGCTCACGTGCGCCAAATTTTGAATTGATTGTGATTTATAAAGGGAACCCGGCGTGGGATGATGTGGATGTCGATTAAGACAGCCCCCCGCATCTCTCTGATTCAGAGGGGCCTCACTGCAGTGGCGGTCAGCGCTCATCTTCTGCCGGGCCTCGGCCTGGTTGAGGTGCTCCTGGATGGCCTCCCAGGTCTCCCTCGAGCGCTGTACCCAATCCTCCACCACAGGAGCCTCGGTCTGGCTCTGATGCCATGGTACCAGGACCGGCTGGTACCCCAACATGCACTGAAAAGGCGAAATGTTAGTTGAGGAGTGGCGAAACGAGTTCTGGGCCATCTCTGCCCATGGGATATACCTCACCTACTCCCCTGGCTAACCCTGGCAATACGACCGCAGAAACCTACCCACATCCTAGTTCACTCTCTCCACCTGCCCATTACTCTCAGGGTGAAAACCTGAGGTTAGGCTGACCGAGACCCCCAGATGCTCCATGAACGCCTTCCACACCCGGGACATGAACTGGGGACCCTGATCAGAAACTCTGTCCTCAGGCACACCGTAGTGCCGGAAGACGTGAGTAAATCGGGCCTCCGCCGTCTGTAGGGCCGTAGGGAGACCGGGCAAAGGGATGAGACGACAGGAAAACCGATCCACAACGACCAGGACCGTGGTGTTCCCCTGGGAAGGAGGGAGATCGGTCAGGAAGTCTACCAATAAGTGTGAACAAGGCCGCTGTGGAACGGGGAGGGGATGTAACTTCCCTCTAGGCAGGTGTCTAGGAGCCTTGCTCTGAGTGCACACCGAACAGGAGGAGACGTAAAACCTCACGTCCTTAGCTAACGTGGGCCACCAGTACTTTCCCCTAAGGATTCTCACCGTCCTATCTATGCCTGGGTGACAAGAGGAAGGTAACGTATGCGCCCACCAAATCAACCTATCGCGGACACCAAGCGGGACATGCCTCCGTCCCGCAGGACACTGAGGCGGAGTAGGTTCTGAACGACATGCCCGCTCGATGTCCGCATCCACCTCCCACACCACCGGCACCACCAGATAAGAGGCCGGAAGTATGGGGGTGGGATTGATGGGCCGTTCCTCCGTATCATACAGACGGGACAGTGCGTCTGCCTTAGTGTTCTGGGAACCTGGTCTATATGAGATAGTAAATCTAGTGAAAAACATGGCCCACCTTGCCTGACGAGGGTTCAGTCTCCTTGCCGCTCGGATGTACTCCAGATTCCGGTGGTCAGTCCAGATGAGGAAAGGGTGTTTAGCCCCCTCGAGCCAATGTCTCCACACTTTCAGCGCTTTTACGACCGCTAGCAGCTCCCGGTCCCCCACGTCATAATTTCGGTCCGCCGGGCTGAACTTCCTCAAAAAGAAAGCGCAGGGGCGGAGCTTCAGTGGCGTGCCCGAGCGCTGTGAGAGCACGGCTCCTACCCCAGCCTCGGACGCATCCACCTCCACCATGAATGCCAAAGAGGGGTCTGGATGAGCCACGCACTCACGTTCTCTCCTCCCAAAGGAGCCGGGTGAACGGTTGCCAGGTACAACTCCAGCTGGAGCAGAAAACCCTTGCACCCGGCAGCCGTCCCATTGTACTCCCTCGGGAGCGCGAGCCGAACACCGCTGGGTCCAGATGGTGCTGGCACAGGTGATGGTGTAGGTTGGTACATGGTGGGCGTAGGGGTAGGCAGACCACCCATCTCTCCATCGTTGCCATCACCTGATCCATGGCTGTCCCGAGACGGTGGAGTACGGTGGTGTGATGTAGCACGTGCTCCTCCATGGATGTGGAGGGCGCGTCAGCTCCTGCTGACTCCATTGTGGTGCGGGATTCTGTAACAAATGCCTCTTGATGGAGGGGGGTGTGTGGAATCAGGAGCAGGAGAGCAGATAGGTTCCATTGAAAATCAACAGTTTATTAGGCGGTTCCGAAATCGCAACACAGACACAAAGGAAAACCACACAAATGTCGTATCCACTCCCAGGGAGGGAACGATACACACAGAGGAGATACCTTGACTCCGCTACCTACAAGCAATATGTCCACGGTAAACACATACCGTACTTAAAACAAAACAACACCCGTGGTGCAGGCATGCACCCCTTACATGTACCATACAGCAATAATCCCGCACACAGTCTAACCTGCAGCGGGGAAATATAAACCCACCGAAATCAGAAAAACTAGACACAGGTGTGTAAAACCAGACAGAACTAAATGAAAAGGAAAATGGGATCGGTGGCAGCTAGTAGGCCGGCGACGACGACCGCTGAGCACCGCCCGAACAGGGAGAGGAGCCACCTTCGGTGGAAGTCGTGACACAGCTGTCATCATCGGCAGCTCTATGGTGAGAAACATCTCGGTTCCCAGTGAAAGAACTCTGTGCTACCCAGGAGCACAGGACTTTACAATGCTGCTTCAGACCGTTCTACGACAGATGCTGGGAGCTGATGCTGTCATAGTCCATGTGGGGTCAAACAACAGTAGGAGGGCTAGCTCGGAACTTTTGAAAATGTATTTTAAAGAACTGATTCTAGCATTTAAAGATTCCAAAAAGTGGCCAATCATTTCAGGTCCAGTACCATCGTTGAGCCGCGGGTGTGAAAGATCCAGCAGGCTACTGGCATTACACATCAGGTTAAAAGATTACTGTGGCTCTGTTGAAATCACTTTTATAGATAACTTTGACACCTTCTGGAAACAGAAGATACTCTACATGAATGA
Organism: Salmo salar; assembly: GCF_965601325.2. Classification (NCBI taxonomy): domain Eukaryota; kingdom Metazoa; phylum Chordata; class Actinopteri; order Salmoniformes; family Salmonidae; genus Salmo; species Salmo salar. The sequence goes on along the minus strand of NC_138297.1, from coordinate 38,118,762 downwards.
CGGAGTCAATCCAAATCATCTTGGCTCCTGGACTCTGTTCAAGCATTTCAAGGCTGCGTTGAGACAACGACATTTCAATGACCCAAGACCAGCTCAGTTAACCTGTCTGGGCTAGGGGGCAGTATTTTCACGGCCAGATAAATAACGTACCTAATTTAAACTGGTTACTACTCTTTCCCAGAAACGAGAATATGCATATTATTAGTAGATTTGGATAGAAAACACTCTGAAGTTTCTAAAACTGTTTGAATGGTGTCTGTGTGTATAACAGAACTCATATGGCAGGCAAAAACCAGGAAGTGGCCTGTTTGCGAATTTGTAGTTCTCCCTTTGCTTCTCATACGATTAGTCGTATGTTTGAAATATTGAAATTATTGCATTTTTGAGGTATTTGTATTTCGCGCCACGCGATTCCACTGGCTGTTGAATAGAGTGGGACGCTAACGTCACACCTAGCCCATAGAAGTTAATCCCTACCATTGTGACAATGAGTCGTCATAATGCTGCATCAAATGTACATTATTCCAGAGGTGTTGGCAAACACAATGTAAGTAACTTAATTTATGTCCCCCTAACTGCCCTCAATACCTCTGTTGATCTTACAGCTATTGTATGCAGTAATCATGTGCCTATGAAGCAGAGTAACACTGATGCAGTGTGCCCGGGTAGGAAGTCCACTGTGTGCAACTCACCGTGCACTATCAGCTCCAATATAAATAACATACATGAGCAAGTCTATTTCTGATAAGCTTCCCAGTAAAGCATTAACCTGTTATGGCTAGGGGGCAGTATTTTCACGGCTGGATAAAAAACGTACCCGATTTAATCTGATTATTACTCCTGCCCAGAAACTAGAATATGCATATAATTATTAGCTTTGGATAGAAAACACTCCAAAGTTTCTAAAACTGTTTGAATGGTGTCTGTGAGTATAACAGAACTCATTTGGCAGGCCAAAACCTGAGAAGATTCTGTACAGGAAGTACCCTGTCTGACCATTTCTTGGCCTTCTTTGTCATCTCTATCCATTACAAAGGATCTCTGCTGTTATGTGACACTTCCTACGGCTTCCATGGGCGCTCAGAGCCCGGGAAAAAGCTGAATGACGTAATTCAAAGCTCTGGCTGAAACACACGAGCGCTTTTGCTAAGTGGTCTATCAGAGGACACTGGGCTTATGCGCGTGACCCCGACCGCCCCCGCCTTTGGGATTTTTTCCTCTGTTTGCCGAAAAGGAGATTCCCTGTCGGAATATTATCGCTTTTCTATGAGAAAAATGTCGTAAAAATTGATTTTAAACAGCGGTTGACATGCTTCGAAGTACGGTAATGGAATATTTAGAATTTTATTGTCACGAATTGCGCCATGCGCGCGACACTTCTTTACTATTTCGGATAGTGTCTGGAACGCACGAACAAAACGCTGCTATTCGGATATAACGATGGATTATTTTGGACCAAACCAACATTTGTTATTGAAGTAGCAGTCCTGGGTGTGCATTCTGACGAAGACAACAAAAGGTAATCAAACTTTTATAATAGTAAATATGATTATGGTGAGTGCTAAACTTGCCGGGTGTCTAAATAGCGAGCCCGTGATGCCTGGGCTATGTACTTAGAATATTGCAAAATGTGCTTTCACCAAAAAGCTATTTTAAAATCGGACATATCGAGTGCATAGAGGAGGTCTGTATCTATAATTCTTAAAATAATTGTTATGCTTTTTGTGAACGTTTATCGTGAGTAATTTAGTAAAATGTTAGCGAATTCCCCGGAAGTATGCTAGTTCTGAACGTCACATGCTAATGTAAAAAGCTGGTTTTTGATATAAATATGAACTTGATTGAACAAAACATGCATGTATTGTATAACATAATGTCCTAGGGTTGTCATCTGATGAAGATCATCAAAGGTGAGTGCTGCATTTAGCTGTCTTCTGGGTTTTGGTGACATTATATGCTGGCTTGAAAAATGGGTGTCTGATTATTTCTGGCTTGGTACTCTGCTGACATAATCTAATGTTTTGCTTTCGCTGTAAAGCCTTTTTGAAATCGGACAGTGTGGTTAGATTAACGAGAGTCTTGTCTTTAAAATGCTGTAAAATAGTCATATGTTTGAAAAATGGAAGTTTTCGGATTTTAGAGGAATTTATATTTCGCGCCACACCCATCATTGGATATTGGAGCAGGTGTTCCGCTAGCGGAACGTCTAGATGTAAGAGGTTAAAACAATCGAGCAACCCAGAAAAGTGCTAAAAATAATTTTTACTAGGATTAATTGTCAGGAATTGTAAAAAACGGAGTTTAAATGTATTTGGCTAAGGTGTATGTAATCTTCCGACTTCAACTGTATGTTGCCGAAGAAACAAGGTTCATGAAGTCAATAACTTGCTCGTAACAGATGACATTCATATTCTGACTATCTCTGAAACCCAATTTAGATAATACCTTTGATGATAGAGTGGTAGCAATACATGGTTATAACATCTACAGAAAATACAATAATGCCAATGGGGGTGGTGTTGCAGTCTATATTCAGAACCACATTCCTGTAAAGCTTCGAGGGGATCTCATGTTAAATACTATTGGAGTTGTCATGACGTTGGCCTCTTTTGGTACAGGGGTCCTCCCTGTACCAAAAGAGGCCAACGTCATGACAACTCCAATAGTTGACCCCTCCCTTTTGCACACAATCCACCCTGTGTGTAAAGGGTCGTAAAAACTCTAAAATTCCAGCAGAGTCTCTGGCCACATGGCCCATAGAGAGACACAGGAAATTCTTCCAACTCATAGAATTGGAGAGCCAAGCGACATTTTGTGTTCTGGAGAAGGTATGGAAGATTGGTGAAGAATCCAGCTACGAACTGATCCGCTTGGTACCATTTTGTGATACTCAGAAGAGACAATATAGCCATATTACCATAAAACTGTTTATATAATAGACTCAGTTTAAGACTGCATCATATGGGTGTATGGAATGTATTAATAAGGATAAAGCTTTTGTAAGACATTGAGATGCTATGTACTGATGTAATGTGATAGAATTGTATTTCTGTAACCAAATCTAACTCAGTCATAGGCACGCCCCCAGGGACCCATACAGGACCAGGCGTCATTTGACAAGCTGTTCTATGGGCACTATAAAACACCCCCGGATTTACATTTCTTCAGACCAGGCCTACACTCCGTTGGCTAATAGGTTTTACCTTCCAATTCCTCTACTGAAAGTGAACCATACCACGTGGTTAACTTTTAGACTATCGATACTGACAGAATAAGAACAAGTCTTTGATATTAATTATTAGTCTGCAGCTAAGTAAATTATATCATTGAACGCGAAGACCAACGAACCAACCATTCGATGACGACATTAATGAATGTCGCTCTGAAAGATCCATTCTAACCGAGAGAGAGAGAGAACGCGGACAAAACTCCCCAACAGAGCTACTCTCCAACAAGAATCAGAACGACACACTGAGCGTAAATATATATTGATTGCAATTGTTCCCGAATGAGTAAGCCTTCAATTGTCAATTGTTAATATTAATGAACCCTGTGCAACTTCTCAGCCGACCTTTTATGATCCATTGTTCAACAGGCCGACCTGCCTGTTTAGCCAGTAGGGCACATTCCGATACCAATCCTTTGTGACGATAATGACTGTTTGTATGTTTTTCTGTTAATTACTTAGTGTAGTAAATAAATGATTTTAAGACAATTGATGTATGGATGATTTTAATAAAGACTGGGTTCGTGCAGATACAACAATTTACGACGTTTAGTATGAGACTGGACTAGAGGTAAAATACACCAATTAAACTAGAAGATAATCTGCCTATACTATAATAGAATATAATATTATAGTACAGGAAAGTTATATTAGGAAAATTATAGCTTTGTAATCTGAATATTCTCCTTGGTGCCCTGATCTCCTAGTTAATTACAATTAAACGATTAATCAGTTTAATCGCGTGATAATAATTACAGGGAGCTAATTGATAAACATATCTTCCGTTTAATGGTACCCCAAAGACACGACAGAGTCATAAGGCTACAGGTTCATCTGCCTCACCTAAAGCCCATTATTGTGGGAAGCTGCTATAGACCACCAAGTGCTAACAGTCAGTATCTTTATCAGAACTCAGGATAAGACCCAGATGCAGACAGCTAGAGTCACAGATGTTTATTGACCCAAACAGGGGGCAGGCAAAAAAACAGGTCAAAGGCGGGCAGAGGTACGTAATCCAGGGCAGAGTCAATAAGGTACAGAACAGCAGGCAGGCTCCGTGTTAGGACAGCCAGAGGTTCTTAAACTGGTCAGAGTCAGGCAGGTACAGAACGGCAGGCAGACTCAGGGTTGGGGCAGGCAGAATGGTCAGACCTGGGGAAACAGAACTTGAGAAAGCAGAGAGACAGGAAAACACAATGGTAAGACCTGACAAGGCAAGACGAACTGGCAACAGACAAACTGAAAACACAGGTATAAATACACTGGGGATAATGAGGAAGATGGGAAACACCTGGAGTGAGGTCGAGATGAGCACAAAGACAGGTGAAACAGATCAGGGTGTGACAATCTGGATTATGTGTGAAATGCTTGATAATGTATGTGATATCAACAGAGAAGTGTATTTTCTGGCTGATTTAAATATTGACTGGCTTTCATCAAGCTGCTCACTCAAGAATAACTTCTAACTGTAACTAGTGCCTGCAATTTGCTTTAAAGCTGTATCCAAATCCATAGGCTGTCTTGATCACAATATAGTAGCCATATTTATGAAAACCAAAGTTCCAAAGGCTGGGCCTAATATAGTGTGTAAGAGGTCATACAATAAGTTGTGTAGTGATTCTTATGTTGATGTAAATAATATGTGCTGGTCTGTGGTGTGTAAGGAGGATCAGGGATGAGAGGGAGGAGGTAAAAGGTATGGCAAATAAGTCTGGCAGCCCAACCGATTGGCAAACGTACTGCAAATTGAGAAATAATGTGACTAAACTAAATAAAAAGAAACTATACTATGAAACAGAAATAAATGATATAAAGAATGATAGTTAAACGCCTTAGAGCACCTTAAATTACATTTTGAGAAAAAAAGGCAAACTCGGCTCCATCATTCATTGAATCAAACGGCTCATTCATTACAAAACCCACTGACATTGACAAATATTTTAATGACTTTTTTATTGGCAAGCAAACTTAGGCATAACATACCAGCAATAAACGCTGACACTACACGTCCAAGTATATCTGAACAAATTATGAAAGACAAGCGTTGCACTTTTGAATTCTGTAAAGTAAGTGTGAAGAGGTGAAAAAATTATTGTTGTCTATCAACAATGACAAGCCACCGGGGTCTGACAATCATAGTACCCTCCAAACTAATCATTAAAACAACTATGTTTTCGTCTTTTGAGCTTCTAGTCATGAAATCTATGCAGCCTAATCAATCACTTTTTATAGCTACTGTTTACAGGCCTCCTGGGCCATTTACAGCGTTCTTCACTGAGTTCCCTGAATTCCTATCGGACATTGTAGTCACAGCAGATAATATTCTAATTTTTGGTGACTTTAATATTCACATGGAAAAGTCCACAGACCCACTCCAAAAGGCTTTCGGAGCCATCATCGACTCAGTGGGTTTTGTCCAACATGTCTCTGGACCTACTCACTGCCACAGTCATACTCTGGACCTCGTGGAATAGATGTTGTGGATCTTAATGTTTTTCCTCATAATCCTGGACTATCCGACCACCATTTTATTACGTTTGCAATCACAACAAATAATCTGCTCAGACCCCAACCAAGGAGCATCAAAAGTCATGCTATAAATTCTCAGACAACCCAAAGATTCCTTGATGCCCTTCCAGACTCCCTCTGCCTACCCAAGGACATCAGAGGACAAAAATCATTTAACCACCTAACTGAGGAACTCAATTTAACTTTGCGCAATACCCTAGATGCAGTTGCACCCCTAAAAACGAAAAGCTTTTGTCATAAGAAACTAGCTCCCTGGTATACAGAAAATACACAAGCTCTGAAGCAAGCTTCCAGAAAATTGGAACGGAAATGGCACCACACCAAACTGGAAGTCTTCCGACTAGCTTGGAAAGACAGTACCGTGCAGTATCGAAGAGCCCTCACTGCTACTCGATCATCATATTTTTCCAACTTAATTGAGGAAAATAAGAACAATCCGAAATGTCTTTTTGATACTGTCGCAAAGCTAACTAAAAAGCAGCATTCCCCAAGAGAGGATGGCTTTCACTTCAGCAGTAATAAATTCATGAACTTCTTTGAGGAAAAGATCATGATCATTAGAAAGCAAATTACGGACTCCTCTTTAAATCTGTGTATTCCTCCAAAGCTCCGTTGTCTTGAGTCTGCACAACTCTGCCAGGACCTAGGATCAAGGGAGACACTAAAGTGTTTTAGTACTATATCTCTTGACACAATGATGAAAATAATCATGGCCTCTAAACCTTCAAGCTGCATACTGGACCCTATTCCAACTAACTACTGAAAGAGCTGCTTCCTGTGCTTGGCCCTCCTATGTTCAACATAATAAACAGCTCTCTATCCACCGGATGTGTACCAAACTCACTAAAAGTGGCAGTAATAAAGCCTCTTGAAAAAGCCAAATCTTGACCCAGAAAATATAAAAAACTATCGGCCTATATCGAATCTTCCATTCCTCTCAAACATTTTTGAAAAAGCTGTTGCGCAGCAACTCACTGCCTTCCTGAAGACAAACAATGTATACGAAACACTTCAGTCTGGTTTTAAACCCCATCATAGCACTGAGACTGCACTTGTGAAGTTGGTAAATGACCTTTTAATGGTGTCAGACCGAGGCTCTGCATCTGTCCTCGTGCTCCTAGATCTTAGTGCTGCTTTTGATACCATCGATCACCACATTCTTTTGGAGAGATTGGAAACCCAAATTGGTCTACATGGACAAGTTCTGGCCTGGTTTAGATCTTATCTGTCGGAAAGATATCAGTTTGTCTCTGTGAATGGTTTGTCCTCTGACAAATCAACTGTAAATATCGGTGTTCCTCAAGGTTCCGTTTTAGGACAACTATTGTTTTCACTATATATTTTACCTCTTGGGGATGTAATTTGAAAACATAATGTTACATTTCACTGCTATGCGGATGACACACAGCTGTACATTTCAATGAAACATGGTGAAGCCCCAAAATTGCCCTCGCTAGAAGCCTGTGTTTCAGACATAAGGAAGTGGATGGCTGCAAACCTTCTACTTTTAAACTCAGACAAAACAGAGATGCTTGTTCTAGGTCCCAAGAAACAAAGAGATCTTCTGTTGAATCTGACAATTAATCATGATGGTTGTACAGTCGTCTCAAATAAAACTGTGAAGGACTTCGGCGTTACTCTGGACCCTGATCTCTTTTTTGAAGAACATATCAAGACTGTTTCCATCTACGTAACATTGCAAAAATCAGAAACTTTCTGTCCAAAAATTATGCAGAAAAATTAATCCATGCTTTTGTTACTTCTAGGTTGGACTACTGCAATGCTCTACTTTCCGGCTACCCGGATAAAGCACTAAATAAACTTCAGTTAGTGCTAAATACGGCTGCTAGAATCCTGACTAGAACCAAAAAATGTGATCATATTACTCCAGTGCTAGCCTCCCTACACTGGCTTCCTGTTAAGGCAAGGGCTGATTTCAAAGTTTTACTGCTAACCTACAAAGCATTACATGGGCTTGCTCCTACCTATCTTTACGATTTGGTCCTGCCGTACATACCTACACGTACGCTAGGGTCACAAGACGCAGGCCTCCTAATTGTCCCTAGAATTTCGAAGCAAACAGCTGGAGGCAGGGCTTTCTCCTATAGAGCTCAATTTTTGTGGAATGGTCTGCCTACCGATGTGAGAGATGCAGACTCGGTCTCAACCTTTAAGTCTTTACTGAAGACTCATCTCTTCAGTAGGTCCTATGATTGAGTGTAGTCTGGCCCAGGAGTGTGAAGGTGAACGGAAAGGCTCTGGAGCAACGAACCGCCCTTCCTGTCTCTGCCTGGCCGGTTCCCCTCTCTCCACTGGGATTCTCTGCCTCTAACCCTATTACAGGGGCTGAGTCACTGGCTTATTGGTGTTCTTCCATGCCGTCCCTAGGAGGGGTGCGTCACTTGAGTGGGTTGAGTCACTGACGTGGTCTTCCTGTCTGGGTTGGCGCCCCCCCTTGGGTTGTGCCGTGGCGGAGATCTTTGTGGGCTACACTCGGCCTTGTCTCAGGATGGTAAGTTGGTGGTTGAACGTATCCCTCTAGTGGTGTGGGGGCTGTGCTTTGGCAAAGTGGGTGGGGTTATATCCTTCCTGTTTGGCCCTGTCTGGGGGTATCATCGGATGGGGCCACAGTGTCTCCTGACCCCTCCTGTCTCAGCCTCCAGTATTTATGCTGCAGTAGTTTATGTGTCGGGGGGCTAGGGTCAGTCTGTTATATCTGGAGTACTTCTCCTGTCTTATCCGGTGTCCTGTGTGAATTTAAGTATGCTCTCTCTAATTCTCTCTTTCTTTCTTTCTTTCTTTCTTTCTTTCTTTCTTTCTTTCTTTCTTTCTTTCTTTCTTTCTTTCTTTCTTTCTTTCTCTCTCTCTGAGGACCTGAGCCCTAGGACCATGCCTCAGGACTACCTGGCATGATGACTCCTTGCTGTCCCCAGTCCACCTGGCCATGCTGCTGCTCCAGTTTCAACTGTTCTGCCTGCGGCTATGGAACCCTGACCTGTTCACCTGACCTGCTACCTGTCCCAGACCTGCTGTTTTCAACTCTCTACAGACAGCTGGAGCGGTAGAGATGCTCTCAATGATCGGCTATGAAAAGCCAAGTGACATTTACCCTTGAGGTGCTGACTTGTTGCACCCTCGACAACTACTGTGATTATTATTATTTGACCATGCTGGTCATTTATGAACATTTGAACATCTTGGCCATGTTCTGTTATAATCTCCACCCGGCACAGCCAGAAGAGGACTGGCCACCCCTCATAGCCTGGTTCCTCTCTAGGTTTCTTCCTAGGTTTTGGCTTTTCTAGGGAGTTTTTCCTAGTCACCGTGCTTCTACGCCTGCATTGCTGTTTGTGGTTTTAGGCTGGGTTTCTGTACAGCACTTTGAGATATCAGCTGATGTAAGAAGGGCTATATAAATACATTTGATTTGATTTTGATTTGGTGCGGTCTGCCCAACGCATTACCGGGGGCAAACCACCCGCCATCCAGGACACCTACAGCATCTGATGTCACAGGAAGGCCAAAAAGATCATCAAGGACATCAACCACCCAAGCCACTGCCCGTTCACCCCGCTTTTCATCCAGAAGGCGAGGTCAGTACAGGTGCATCAAAGCTGGGAGATAGAGACTGAAAAACAGCTTCTATCTCAAGGCCATCAGACTATTAAACAGCCATCATTAGCACATTAGAGGCTGCTGCCTATAGGCATAGACTAGACTTCACTGGCCACTTTAACCTCTCTAGGGTCGGCGGGACGAAATCGTCCCACCTACTCAACAGCCAGTTGAATCCCGTGGCGCGTTATTCAAATACCTTAGAAATGCTATTACTTCAATTTCTCAAACATATGACTATTTTACACCATTTTAAAGACAAGACTCTCGTTAATCCAACCACACTGTCCGATTTCAAAAAGGCTTTACAACGAAAGCAAAACATTAGATTATGTCAGCAGAGTACCCAGCCAGAAATAATCACACAACCCAAACCACAGCTAAATGCAGCACTAACCTTTGATGATCTTCATCAGATGACAACCATAGGACATTATGTTATACAATACATGCATGTTTTGTTCAATCAAGTTCATGTTTATATCAAAAAACAGCTTTTTACATTAGCATGTGACGTTCAGAACTAGCAAACTTCCGGTGAATTTACTAAATTACTCACGATAAACGTTCACAAAAAACATAACAATTATTTAAAGAATTATAGATACAGAACTCCTCTATGCACTCGCTATGTCGGTGAAAGCACATTTTGCAATATTCTTAGTAGATAGCCCGGCATCACAGGGCTAGCTATTTAGACACCCACCAAGTTTAGCACTCACCTAAATCAGATTTACTATAAGAAAAATGTTATTACCTTTGCTGTCTTCATCAGAATGCACTCCCAGGACTTCTACTTCAATAACAAATGTTGGTTTGGATCAAAATAATCCATAGTTATGTTCAAATATCCTCTGTTTTGTTCGTGCGTTCAAGACACTATCCGAATGGTAAAGAAGGGTGACGCGCACGACGCATTTCGAAATATTCCATTACCGTACTTCGAAGCATGTCAACCGCTGTTTAAAATACATTTTTATGCAATTTTTCTCGTAAAAAAGTGATAATATTCCGACCGGGAATCTGTGTTTAGGTTCAAAGACGAAAGAAAATAAAAACATGGGATCCCCTCGTGCACGCGCCTCAGCCCATTGTCCTCTGATAGAGCACTTGCCAAAAGCACTAATGTGTTTCAGCCTGGGGCTGGAATTACATCATTCAGCTTTTTCTTTTTGAAAAGGGTAAGGTGCCTAGACAGCTGCCCTGGGGAATTCCTGATTCTACCTGAAATATGTTGGAGAGGCTTCCATTAAAGAAAATGTTCTGTTAGACAGGTAACTCTTTATCCACAATACAGCAGGGGGTGTAAAGCCATGACACATACGTTTTTCCAGCAGGAGACTATGATCAATAATGTCAAAAGCCACACTGAAGTCTAACAAAACAGCTCCCACAATCTTTTTATCATCAATTTCTCTCAGCCAATCATCAGTCATTTGTGTAAGTGCTGTGCTTGTTGAATGTCCTTCCCTTTAAGCATGCTGAAAGTATGTTGTCAATTTGTTTACCGTAAAATAGCATTGTATCTGGTCAAACACAATTTTTTACAAAAGTTTACAAAGGGTTGGTAACAGGCTGATTGGTAGGGTATTTGAGCCAGCAAAGGGGACTTTACTATTCTTGGGTAGCGGAATGACTTTTGCTCCCCTCCAAGCCTGAGGGCACACACTTTATAGTAGGCTTAAATTGAAGATGTGGCAAATAGGAGTGGCAATATCATCCGCTATTACCCTCAGAAATTTTCCATCCAAATGAAATCCAATTGTATTGGTCACATACACGTGATTAGCAGACGTTTTTGTGGGTTTAGCTAAATGCTTGTGCTTCTAGCTCCGACAGTGCAGTAATATCTAACAAGTAATATCTAACAAATTACACAACAAATACACAATACACACCAATACACACAAATCTAAGTAGGAATGAATTAAGACTATATACATATGGAAGAGCGATGTCAGAGCAGAACGGACTATGATAGGGTCGAATAGTATAGAATACAGTGTATACATATGTCATGACGTTGGCCTCTTTTGGTACAGGGAGGACAGTTGACCCCCTCCCTTTTGCAAAACCACCCCCTACCTTTCCCCCAATCCACCCTGTGTGTAAAGGGTCGTAAAAACTCTAAAATTCCAGGAGAGTCTCTGGCCACATGGCCCATAGAGAGACACAGGAAATTCTTCCAACTCATAGAATTGGAGAGCCAAGCGACATTTTATGTTCTGGAGAAGGTATGGAAGATTGGTAAAGAATCCAGCTACGAACTGATCCGCTTGGTACAATTTTGTGATACTCAGAAGAGACAATATAGCCATATTACCATAAAACTGTTTATATAATAGCATCATAATGGTTGTATGGAATGTATTAATAAGGATAAAGCTTTTGTAAGACATTGAGATGCTATGTACTGATGTAATGTGATAGAATTGTATTTCTGTAACCAAATCTAACTCAGTCATAGGCACGCCCCCAGGGACCCATACAGGACCAGGCGTCATTTGACAAGCCTGTTCTATGGGCACTATAAAACACCCCCTGATTTACATTTCTTCAGACCAGGCCTACACTCCGTTGGCTAATAGGTTTTACCTTCCAATTCCTCTACTGAAAGTGAACCATACCACGTGGTTAACTTTTAGACGATTGATACAGACAGAATAAGAACAAGTCTTTGATATTAATTATTAGTCTGCAGCTAAGTAAATTATATCATCGAACGTGAAGACCAACGAAACAACCATTCTATGACGACATTAATGAATGTCGCTCTGAAAGATCCATTCTAACCGAGAGAGAGAGAGAGAGAGAGAGAACGCGGACAAAACTCCCCAACAGAACAGAACTCTCGAACAAGGATCACGACGACACACTGAGCGTAAATATATATTGATTGCAATTGTTCCCGAATGAGTGAGCCTTCAATTGTCAATTGTTAATATTAATGAACTCTGTGCAACTTCTCAGCGGACCGTTTATGACCCATTGTTCAACAGGCCGACCTGCCTGTTTAGCCCACAAGGGCACATTCCTCTACCAATCCTTTGTGACGATAATTACTGTTTGTATGTTTTTCTGTTAATTACTTAGTGTAGTAAATAAATGATTTTAAAACAATTGATGTATGGATGATTTTAGTAAAGACTGGGTTCGTGCAGATACAACAATTTACGACGTTTGGAATGAGACTGGACTAGAGGTAAAATACACCATTTAAACAAGAAGATAATCGGCCTATACTATAATAGAATAGAATATTATAGTACAGGAAAGTTATATTAGGAAAATTATAGCTTTGTAATCTGAATATTCTCCTTGGTGCCCCGATCTCCTAGTTAATTACAATTAAACGATTAATCAGTTTAATCGCGTGATAATAATTACAGGGAGCTAATTGATAAACATATCTTCAGTATAATGGTACCCCAAAGACACGACACATATGAGATGAGAAATGCAATATATGTAAACATTATTAAGTGAATGACATACCATAGAATAATATATAAAACAGTATATACATATGAGATGAGTAATGCCAGATATGTAAACATTATTAAAGTGACTAGTGTTCCATTTATTAACCTGTTGGGGATAGGGGGCAGTATTTTCACGGCCGGATAAAAAACGTACCCGATTTAATCTGGTTATTACTCCTGCCCAGAAACTAGAATATGCATATAATTGTTTGATTTGGATAGAAAACACCCTAAAGTTTCTAAAACTGTTTGAATGGTGTCTGTGAGTATAACAGAACTCCTATGGCAGGCCAAAACCTGAGAAGATTCTAAACAGGAAGTGCCCTCTCTGACCATTTCTTGGCCTTCTATAGCCTCTTTATCGAAAACAGAGGCTCTCTGCTGTAACATGACATTTTCTAAGACTCCCATAGGCTCTCAGAAGGCGCCAGAACGTTGAATGATGACTCTGCAGTCCCTGGTTTGAAAAACAGTAGCGCATTTGGATAGTGGTCGATCTGAGAACAATGAAACGGGTGCGCGCGTGCACGTGAAGAGTCCATTTTACATTTTCAGTCTTTGAACGAAAACAACGTCGCCCGGTCGGAATATTATCGCTATTTTACAAGAAAAATCACATAAAAATTTATTTTAAACAGCGTTTGACATGCTTCGAAGTACGGTAATGGAATATTTTGACATTTATTTGTCACGATACGCGCCGGCACGTCACCCTTCGGATAGTGTCTTGAACACAAGAACAAACGCAGCTATTTGGATATAACTATGGATTATTTGGAACCAAACCAACATTTGTTGTTGAAGTAGAAGTCCTGGGAGTGCATTCTGACGAAGAACAGCAAAGGTAATCCCATTTTTTTTATAGTAAATCTGAGTTTGGTGAGTACCAAAGATGGTGGGTGTCAAAAATAGCTAGCCATGATGGCCGGGCTATCTACTCAGAATATTGCAAAATGTGCTTTCACCGAAAAGCTATTTTAAAATCGGACATAGCGGTTGCATAAAGGAGTTCTGTATCTATAATTCTTAAAATAATTGTTATGTTTTTTGTGAACGTTTATCGTGAGTAATTTAGTAAATTCACCGGAAGTTTCGGTGGGTATGCTAGTTCTGAACGTCACATGCTAATGTAAAAAGCTGTTTTTTTTTATATAAATATGAACTTGATTGAACAAAACATGCATGTATTGTATAACATAATGTCCTAGGAGTGTCATCTGATGAAGATCATCAAAGGTTAGTGCTGCATTTAGCTGTGATTTTGGTTTTTGTGACATTATATGCTAGCTTGAAAAATGGGTGTCTGATTATTTCTGGCTGGGTACTCTCCTGACATAATCTAATGTTTTTCTTTCGTTGTAAAGCCTTTTTGAAATCGGACAATGTGGTTAGATAAAGGAGAGTCTTGTCTTTAAAATGGTGTAAAATAGTCATATGTTTGAAAAATGGAAGTTTTGGGATTTTTGAGGAGTTTGTAATTCGCGCCACGCCCTATCATTGGATATTGGAGCGGTGTTCCACTAGCGGAACATCTAGATGTAAGAGGTTAAACTAATAGCACACATCTCGTACACCCATGCATACCCCACAAGACATGCCACATGAGGTCTCTTCACAATCCCCAAGTACAGAACAGACTATGGGAGGCGCACAGTACTACATAGAGCCATGACTACATGGAACTCTATTCCACATCAGGTAACTGATGCAAGCAGTAGAATCAAATTGAAAAAATATATACAAATACACCTTATGGAACAGAGGGTACTGTGAAGAGACACACAGAGGTACAGACACATGCATACGCACACAAACGCTAGCACACGCACTCTACACACACGTACATTGTAATATTCTTGTGGTATTATACATTTTGTATTGTAGATAAAGTGCATTCGGAAAGTATTCAGACCAACTGACTTTTTCCACATTTTGTTACGTTACATGTTACGTAAAATACATGTTTTCCTCATCAATCTACACACAATACCCCATAATGAAAAAGTGGAAAAAGGTTTTTTGAAAGTTTTGCTAATTTATAAAAAATAAAAACAGAAATGCCTGATTTACAAAAGTATGCAGACCCTTTGCTATGACGCTCAAAATTGAGCTCAGGTAGATCCTGTTTAATTTCATCATCCTTGTTTCTACAACTTAATTGGAGTCCATCTGTGGTAAATACAATTTATTCGACATGGTTTGGAAAGGCACACATCTGTCAAAGGAATTGTCCGTAGAGCTCAGAGACAGGATTGTGTCGAGGCACAGATCTGGGGAAGGGTACCAAAACAATTATGCAGCATTGAAGGTCACCAAGAACACATGGCCTCCATAATTCTTAAATGGAAAAAATGTGGAACCACCAAGACTCTTCCTAGAGCTCGCTGCCCAGCCAAACTGAGCAATTGGCTTAGAAGGGCCTTGGTCAAGGAGTTGACCAAGAATCTAATGGTCACTCAAACAGAGCTCCAGAGTTCCTCTGTGGAGATGGGAGAGCCTTCCAAAAGGACAAACATCTCTGCAGCACTCAGTAAAAGGGAAAGATTAACAGAGCAAAGGACAGAGAGATCCTTGATGAAAACCTGCTCCAGAGCGTTCAGGAACTCAGACTGGGGCAAAGGTTCACCTTCCAACAGGACAACAACCCTAAGCACACAGCCAAGACAATGCAGAAGTGGCTTCAGGACAAGTCTCTGAATGTCCTTGAGTAACCCAGACAGAGCCCAGACTTGAACCCGATCAGTCATCTCTGGAGAGACCTGAAAGTAGCTGTGGAGTGACACTCCCCATCCAACCTGACAGAGCTTGACAGGATCTGCAGAGAAGAATGGGAGAAACTTCCCAAATATAGGGGTCTGGATACTTTCTGAATGCACTGTAGATAAGTGAGAATGCACTGATGTATTATCTTATTATGAAGTCATTTTTTATTCATATCAACCATGACAAAAACGTGACTGGTGATGCAAAGCACTTCCGCATTGTCTCTGTACTGCTGTACTGTTTGTTGCTACTTGCTAAACTTTTTGTATGTTTACTCTTATTATTAATAACTCTGTTTTTAACAAGTTTACCAACATCTTAGTTGTGTCCTCACATTACTTTGTTAACCTGTATGGGCTAGGGGGCAGTATTTTCACGGCCGGATAAAAAACGTACCCGATTTAAACTGGTTACTACTCTTTCCCAGAAACGAGAATATGCATATTATTAGTAGATTTGGATAGAAAACACTCTGAGTTTCTAAAACTGTTTGATTGGTGTCTGTGAATATAACGGAACTCATATGGCAAGCCAAAACCTGAGAAGATTCCAAGCAGGAAGTGGCTTGTCTGCGAATTTGTAGTTCTTCTTTCTAGTCCCTTTCGAAACTACAGTATCCCTGGGGTTACGTTGCACTTTCTAAGGCTTCCATTGGCTCTCTAAAGCCTTCAGAACGTGGATTGAGGTGTCTCCTGTCTCTGGGCAGAGTATAGTAGCTCAGTTTGTCAGTGGTCTGCCTGGTGACTAAGAGACTGGATATGCGTGTTCACGCGACCATGCTGTTTTTTCTTTTCCTTTTTGAATGAATACACTATTGTCCGGTTGGAATATTATCGCTATTTTACGAGAAAAATACCACAAAAATTGAATTTAAACAGCGTTTGACATGCTTCTAAGTACGGTAATGGAACATTTTGAATTTTTTGGTCTCGAAATGCGCTCGCGCGTTACCTTTTGGATAGTGACCTGAACGCATTTGGACATAACTATGGATTATTTGGAACAAAAACAACATTTCTTGTGGAAGTAGCAGTCCTGGGAGTACATTCTGACAAAGAACAGCAAAGGTAATACAATTTTTCTAATACTTATTCTGAGTTTAGTGTGCCCCGAAGTTGGCGGGTGTCAAAATAGCTAGCCGTGATGGCTGAGCTATGTACTCAGAATATTGCAAAATGTGCTTTCGCTGAAAAGCTATTTTAAAATCTGACATAGCGATTGCATAAAGGAGTTCTGTTTCTATAATTCTTAAAATAATTGTTATGTATTTTGTCAACGTTTATGATGAGTAATTTAGTAAATTCACTGGAAGTTTTGGGTGGTAATGCTAGTTCTGAACATCACATGCCAATGTAAAAAGCTGTTTTTGGATATAAATATGAACTTGATTGAACAAAACATGCATGTACTGTATAACATAATGTCCTAGGAGTGTCATCTGATGAAAATCATCAAAGGTTAGTGCTTCATTTAGCAGTGTTTTGGGTTTATGTGACATATATGCTTGCTTGGAAAATGCGTGATTATTTGTGGCTATGTACTCTCCTAACATAATCTAATGTTTTGCTTTCGCTGTAAAGTCTTTTTGAAATCGGACAATGTGGTTAGATTAACGAGAGTCTTGTCTTTAAAATGGTGTAAAATAGTCGTATGCTTGAAAAATTTAAATTATTGCATTTTTGAGGTTTTGTATTTCGTGCCATGCTATTCCACTGGCTGTTGAATACAGTGGGACGGTGACGTCCCACCTTGCCCATAGAGGTTAATTCAATTGTTTCACCTCGGCCTCTTAATCTGGACATGGATTTGCAGGACCTCCTCTGGCCCGTAAAAGCTAAGTAACATTATGCCTTCTCATTGCAGTCGCTGTACTCATATGCAGGAAAGTATCACCTTATGGAGAGGATAGCTGAGTTGCAAGCTCGGCTTCAGACGCAATCGTTAGGCAAGGGCAATTTAAGTGTAGTAAGGGAATACCCTGAAATTGACAAAAATGAATGGGATCTTATTGGCACCATACGAAACATATACACAATATATAATACCACTCAATTGGACGCCGTTTCATTCAAAACACATTGCAAATGCCAAATGACAAGTGTCACACAGGAAAAATCCAATAGATGGCGAGCATGCTCCACCGTAAATTTTCATATTGCAAACGCACATCAAGTCAAGACCCAAGGGTCCAATTTTGAAAATGAGAAAAAAAAATCAAAAACTTATCACCCCCTTAAAAAAGTCCTTTCTGGACCGTTTTTCGAAATTCTTTCCATTTTTTTTCAATTATACATGTATATGATCTGTATGAACATACTTTTGTCATATTTTTTTGTCATTATTTGTTTTACTTGTGCATAAGGCATATGTTTTGTCCATTTGCAATATGATTTCATAGCAAGTCAAAAGTCGAAGCCAAAAGTCAGTGAACCATTGCCAAATGCCATAAGAAATGTCCAAATGCAATATAAAAGTATTGAAAGTGCCAAATCAGGATGTTATGTCCATTTGCCATGTAAGGACCGTACATTGGCAATAAGCACTTTCTCACTAACCATACAGCTGGTGCAAATGAGTTCCCTCCATGTATGTGCGATCATAGGAAGTCAGTTTCCAAACCCAAAAGTCAGTAAACCATGTCCAAATGGCATTTATACTGCCCAAATGATATTTAGCACTATGTTAAGCCATGAATCAAACTAGATGGTCTATTTGTCATGAATGATAAGGGAGAAGTGGGACGCTGTTTTTTTTTACGACTTTTTGAAAAACGTCCAAAATGACCACGGGCATGGGTGAGGGGTGCTCCCTACCCAACCGTAGACCCCTTGCTCCACCCTAAAGCCATTTAAACCATTTTAAAAATGTTCTCCTGGTACCCCATTCCAATCACCAGGTGCACGGCTGTCCATTTGCAATATGTTTCAATGGGCATTTACCATCATGAATTTGACATGCTCAAAAATACTGCAGAAATGCGAAATTGACTGGCCCGATGAACTCGGGATGGCCGAGCAGTGATAGTGGTTCCTCTCCATCACTCGTTGTGTTGATTTCATCATGTCCATTTGGTGATGTTTTTTCACTGTTGAATCTTATTGCAAATGTACTATCCATTTGCAATATGTTTCAATGGGCATTTACCATCACGAATTTGACATGCTCAAAAATACTGCAGAAATGCAAAATTGACTGGCCCGATGAACTCGGGATGGCCGGGCAGTGATAGTGGTTCCTCTCCATCGCTCGATGGTGACATGAGAGACGTGGGACTCTGACATTTTTTAACGATTTCTTGAAAAAAATCCAAAATGACCAGGGGCGCCCCCTATTGGATGGGCATGAGTGGGGGGTGCTCCCTACACAACCGTCAACCCCTTGCATCCCCTAAAGACCTTACAAAACCATTTTGAAAATGTTCTCCTGGTAACCCGTTCCAATCACCAGGCGCACGGCTGTCCATTTGCAATATGTTTCAATGGGCATTTACCATCACCAATTTGACATGCTCAAAAATACTGCAGGAATGCGAAATTGACTATTGACTAATTGACTAGATGAACTCGGGATGCCCGGGCAGTGACTCTGGTTCCTCTCAATCGCTCGTTGGTGTTGATTTCAAAATGTCAATTTGGTGATGGTCTATCACTGTTTAAACATATTGCAAATGGACAAAAGTCAGCGAGCAAGTCACCGACCATCAGTCATTAGATATCATTCTGACACCAAACTGACACCACACCCACTTTTCCAACTCGTTTAGAAGCCAACTATCACATACTTCAGAGCAGGCCCAGAATTCACAGCGCCTTCTGTTTAACCTCTATGGGCTAGGTGGGACGCTTGCGTCCCACCTACGTAAAAGACACTGCCAGCCTGTGGCGCGATTTTCAAAACCTTAAAAATCCTATTACTTCAATTTCACAAACATATGACTATTTTACAGCTATTTAAAGACAAGACTCTCGTTAATCTAACCACACTGTCCGATTTCAAAAAGGCTTTACAACTAAAGCAAAACATTAGATTATGTCAGCAGAGTACCAAGCCAGAAATAATCAGACACCCATTTTTCAAGCCAGCATATAATGTCACCAAAACCCAGAAGACAGCTAAATGCAGCACTCACCTTTGATGATCTTCATCAGATGACAACCCTAGGACATTATGTTATACAATACATGCATGTTTTGTTCAATCAAGTTCATATTTATATCAAAAACCAGCTTTTTACATTAGCATGTGACGTTCAGAACTAGCATACCCCCCGCAAACTTCCGGGGAATTCGCTAACATTTTACTAAATTACTCACGATAAACGTTCACAAAAAGCATAACAATTATTTTAAGAATTATAGATACAGAACTCCTTTATGCAATCGCGGTGTCCGATTTTAAAATAGCTTTTCGGTGAAAGCACATTTTGCAATATTCTGAGTAGATAGCTCGCCATCACGGGCTAGCTATTTTGACACCCACCAAGTTTGGTACTCACCAAACTCAGATTTAATATAAGAAAAATTTGATTACCTTTCATGTTCTTCGTCAGAATGCACTCCCAGGACTGCTACTTCAATAACAAATGTTGGTTTGGTTCAAAATAATCCATTGTTATATCCAAATAGCGGCGTTTTGTTCGTGCGTTCAAGACACTATCCGAAGTGTAAATAAGGCTCACGAGCATGGCGCATTTCGTGACAAAAGATTTCTAAATATTCCATTACCGTACTTCGAAGCATGTCAACCGCTGTTTAAAATCAATTTTTATGCAATTTTTCTCGTAAAAAAGCGATAATATTCCGACCGGGAATCTGCGTTTAGGTAAAAAGACGAAAGAAAATAAAGCATGGGGTCGACTCGGGCACGAGCCTGAGTCTCACAGTACTGTGACCAGCCACTATCCAAACGCGCTACTTTTTTTCAGCCAGAGCCTGCAAAGCTACGATTCAGCTTTTTGCCGCCTTCTGAGAGCCCATGGGAGCCGTAGGAAGTGTCACGTAACAGCAGAGATCCCCTGTAATGGATAGAGATAATCAAGAAGGCCAAGAAATTGTCAGACAGGGCACTTCCTGCATGGAATCTTCTCAGGTTTTTGCCTGCCATATGAGTTCTGTTATACTCACAGACACCATTCAAACAGTTTTAGAAACTTTAGGGTGTTTTCTATCCAAAGCCAATAATTATATGCATATTCTAGTTTCTGGGCAGGAGTAATAATCAGATTAAATCGGGTACGTTTTTTTTATCCGTACGTGAAAATACTGCCCCCTAGCCATAACAGGTTAATCAGAATGCACTCCCAGGAATCCCAGGTCCACAATAAATGTTTGTTTTGTTCGATAAAGTCCATCATTTATGTCCAAATACCTCCTTTTGTTTGCACGTTCAGTCCACTACTCCAAATGCAGGAAGCACGTGCAAATGTCATGACGAAAAGTCAAAAAAAGTTCTATTTACGTTCGTAGCAATATGTCAAATGATGTATAGCATCAATCTTTAGGACGTTTTTTGCATAAATCTTCAGTAATATTCCAACCGGACAAATCCAAATGTCTTCAGAAAAGAAAAGGAACACAGCTAGCTCATGTGAGTGCGCGTGCCTCTGAGCTCATGTCATTTTCTCTCTCATCTACTTCATGGCCCTCTTGTTCACTCCATATTTACAGTTGAAGCATGAAATAACGTTCTAAAGACTGTTGACATCTAGTGGAAGCCTTTGGAAGTGCAAAATGAACCCTAAGTCACTGTATACTGGATAGGGAATCAATTGAAAAACTACAAACCTCAGATTTCCACACTTCCTGGTTGGATTTTTCTCAGGTTTTTGCCTGCCATATGACTTCTGTTATACTCACAGACATCATTCAAACAGTTTTAGAAACATCAGAGTGTTTTCTATCCACATCTACTAATAATATGCATATCCTTCCCTCTGAGCCTGAGTAGCAGGCAGTTTAATTTGGGCACGCCTTTCATCCGGACGTCAAAATACTGCCCCCTACCCTAGAGAAGTTAACTTCTTATGGGCAGGAAGGATGGTAGCATCCCACCTGGCCAACATCCGGTGAAATTGCAGAGCGCCAAATTCAAACTACAGAATTATAAATATTTCACTTTCATAAAATCACAAGTGTAACACATCAAAATAAAGCTTAACTTCTTGTTAATCCAGCCGCTGTGTCAGATTTCAAAAAGGCTTTACGGCGAAAGCACACCATGCGATTATTTGAGGACAGCGCCCCGCATACAAAAGCATGAAAAACATATTTCAACCAGGCAGGTGCGCCACGAAAGTCAGAAATAGTGATATAATAAATGCCTTACCTTTGATGATCTTCTTCTGTTGGCACTCCAAAAGGTCCCAGATACATCACAAATGGTCCTTTTGTTTGATAATGTCCTTCTTTATATCCATAAACTCAGTTTATCTGGAATGCTTCAGTCAGTAATCCACCCAGTTTCCCTCAATTAAAATGCATACAAAATGAATCCCAAACGTTACTCTTAAACTTTTCCAAACAAGTCAAACAACGTTTATAATCAAACTTTAGGTACCTTAATACGTAAATAAACAATAAAATTTAAGATGGAGAATCGTTATTGTCTTTACTGGAGAAAAATAGCAAAGAACGCACTCTCTTCCACGTGCTTGGAAACACCACAGCCAAAATGGGAGCCAACTAGAAAAACAATTTCTGGCTCATTTTTCCAAAAACCAGCATGAAACTCTTTCTAAAGACTATTGACATCTAGTGGAAGACCTAGGAACTGCAATCTGGGAGGATTTAGCCTTATAATAAAAGTGACAGCCATTGAAAACAGTGATAGGCTGAAAATTTTTTGGAGGGGGATGGTTTGTCCTCGGGGTTTCACCTGCCATATCAGTTCTGTTATACTCACAGACATTATTTAAAGTTTTAGAAATTTCAGAGTGTTTTCTATCCAAATCTACCAATTATATGCATATCCTAGCTTCTGGGCCTGAGTAACAGGCAGTTTACTTTGGGCACGCTGTTCATCTGGACGTGAAAATACTGCCCCCTACCCAAGAGAGGTTAATCTTGTCCAGATGGGATTAGGGCAGTTTGTAGTGCGATGGCGATTGCATCGTCTATGGATCTATTCGGGCGGTAAGCAAATTGAAGAGGGTCTAGGGTGTCAGGTAAGGTAGAGGTCATATGATGCTTAACTAGCCTCTCAAAGCACTTCATGATGACAGAAGTGAGTGCTATGGGGCGATAGTCATTTAGTTCAGTTACCTTTGCTTTCTTGGGTACAGGAACAATGGTGGACATCTTGAAGAAAGTGGGGACAGCCGACTGGGATAGGGAGAGATTGAATATGTCCGTAAACACTCCAGCCAGCTGGTCTGCGCATGCTCTGAGGACGCGACTAGGGATGCCGTCTGGGCCAGCAGCCTTGCGAGGGTTAACACGCTTAAATGTCTTAATCACATCGGCCACGGAGAAGCAGAGCCCACAGTCCTTGGTAGCGGGTTGCGTCGGTGGCACTGTGTTATCCTCAAAGCGGGCAAAGAAGGTGTTTAACTTGTCCGGAAACAAGACTTCGGTGTCTGCGATGTGGCTGGATTTCCCTTTGTAGTCCGTGATTGTCTTCAGATGCTGCCAAAAACATCTTGTGCCTGAGCTGTTGAATTGCGACTCAACTTTGTCTCTGTTCTGACATTTTGTCCTGTTTGATTGCCTTACGGAGGGATTAACTACACTGTTTGTGTTCTGCCATATTCCCAGTCCCCTTGCCATGGTTAAATTTGGTGGTCCGTACTCTCAGTTTTGCGCAAATGCTTTCATATATCCCCGGTGTCTGGTTTGCATAGGTTTTAAATAGTCACAGTGTATTTATACATCTCATATACACTTCCTGATGAACTCAGTCATCGTATCCGTGTATTTGTCGATGTTATTCTGAGGCTACCCGGAACATATCCCAGTCGACGTTGCCTTTAAAGAGAGAATACTGTTAAATCAAATCAAATCAAATTTTATTGGTCACATACACATGGTTAGCAGATGTTAATGCGAGTGTAGCGAAATGCTTGTGCTTCTAGTTCCGACCATGCAGTAATATCTAACAAGTAATCTAACAATTTCACAACAGCTACCTTATACACACAAGTGTAAAGGAATGAAAAAGAATATGTACATATAAATATATGGATGAGCGATGGCCGAACGGCATAGGCAAGATACAGTAGATGGTATAGAGTACAGTATTTACATATGAGATATCATCACTGATGATCTGAAATGGTCCACCCACACAGTCAGTTTGCTGAAGAAGGCGCGACAGTTCATTTACAATCTCAGAAGGCTGAAGAAATTTGGCCTGGCCCCTAAGACCCTCACACACTTTTACAGATGCACATTTGAGAGCATCCTGTCGGGATGTATGACCGCCTGGTACGGCAACTACACCGCCCTCAACCACAAGGCTCTCCAGAGGGTGGTGTGGTATGCCCAACGCATTACCGGGAGCAAACTACCTACCCTCCAGGACATCTACAGCTCCCGATGTCACAGGAAGGCGAGGTAAGTACAGGTGCATCAAAACTGGAACAGAGAGACTGAAAAACAACTTCTATCTCAAGACCATCAGACTGTTAAATAGCCATCACTAGCCAATTTCCATCCGTTTAAGCAATCATGCACCTTAGAGGCTGCTGCCCTATATACATAGACTTGGAATCACTGGTCACTTTAATAATGGAACACTAGTCACTTTAATAATGTTTACATACTACTTTACTCATCTCATATGTATATACTGTATTCTATTCTACTGTATTTTAGTCAATGCCACTCCGACATTGCTCAATCTAATATTTACATATTTCTTAATTCCATTCTTTTACTTTTAGATTTGTGTGTATTGTTGTGAATTCTTAGAGACTACTGCACTGTTGGAGCTAGGAACACAAGCATTTCGCTACAATCCATAATAACATCTGCTAATAACATAACATTTGATTTGATTTATGTGATAACAATGGCAACGGCGTGATGGAGGTGCAACTCATGAATATGCTTTTGATCAAAATCAACACAGGTAGTGTGAGAGTTTAGTGACCAGCCGGAGGAAGAGGACACGACAGCACCCTCCTCACGGGATAGGTACTCAGTGTAAAGCCAATTAGTACACAGCTGGGCCCACTAATTGCTTTGTGTCTTCCATACATGAAGGGAACGATTTGGCATTTCCCATATAATTGATGAGGATTTCCATATGGCAAATGTACGGTCCCTTACTAGATGTCCGCAAGTGTTATTAAAATAGGCCGATGGCCTTGGGTCGTGTGCCAGGGCCCGCTCTTCTGGGAAGTCATCAAATGAAGTCTCTCGGACATTTGGTTTCCAATTTATAAAATGTTTATAAAAAAATCATTTTTCTGCTGTACCGGAAAATTCCACCAGATGGCGACTGGCTGCTTATTGCAAATGGACAAAACATCACCAAATGGACATGGCCATTTCTCCTAAACGGAAAAGACTTCAAAGACAAACCTCGGTGAGCACAGGTTTGGTGAAATAGGCTTTTAGCCCAGAAACAAGATGGCATTAAAGCCTCAACGCTTTTTGAGTTAAGGCCCATTTTCTGGGATTAAAGGTCAGAAACGGTAATAGAGCGCTAATTTGACCGCTTCACATCAAAGTACATGAACCTACGGTGTAAGGAAAAAAAATAACCAGTCATTTATCCATTGTAATTTACGAGAAATTGTACAATGTACAATTGGTGATGGTAAATGCCCATTGCAAGATATTGCAAATAGACAGCCGTGCACCTGGTAATCTGAACGGGTTACCATGAGCACATTTTCTTTATGCCTTTAGGGGGGTGCAAGGGGTCCATGGCTGGGTAGGGAGTACCCCCCACCCACGCCCTGGTCATTTTGGACATTTTTCAAAAAATCTTTAAAAAAAACGACAGAATCCCACTTCTCTCTCATTGCACCAAATTCTTACTTCCTATGACTTCCTATGATCAAACATGACAAATTCAGGGCTTAACATAGTGATATATATCATTTGGTCAGTATAAATGCCATTTGGCCATTTCTTATGCCATTTGGACATGGTTGACTGACTTTTGGGGTTCGGAAGCCGACTTCCTATGATCATATATGGTAAATGGACATAACATCAGATTTGGTGTTTTCAATACTTATGTAAGGCATTTGTACATTTCTTATGCCATTTGGACATGGTTCACTGACTTTTGGGTTTGGAAGCCGACTTCCTATGATCATATATAGCAAATGGACATAACATCCTGATTTGGTACTTTCAATACTTATGTATGGCATTTGGACATTTCTTATGCCATTTGGCCATGGTTCACTGACTTTTGGGTTCAGAAGCCGACTTCCTATGATCATATATTGCAAATGGACAAAACATAGGCCTTATGGACAAACTCAATAAAATAAGACAAATGTATGTTCATATGGTTATTATATATGTATAATTGAGAAACAAAATTGAAAAAAAAATCTGAAACGGTCCAGAAAGTACTTTTTTAAATGAGATTTTCAAAATTTGACCATTGGGTCTTGACTTTGACCATTTGCCATATGAAAATCTATGGTGGAGCTCGCTCGCCATCTTTGGGATTTTTGGAGTATGACACTTGGCATTTGCCATATGCCACTTGCCATATGGTTTGGATGAACTGCCGTCCATTTGAGTGGTATTTGCGATTGTTTCGTCCAATGGCAATAAGTTGCCATTCATTTTTGTCCATTTCATGGGGTTTTTCTCTTACTCTATGTAGGTGTGCCAGGAGAGGAGCTGAGGGAGAATTGGGAGTAGAGACGGGGACCTGTTATGATGTCGGTTTTTCCTACCTCAGAGAAAGCGGCTGTGTCTGGGGCACCTTGTCTCTCTGTTAACCAAGGCAGGCTATGGTGTCTGTTATACTCACAGACACCATTCAAACAGTTTTAGAAACTTCAGAGTGTTTTCTATCCAAATCTACTAATTATATGCATATTCTAGTTTCTGGTCCAAAGTAGTAACCTGTTTAAATTGTGTACGTTTTTCATCCGGCCGTGAAAATACTGCCCCCTAGTCCAGACAGGTTAAATTGTCTTTCAACTGTTGTTCCATATTCTCTGCTATGTCCTCAACACACCGTGTCACTGTTCATCTTGACAGGGAAACATTTTCAAACAGCTTTTTCTTGTCGGGGCAAAGTATTGCTGCAGAGTCAATTACACATTATTTAATGAACTCGCCCTCAGTGAATGGCTTGCTATGTTTAGCAATTTTGTGGGACAGTACATAGTTAGCTCTCGCAATTCCGTCGTTTGCTAAATGCAGTTTTGTGAAAAGTCCTTGCTGCTTTTGTAACTGAGAAAGCAACTCTTTCGATGCACTTGCCCTCTGCTCAGATGAGGTATTCCTATATTTCTCTGCATGCTTTGTCTGGAAGTGTAGGGACAAGTTGTAGTCTTTCAAGACTGCGAGGCTCTCTTTCCACACTAAGCACACAGCTTTCCCTGATACCTCAATAAAGAAATATTTTGATGTCTACTCTTGCTGGAACACCCTACATTCATTGTCTACTTTCCTTTTCTTTGAAATCTTTGAAAAACACCAGGCCTTTACCCAACCCTGGTGTAGACGATAGTCTAAAGACAGGAGTTGCCGTTTGTTGTTTTTGCTTTCCCTTTTTGGCCACGGCCTTTTGGTCAACAGCTTAGTTTGTTTATTTGTTTTGTTACTCCGGTGTTTGAGCGTTGGACGTTCCCTGTACTGGAATTATTTTTGTCAGGTAAAAGTGGACCCGTTTAGTAAATGATAAAAAAGAAAAGGAACCACAACCACTGCCTCTGGTCTGTTCATTTTATGCCTCCCGTCTGTGTTAGGGTGCTTCGGACAAGCTGATCTGTTCACAGTAGGCATAATGTTATTGTTTTCAAATATGTAATATTAATTGCACTGGCATTATTATTATTACACAAAATGTACACTTTAACTATACGTGTCACAATTCCAGACGTAACAATGCACAATCCTATTTTCTGACAATTTATCTACTCATTTTACCAACATTGCCTCTGGTAGCAGTGAAAAAAATAGACTTGCTTTCTAATTTGACACCGTTGACACTCCCGGAAAGTCAGTTTTCTCTCATACCACGACCATGCATTCCAATTCCAGCATGTACACGCTCGTTCACCCGTGTTAAAAAGCGTCTATGCGGAGCAATGCTGGTAAAATAAGTTGATAAATTGCATGGGTCGTTTGTACAAAAGGAATCAGAGGAATTGTTATGATCTTCCCTTTGCTAAGTAGACTAAAGACATAGTTTAAATGTATTGGGCTGTAAGCTAAGGTTTATCAGTCAAATTGGCTACATATTTGAAAACAATTGCAGCCTACTTGTGTTATTTCTTGATCATAAGCATATAGTCTAGACAGGCTAAGGCTGGGAAACTCAAGGGACTCTGATTTCAAGAGAGAATACTATTATGTAGACGAACAAGACTAGATACATTCTTAATGAACTGCTCAGGTGTACTAGCTACAACTCTCCTCACATTCCTGAGCTAAAATAACAAATGGTTAGCACAGGCAGGTACGGTGGCTCCCGTAGGACATACACAGTACACCATGACATACTGTAGGTGAATCCAGGTGAAAGCTATGATCCCTTATTGATGTCACTTGTTAAATCCAAATCAAATCAGTGTGGATGAAGGGGAGGAGACAAGTTAAAGAAGGATTTTTAAATCTTGAGTCAATTGAGACATGGATTGCGTATGTGTGCAATTCAGAGGGTGAATGAGCAAGACAAAAGATTTGTGCCTTTGAACAGGGTATGGTAGGCATACCGGTTTGTGTCAAGAACTGCAATGCTGCTGGGTCTTTCACGCTTAACAGCATGGCATGCTAGCTGCATTCTTATGGCACAGTGGACTAATTCCATGGATAGAAAATAAAATATTATAGGTTTGAATCTCACTGATGCTGTGTCACAATACATTTAAAAAAAATCATGATTAATGCCTAAGGAAATACATGTCCATGTGTCCTATCTGTGCTTGGAGTTCAAAAAGGTTTAACCAAAATAATCTAGCATTGTTATTCAGTGAGTTTGAAGGAAGTTATTTAAAACCTCCAAATAACCTCCAATGAAAATGTTCAGAGTGTTAATAAACCTTCCCAGGAAAACATTATAAGAACTTCCCTGCAACCTAAAAATAAATGTTGCTGGAACAGGCAAAATGTTTACTTCTGTTCTCAGAATGTTTAAAATACTTTGTTTTACCGCTCAGGAAACATATGTCTTCATTCCCAGAACCAATGGGAAACCAAAAAATGCACATTCCCACAATTTATAAGGAACCAAATGTGCTAGATGGGAGACCAGACTTCTGATATGATTAATCAAATAGTTTTCCCTTACATGATTGGAATATCCTCCAGGCTACCCCAACCCCGGCCAACAGCCCCGCACACCCCGCCGCTACTTGCCCAAGCCTCCCCAGCTTCTCCTTCACCCAAATCCAGATAGCAGATGTTCTGAAAGAGCTACAAAACCTGGACCCGTACAAATCAGCTGGGCTAGACAATCTGGACACTCTCACCCTAAAATTATCGTTGCAACCCCTATTACTAGTCTGTTCGACGTCTCTTTCGTATCGTCCGAGATTCCTAAAGATTGGAAAGCTGCCGCGGTCATCCCCCTCTTCAAAGGGGGTGACACTCTAGACCCAAACTGTTACAGACCAATATCCATCCTGCCCTGCCTTTCCAAAGTCTTCGAAAACCAAGTTAGCAAATAGATCACTGACCATTTCGAATCCCACCTTACCTTCTCCGCTGTGCAATCTGGTTTCCGAGCTGGTCACGGGTGCAGCTCAGCCACACTCAAGGTACTAAATGATATCATAACCGCCATCGATAAAAGACAGTACTGTGCAGCCGTCTTCATCGACCTGGCCAAGACTTTCAACTCTGTCAATCACCGTATTCTTATCGGCAGACTCAACAGCCTTGGTTTCTCAAATGACTTCCTTGCTTGGTTCACCAACTACTTCTCAGATAGAGTTCAGTGTGTCAAATCGGAGGGCCTGTTGTCCGGACCTCTGGCAGTCTCAGTGTTCAAATGGGGGTGCAATAAGGTTCATTTCTCGGGCGGACTCTTTTCTCTGTATATATCAATGATGTCGCTCTTGCTGCGGGTGATTCCGTGATTCACCTCAACACAGACGACACCATTCTGTATACATCTGGCCCTTCTTTGAACACTGTGTTAACAAACCTCCAAACGAGCTTCAATGCCATACAACACTTCTTCCGTGGCCTCCAACTGCTTTTAAACGCTAGTAAAACTAAATGCATGCTCTTCAACCGATCGCTACCCGCACCCGCCCGCCCATCTAGCATCACTACACTGGATGGTTCTGACTTAGAATATGTGGACAACTACAAATACCTAGGTTTCTGGCTAGACTGTAAACTCTCCTTCCAGACTTATATTAAGCATCTCCAATCCAAAATTAAATCTAGAATCGGCTTCCTACTTCGCAACAAAGCCTCCTTCACTCACGCTGCCAAACATACCCTTGTAAAACTGACTATCCTACCAATCCTCGACTTCGGCGATGTCATCTACAAAATAGCCTCCAACACTCTACTCAGCAAACTGGATGCTGTCTATCACAATACCATACATTTTGTCACCAAAGCCCCATATACCACCCACCACTGCGACCTGTATGCTCTCATCGGCTGGCCCTCGCTACATATTCGTCGCCAGACCCACTGGCTCCAGGTCATCTATAAGTCTTTGCTAGGTATAGCTCCACCTTATCTCAGCTCACTGGTCACCATAGCAACACCCACCCATAGCACGCGCTCCAGAAGGTATATCTTACTGGTCAACCCCAAAGCCAACACCCCCTTTGGCCGCCTTTCCTTCCAGTTCTCTGCTGCCAATGACTGGAACGAATTGCAAAAATTGCTGAAGTTGGAGACTTCTTTCTCCCTCACTAACTTTAATCATCAGCTATCTGAGCAGCTTACCGATCGATGCAGCTGTACACAGCCCATCTGTAAATAGCCCATCCAACTACCTACCTCATCCCCATATTGTTTTTATTTACTTTTTTGCTCTTTTGCACACCAGTATTTCTACTTGCACATCATCATCTGCACATCTATCACTCCAGTGTTAATTTGCTACATTTTAATTACTTCGCTACTATGGCCTATTTATTGCTTACCTCCTTACTCCATTTGCACATACTGTATATAGATTTTTCTAATGTTATTGACTGTACTTTTGTTTATCCCATGTGTAACTCTGTGTTGTTGTTTTTTGTTGCACTGCTTTGC
Organism: Salmo salar; assembly: GCF_965601325.2. NCBI lineage: Eukaryota > Metazoa > Chordata > Actinopteri > Salmoniformes > Salmonidae > Salmo > Salmo salar. Next base: position 38,087,782 of record NC_138297.1, on the reverse strand, counting down.
TTTACCTTGGCCAGGTCACAGTTGTAAATGAGAACTTGTTCTCAACTGGCCTACCTGGTTAAATAAAGGTGAAAAAAATAATTAAAAAATAAAGGAAATCAAGAAAACATCCAAAATATATTTTAGCTTTTTCTCTAATGAGTTGTTGGACCTTGCCATCTTGCATCCCTCCCGTCCTTTACTTTCTGGGCCAGTGAACTCTCTGAAGGTGGGCAGGGAGATGACTGTGTGAGAGATGGAGTGGGCAGGGTCCAGAACACATCCATTGTCATTGGGGTGACAGGACTTGACATATCACACGTTTACTGAGCTATCAGACCTCGGCCTGAAAGGGGGGGGGGGGGGAGAAACTGAGTGAGTGTGAGAGAGAGAAAGAGAGGTCATGACCGTCTAAGCTCCTGAATTTTTCAGCATTTTCTTACAAAAAGATAGATTTACAGTCGGATAAACTTAGATTTTTTTCACAAGGAGATTTACAGGGTACTACTCTCCACAACATAACCTTCACTCCAAATCTACACTCCAAACCTACAACTTGATTTTGGACAAAATTACATGGAAGGATTCCTACTACCAAAGATTCATATTCCCAAGGACTATACAGCAAATGCATTGGCAAACCAATGACCAGCAAAAGAAACACAACAGACACCTAAAAATACCATCCAACCTGGAACTGAGTGAGTAATGTTTTGTCTGAAGCTACTTTTAAAGCCAAGAAGAAAAATACATTACAATAATCTATTTTAATTTATAAGGACTGAATGCTAAGTTAAGGTTACCAAACTTGCTAGGACAGAATAGATCCCGCTACAATTTCAATTAGCACTGAGGTGTGAAATGAGAGGTGTCAAAGCACTTGAGACCAACAATGGCAGGAGAGTTTCACAGCCCCCCCCCCCCCCACCCAAATGCAGAGGCCTTTGAGGCCCCCTGTTCCATGACTTCCCCCTTTGCAGAGGTCGTCACAATACAGTACCCCTTGGATATAAAAAAATGAGAAGGCACGGAAAGAGTACAAAAATAAGCTCCTCATGGACAATCCAGAGACACTTTTTGCTGACTGCTACCAAAATTCGAATGTAAGCAACTAAATCTTCCACACAGACCCTCCGCTTGCATGGCGGGAGTGCGATATGAACCTGTCTGGGCTAGGGGGCAGTATTTTCACGGCCGGATAAAAAACGTACCCGATTTAAACTGGTTACTACTCTTGCCCAGAAATGAGAATGTGCATATAATTAGTAGATTTGGATAGAAAACACTCTAAAGTTTCTAAAACTGTTTGAATGGTGTCTGTGAGTATAACAGAACTCATATGGCAGGCCAAAACCTGAGAGGACTCCATACAGGAAGTGCCCTGTCTGACAATTTGTTGTCCTTCTGTTGCATCTCTAACAGAAATACAGCATCTGTGCTGTAACGTGACACTTTCTAAGGCTTCCATTGGCTCTCTAAATATAACTATGGATTATTTGGAACCAAAACATCATTTGTTGTTGAAGTAGAAGTCCTGGGAGTGCATTCTGATGAAGAACAGCAAAGGTAATCCAATTTTTCTAATAGTAATTGTGAGTTTAGTGAGCCCCAAACTAGGTGGGTGTCAAATTAGCTAGCCTGTGATGGCTGAGCTATGTACTCAGAATATTGCAAAATGTGCTTTCACCGAAAAGCTATTTTAAAATCTGACATAGCGTTTGCATAAATGAGTTCTGTATCTATAATTCTTAAAATAATTGTTGTGTATTTTGTCAACGTCTATCATGAGTAATTTAGAAAATTCACCGGAAGTTTTCGGTGGGTATGCTAGTTCTGAACATCACATGCTAATGTAAAAAGCTGGTTTTTGATATAAATATGAACTTGATTGAACAAACATGCATGTATTGTATAACATAATGTCCTAGGAGTGTCATCTGATGAAGATCATCAAAGGTTAGTGCTGCATTTAGCTGTGGTTTGGTTTTTGTGACATATATGCTTGCTTTGAAAATGGCTGTGTGATTATTTTTGGCAGGGTACTCTCCTGACATAATCTAGTGTTTTGCTTTCGCTGTAAAGCCTTTTTGAAATCGGACAATGTGTTTAGATTAACGAGAGTCTTGTCTTTAAAATGGTGTAAAATAGTCATATGTTTGAGAAATTGAAGTTATAGCATTTTTGAGGTATTTGTATTTCGCGCCACGCGATTCCACTGGCTGTTGACTAGGGTGGGACGCAAACGTCCCACCTAGCCCATAGAAGTTAAAAGTCTTAGCAATTCAGACGTGGTGTTTAAACACACTAATGCACTAATGTAGTTTTGTAACAGCCTGTACGACGTACATCCATATCTGACTAATCAGACTCATCTTCAGAGTCACAGTTCTAGCACACATACATTTCCTGGCCTGAGGTGCAAGCATCATGGGCCCATTCATTGCATCTCACACACTTCACCCAAGTCTCCTTTGTAAGGCTCTTTGAAAATGGCTCCACACAGACGAGGCAGAAGCACTCCTCTTCATCTGATGATGACTATTCTACGATTTTTCTTTTTTTAAGCTGCCTTCTTGTTCTTTGCAGATCCAGATTTTGACTCCCCTGCTTGCTTCCCTTTCATACATCTTCAGAAACAGCCTTTTGCTAGATTGTGTCTCTTCCTTTTCCATTTCTAGTGCCATTTCTAGTGCCTTCACTGGTGTGTCAGTTAGAATTTCTGTTTTATGTCGTTGTCTTCCTTTGCAAGCTGGTTTTCGGGGGCCAGCTTTTGGATATTGCCGGATGTCCTCTGGAGTTGGTAGTCCGCTGTCAGCAATGGCATTGCTGGGCAAGGGTGAGCTGGTGCTAGCATAAGAACTGGGCAGGTCTGTGTCTTAGCTCATGCTAGGCAGGGCTGGAATGGTGCTGGGGCCTGGCAGGGCTGAAATGGTACTGAATCCGGGCAGGTTGGTGCTGGGACCTGGCAGGGCAGGGTTGGTGCTGGGGCCTGGTAGGGCAGGGTTCTGAATGGGGCGATCTGTAACGTAGGATGGCGCAAACTCAGTTTCCAGAAATACATCCCTGTTGTAAGGTTGTACCCCAGCCACCCTAAAGCCAGCCTGAATGTTCAAGGGGGTTGCAGCCAGAGGATAGGCGATTGCCACAATCCCAGGAATGTCATAAATTGGCATTGTCTTCCCGGGATTGTTCCTCACCCAGGCATCACACGCGGCGTTGATGTGCCTTTTTAGCGGCCCGTAGACAGACCTGTCTAAAGTGTTTTAATTAATAAACACAACATAATACAAAACAAGAAACATGAACAACGCACAGACATGAAACTGAAACAGAAACAATAACACCTGGGGAAGGAACCAAAGGGAGTGACATATATAGGGAAGGTAATCAGGGAAGTGATGGAGTCCAGGTGAGTCTGATGACGCGCAGGTGCACGTAACGATGGTGACAGGTGTGCGCCATAAAGAGCAGCCTGGTGACCTTGAAGCCGGAGTGGGAGTACATGTGACAGTACACCCTCCCCGACACGCGGCTCCAGCCGCTGACCAAAATGACAATCCCGGGGATCAGGAGCGGAGCGGACACCTCTGCAGAGGTGCGGGAAACCTGTCAATCCAGCTGAGACACAGGAGCATGGCAACCTAGAGTGCCAGAGAAAGAGCATACCTGACGGTACCCCCTCCCCGGCGCGTTTGGCTTCAGCCGCAGGACGCCAACCCAAGGGACAATCCCAGGGATCAGGAGCGGACCGGTCACCCCTGCTGATGCGCGGGAACCTGTCGCAGGCTGGGACACGGGAACCTGACAGACCGGCTGAGGCAGGAGAGCCTGGCGATCCAACTGAGGCACGAAAGTCTGTAGCGGCTCCCGGACCCTACACCATTCCACCTGGCAAAAAAAAAAATATATATAAATAAATCAATAACACTCCCTGATGCTTCCCTTAGCTGAGGCGTTATACTGTAACAATGTGCGCTGACAGTCGGGAAGCAAGTTCAGGGAGTGAGTGTTTTAATAAATAAACGCAACATAATACAAAACAAGAAACACGAACAACGCACCGACATGAAACTGAAACTAAAACAATAACGCCTGGGGAAGGAACCAAAGGGAGGGACATATATAGGGAAGGTAATCAGGGATGTGATGGAGTCCAGGTGAGTCTGATGACATGTAGGTGTGCGTAACGATGGTGACAGGTGTGCCCCATAATGAGCAGCCTGGTGACCTAGAGGCCAGAGATGGAGCACATATGACAATTTACTGTGGCTGAGACGAGGGTTCCCCTTTCAGCGGAGGTCAGTGACCCTACTTGTTTGAATCCACGTCTGCCCACCACTTTGTCAGGTTTATGTACAGTGTTCACCCCAGTTTCATCGACATTCCATATGTCTCCTGGTCCAAATTGATATCTCTGTAGCACTTCTGCTACATTGTCGAAGAAAGCATTAACATTTTCTCTGTTGAAGCTACTTGCTCTGGCAAGGCTAGTTGCCTCTGGCTTTCTCAGCGATAGTGTTGGGTGCCACTTTAAGAAGCCTGTAAACCACTCCGAGCTAGTCTTTAATTTTTCTGCGCACATTGTCACAAACTTTAGCTGGTGTGCCACAGCAAACTGGTAGGCAAGTCTTCTGACCTCAGTTGGCGACAGACCAAACTAAATGTCTGCTGAACAATATACTGAACAAGCTGCATCTCCAAATCAGGTGAAAAAACCTGCCGTGGCTTTGTATAGCCAACCCGTTGTTGGCATGGCTGTCTGACTTTCAACTTTTTCTCTGGTAACCTTTTGACAATACCGAGTCAGAGTACGGGAATTTATGTAAAAATCCTTCACTGTACTCCTGATTGATTTGTTCTGCAACTTCACCTACCTCACTGCCTTTAACATTATGCCAGGTGGTGTGCTGCCATTCTGTCTTTCTTTTATAATTTCTAACCATCTTTCTTTCATTCCCCTCTGTCTTTCCTTCCTTCCATTCTTCTTTCCTTCAAAAAAACATTTCCTCATTGCAATTACATATTCATTACAGGCTTATTACACCCACCTCCCTGTCTACTATCCTTGTTGCCACATTGCAATTCATAACACCACACTAAATTTATGACACTGTATGAAGTAGTGTGTGTGTGTGTGTGTGTGTGTGTGTATGTGTGTGTGTGTGTATGTGTGTATATACTGTCTCATACAGTAGGCATGTATTGTGTTAGTAGACACACACACACACACACACACACACACACACACACACACACACACACACACACACACACACACACACACACACACACACACACACACACACATGCCAGAGCCTGTCTTGTGTAGTCCAGGGATATGTCTTCTGCTCTAAACTATACGTGTATATATAATAATCAATTTACAGTAACATTTAATACTATTATCAGAGCTGATTACACAATATCACAATGTTTTTGGAGCATGTGCTATGTGTCTATGTATACTGGGGCAAGTTGTCACATGTGAAGACTTGCCCCAAGGTCATTGAGACAACTTGCCCCAAACTGACATGTGTGCTAATGTTGGCTAAATTTCAAGGTTAGCTCGACATAGGAATGCAGCTAAACATTCATACCTAACAAAGTTTTATTGCATAAAATGTAAATTGCCAATTTTTTACTTTTGAAGGGGAAAAATAAGAAACTTGTGCTCACCTCAGATTAGAGTGACCTTGGCCACATGTGAGCAGGAAGTTGACCACAGAACATGTAGTCACCTAAAATAGCTATCTGATTTTTGAGATAGCGCCTCTAGTGTTGGAGTTATGAACAGTTTGACAATGTACCTCGCTCTGTCCTAATACCCACGTTCCCATTGCAATTGGAATATATTTTCTGATTAAAACGACTTGAAAATATACTGCTCAAAAAAATAAAGGGAACACTTAAACAACACAATGTAACTCCAAGTCAATCACACTTCTGTGAAATCAAACTGTCCACTTAGGAAGCAACACTGATTGACAATAAATTTCACATGCTGTTGTGCAAATGGAATAGACAACAGGTGGAAATTATAGGCAATTAGCAAGACACCCCCAATAAAGGAGTGGTTCTGTACAGACCACTTCTCAGTTCCTATGCTTCCTGGCTGATGTTTTGGTCACTTTTGAATGCTGGCGGTGCTTTCACTCTAGTGGTAGCATGAGACGGAGTCTACAACCCACACAAGTGGCTCAGGTAGTGCAGCTCATCCAGGATGGCACATCAATGCGAGCTGTGGCAAGAAGGTTTGCTGTGTCTGTCAGCGTAGTGTCCAGAGCATGGAGGTGCTACCAGGAGACAGGCCAATACATCAGGAGACGTGGAGGAGGCCGTAGGAGGGCAACAACCCAGCAGCAGGACCACTACCTCCGCCTTTGTGCAAGGAGGAGCAGTAGGAGCACTGCCAGAGCCCTGCAAAATGACCTCCAGCAGGCCACAAATGTGCATGTGTCTGCTCAAACGGTCAGAAACAGACTCCATGAGGGTGGTATGAGGGCCCGACGTCCACAGGTGGGGGTTGTGCTTACAGCCCAACACCGTGCAGGATGTTTGTCATTTGCCAGAGAACACCAAGATTGGCAAATTTGCCACTGGCGCCCTGTGCTCTTCACAGATGAAAGCAGGTTCACACTGATCACATGTGACAGACGTGACAGAGTCTGGAGACGCCGTGGAGAACGTTCTGCTGCCTGCAACATCCTCCAGCATGACCAGTTTGGCAGTGGGTCAGTCATGGTGTGGGGTGGCATTTCTTTGGGGGGCCGCACAGCCCTCCATGTGCTCGCCAGAGGTAGCCTGACTGCCATTAGGTACCGAGATGAGATCCTCAGACCCCTTGTGAGACCATATGCTGGTCTTTAATAATGCTGGTATTTAATAAGATTATTTCATTCATTCAGATCTAGGATGTGTTATTTTAGTGTTCCCTTTATTTTTTTGAGCAGTGTATATTTAAGATTGCTTGAGTCTTTGAAAACCGTTCTCTATTCTGGACCGCTGAGCGCTCCCGTCATGAAGGGGACAAAAGGAGAGAGTGAGTCGGCATATAGGGAGGTCAGACAGTTTCTGAGAATCTCATGTAATGCAGCGGTGGAGCAAAACAGAGCGAATAATCTAATTTGGGGTATGAGGGAGTGTAGGGCATCATCTATCTCACTGTTGGTTTATTAGCCGATGTGGTGTCCATTAAAAACAAAAATTAATGCATTCCACATTATCTATGATATACAATTAGTGGCTATAGAGATATAATAGGCTTTCTTACATTGATCAACATTGCTTGCTTTTCTGTTTGTGCTAGGGGTAATCAGTACACAGATATCAACTGAAGTAATGTACTCAAGAGTTTGATTATATACTATGTGCATGACATGTTTTATAGGCCTAATATATTACTATACTATATATTACTATAGCAGGCTAAAGCCATGTCATTTAACAGTTTTCATCTTATTGCCAAACAAATCACTTTCAAACATAGGCTACCTGAGCATGTTCATCCTCTCCAAAATAATTCCAGCATCCAAACAGTGCACTGTGCACTTGTGCCATTTGATCAATTGAAAGATACATCTTGTTACAAAACACCAAAAAGTGTAATGACATTCAATGATTGTAATTGGACTTGCACTCTTGTAGCCTGAATTCATTCATGCGTTTTGCTGACATAAGGACCTTTTTTTGTAGAAAGAAGTTGGGTCACCGGAAAAAGGGTTGTGATATGGGACTGTCCCAAGATGAAAAGTGCAGCCACATGGGGATGTTTTTTTAAACCATGACACAGAGGTAGGGGTATTCATTTAATTTGGAATAAGCTTTTATTTGTATATATACCACTGTAGAAGTACAGATTGCATTTAAAACAAATAGGAGAATGGTTAAAGTAGCATTATTTAGAGACCTCCCCCAAAGTTTGACTTTGCTACATTCAGGGGGACTCATGTCTTATAGGGGGCCTGAGACCCACCTGCCCCCTGTAATTCGTGCTCTGATGCTACCATTTCACTGATAGAGATATTGGAGTATACAAGGTTGCATGATATTCTGGTTTAAACAAGAAGTCTGGTCGCCTTACACCAGTGACTTGATAGGAACTGAATGGTCTCCTATCTCTACTTCAGAGACTTATCAAGGAGGTTAAACAAGAAAACTAGCCTTACGACTCACATTAAATTCTTCCGTTGCTCTGTCATTTGCTACATACTTTAGTCTGAGGCTGTCATTATAGATGTGGTAAAGAGATCAATAGAACTCAATTAAAACAATGGAAATGCCATGGAAACGCATGGGGAAAGATGCCTGCGGGAAAGCGCCCAAATCTCCTCATTGACCACCAGCAAAATTTGTCTACATTTAGGCTATTGTTTATATGTGTATTTCACACTATGTTGAGGTACAAATCTGAGTATAATGCTTGTATGGTTGTCAACCCCAGTACATGTTCATGTCATTGTCACCAATCAACTCTACTAAAGTTAAAACGACTTTGACTAACACCACTGATTTCTCTGCTAGCTACTGTACCACAATTAATAGCCCAGTGTTTATTTGCTTAAATCACTGAACACAACAGGCGTCTATTTGAGCCAGGCTACAATTTGAGCCAGGCATTAAATTCCTTAATGCACACAGCTTTTGCTCATTTGAATATTTGCTTAATTCCAGAATTCACTTCCGTCAATTTAATAAATTTCTTCATTTCCTACACTAATGTGTTATCATTGACTTTTGTCTTAGTATGCCTGTTAAAAAAAATATTTTAAAAACTTTTTATTGACAGAATCATCATTCTCCTGACTGCATTTCCGGCAGTTCTTACTTTCGCCACTAGAAGGCGATTGGCCGATTTCTGGGGGTCAGTACTCCGGAAGTTGACTGTTTTTGGAAATTCCTGGTAACCTCTGTAAACAATTCATTTAGACCCTGAATTTATTTGAAAGGGGCATTTATTTGCTGAAATGTGGGGCATTACCCGGCTATTAAAACGGACAAGCGGCTATTTGAGACTTAGCATTTAAAGTTTTATTGTATGCTACCAGCTTATACTAACACGAGTTAGCATTTAGCAGTCACTTCTAAACCTGAAAAGGGACTACTTCTAAATGTTATGCAGCAAAAAAAGCCAAATCAGATTTTAGTAACCACAGTGGGCCTGTTACAATACATCAATCACAACGGATTTGACGAATATCCACTTTGTTAGATCAGATTTGTTGAATGTGCACCAACCTGGCATCCTTCTTCTATCCCCCCCAGTCTGCTTTCCAGTGACCTCTTTAGAGCATCTATTGAAGTCTTGTGGTGGGGATGAGGGGCGTTGTACAAAACAAAGTCTTCATCGATTGGATCATCTCTAACCAATCAGAGTATTAAAGTCAATTACACATTTTCTAACTGGACGCTTTACCCACGTGTGTTCTGGCTCTGGCCCAACCCATCGGTCTCTGGACCAATCAGACGGCCCCAAATGTGTTCGCATTCGGTGAAGGGTTGGGGAGGTACATAGATCCAGATTGATAGTGGAGAAGAAATTAACGTCCGTGGGTGTGGCGCAGCGTTCGGCCAGACCAAGTCTGGGTAGCCAGGCAACAAGAAAACATGCAACAAGGAAAAGTGAGGGGAACAGTTTGGTTCTCTTTACATGCCAAAAAGCAAGCAGCACCATTCGAGAACACTGCACGTTCATTCTGAGAAAAATATTTACATTTTGCATCCCTGTAATCTAGTGAACAGTCTTAAAAGGTAGACTACGCGAAATGACATTGCCACCAGCAGCACATCAGATATTGAGATGAGTAGATGCAAGGCTTCGCCCTCACACAGTATCTGCTCATGTGCACAGTTGGCTTCACGGTAGCCAGGGCACCAAAACAGCAGAGAAGTTGAGCCTCACGCTCTTTGTTGTCACTGAAATTGACCCTCTATGCAGTTTACTTTTTGCATCTATGTTGTATCGCTGAGTCTACCTTTCAGAATACCTCCTTTACAATGTTCTGTACATGAGTAGCCTATAATTTAACTAAATTATAACACAAACACAACTACACATAAAAATGTCTGTTAAAAATCATTGACCAGAGTTAAGACGTGATGTGGGGCTATGGTTTTCATGGAGTTCGGTCTTTGCAGTTATTTTTCCTTTAGAGTTGGATAAATAAACTTACATTATTATAAATATACAGTATTATATGGCATTCATCTTTACAAAAGCCAACATGGAAAATTGCAGACAACTTATCAGTAATGGACATTATTTGTGTGTTATGATTGTTATTGTAGAAAGTTAATCAGTTACACCATGATTGTAACTTCTCAATCTCAGCAGACAGTCTGTGCATTATTAGTTCATACATGTAGCTACATTGCTTTGTAACAAGACAAACATTTGTGCATTCATTGTCCATCTCTGTACCCTGTTATACATCCCAGGTTTCTCTGTTTTATTTATTATTGCAAATCATATCAGAAAGTGTATGATGCAGCAAAGAGGTCTCCCTGTATTTTCAGACAACAGATCCTATAGATAATTCAAAAAGCTTTATTGGCCGTCCAATTTACAGTGGAAGAACAAGAATCATTCCTCTTCTGCTTTGTCTCTCACTTCAGTCGTCCCCTCATTTTCTGTGGCTAAGCCTGCAGCAGGGCTAGTGCCCTGGGAGTCAGCAGGGCTGGTGCCTTGTGAGTCAGGAGGGTTGTCTGGGGTATCCGAGAGGGGTTGGGGGGCCTCCTCCTCGCAGGGAGGGTTGTCTGGAGTATCTGAGAGGGGTTGGGGAGCCTCCTTGCTGGAAAGGTTGGGCGATGATGCACCCCTTGTTGATGGATCTACTGGTTCAGTAGCATCACAAGGTGGTGAGTCTTCTTTCACTGGAGAAGTCTCTTCCTCTTCCATGCTCTCTTCTAAAGGAGGTATCCCTTCTTCCTCCAACTCTCCTTCCACAGGATCCATCCCCTCTTCAGTTCCTTCTTTCTCCATAGAAGTCATCCCTTCTTCAACAGGTGTTAGGTCGTCCTCGACAGGGGGCATATCCCCTTCGTTAGGAGCCATCCCATCGTCTTCCATCCCTTCTTCCATCTCGTCCTCCACAGGGGGTATCATGCCCTCCTCTCTGCCCCCAGGGAAGCTCCTGTCTTGGTAGAGGAACTTCAGTTGCTCTTCAAAGTACTCCTCCAGGCTCAGTCCTGCACCTCCCACCTCAGTGTCAGCCTGTCAATGAAACAAAAGTATTTTATGAAGCCTTTTTGCATCAGCAGTTGTCACAAAGTGCTTTACAGTTACCCGAGCTCAAAGACCAAGCAAAGCAGAAGCGAAAGCACTGAAAGCACTGTCATAAGGAATAAAATAGGAAAACAAGCACATTACTGTATGCTATGTATATCTCTAATTAAACAAAACAGAAGTGTTGTGTCTGTCTGAATTCTGTTAACACATTTAGGGCTGGTTTCCCCAGACCTAAATTAAGCCTTCTACTAGACATTGAGCATACTTTTAGTCCATTCTAAATAGGCTTAACTTGGGTCTGGGAAACCAGGGCATTTTCAGTTGTGGTCCAATGCAAAACATTTTTTTTATTTATTTATTATTCTAGTGTGGTACGCCAGCACAATAATCCATTCTAAGTTCGTCATATTGTGTGTCGTGTAGTCTTGCCATACCTGGTAATACTTTGCACAGTTCCTGAATATGAGCCTGACATCCTTGACAAACTCCTCAGCACTGCAGTAACGTGGGCTCTCCTTAGATTCCAGCCTGCTCTTCACTATGGACAGGTCCATTGGAGTCTCAATCAGCTCCTTATACTCTGGGATTGACTAGACATATCAGATGGGGGAACCATCATTACTTAACTGTGATAAATTAACCAAAATGTGTGGTGTCTGGGGATTGGGAGTTAAGACAATTTTTCTGATTCCATAGACAAAGTCGTATCGTATTGATTTAATTAAAACTACAGAGCAAAAACTTTCTATGGGGCAGTTGGTAATTGCAGTCTTACCGACGGTGAGGCAGGCTCCTGGAAATCTGTACTGAACTCGTTGCAGTAGATGCAGAGCAACAGTCTCTCACATTTCCTTTTATCAACTGGAGGGAATCCCTCTGATCCTGGCTCTTCCTTCATGGCTGGCAATTCTCCTTGGCTATCTGGGTTATACACCATCTCAGGACTGGTCAGGTCACGACAGAACGAACAGAACCACTCACCACTGGAAACATAGGGGGGTTAGTGAATTCAGTCTCAATATTGCAATAACCCCAGTTCATATTACAAGGTACTGCTAACTAATCACCCTTCAGAGACAGCTTTATTACATTTTTAATTATATATTTATTTTTTACCCCCTTTTCATGGTATCCAATTGGTAGTTAGTCTTGTTCCATCGCTGCAACTCCCGTACGGACTCGGAGAGGCGAAGGTCGAGAGCCGTGCTTCCTCCGAAACACAACCCAGCAGGCACTGCGCCCGGCCCGCCACAGGAGCCGCGATGGGACAAGAACATCCCTGCCGGCCAAACCCTCCCCTAAACCGGACGATGCTGGGCCAGTTGTGAGCCGCCCTATGGGTCTCCTGGTAGAGATCCTGGTTCGAACCAGGATCTCTCGTGGCACAGCTAGCACTGCAATGCAGTGCCTTAGACCACTGCGCCACTTGGGAGGCCCAGGTGTATTAAATTTAACAGGCAGAGCAGGTAGGACAGTGTAGCTGTGAGTGGCACATAGAAATTTAAAAGTAGGTGTTAATTACCTGGGAGACTCTCTAAGTGTAGGTATATGACAGTTCAGATGGAAGACTTTGGGACATCGGTCACAGCAGAGCAGTTCTCCTCCGTTCTGACACACAGCGCACCAGTCTTCATTGGGGTCGTCTTCAGGGACACTTGGGGCCTTTTCTGGGTCTGGTTGGGGGTCTGCCTCCAGCTCTACCTGGGTCTCTGGCTGGGGCTCTGGCTCTGGCTGGGGCTCTGGCTGGGGCTCCGGCTCCGGCTGGGGCTCCGGCTGGGGCTCCACCATGGGTGCTGGGAGAGATTGCTGCTGGGGCTGGGACTGGGGCTTGGGCTGGATGCCTGTACTGCTGTCTGGCAGGCTGGCTGAGGCTCCAACACTAGACTGCACCTGGAGGATGGAAGAGAGACTAGGGAGATTCTATCATCTTTCATACTTGATTGTATACAATATACCTCTTTCAAAGGCACACAGAGATAGACACATACTGAGAGTGTGTAAATGCAGTCATACTTACAAAGCTGACTTCGTCATCGTCCTCTGGTTCGTCCTTGATGACAATGATTGGTCCGGGGGACGACCTTCGCCTCCGCTTAGCTGAGGAGGGTGGAGCCGCCGCATTAGGCTCTGTGCGCTTCCAGGAAGCAGACCTTCAACACCGAACCACATATTACAACCAGGAACACATCAACCTCATGGTACAGATATTACAGCCAGGAACACATCCACCAAAAGGTACATACTGTGAACTTGGTGTGGGGTGTAAAGAGGACAGCACCCTGTGGTGTGGGAGTGGGGTTCACCTACCCTATGTTGGCTTCAGAGGAAGAAGATTTGGACATGGGGGAATTCTGTCTTCCTTGTGCTGAGGAGAGAAAGAGAAAGTGGTTTTAATGAGAATAAATTATGTTTGGGCATGAATAGCTCATTTAATTATATTTCATGTTTGTTTTGCATGTAACAAATGAGGGAAGTATGAGGGTAAGACGCCTACCATGTCTGTCTGGGAAGGCAGTAGCTTGGCTCGGAGCATAACTAGCTCTGGGGTTGGGCATGGATAATGATGATGAAGCTCCACTGGGGTCACTCCTCCTCAGTTGTGCGGCTTCCATCATGTTACGCTGAAAACAACAACCAGAGTTACTCTATTTCTCGTTTGTGTGTGTGTGGCAAATACACAACCATTGAGACATAAAATACATGTAAATATATTAAATCATGAGTTTCAGCTTCAGCTTACGGGAAACCGCATGTACCTGGTGTATAGAGGCTTGAGTGCTGATGGATCCTGTGTTGGAAGGGGGTGCATGAGAGTAGCGGGAGGTACCCTGTAACACATCCATTGGTTTGGGAGGGAAGCTGGAGTTGTGGATGAGATCCCTCAGAGACTAGAATGGCACAAAAGTCAGAGGTAAGCATTTTTCACAAGTCTTGCAATTTGTAGGCGAATTATGACAAATGCTAAACATGGATTACTACAGGCAATAACACAACTCAGTAAACATTTTAATCATAACTGGTGTCTTTGCATCAGCTTGTCTCCATTTTATCACAACTGAAATAGCATGTTCTCAGTGGCTCAGTCTTATTGTACACTGTCTGATAACAGCAAAGAGCAAATCTACAACTTAAAAAAGGGATAAGAAATATATACATATTTTTTTAAGAATAACAAATACCTGAGGAGGGAATCCTGTGTTTTGCAGCATAGAGGTGGGGCTCCTGGGGTTGGGATGGGTTTGGGGCCCGGAGGGTCCGTAACTCCGGCCCGGCTGCTGGATCTGTACCATGTTGGGGGGACCTTGTGACGGAGAACCCCCCTGGTGGGGCCTCTGTGGAGGGGGGCCCCCTGGCCCCGGGAGCTTCAGACCCTGCTGGTACCAGGACCAGTGGTTGGGAGGGGGCTGTCCAGCCCTGTTGGGGTGCTGGGCAAGTTTCTCTACCTGCAGCTGGAGCTGGGCCAGGGTGCTCCCACGCTGGTGGGCGGAGGAGCCTGGAGGGAAAGCCCCGGGAGGGCCCTCTCCTCTGGGGCCGGGGCCAGGCTGGCTGGGGTGGCCAGGAGGGAAGCCCTGCTGCATGGAACTGGGCTGACGACCAGGGATTCTCTCTACTGCCAAAGACCCTTAGGAAATACACAGAAACATGAGAAGAAAAAAAATGTTCAACAATGTCTGCATTTAACATCATGGGGATGATTTTGAATTACGCCTACAGTATCCGTCAGAACTGAAGTTTTAGCGTTCTTACCAAGATCGACATTTGAGGCCCAGAAACCGGAGCGACACTGGAAGCGGACTGAGCTCTGAGGGACGATGGATGCGTTACAGTTGGCCCTCATTAGGTAATGGATTTGGCAAAGAATCTGAAAGAAAACATTTCTGAATCACTCAAATTGTAGTAGCCTAATGCTTTTGAACATAACAAATTCAGTTTCCAATGTGAATTTCTACACAGAGCTGTCTGAACAATTTAGGTCAACATTGGGATTAAAAGGTAGGCCAAAATAAATCCATCTCCCTAGTGAAAGTCATGGTTCCTACCAATCTCTTGCAGTACAGGAGAGCTGTGCCACTGTGACTGGCTGTGGCCCACTTGGTGAAGTTGATGACGTGATCTAGATGTCTGGTCAGGTGGCTGACATCTTCTTGTTGTTTCTTTAGTCCGACCTCATGGTCCTTCGTCAGTGTCTGACACAACCACCATGATTAGCACAAAGCTACTTACAAATATGCTCACATAGTGTGATTAGCGCCATGTCAGCAGAAGTGTACATTATTTTATTATGTGGTGGAATGATGTGATTGCTCATGTCCTGTTTAACAAGCATACCTCAAGTTGATTGACCAAGATTTTTCCCTTTCTGTTGATCTCCATGATCAAGTTGCAAATTGACTTCTTTATCTCATTGGTGACAGACTTGCGGTTTTCATCGACTTGCTGGAGTCTGAAAGAATAAAGATAGTAGAAAAGCAGGAAATTATGAGTTTGCCTGTAGTCAGTCATGCTATTGAACGTGTCTATGTACATACCATGACATGTGAGTTTAGTTTGCATGTTTAGTGTATGTAATTACCCATTGTTGATGCAATTGGACACTTCTTCTATGGCTTTCCTCTTCTCCTGTAGCTGATGCGTCATGTTTTCCAGGTGTTGCCTGTGGTTTCTGTAGGCGTCTTCAAGGAACTGGTAACTGGAGAGACAAGATATGCAGAGTGTAATGGGAAATTACTTGAGTAATTATTTTCCTGTATTTGATTTACTGGTGATATTGATTGATGTGTAAAAAACATAACTGTTTGTGCTGGGAGACGCAGACAGATGCGTTCCCTTGGGGAAGGGAAACAGGAATTAACCACGTATGTTTAAGTACCATATTTAATTAAGTCATTTTGCACCTGTTAGTCTATAATTATCTGTTGTAACAAATTTACTGAGTTAAAGCTCATAAAAGGAAATCAGCCAATTAAAATAAAATTAGGCCCTAATCTATGGATTTCACATGACTGGGCAGGGGGCACAGCCAAAGGGAAATTGCTAGCTACCATCTGTACAAAGGGCTTTATTACAGGTAGATATACTCCTCAGTTTCAGGTAAAGAAGCCGAATGTGCAGGTCCTGGGCTGGCGTGGTTACACGTGGTCTGCGGTTGTGAGGCCGGTTTGACATACTGCCAAATTCTCTAAAACAACATTGGAGGCGGCTTATGGTGGAGAAATGAAGATTAAATTATCTGGCAACAACTCTGGTAGACATTCCTTCAGTCAGCATGCCAATTGCATGCGACATCTGTGGCATCGTGTTGTGTGACAAAACTGCACATTTTAGAGTGGCCTTTTATTGTCCCTAGCACAAGATGCACCGGTGTAATGATCATGCTGCTTAATCAGCTTCTTGATATGCCACACCTGTCAGGTGGATGGATTGGCTTGATAAATAAGAAATGTTCACTAACAGGGATGTAAACAAATGTGTGCACAAAATTTTAGAGAAATAAGCCTTTTGTGCATATGGAAAATGGGATCTTTTGTTTCAGCTCATGAAACGTGGGACCAACATGTTACGTTATATTTTTGTTAAGTACAAGTTGATGTTCCGCCTTACACCTGTTTAACTGCTAGTATCAAATGTCTGTCTGTGTTGAATGTTATGGTTAAAGTTTGTCTGAGCCTAGGGCACACTGATAATGTAATGTATCTGAGACACAGATTCTGTAGCAGTTCATGTGACTTCCTACAAGCCTCTGTTTACAGAACCTTCAGTGCTGTATGATTAATATATAATTAGAGGTGTTCTCCCTGAATTCTTGTAATAAACCAGATGGATTTTTATTGATCTTATCAACGACTGCTCTCCTTTTTGTTCACCTGAAAATCCACACAGAGGATTAATACCAACACATGAAGCACAGGTACAAAAACAATACTTCAAAATATAGAACCAGTTTGAGTATAATATTGACTATTGAAGGTTTCAACCCAGACCTCTGATAGGTAGGTCTCTTGTTACATTGAAGTCGTTTAGAAAGATGCTCTTATACAGAGCGACTTCCAGTTAATGCTAGCAGATACAGCATGCTAGCAGAAGCCCACAGACTTCCAGTCATTGTGCTTACACTAGTTAGCATTGGCTCTAGAAACTAACTAACTTCCTTCATACTGGACACAGAGACATAAGAATTGTATCCACTAGTTCATCTGACTCTGGGTAAGTAAATTAGGGTCCTCATCGTCAAAATCCCGAAGTATCCCTTTAACTTAATCGGGGTAGGGGGCAGTATTTTGACGTCCGGAAGAAGAAGGTGCCCAGAGTAAACTGCCTGCTACTCAGTCCCAGAAGCTAAGACATGCATATTATTAGTAGATTTGGATAGAAAACACTGAAGTTTCTAAAACTGTTTGAATGATGACTGTGAGTATAACAGAACTCATTTGGCAGGCAAAAACCTGAGAAAAAAAATCCAACCAGGAAGTGTGGAAATCTGAGGTTTGTAGTTTTTCCAAGTGATTCCCTATCCAATATACAGTGTCTGTGGGGTCATTTTGCACTTCCTAAGGCTTCCACTAGATGTCAACAGTCTTTAGAACGTTGTTTCATGCTTCTACTGTGAATGGGGAGAGAATAAGAGCCATTGGAATCAGATGACTGAGAAAATGACAAACTCAGTGGCGCGCGCTCCCGTGAGAGTTAGCTGTGTTCCTTTTCTTTTTTGAAGACAAAGGAATCGTCCAGTTGGAATATTATGGAAGATTTATGATAAAAACATCCTAAAGATTTATTCTATACATCGTTTGACATGTTTCTACGAACTGTAATATAACTTTGACTATTCGCCTGAACTAACTGCTCTAGCACAGTGGATTTGGATTACTCGACTGAACGCGCGAACAAAAAGGAGGTATTTGGACATAAAGGATGGAATTTATCGAAACAAATGAACATTTGTTGTGAAACTGGGATTCCTGGGAGTGCATTCCGATGAAGATCAAAGGTAAGTGAATATTTATAATGCTATTTCTGAGTTTCGTTGACTCCACAAAATGGCGGGTTTGGTTTTGTGACTGAGCGCTGTACTCAGATTATTTCAAAGTGTGCTTTCGCTGTAAAGCTTTTTGGAAATCGTACACAGCGGTTGCATTAAGGAGAAGTGTATCTATAATTCTTTGAATAACAGTTGTATATTTTATCAATGTTTATGATGCGTATTTCTGTAAATTGATGTGCTCATTCACTGGCAGTTTTGGGAGGCAAAACATTTCTGAACATTACACGCCAATGTAAAATGGGGTTTTTGGATATAAATATGAACTTTATCGAGCAAAACATACATGTATTGTGTAACATGAAGTCCTATGAGTGCCATCTGATGAAGATCATCAAAGGTTAGTGATTAATTATAGCTGTAGTTCTGGTTTTTGTGACACCTCTCCTTGCTTGGAAAATGGCTGTGTGGTTTTTCTTGTCTCGACGCTGTCCTAACATAATCTAATGTTATGCTTTTGCCGTAAAGCCTTTTTGAAATTGGACAATGTGGTTGGATTAATGAGAAGTGTATCTTTAAAATGGGATATAATAGTTGTATGTTTGAGCAATTTGAATTATGAGATTTGTTGTTTTGAATTTGCCGCCCTGCTATTTCACTGGCTGTTGAACGCTAGCTTCCCACATGTCCCAGAGAGGTTAAAGACACAAAGAGCCTGCAATGCTATTACCATAATCTCAAGGCCATGCCGAGTTCAATGAGATGCCCCGCTTGACCGTAGCTCGCTCGGTCTAAGCGCAGCGACCGTGAAAAGAAGTGGGCCCAAAATGAAGCTAGCATCCCACACACCCCAGAGAGGTTAACCTGTTGAGCACAGACGTTCCGCTAGCGGAACCCCGTTCCGCCTGCAGAACCCCTAGCCAACAGCCAACGGCATCGCACGGCGCAAAATACAAAACCAACTAAAATACCACAATTCAATTTTCTCAAACAATCAATCAACTATTTTACACCATTTTAAAGATAAGACTCTCGTTAATCTAACCACATTGTCCGATTTCAAAAAGGCTTTACAGCGAAAGCAAAACATTAGATTATGTTAGGGGAGTACATAGACACAAATAATCACACAGCCATTTTCCAAGCAAGCATATATGTCACATAAACCCAAACCACAGCTAAATGCAGCACTAACCTTTGATGATCTTCATCAGATGACACTCCTAGGACATTATGTTATACAATACATGCATGTTTTGTTCAATCAAGTTCATATTTATATCAAAAACCAGCTTTTTACATTAGCATGTGATGTTCAGAACTAGCATACCCACCGAAAACTTCCGGTGAATTTACTAAATTACTCATGATAAACGTTGACAAAATACATAAATTATTTTAAGAATTATAGATACAGAACTCCTTTATGCAATCGCGGTGTCAGATTTTAAAATAGCTTTTCGGCGAAAGCACATTTTGCAATATTCTGAGTACATAGCTCGGCCATCACAGACTAGCTAATTTGACACCCACCAAGTATGGGGCTCACTAAACTCAGAATTACTATTAGAAAAATTGGATTACCTTTGATGTTCTTCGTCAGAATGCACTCCCAGGACTTCTACTTCAACAACAAATGTTGTTTTGGTTCCAAATAATCCATAGTTATATTCAAATACCTCCGTTTTGTTCGTGCGTTCAGGTCACTATCCGAAGAGTGATGCGCGAGCGCATTTCGTGACAAAAAATGTCAAAATATTCCATTACCGTACTTAGAAGCATGTCAAACGCTGTTTAAAATCAATTTTTATGCAATTTTTCTCGTAAAATAGCGATAATAGTCCAACCGGGCAACGTTGTATTCATTCAAAGGCTGAAAGAAAAAAATGGAGTAGTCTCGTGAACGCGCCTTTCGTCTCACTGTCCCCAGGCTGACCACTTACAAATTCTGCTGCTGTTCTTTTCCCAGAGACAGCAGACACCCCATTCCACTTTCTGGCGGCTTTAGAGAGCCAATGGAAGCCTTAGAAAATGTCACGTTACAGCAGAGATGCTGTATTTTCAATAGAGATGCAACAGAAGGACAATAAATTGTCAGACAGTAAGGTCCCTCAGTTGAGCAGTGAATTTCAAACACAGATTAAACCACAAAAGACCAGGAAGGTTTTCCAATGCCTTGCAAAGGGCACCTCTATTAGTAGATGGGTAAAAATAAAAACGCAGACATTGAATATCCCTTTGAGCATGGCGAAGTTATTATTTACACTTTTGATTGCCTGTCAATACAAAGATACAGGCGCATTTCCTAACTCAGTTGCCGGAGAGGAAGGAAACCACTCAGGGATTTCACCATGAGGCCAAAGGTCTTTAAAAAACAGTTTGAGTTTAATGGCTGTGATAGAACTCTGAGGATGGAGCAACATTGTAGTTACGCCACAATACTAACCCAATAGACAGAGTGAAAATGAAGCCTGTAGAGAACAGTCTCGTGAACGCGCCTTTCAGTCTCACTGTCCCCAGGCTGACCACTAACAAATTCTGCTGCTGTTCTTTGCCCAGAGACAGCAGACACCCCATTCCACTTTCTGGCGGCTTTAGAGAGCCAATGGAAGCCTTAGAAAATGTCACGTTACAGCAGAGATGCTGTATTTTCAATAGAGATGCAACAGAAGGACAACAAATTGTCAGACAGGGCACTTCCTGCATGGAATCTTCTCAGGTTTTGGCCTGCCATATGAGTTCTGTTATACTCACAGACACCATTCAAACAGTTTTAGAAACTTTAGAGTGTTTTCTATCCAAATCTACTAATTATATGCATATTCTTGTTTCTGGGCAGGAGTAGTAACCAGATTAAATTGGGTACGTTTTTTATCCGGCCGTGAAAATACTGCCCCCTATCCCAAAGAAGTTAAGGTAGCTAGGCACGACAAAAGAGATTCTCTGAAACTAACCTGGAAACATAAAGGGTGAATAAATAATGTAGTCATACTTGTGGTCTTTGTGCTTGAGCAGCTGACAGTCCCTGCAGGTGAGACGGTCACAGGTCTCACAGAACAGTTTGAGAGGCTCCTGCTTGTGGATGTCACAGAACACTGGCTTCTGTGAGGACGCACCCACAGCCTCTGGAATAAGACAAGAATTTAGCATATAAGAAACTAAATCACTATGCATTTACCTTTCTACATATTTGTGATGTGGTTTCATAGATTTCGTTGTACCTTCCACCTTCCTTGGCACTGGATATTATATTTTGTTACAGTATACTATTCAGAAAGCCACATATTTTCATAGAGTAGGCTACCTGGGGACATCTCCTCCTTCTGCCGTATGGTATGATCCCTGGTGAACTTCACCCTCTGGTGGGCCTCAATACACGTCACACACAGGAACTCCACGCACTCCACACAGAACCCTGTGGCCTCGGTGTTGTCATCACAACTCATACACACCTGGAAATAGGGAAGGGAGAACATATGAGCAAGAACTGGTTTTTGCTTGAATCCATGATTTTAGTCTTATGCAAGGCAACGTTTCAGTGGTGACACATGGTATACAGTGCGTTCAGAAAGTATTCACACTGAACTTTTTCCACATTTTGTTGTGTTAGTCTGAATTTAAAATGGATTAAATAGAGATTTGTTATCACTGGCTTACACACAATACCCCATAATGTCAAAGTGGAATTATGTTAGGTTAAATGTCTTGAGTCAATAAGTATTCATTCTCTTGTTATGGCAAGCCTAAATACGTTCAGGAATAAAAATGTACTTAACAAGTCACATATGTTGCATGGACACAGTGTTTAACATAATTTTTGAATGAATTCCTCATCTCTGTACCCCACAATTATCTGTAAGGTCCCTCAGTTGAGCAGTGAATTTCAAACACAGATTAAACCACAAAAGACCAGGAAGGTTTTCCAATGCCTTGCAAAGGGCACCTCTATTATTAGATGGGTAAAAATAAAAACGCAGACATTGAATATCCCTTTGAGCATGGCGAAGTTATTATTTACACTTTTGATTGCCTGTCAATACAAAGATACAGGCGCATTTCCTAACTCAGTTGCCGGAGAGGAAGGAAACCACTCAGGGATTTCACCATGAGGCCAAAGGTCTTTAAAAAAACAGTTTGAGTTTAATGGCTGTGATAGAACTCTGAGGATGGAGCAACATTGAAGTTACGCCACAATACTAACCCAATAGACAGAGTGAAAAGGAAGCCTGTAGAGAACAAAAATATTGAGAAACCTGCATTTTGTTTGCAACAAGGCACTAAAGTATTACTGCAAAAAATGTAGCAAAGCAATTCATATTTTGTCCTGAATACAGTGTTTTATTTGGGGCAAATCCAATACAACACATTATTAAGTACTACTCTCCATATGTTCATGCATAGTGGTGGTTTCACCATGTTATGGGTATGCTGTAATAGTTAAGGACTGGGAAGTTTCTCAGGATAAAAAATAAACTGAGCTAAGCACAGGCAAAATCCTAGAGGGAAACCTGGTTCAGTCTGCTTTCCACCAGACACTGGGAGATGAATTCACATTTCAGCAGGTCAAAAACCTAAAACACTAGGACATCTACACTGGCGTTTCTTACCAATAAGACATTGGATGTTCTTGAGCGCCGAGTTCAAGTTTTTACTTAAATATGCTAGAAGATCTATGGCAAGATGTGAAAATGGTTGTCTAGCAATGATCAACAACCAATTTGACAGAGCTTGAAGAATTTTGAAAAGGATAATGGCCAAATGTTGTACAATCCAGGTGTGGAAAGCTCTTAGAGAGTAGAGGTCGACTGATTAATCGGAATGGCCGATTAATTAGGGCCGATTTCAAGTTTTCATAACAATCTGAAATCGGTATTTTTGGACACCGATTTGGCCGATTTATAAAAATAAAAAAAATTACACCTTTATTTAACTAGGCAAGTCAGTTAAGAACACATTCTTATTTTCAATGACGGCCTAGGAACGGTGGGTTAACTGCCTTGTTCAGGGGCAGAACAACAGATTTTTACCTCGTCAGCTCGAGGATTCAATCTTGCAACCTTACGGTTAACTAGTCCAACGCTCTAACCACCTGCTTTACATTGCACTCCATGAGGAGCCTGCCTGTTACGCGAATGCAGTAAGAAGCCAAGGTAAGTTGCTAGCTAGCATTAAACTTATAAAAAACAATCAATCATAATCACTAGTTAACTACACATGGTTGATGATATTACTAGTTTATCTAGCCTGTCCTTTGCATAGCCTGTCCTTAGCCTGTCCGTTGCATATAATCGATATGGTGCGCATTCGCGAAAAAGGACTGTCGTTGCTCCAACGTGTACCTAAGCATAAACATCAATGTCTTTCTTAAAATCAATACACAAGTATATATTTTTAAACCTGCATATTTTGTTAATATTGCCTGCTAACATGAATTTCTTTTAACTAGGGAAAATGTGTCACCTCTTGCAACAGAGTCAGGGTATATGCAGCAGTTTGGGCCACCTGGCTCGTTGCGAACTGTGTGAAGACTATTTCTTCCTAACAAAGACTGCCAACTTCGCCAAACGGGGGGATGATTTAACAAAAGCGCATTTGCGAAAAAAGCACAATCGTTGCACGATTGTACCTAACCATAAACATCAATGCCTTTCTTAAAATCAATACACAGAACTATATATTTTTAAACCTGCATATTTAGCTAAAAGATATCCAGGTTAGCAGGCAATATTAACCAGGTGATATTGTGTCACTTCTCTTGCGTTCATTGCACGCAGAGTCAGGGTATATGCAACAGTTTGGGTCGCCTGGCTCGTTGTGAACTAATTTGCCAGAATTTTACGTAATTATGACATAACATTGAAGGTTGTGCAATGTAACAGGAATATTTAGACTTAGGGATGCCACCCGTTAGATAAAATACGGAACGGTTCCGTATTTCACTGAAAGAATAAACGTTTTGTTTTCGAGATGATAGTTTCCGGATTCGACCATATTAATGACCTAAGGCTCGTATTTCTGTATGTTATTATATTATAACTAAGTCTATGATTCCATAGAGCAGTCTGACTGAGCGGTGGTAGGCACCAGCAGGCTCGTAAGCATTCATTCAAACAGCACTTTCGTGCGTTTTGCCAGCAGCTCTTCGCAATGCTTCAAGCATTGCGCTGTTTATGACTTCAAGCCTATCAACTCCCGAGATTAGGCTGGTGTAACCGATGTGAAATGGCTAGCTAGTTAGCGGTGTGCGCACTAATAGCGTTTCAAACGTCACTCGCTCTGAGACTTGGAGTAGTTGTTCCCCTTGCTCTGCATGGGTAACGCTGCTTCAAGGGTGGCTGTTCTTGATGTGTTCCTGGTTCGAGCCCAGGTAGGAGCGAGGTGAGGGACGGAAGCTATACTGTTACACTGGCAATACTAAAGTGCCTATAAGAACATCCAATAGTCAAAGGTATATGAAATAGAATATCGTAGAGAGAAATAGTCCTATAATAACTACAACCTAAAACTTCTTACCTGGGAATCTTGAAGACTCATGTTAAAAGGAACCATCAGCTTTTATATTTTCTCATGTTCTGAGCAAGGAACTTAAACGTTAGCTTTCTTACATGGCACATATTGCACTTTTATTTTCTTCTCCAACACTTTGTTTTTGCATTATTTAAACCAAATTGAACATGTTTCATTATTTATTTGAGGCTAAATTGATTTTACTGATGTATTACATTAAGTTAAAATAAGTGTTAATTCAGTATTGTTGTAATTGTCATTATTACACAAAAAAAAAAAAAATATATATATATATATATATATATGTGTTTTTTTTTTTTATAAAACTAGCCGATTAATCGGCATCGGCTTTTTTGGGTCCTCCAATAATCGGTACCGGCGTTGAAAAATCATAATCGGTCGACCTTTATTAGAGTTACCCAGAAAGACTCACAGCTGTAATCTCTGGTTCTACAAAGTATTGACTCAGGGGTGTGAATACTTATGTTGTCACCAAAGCCCCATCCTTATACTACCCACCACTGCGACCTGTATGCTCTCGTTGGTTGGCCCTCACTACATATTTGGCGCCAAACCCACTGGCTCCAGGTCATCTATAAGTCTTTGCTAGGTAAAGCCCCACCTTATCTCAGGTCACTGGTCACCATAGCAACACCCACCCGTAGCACACACTCCAGCAGGTATATTTCACTGGTCATCCCCAAAGCCAACACTTCCTTTGGCCGCCTTTCCTTCCAGTTCTCTGCTGCCAATGACTGGAACGAATTGCAAAAAAAATAAAATAATAATCAAATAATTTTTTTTTTTTTAAAATCACTGAAGCTGGAGTCTTATATCTCTCTCTAAATTTAAGCATCAGCTGTCAGAGCAGCTTACCAATCACTGTACCTGTACACAGCCAATGTGTAAATAGCACAGCCAACTACCTCATCCCCATGTTGTTACTTACCATCTTGTTCTTTTGCACCTCAGTATCTCTATTCTCTACTTGCACATCATCATCTGCACATCTGCCATTCCAGTGTTAATGCTAAATTGTAATTATTTCGCTTCATGGCCTATTTATTGCCTTACCTCCATACTCTTCTACATTTGCACACACTGTACATAGATTTTTCTATTGTGTGATTGACTGTACATTTGTTTATGTGCAACTCTGTTGTTTTTGTCACAGTGCTTTGCTTTATCTTGGCCAGGTCACAGTTGTAAATGAGAACTTGTTCTCAACTGGCCTACCTGGTTAAATGAAGGTGAAATAAAAAATTTGATAGTTCTGTATTTAATTTTGAATACATTTGTAACAACTTCTAAAAACATGTTTTCACTTTGTCATTGTGTGTAGATGGGTGAGAAAAAAAAATATTTAATCCATTTTGAATTCAGGCTGTAACACGACAAAATGTGGAATAAGTAAACGGGTATGAATACTTTCTCTAGGCACTGTTAGTGTCCTGGGTCTCGGTCAGTAAGCACGTACTACCTGACCTTAACAGACTCCACTATCAGAAAAATGTTTTCCCCATTCGAGTGTACCATTTGTCACCCTTACTGGTAACCAATATTAACGCACCTGACTGGTCTTCTCCACTGTGCTGCTGGGAACCTCCACAGAGTCCTTCACAAAGAAGTTATCCAGCACCTCCACCTCCCAGCACTCTTGTCGACAAACTGGGCAGCGGATCACATTGACTGGAACCAGGGGAATAACATACACAGGAATGAGTAAGGCATCTTCTAATATCAAGTTACAAAAGACATCTGGATTTTAATGAAAAGTTGCAATGATCATCCTGCACTTCAGTACAGTTATCAACTTCCCGATAAACAAACTGACGGATCTCACGTGGTTTCGAGTTGTCCGCTTGAAGTTGCGGGTCGCGACGTTGTTCAGTGTTGACTAAGTTCCTTGAAGGGGGTGGAAGACACTTCTTGCAGAAAGAGTGGAGGCATGGCAGAAGTTTCGGCTCTCGGTTGTGGAAATTCAACTTACAGACAGGGCAAGTGTCCATGAGACCGATGCTACCTCCTAGCTGTTTCGCCCTCTCCTCTTCAGCTGGCAAGCTC
This sequence comes from Salmo salar, assembly GCF_965601325.2. Taxonomy (NCBI): domain Eukaryota; kingdom Metazoa; phylum Chordata; class Actinopteri; order Salmoniformes; family Salmonidae; genus Salmo; species Salmo salar. The sequence goes on along the minus strand of NC_138297.1, from coordinate 38,061,029 downwards.
TCTGCCTCGTTTTCCACAATAATAACAAGGTCATCGTTGTCCACAGCAGCTTCTGGGCTCTCATCCATTGTCTCGGTTGTTGCTTTGTGCCTATTCAAGATGGACTTGAGTGCTTGGAAACCAGTCACTGTTAACTAGCTAGCGGATACTAGCTAATGTTAGCTAGTCTCTCTGCAGTCTGTTAAAGTCGAAATCAGTTGGACATATGCCTTGCACGAGCAAATTTCATGGTTCCTACATAATACTACCTCCCGAAATTACCCACAGTAATGGCAGGTTTAGCCAACATTAGTATAAAATATAAATTGAAAGTGTTTAACTCTGCGGTTGAGAAGCTAGATGGCTAACGTTAGCTAGATGACACAGTTGCTACCACGAAGGATGACGTAATTTAGTTATTAAATAGCTGCCTAGTGTCAATGAAACTGAACCATAGTAGATGACACCGAATAGTAATGTTGTACAATAAACGTGCAATACAAACTTCTATCAATGTAAATTGCTAGCTACCATCTGTACAAGCAACATTCTTTCCCCCAAAAAAAACACACACGGAGTGCCCAGCATGCACTCCGATATTTTTATGGTACAGCGACCAGTTCAGGCCAAAATAGCTTGTTAAATTCGAAAGGCGTTTTTAATTGTTCAATGCAATCAACACAAGCAAATAAATGTACCAAGTAAAAAAAAAAAAAGTTCATTTATTAGATTTTTTTCACAGTCATATTTACTTACATGATTCCTCATTCATTATCAATTTATGAATCCCTCCCAAAGTCCCTGCCAGCAAAACCCAGTAGCCTGGGGAGGAGTTGATCTCCTCTCAAATGTCCTCTCTGGACTTCTGTACTGGACTTCCATATGTTCTAATATAAAACAGAGAGGATATCTTCTACTGTAGAAAGGTGTATATTTTGAGAAAGTTTGAAAGGCATATACTCATGTCTGTTTTGGTCTAATGAAACCATGAAGTATTTGATCAAATGTATTTTAGTAGTGGGCAATGTCACTGACTGTCTTCTTTTGTGATCATAGAGCCTATGTCAATAATGTATTTATTCAAATGTTATTCAAAATATGTAGCTGAGGAATACATTCCATCCTCTGGAGCTGGTCAGACCTGCTTTAGAGAGAACACTGAAGACCTTACAGCTTGACCTTGTGGGCCTATACATTGTTGAAATGGACACTGCCTTCAACGTACAGCAATGACCCATGTCCTAACTGAATATTGAATACAATTCTATCTCTCTACATTTCTACCTAAAACGTGTAGTTTTGTGAAGCCAGGAGACACATTCTACCCCAAGGGTGGAATGGGAAGTACTTATACCATGAGACAGACCTCTGTGCCAAATGGAAGGTACGCCAACTAGACCTGCATAACAACCGCTGATTCAAATGAGTTCAAGGATGATCCGTGTCAGTTACTGATATACACTGCGCCACACTTGGTAAAAAAATCTATTAAAAAAAATGCATTCACCATTGTATTTTAAATTCACAAAATGTATAAGACATCTTCAGCTTGCGGATTACCCCTTGACTTAGAAATACAGTTTTGTAAAAGCTTTAGTGTTCACCCAAAGGTCAAGGCCAATGCCAAGGCCATAAAAGGTAGTAAAATACATCCTGCTCACTTTGCAGTGAAGGGTAAAGTCTGGTTCCTGGGCCTCCTGAGTGGCGCAGTGGTCTAAGGCACTGCATTGCAGTGCTTGAGGCGTCGCTACAGACCTGGGTTTGATCCCAGGCTGTGCGCCGCCTCATGGGGACCCATGAGGCAGCGCACAATTGGCCCAGCATGATCTGAGTTAGGGGACGGTTTTGCTGGCCGGGAATTCCTTGTCCCAACCCACTCTAGCGACTCATTGTGGTGGGCAGGGTGCCTGCAAGCTGACTTTCCTCCACACATTGGTGTGGCTGGCTTCTGGGTTAAGTGCAGCTTGGCAGGGTCGTGGCTCTCAATCTTTGCTTCTCCCGAGTCCGTAGGGGAGTTGAAGAAATGGGACAAGACTTTAGCTACCAATTGGATATCACAAAAAAGGGGTAAAAAAAGATTTGTGTTCCTTTTCTTTTAGAGTGCTTAGCCAGAATGAATGAGATGTCTTTTGAGTTTCTTGGTTTTGTTTTATTTTCCTTCCATGAAAACAGGATTTAGGGGCTTGCCAACATGCTGGCCTAACCAAGTCTCTGGGAGTTTCCAACTTCAACAAGAGGCAGCTAGAGCTGATCCTGAAGAAACCAGGCCTCAAACACAGACTGGTCTCAAATCAGGTAGACATAGTTTGGGTCCAAAATGGCACCGTATTCCCTGTGTACTGCAGCAATATATAGGGAATAGGGAACCATTTGGGACACAATCATGAACTCCAACTGCTAAAGAACTATGTAACAACAATGTTGTAACTGTAGTAATTACAGTGTTACTACACATGTATAAGAGCTGATTGATCTTCTTAGAGTGCTTTATTTTCTCTCAACACAGGTTGAATGTCATCCATATTTCACTCAGCCAAAGCTGCTTGAATAGTTGCAGAACGACATCGTCATAGTGGGATACAGCTCCATAGGAACGTCAAGAGATGCATCCTGGTAAAACTAATGCACTACATTAGAAAATAATTATCAATGACATAATCAATGGTGATTACATTGGATGAGGACAACACAATTCATCCAATGGTTAATGATTAATGGTATAGTCAATCAAATAAGTACAGCTATTAGTCCGCAAAAAGATTGAGCACAAAATGCATGTAGCTATGTACAGCTAGATATACATACCTAAAACATATTTTCTTAACCGTGTTGATTACATTTCACGTAATAGGGTGAATCTGACCTGTCCGCCCTTAGTAAGAAGATGAGCTCTTGGTGTACATTGCCCACAAGTACAAGAAGACTACAGCTCAGATGTCCCTGTGGTTCAACATCCAGAGAGGGGTGGTAGTCATCCCTAAGAGCTCAAACCCACAGCGCATAATGGATAACTTTTAGGTCTGTGTGAATCTAAGACACGTGCCATTTGAATAATGTCCGATTGTGGGACACAATATTTTGTGTATTGGGAGTGCAAAATGTATTTAGCTACAATTGTTATTGATTAAGTGAAGGATAACTCCTGAAGCATATGATGCCACATTCCTGTTTCCCTCATATCTCCCAATGAAGATATTTTACTTCTCCCTACCTGAGGCTGAAATGAAGGCAATGGAGGACCTAAACAAGAACATTCGGTTTGTGGAGCTTCTCATGTAAGTATACAGAAGACTTTCTGATTGCACTGCAACACTTTGTATGTTTTCTCCATTTGCTTCCAGATATTGTTGATCTAATAACATTACTCTGACTCAACATGTAGAGTGACCATTCAGAGTACCCCTTTCATGACAATTACTAGACCTGGCTTCTACACATAGAAATGGAAAAATGCCATTCATATTTGCTCAAATTAAGTTCCTTATACTGTTATTTGTAGGCTACTTTACTTATTGTTCTCTGGCTTTGTAATGTAATATCACGTTTCAAGGTAAGACCCAGATGCAGACAACGTCAAATTAACAGCAAAACTGCTGTTTAATCCAACAGGGGCAGGCAAAGACAGGTCAAGGGCAGGCGGTGGGGCAAAGGTACAGGACGGCAGGCAGGGTCAGGGTAGGCAGAGGTCAGTAATCCAGATAGGTGGGGCAAAGGTACAGGACAGCAGGCAGGCTCAGAGTCAGGGCAGGCAGAAAAGGTAAAAACCTGGAAAACTAGAAAACAGGACCAATCAAGAGACTGAAACAGAGGGAAAAATGCTGGTAGGCTTGACAAAACAAGACAAACTGGCAACAGACAAACAGAGAACACAGGTAAAATACACAGGGGATAATGTGGAAAGTGTGCAACACCTGCAGGGGGTGGAGACAATCACAAAGACAGGTGAAACAGATCAGGGTGTGACATATAAATCCTGCGTGCATAATATAATGCATCAACCACAGTAGTATTATAATAAAAAATAAACGTTTTAAATCAATTTTTATTGAATATTCACAAAAAAATAAACCACTTTCTAAGCAACTTTTTGTCTGGAGAGGAACATGTCACCGTTGCAATTGAGTGCGTCCAGCATGGAGGAGTAGTCACTGCAACATATTCAATGCATCAAGGCAGACATGAAGAATCTACATTTTTCTTTGTATTCTTTTTGTTTAACATTTTATTTAACTAGGCAAGTCAGTTAAGGACACATTCTTAATTACAACGATGGCCTATCAGAAGGCAAAAGGCCTCCTGCGGGGACAGGGGCTGGGATTAAAAATAAAAATAAATAAAATAAAAAAATAGGACAAAACACACATCACGACAAGAGAGACAACACAACACTACATAAAGAGCGTAAGACAACATCATAGCATGGCAGCAACACATGACAACACAGCATGGTAGCGACACAACATGAAAACAACATGGTAGCAACACAACATGGCAGCAGCACAGGATACAAACATTATTGGGCACAGACAACAGCACAAAGGGCAAGAAGGTAGAGACAGCAATACATCACGCAAAGCAGCCACAACTGTCAGTAAGAGTGTCCATTATTGAGTCTTTGAATGAAGAGATTGAGATAAAACTGTCCAGTTTGAGTGTTTGTTGCAGCTCGTTCCAGTCGCTAGCTGCAGCGAACTGAAAAGATGAGCGACCCAGGGCGGTGTGCACTTTGGGGACCGTTAACAGAATGTGACTAGCGGAACGGGTGTTGTATGTGGAGGATGAGGGCTGGAGTAGATATCTCAGATAGGGGGGAGTGAGGCCTAAGAGGGTTTTATAAATAAGCATCAACCAGTGGGTCTTGCAACGGGTATACAGAGATTACCAGTTTACAGAAGAGTATCGAGTGCAGTGATGTGTCCTATAAGGAGCATTGGTGGAAAATCTGATGGCCGAATGGTAAAAACCTTTTAGCCGCAAATGAAGGCATTTAGGTCAAAATTACAATATCTAGCTAATATATAACAGAGTATTATTGCTGTTAGTGACTGGCTGCGAGAGCGTAGAGCATTTGTGCTACTGTTCTTCAAGACGAGAGGAATTAGTTAGCTAAATTGTATCAAGCTACAGTTGCTATTATGTATACTAGCTAGCCAGCCAAAGTAGGAGTAGCTAAATATAGCCAAGTCTTTGGGTATGCAACACACCATGAACTGAGTTAGTAATAATATAAAAACAAAATTAACATACTTGGAATGGAAGAAAACATATCTAAATATTATTAAGGCATGACTTCAACAAAGTATAGTACTCGATGTTGGGTCGAAGCTTTAAAGGGAAACTTCAACTCTAGACACTATTTGGGCTGTTTTTTTTTTCCAGTGTCCCAACATAATTATGAATGATGAAAGGTGTTTCAGACATTATTATGCACCATAGCAGTATTTTAGAATTTTCACTCCAGGAGCATTCAACCAATGACATCATTGGTTGATTGAGCCTGCTGTCTGATAAAAAAATGTATGGAGTCATGTTTTGTAGCAATTATGTGGTCTTTGTGTTTCGCCGATTGCACGATCATGCTAGCAGCGAGTAGATACGGTTGTCCTTGTTTCATAGAGCTTTTGGACTTGCATGATATCTAGGTTGACAATTTTTTTACCTGGCTTTGTAAAGACTACAGCCTGACCGGATCCCTACTTTCTTGTCCAATTGTGTTCCCACCCTCGAAGGCAGGCTTTTCAAAATGGGGGCGTTGCTAGTTTCTACAGTTCACCTGAGCTATGTTGCTATTCCCGGGCAATCCAAGATGACTAGCTAACTACATTGAACAAAAATATAAACACAACATGTAAAGCGTTTCATGAGCTGAAATAAAAGATCCCCGAAATGTTCAATTTGTCCTACCATGGACGGATGAACATCAAGGCTTTTAGAGATACTTTTGTAACCCTTCCCAGCTTTATACAAGTCAACAATTCTTAATCTTAGGTCTTCTGAGATCTCTTTTGTTTGAGGCATGGTTCACATAAGGCAATGCTTCTTGTGAATAGCAAACTCAAATTTTGTGAGTGTTTTTTAATAGGGCAAGGCCGCTCTAACCAACATCTCCAAACGCCTGACTCCTGACTCCAATTAGCTTTGGAGAAGTCATTAGCCTAGGGGTTCACATACTTTTTCCAACCTACACTGTTAACGTTTAAATGATGTATTCAATGTAGACAAGAAAAACACAATAATTTGTGTGTTATTAGTTTAGGCACAGTATGTTTGTCTATTGTTGTGACTTAGATGAAGATCAGATCAAATTTGATGACCAATTTATGTAGAAATCCAGGTAATTCCAAAGGGTTCACATACTTTTAATTGCCATTGTATAGTTGAATGCACTAAAGAGGAACAATGGGGGGTACATATTGAAGATGCGCATGCTCATCCCCAAATCAAATCAAATTTTATTGGTCGCATACACATGGTTAGCAGATGTTAATGCGAGTGTAGCGAAATGCTTGTGCTTCTAGTTCCGACCATGCAGTAATATCTAACAATTTCACAACAACTACCTTATACACACACAAGAGTAAAGGAAAGATTAAGAATATGTACATATTAATATATGGATGAGTATGTACATATAAATATATGGATGAGCGATGGCCGAACGGTATAGGCAAGATGCAGTAGATGGTATAGAGTACAGTATATACATATGAGATGAGTAATGTAGGGTATGTAAACATTATATAAAGTAGCATTGTTTAAGTGACTAGTGATACCTTTATTACATCCAATTATTAATTATTAAAGTGGCTAGAGATTGAGTCTGTATGCTGGCAGAATCCACTCAATGTTAGTGATGGCTGTTTAACAGTCTGATAGCCTTGAGATAGAAGCTGTTTTTCAGTCTCTCGGTCCCAGCTTTGATGCACCTGTACTGACTTCGCCTTCTGGATGAGAGCGGGGTGAACAGGCAGTGGCTCGGGTGGATGTTGTCCTTGATGATCCTTTTGGCCTTCCTGTGATATCGGGTGGTGTAGGTGTCCTGGGGGGGCAGGTAGTTTGCCCCCGGTGATGCGTTGTGCAGACTTCACTACCCTCTGGACAGCCTTATGGTTGGGGGCAGAGCAGTTGCCATACCAGGCGGTGATACAGCCCGACAGGATGCTCTCGATTGTGCATCTGTAAAAGTTTGTGAGTGTTTTTGGTGACAAGCCAAATTTCTTCAGCCTCCTGAGGTTGAAGAGGCTTTGTTGCGCCTTCTTCACCACGCTGTCTGTGTGGGTGGACCAATTCAGTTTGTCCGTGATGTGTACGCCGAGGAACTTAAAACTTTCCACCTTCTCCACTACTGTCCCATCGATGTGGATAGGGGGGTACTCCCTCTGCTGTTTCCTGAAGTCCACGATCATCTCCTTTGTTTTGTTGACGTTGAGTGTGAGGTTATTTTCCTGACACCACACTTCGAGGGCCCTCACCTCTTCCCTGTAGGCCGTCTCGTTGTTGTTGGTAATCAAGCCTACCACTGTAGTGTCATCTGCAAACTTGATGATTGAGTTAGAGGCGTGCATGGCCACGCAGTCATGGGTGAACAGGGAGTACTGGAGAGGGATGAGAACACACCCTTGTGGGGCCTCAGTGTTGAGGATCAGCGGGATGGAGATGTTGTTTCCTACCCTCACCACCTGGGTGCGGCCCGTCAGAAAGTCCAGGACCCAGTTGCACAGGGCGGGGTCGAGACCGGCAGCCTTGCGAGGGTTAACATGTTTAAATGTTTTACTCACGTTGGCTGCGGTGAAGAAGAGCCCGCAGGTTTTGGTACCGGGCCATGTCAGTGGCACTGCATTGTCCTCAAAGCGAGCAAAGAAGTTGTTTAGTTTGTCTGGGAGCAAGACATCGGTGTCCGCGATGGGGCTGGTTTTCTTTTTGTAGTCTGTGATTGACTGTAGACCCTGCCACATACGTCTCGTGTCTGGGCCGTTGAATTGCGACTCTACTTTGTCTCTATACTGACGCTGTCATGAATCCCACCGAAGGTGGCTCCCCTGCCTGATCGAGCGGTACTCGGCGGTCGTCATCGCCGGCCTACTAGCCACCGCTGATCCCTTTTTCCTTTTCTATTTGTTTAGTCTTATTGGTTGCACCTGTTCCCTATTGTGTTCTTGATTTGTGTTTTATTTAAGCCTGCTTAGCCCGCCCATGTTTGTGCGGGATTATGTTTACTGTTGTGTTTATTTTTGGATGTGCTGGCTTACGTACTGTTATTCTCTCTCTGGACTGTTTTGCCCATTGTATTTGGGTTGGTCATTTGTTTTACGCGCCCGTTGGTTTTGGCGTTGACTGTTTTGTGCCGGGAAGAATAAAAGTCGTTTATCTTCACCACTGCTCTCTGCGCTTGACTCTACCACCACTCCTAGTAACTCGTGACAGACGCTTAGCTTGTTTGATTGCCTTGCGGAGGGAATAGCTACACTGTTTGTATTCGGTCATGTTTCCGGTCGCCTTGCCACAGAGTCTTTTTACGTGTCTATTTTTCAAGGATAAGGCTAAGAACATGAACAACTTCCTAGTTTTAAGAACACTATAACCATATGGATAAAAAGTCATCATATTTTACAAGAACCAACATCACTCCCTAGAAACTCATTGATAAATTGGCCCACATGGAAAAGTAAAGGCATAGAATCTGTAAATGACTTGGTAACAGGAAATACATGTATTTCCATTACAGAATTAAAAAGTAATTTTGGACTGATCAATGAAACTTCAAAGTTACATACTCTATCACAAAATTTCAATTTGAAATATTTTGCACATCAAAGCAAGCTTGAGGGAATCTTATTTGAGATAGAAAAGTAAGTTCATATGATAGGAAAGATCTACAAAACCTTGCAGAGAGCATATTCAAATGACAATCTCTTAGAATTTTTTTTAAACTATTGGAACCAAGATGTTGGCATAAAATAGAAGGGAAGTTGGAGTATAACTAACGGAATTACAGTTAACGAAAATGTATGCTAAATCCAGTATAAACTAATGTATATAATTTATTATACAAGAGACAAAATTCACAAATTCTTCAGCACAAAGGCAGAGTCATGTCTCAAGTGTAAAACTAATTTTGACTCAATAATCCATGCTTTTTGGGAATGCTATGAAGTTCAGAAGTTGTTGGCGGAGCTATAAAGTTGGCTGTCAGATGTATTACAATATAAACATGCTTTTAATCCATCGGTCTGCATATTTCAACACAGTACATATGGGGGTGTAGTGAGATACCCAATGGGCTGGACGATTCTTTTCTCATCACTCATTTTGAAAAAACGTATACAAAAATATTGGAAGTCAAATCAATCCGCCATCATTGAAACAATGGAAAAATCTAATAATTGTTATATTGAAATAGCATGGGCGACTTAGAAAAACGAATTGCTACAATTTAAGACCAAGTTGCAAACAATAATGCAGGCACTAGGGATGGGGGTGTGAGCAGGCGGGTCTGGGCAGATGAAATGCAGTCACTGTTTATATGTTTTCATTTGTATGTATACGTTTATTTTTGTTTTTGGTATGTACAAAAAAAATGTAGAAAAGCAAAAATAAAGCTTATTTGCACAAATTTGTTTATATCCCTGTTAGTGAGTATTTCTCATTTGCCAAAATAATCCATCCACCTGACAGGTGTGTCATATCAAAAAGCTGATAAAACAGTGTGATCATTACACAGGTGCACCTTGTGCTGGGGAGAATAAAAGGCCATTCTAAAATGTGCAATTTTGTCAGACAACAATGCCACAGATGTCTCAAGTTTCGAGGGAACGTGCAATTGGCATGCTGACTGCAGGAATGTCCACCAGAGCTGTTGCCAGAGAATTTAATGTTAATTTCTCTACCATAAAACATTGTCTTAGAGAATTTGGCAGTACTTCCAACTGGCCTCAAAACCGCAGACCACATGTAACCACGCCAACCAAGGACCTCCACATCTTGCTTCTTCACCTGCGGGATCGTCTGAGACCATCCACCCAGACAGCTGATGAAACTGTGGGTTTGCCGTCGTAACCAACTTCAATGGGCAAATGCTCACCTTCAATGGCCACTAGCACGCAGGAGAATTGTGCTCTTCACGGATGAATCCCGGTTTCAACTGTACCGGGCAGATGGTAGTCGTGTTGGTGAGCTGTTTGCTGATGTCAATGTTGTTAACAGAGTGCCCCATGGTAGCGGTGGGATTATGGTATGGGCAGGCATAAACTATGGACAATGAACACAATTGCGTTTTATCAATGGCAATTTGAAAGCACAGAAATATTGTGACGAGATCTTAAGGCCCATTGCCATGCCGTTCATCGGCCGCCATCACCTCTTTTCATCATGATAATGCAAGGCCCCATGTCACTAGGAGGGCAACTGAAATGACAAACAAGTAAGTTGTTTGCTGTTGGTAGCTATCTAGCTAGCAATATAACTAAGCTCTCTTTCACACGAGGCAGTGTTGTTCAGTACAGTATAATTGCTAGTACCACTACAAGCCATGCTAGCCAAGTTGAACTAGCTAGCTGTGTTAGCTACACGCCTACACCCAAGATGTACTGTAGCCTAATGTTATAGCTAGCTAGCCTCAGTGTATCTCATTAGAACTAATAGCAAAACTGGAGATTTAAAGAAAGAGAGAGAGAAAGTGCACGAGATAAAAGCACACGTGGATATATTTCTAAACTATGCTTAGTTTAGCCCTAACACCTTGCCCCCGAACTGCCACTCTTATGGGTCAGAATTATAATGAATGTATTTATGTGTTGAAGGTCTCCGTTGGGTATCTCTTGGACCGAGTTCCGCTTAGTGGAAAAGGCTTGGCTGATGAATTTTCTTTCGATGGCCGCGTCTCCTTCGTTTCCGGGTGTAAGTCTCTGATTGTCCACACGATGTCAGTGTCCTTTCTCTTAGTGGTCTGCTCACTTGCACTCATTCTGTGAGAGTGGACTGCTGAGGAGGCAAATCAGCAGTGTCGACGCTCCCAGCTCGGGTAGGAGGGCAGGGTAGACAATCGAAGACTGAAAGAGAATAACCGGTTGGTTCTTCTTGAATTCACCTTCTTAAATACAGTAATCAACCGTAGGTTTGATTGTTAAGAGGTTTCTTTGTCCTCTTCCTCGTGTTGCATTTTGGGATCACAACTTTCCGTAGACCTTGGCTGCAGCATGCGGTCAACTTAGTCTGGTATGTAGATTCTTAACTTACAAGTTTTATACCCTTGGGTCACAAAGGGGCGTTTCTGTCTTTATGGCATACTCTCTGTGTTCCCGGGGGCGTAGCTCGTTACAAGGCAATGTATCAGAATTGACCAGGATCTGGTTTAGACAACTAAATCCACAGCTCATCTTAACAAAAACATTCTCTTTGATCTGGACATTTTCTACACAAACAGTATGTAAACATCATGTACATATTATGAAAACTCTTCAAGTTACAATGTTTTCATTATAACGTCGTCATTTAACTTTTAATAACATAACAAAAATGACATTCATTTTCATATTCCATCTATCATTGTTACAACCATTTTGGCTGATGAAATATAATGTCCCAAAGTCCATTTGTTACATGTCACAGTTCTGAGGTAAATTCTCCATAAGGCCCACAGACATTCCAGTCCCAAACACTAAGGGGACCAAGGACTTGTCTGCTGCCTTAAGATTTACAATGGTCATGAGGTCTTAATTAACCTGTTTGGGATAGGGGGCAGTATTTTCACGGCCGGATAAAAAACTTACCCGATTTAATCTGGTTACTACTCCTGCCCAGAGTAGTAACCAGATTAAATGGTTACTACTCCTGCCCATAGAATATGCATAAAATTAGTCGATTTGGATAGAAAACACTCTAAAGTTTCTAAAACTGTTTGAATGGTGTCTGTGAGTATAACAGAACTCATATGGCAGGCAAAAACCTGAGAAGATTCCATGCAGGAAGTGCCCTGTCTGACAATTTGTTGTCCTTCTGTTACATCTCTATCGAAATTACAGCATCTGAGCTGTTACGTGACACTTTCTAAGGCTTCCATTGGCTCTCTAAAGCCGCCAGAAAGTGGAATGGGGTGTCTGCTGTCTCTGGGCAAAGTATAGGAGCAGAGTTTGGGGTCAGCCTGGGGACAGTGAGACTGGAGATGCACGGTCACGAGAACTCGCCATTTTTTCTTTCTCTCTTTGAATGAATACAACGTTGCCCGGTTGGAATATTATCGCTATTTTACGAAAAAATAGCATAAAAATTGATTTTAAACATCGTTTGACATGCTTCTAAGTACGGTAATGGAATATTTTGACATTTTTTGTCACGAAATGCGCTCGCGCATCACCCTTTGGATAGTGACCTGAACGCACGAACAAAACTGAGGTATTTGGATATAACTATGGATTATTTGGAACCAAAACAACATTTGTTGTTGAAGTAGAAGTCCTGGGAGTGCATTCTGACAAAGAACAGCAAAGGTAATCCAATTTTTCGAATAGTAATTCTGAGTTTAGGCTGCCCCGACATTGGCGGGTCTGAATAGCTAGCCTTGATGGCCGAGCTATGTACTCAGAATATTGCAAAATGTGCTTTCGCCGAAAAGCTATTTTAAAATCGGACATAGCGATTGCATAAAGGAGTTCTGTATCTATAATTCTTAAAATAATTGTTATGTATTTTGTCAACGTTTAATCATGAGTAATTTAGTAAATTCACCGGAAGTTTTCGGTGGGTATGCTAGTTCTGAACATCACATGCTAATGTAAAAAGCTGGTTTTTGATATAAATATGAACTTGATTGAACAAAACATGCATGTATTGTATAACATAATGTCCTAGGAGTGTCATCTGATGAAGATCATCAAAGGTTAGTGCTGCATTTAGCTGTGGTTTTGTTTTTTGTGACAATATATGTTAGCTTGAAAAATGGGTGTCTGATTATTTCTGGCTGTGTACTCTGCTGACATAATCTAATGTTTTGCTTTCGCTGTAAAGCCTTTTTGAAATCGGACAGTGTGGTTAGATAAAGGAGAGTCTTGTCTTTAAAATGCTGTAAAATAGTAATATGTTTGAAAAATTGAAGCTTTTGTATTTTTGAGGAATTTGTAATTCGCGCCACGCCTATCATTGGATATTGGAGCAGGTGTTCCGCTAGCGGAACGTCTAGATGTAAGAGGTTTTAACACTCGCAGCCCATCTGTTTTCTCTCATTCACTCCTGTGCATTCTAATTAGTTTGATTTGGTTTTTACGTGCCTTTTCCTTTGACATGATGTGCAAATTATTTTCAGCCTATGATTCAGGGCTGGGTTTTATTTAAATATTACCACCCAACAACAAGGCAATGTTTAATAATCTGAAACACCTGCTGCAAAGTTCTTCCTATTTGCTAGTCGTATGAGAGCCAAAGAGATTTTCTCTGAAGCCCTCACATGGGTTTCCACTAGATAAAACACCCACAAAATCAAACTGGCTATACTGTACATATTCATGAAAATAAAATTAGCTTTTGGCCTTAATTTAAGGTTAGGGTTAGGCTAAGGATAGCAGTGTGGTTAATCTCAGGGTTAAAGTGAGAGTTAGGTTTAAAATCAGATTTTAAGAAGAGGAAATTTAGAATTAGACAGTGTTTATGACTTTGTGGCTGTGTTAACTAGTGAGGACCCTACACTTGGCCGTCTTGCCATTGAGCCAATTAAAATAGGTGGTGCAAACTGATGTCTTTGTACGTCCCCTTTTTTACCAGCAAATTATCATAATCCATTGGATAATTAGTTACATTTCACTTATTTTGGAGCTAGTCTGCTTAAAAAAATGTCGTTTTAAAAATTGTAACATTTTGTGACATGATAGCATTTTAGAACCCTGTTCCACCTGTCGCCCCAAGATGAATGGTTTTGACCACTAATGTTTTAGGCAAATTGTCACGTCGTTCGTCGGAAGGAGCGGACCAAAGTGCAGCGTGTGTATCGTTCCACATATTTTATTGAACTGTGAAACTATGCAAGATACACAACTAAACTAAAGAACAAAAACAACAAACCGTGACGAAGAGGTGCAACATCCACTAACTCAAAAACAATCTCCCACAAACCCAGGTGGGAAAAACAACTACTTAAGTATGATCTCCAATTAGAGACAACGATGACCAGCTGCCTCTAATTGGAGATCATCCTAAAAAAGCCCAACATAGAAATACAAAAACTAGAACATAACAACATAGAAAATCTAAACTAGAAAAAGCCCCTGTCATGCCCTGACCTACTCTACCATAGAAAAGAACAGCTTTCTATGGTCAGGACGTGACACAAATTCATTTTGCATGGTCCGGTGTCCCAGGTGTGCAGGGTTTGCACATTTTCAACCATTCCATTGATCCTAAAGATACATTTAAAAAATGTGTTTAACAAGTCACATAATAAGTTGCATGGACACACTCGTTGTGCAATAATAGTGTTTAACATCATTTTTGATTGATTACCTCATCTCTGTACTCCCTCAGCCGAGCAGTGAACTTCACACACAGATTCAACCCCAAAGACCAGGGAGGTTTTCCAATGCAGGTAGATGGGTAAAATATAAAAAGCAGACATTGAATATCCATTTGAGCATGGTGAAGTTATTAATTATACTTTGGATGATGTATCAATACACCCAGTCACTACAAAGATACAGGTGTCCTTCCTAATTCAGTTGCTGCTCAGGGATTTCACCATGAGGCCAATGGTGACTTTAAAACAGTTAGAGTTTAATAGATGTGATAGGAAAAAACGGAAGATGGATCAACAACAGTGTAGTTACTCCACAATACTAATCTAACTGACAGAGTGAAAACAAGGAAGCCTGTACAGAATACAAATATTTCAAAACATGCATCCTGCTTGCAACAAGGCACTAAAGTAATACTGCAAAAAATGTGGCAAAGCAATTAACTTTTTGTCCTGAATACAAAGTGTTATGCTTGGGGCAAATCCAATCCAATACATTACTGAGTACCACTCTCCATATTTTCAAGCATACTGGTGGCTGCATCATGTTATGGGTGTGCTTGTAATTGTTAAGGACTGTGGAATTTTTCAGGGTAAAAAAATGACTACAGGAAAACCTGGTTCAGTCTGCTTCCCACCAGACACTGGGAGATGAATTCACCTTTCAGCAGGACAATAACCTAAAACACAAGGCCAAATGTACACTGGAGTTGCTTACCAAGAAGACAGTGAATGTTCCTAAGTGGCCGAGTTATGGTTTTGACTTAAATCTACTTGAAAATCTATAACAAGACCAAGCTTGAGTAATTTTTAAAAGAAAAATGGACAAATGTTGCACAATCGAGGTGTGGAAAGCTCTCTGCCAAATGTATGTTGACTCAGGGGTATGAATACTTATGTAAATGATATATTTCTGTATTTCATGTTCAATAAATTAGTAAACATTTCTAAAACATGTTTTCAATTTGTCATTATGGTGTATTGTGTGTAGATGGGTGAGAAAAAAAATCGATTTAATCTATTTTAAATTCAGGCTGTAACAACAAAATGTGGATTAAGTCAAGGGGTATGACTACTTTCTGAAGGCACTGTAGCTAGCTTGCTTGCTGAAATGATAACAGAGAGAACAAAGAATATAGCTATTTGATCATGTCTGTGTGCATGTGCAAATATTAATAATGTCTGGAATCCAACATGGTTTCACTGGAATTATCAAACGGCAAGAGTCAGACAAACGTCAACCCTCAACATGTCAACAGCTTGTATAGGCACAGTTTAGCTGAGACTCATCTCTTTACAGGTAGGCTGGTAGTCTTTTTCTGAAATAATTATTTTCACTATGCCCGCTTAACTGAAATGGTGCTCACACAACTTCATTAGCTGGCTAAAGTTAGCATGCTAGCTAGTTACACTGAAATCTGTCAATCAATGCCCTATTTGTCATTTCTCTTCTACACGTGGAAATCACCACAACGTTCCCACCCCCAATTCCTGAATATGTATTAGCAAGCCCGCGTCATTCTTTGAGGTGGAATCTAAATGAGAATTCCCGCTCTAGGACAGGAATTTCTCAAAATAGGTGAGGCAACTTTATCTGAGCGGGGCCTTTAAATGTGCTGCAAATGTTCCAAAGCCAAGAAACTATCCTGCACCAATTCCAGAAACTGGTGGGAATGGTGGATGCAAAATAACATTAGGAAAACCACACTCTCACCAAGCTCTAAGAAACATATGATTCTCAGAACATTATGTGCTAACTGGGTTATTAGCTGAATGTAGTTGGTGAAACATATCATTTCTGTAAGGTATTTTGAAAGCATAATCTGCATACCTCTTAATCTACCTTTGAACAACAGAGATTGTCTTCCTGAGGACCATCGCACCTGCCAACCCAGCTCCCTTCTTAACATATGCTGATGTCTTCTTTGACATCCTGGCCGATGACAACCAGTTATCCTTCGATGTTGTAAAGCGCTCTCAAAATGACATGATTATGGGTGAGTAGGGAGGGAGTCAAGTGCTACGCAGTCATTCAAAACAGGAGAGAGAGTAAGAGAGAGAGTGGTGAGAGACAGAGAACAAAGAAGAACATGTGAAGTAACAATACTGAAATGCTAGTTTCAGCCCTAATTTCTCTTTGGAAATATCCAAGCAAGCTAAAATATCACTAGGGCTCCACTGAGAGAAGTAAACTGGACAGGAACATAAACACAGGGAATTTCTGCTCCCTTACAATCGCATATTAATTTAAACAAGCCTCCCCAAATTCCTCTGGAACTCAGATAGGCTACTACTTAGTTTTGTGTCTCTCCTGGTTGCATCAGAAGCCAGAGAGAAGGTTGGGTTTTGGATCGTAAGGGATAATACAAGAAGACAAAAGCCAGATTTGAGAATAGGAGATTTAACCAATATACAGATAGCAGTTTTCCCATGGGCCCCGTTTGGATCTTTAATGTGGGCAAATGTTTAAGTTGAGAGTCCCTATACTCCTGACAAATTATCAATAGACCATTAGTAACATGTCAACTGCATATTCTATTGAGAGTTTATTGAGCATTACTGTACATGAGTATAGGGGCTCTCAAAATAATGTTACCTAAATGTGTGACCAGAGTTATTCTCCTACCCAGGCTAATGTTTGTCTCTGTCTTTGTGTGGTCTTCAGGTGTTGTTCGGCAGGTGAAGCCCATCAACGGCCCTCTGAATGTCATGCTGAAGTTGGCAATGAACTATGTTAAGGCAGATGTCATCTCTCACAGGAATATTGTTGTTGTCCACATCTTCATCTCAGAGTTTTGGTTTTGATAAATGAGAAATAAACGGTAAATGATTAATACACGTCTGCCACTGTGATGCAATGTTGACCTGTGGAATTGTATAATGTTATAACTGTGACTTATATTGATTTATGTGTAAATATCAGAATGATAAAAAAATGAAGGTATGAATTTTGTTGTTGATGTATATAACGTAATGTTTACCTAATTTGATCCGTACTATCTTACTGTTGAATAGAAACGGTATTTACTGTAAATGTTGCGTTTTTCATCATTGGGTTATAACATATTGCTATATAATTATTGTCTCTGTGTTCTTTGACATCATATCATATTATTGTATGTGGGTGAATTGGCCAGAAACTATAAGCCAGTTACATACATTAGTCAACACTATCCATTACAGAGGTTTTCAACCTGACCAACTCAGAGAGAAGGTTGGATGTCCTCTTTTCACTGGTGCTAGAAACCTATACTTCCAATCTTTCTGCTTCTTAAAACACCAGTGAATATAATCTTATATGGTTTGGTTACTGTCAGTAAATTATCTATAAGCTGCTCAGGACTTGGTACACTATCCATTACAGAGGCTTTCAAACTGACCAACTCAGAGAGAAGGTTGGATGTCTTCTTTTCACTGGTGCTAGAAACCTACACTTCCAATCTTTCTGCTTCTTAAAACACCTGTGAATATCATTCTATAGGGTTGGTTACTGTTAGAACACTATCTATTAGCTCATCAAAAAGAAAGTAGGACCAAGGCACTCTTCATATAATTAATATTAATGTCTTTATTTGTATGGCATGTTCAATGAACATTATTTATTTTATTTATTTAACCTTTGTTTAACTAGGCAAGTCAGTTAAAAACAATTTTCCCGTATTACCAAAGAGCACCTACTGTCTACCAAAATCTACTATAGTGTAGCTTAGCAGCGTTTCTCTTCCTCCTTTTATTAACTTTCTATTAGCTGTTCAGGACTTGGTCTAAGGAGGTTTATTCTTATACCGTGTCCATCCCATAATAAACTTTCCCCCCATTCAATTGCCTTTTACCAGTGCTTCTCTACTCAAGGCCAGAGTCAACACAGAATGACCACTGAATGGAAATCAACAGACCCAAAATACTCTACCACACTCATGAAAATTAAAAAACATGGTTTCTCTTTGTTGTTGCAGCTGTAGCACTTGTCCCACAACTTGTCTAGAGAATAAAGATCAATTGATCCCCTAGTACTACTAGCCCTTTGAAAGTATCAGTGTTTGATGTGGATGGGTGGCACATGTCTGAGAGAAGTGGGATCAGACCTCTTATAATGTCAGGCAAATTGGAGTTACCTCTCAGATAGCACATTTGGTTTTAAAGGTTAAATTTAAAACCAAATTGCAAGTCAGTTAATAAGAAAAAATTATTATTTACAATGATTGCCTACCCCCAGCCAAGCCCTAACCCGGACGACGCTGGGCCAATTGTGCGCCGCCCTATGTGACTCCCAATCACAGCCAGTTGTGATACAGCCTGGAATCAAACCAGGTCTGTAGTGACGCCTCTAGCACTGAGATGCAGTGCCTTAGACTGCTGCGCCACTCGGGAGCCCAAAATCTATCATAATAGATAGTGGTTACTTGGAAGTTGTGGGAACATATGTTTTTTGTTTCACATTGGTTGTGGAAACGAAGCCATAATGTTTTACTCTGGTTCTCTGAATGTTTTCTTGGGAGGTTTTATTAACGAGAACGGAAAGTATAGAACGGAAGTATAGGTAATATGATCTATTCTATTGACAAGTGTCACGCCCTGGCAATAGAGGGTTTTATTCTCTATTTTGGTTAGGCCAGGGTGTGACTAGGGTGGTCATTCTATGTCCTTTTTTCTATGTTTTGTGTATTTCTTTGTTTTGGCCGGGTATGGTTCTCAATCAGGGACAGCTGTATATCGTTGTCTCTGATTGGGAGCCATACTTAGGCAGCCTGTTTTCCTTTGGGTTTTGTGGGTGGTTACTTTCTGTTTAGTTGATGTTCCTGACAGAACTGGTTGGCTGTCGTTCATGTTCTTGTTTTGTTTAAAGTGTTCTATTAAAAGTTTATGATGAGCACTCAACACGCTGCGCCTTGGTCTACTCCTTTCAACGGCCGTTACAACAAGATAGTCAAGTAACCGCTCTAACAGTGGAAATATATGTCCTGAAAGATGTAAGGCAGACAGGAAAAGGCGACATCAGGTGGGAAAATTCTGGCCAATGAGAGGGAAAATACACGTGAGCAATAGGCACAACTCCGATATAAAGTCGTTTTTTTCAGTGTTGCCAAAATGCTTATATCGGTCATCACTAGTTACCACAACCACAAAGTCAGAATGCCAAAATGGCTTTAGGCTATCATAAAAATTTATGAAAACAACATTTTCTTTGATTTCATTTAAGGTTAGAATTAGGCATAAGGTTAGCAGTGTGGTTAGGGTTAAGGTTAGGTTTAAAATCAGATTTTAAGAAGAAAGATTGCAGAAATAGGCAGGTTTTAGCCATAATTATGACTTTGTGGCTGTAGTAACTAGTGACTTACACTGAGCGGACAAAACATTAAGAACACCTTCCCAATATTGAGTTGTACCCCCTTTTGCCCTCAGAACAGCCTCAATTCATCGGGGCATGGACTCTACACGGTGTCGAAAGCATTCCACAGGGATGCTGGCCCATGTTGACTCCAATGCTTCCCACAGTTGTGTCAAGTTGACTGGATGTCCTTTAGGTGGTGGACCATTCTTGATACACAGTGTGAACAACCCAGCAGCATTGCAGTTCCTGACAAAAACTGGTGTGCCTGGCACACAACCTTTTGTCTTGCCCATTCACCCTCTGAATGGCACACATACACAATCCATGTCTCAATTGTCTCAAGGCTTTAAAATCCTTATTTAACCTGTCTCCTCCCCTTCATCTACAACGGATTGAAGTGGATTTAACAGGTGACATCAATAAGGGATCATAGCTTTCACCTGGATTCACCTGGTCAGTCTATGTCATGGAAAGAGCAGTTATTCGTAATGTTTTGTACTCAGTGTATATTGGTGTATTCATAAAACCTAACCTAACGTAGCAGGCGTAAAAAGACGCCTGAGCAGAGTACCAACATTCGTTTTTCAGGGGAAACAGAAGCTAGGTTGAAAATACTGTATCCTTGAAAACCGGAAACATCCACTTTCTGCCGACCCAGCGGAGAGTGGTAACAAATTCAACACTCTTACATTGACCTTCATACAAAAGTTCCTCACTTATTTTCGTGGACAGATTTTGGGCGGAGTAAACCATCTCGCTTCGCCTCAACATTTAATCGGGACCTTTTTTTTAGGAAAGCTTTTAGAAATGTTGATTTAAACAGCGCACGAAGACTGAATTGCACATTGCAAAGACAACCAAGACTTTGGACTAAACTTTTGTAATACTTGGTTTGTATATCCATTGTTGCCTTAGTTAGCATTTACTGGTAGATACCATAAGTTGAAATATGTTTCCTACCTATCCTACCGGCCACTGATGTTGTTCTCCTGTGAGCTGCTCCATTTGACAACAAGTTGAGAGCTGTGCACTCTTGCTGCCTGATTCCTCTGAAACTACGCACTGAGCACAGATGTCAATTGTACCCGTCTCTCCCACGTTGCTCCAATGTAATTGAAATTACATGAAAACTTAGTTGATTCAACCAGTGTGTGCCCAGTTGGTAGGCTATGTGTGCAGCACACATGTGAATGTGTTTCACATGCATTTGCCTTTGTGTAGGCTATTTTATGCCTGATTTCTCTGTTGTACTACATAATTCATATGGTGTATTCCTCCACTATTGAGCTCAGGTGATCATCCTTGAGATGTCACTACAACTTAATTGGAGTCCACCTGTGGCCAAGTCAATTTTTTGGACCTTATTTAGAAAGAAACACACCTGTCTATATACAATTCCAGAGTTGACAGTGCATGTCAGAGCAGAAACTATACCAGGAAGTCCAAGGAACTGTCTGTAGATCCCCAATATGTAAATGTGATTTGGCATATATCTGGGGAAGGGTATAAAACCATTTCTAGAGTGTTGAACATTTCCAAAAGCATGGTGGTCTCCTTCACTGGGAAATACGGAACTATCCATACTCTGCCTAGAGCTGGCTGTCCGACCAAACTGAACAACCGGGCAAGGAGGACCTTGGCCAGGGAGGTGATCAAGACCCCAATGACCACTCTGACAGATCTACAGAGTTTCTTGGCTGAGATGGGCAAACCTGCCAGAAAGGACAACAGTCTTTACAGCACTTCACCAATCTCAGCTTTATGGGAGAGTGGCCAGACGGAAGCCACTCCTGAGAAAAAAGCACATGACAGCATGCCTGGAGTTTGCAAAAATATATGTGAAAGACTCTGAGATCATAAGGCAAAAGATTATGTGAAGGGGTGAAGGGGTGAAGATTTACATTCCAACAGGACAACGTCCCTAAGCATACAGCAAAAGCAATACAGGAATGGCTTCAGAACAATAATGTGAAAGTCCTTGAGTGGCCCAGACATATCCCAGACTTGAATCCAATTGAAAACCTTTGGAATGACTTGAAGATTGCTATTCACCACCGATCCCCATCAAAATTAACAGAGCTTGAGAAAATCTGCAAGGAAGAAGGGGAGAAAATCCACAATCTTGATGTGCAAAGCTGATACAGACATTCCCAAGATGACTCAAAGAGGAATTCGCCACCAAAGGTGTTTCTACAAAGTATTGACTCGGGGGTGAATACATATGTAAATGAGATTTTTCTGTATTTCATTTTCAATACATTGGCAAACATTTCTAAACATGTTTTCACTTTGTCATTATGGGTGTGTTGGATTCTAGCTTGAAATACTGGCAATACTAGAAGTTAATGATAACATGCATAAGGAATATATATGGTGGGGTCAATGGAGGTTGGATAAGAATTACAGGTCTGGAAAGTTGCTGAGGGAAGAGGCAATCACTTGGTTGCGGTCACTGATAAGGTTGGATAGCTGTGGATTAGTGAGGAATGTGGGCCAAGGTCAAGTCAGGTCAGATGAATTGAGAAGGAACAGTTTTATTACACATATCACTTAACTTCCTGACTAGCATCAAAGATGTATTGTCTGTCTAAATGTGCAAAGAGGAGAATCAGCCTAATAGGAGGGTATAAATACTTGTGCTGGTGGAAACATGTCTTTGTCTTTTCAGCTGTTTGACCCAGTGGGTGAATAAACTTGGTTTGAGCACTGACTGTTAGGTTCTGACAAACAGAGTTAGAAACTAATAGGGTTAATGTGTGTAGATGGGTGACAAAAAAATGAATACATTTTTTATTCAGACTGTAACACAACAAAATGTGGAATAAGTTAAGGGGCATGAATACTTTCTGAAGGCACTGTATCATGTCACTTTCTGGAGTCCAGAGCAAGCAAAATCATACTGCCTACTTGTAGATGAGGTTACAGGATTGTTTGGAAAGCATATTCTGTCTGCACCACACCATCACTTTGGAGGACAGTCTGCTTGCAGTGCTTGTTGACAGTCGGGTAGCCCTGTTGTTCTTCAAATATCGTAATCATTTCACCAGAATCTTCATCCCATAATACTGAAGGCAGTGCGATGTTACATTGCGATGGTATATATGCAGTGCATTTGGAAGGTAATCAGAGTCCTAGACTTTTTCCACATTTATAGCTTTATTCTAAAATGTATTAAATAATTTTGTTCATCATCAATCTACACACAATAGCCCATAATGACGAAGCAAAAACAGTTTATTTGTATTTTTTTGCAAATATATTAGAAATAAATAACTGAAATATCACATTTACATACAGTACCAGTCAAAAATTTGGACACACAAACTCATTCAAGGGTTTTTCTTTATTTGTACTATTTTCTACATTGTAGAATAATAGTGAAGACATCAAAAGAATGAAATAACACATATGGAATCATGTTGTAACCAAAAAAAGTGTTAAACAAATCAAAATATATTTTAGATTCTTTAAAGTAGCCACCATTTGCATTGATGACAGCAACTGTATGCACACTCTCGGCCTTCTTTCAACCAGCATCATCTGGAATGCTTTTCCAACAGTCTTGAAGGAGTTCCCACATATGCTGAGCACTTGTTGGCTGCTTTTCCATCACTCTGCGGTCCAACTCATCCCAAATCATCTCAATTGGGTTGAGTTCGGGTGATTGTGGAGGCCAGGTCATCTGATGCAGCACTCCATCACTCTCCGTCTTGGTCAGATAGCCCTTACACAGCCTGGAGATGTGTTGGGTCATTGTCCTGTTGAAAAACAAAAGATAGTCCCACTAAGCACAAACCAGATGGAATGGCGTATCGCTGCAGAATGCTGTGGTAGCCATGCTGGTTAAGTGTGCCTTGAATTCTAAATAAATCACAGACAGTGTCACCAGCAAAGCACCCCCACACCACCACACCTGCTCCTCCGTGCTTTACGGTGGGAACCACACATGCGGAGATCATACGTTCACCAACTCTGCGTCTCACAAAGACACGGCGGTTGGAACCAAAAATCTCAAATTTGGATTTCTGCCGGTCTAATGTCCATTGCTCGTGGTTTTTGGGCCAAGCAAGTCTCTTCGTCATAATGGTGTCCTTTTGTATGGTTTCTTTGCAGCAATTTGACCATGAAGGCCTGATTCACGCAGTCTCCTCTGAACAGTTATTGTTGAGATGTGTCTGTTGAACTCTGTGAAGAATTTATTTGGGATGCAATTTCTGAGGTGCAGTTAACTCTAAAGAACTTATCCTCTGCAGCAGAGGTAACTCTGGGTCTTCCATTCCTGTGGCGGTCCTCATGAGAGCCAGTTTCATCATTGTGCTTGATGGTTTTTGCGACTGCACTTGAAGAAACTTTGAATGTTCTTGGAATTTTCAATATTGATTGACCTTCATGTCTTAAAATAATGATGGATTGTCATTTGTCTTTGCTTATTTGAGCTGTTCTGTTATAATATGGACATGGTCTTTTACCGAATAGGGCTATCTTCTGTATTCCAACCCTACCTTGTCACAACATAACTGATTGGCTCAAACGCATTAAGAAGGAAAGAAATTCCACAAATTAACTTTTACAAGGCACACCTGTTAATTGACTACCTCATGAAGCTGGTTGAGAGAATGCCAAGAGTGCAAAGTTGTCATCAAGGCAAAGGGTGGCCACTTGGAAGAATATAAAATATAAATTATATTTTGATTTGTTTAACACGTTTTTGGTTACTACATGATTTCATATGTGTTATTTCATAGTTTTGATGTCTTGACTATTATTCTACAATGTAGAAAATAGTAAAAAAGAAAAACCCTTGGATGGGTAGGTGTGTCCAAACTTTTGACTGGAACTGTAAGTATTTAGACCCTTTACTCAGTACTTTGTTGAAGCACCTTTGGCAGCGATTACAGCCATGAGCCTTCTTGGTATGATTGCTACAAGCTTGACACATCTGTATTTGGGGAGTTTCTACCATTCTTCTCTGCAGATCCTCTCAAGCTCTGTCAGGTTGGATGGGGAGTGTCACTGCACAGCTATTTCCAGGTCTCTTCAGAGATGTTTGATCAGGTTGAAGTCCGGGCTCTGGCTGGGCCACTCAAGGACATTCAGAGACTTGTCCCGAAGCCACTCCTACATTGTCTTGGCTGTGTGCTTAGGGTCGTTTCCCTGTTGGAAGGTAAACCTTCACCCCAGTCTGAGGTCCTGAGCGCTCTGGAACACGTTACTGTGCTCCGTTCATCTTTTCCTCTATCTTGACTAGTCTTCCAGTCCCTGAAAAACATACCCATAGCATGATGTTGCCACCACTACCACCATGCTTCACCGTAGGGATGGTGCCAGGTTTCTTCCAGACGTGATGCTTGATATTCAGGCCAAAGAGTTCAATCTTAGTTTCATCAGACTAGATAATCTTGTTTCTCATGGTCTGACCAAACTGAGAAATCAAGAGAGAAGGGAGGTGACTAAGAAACCGATGGTCACTCCGACAGAGCTCCAGACTTCCTCTGTGGAGATGGGAGAACCTTTCATAAGGACAACCATCTCTGCAGCACTCCATCAATCAGGCCTTTATGGTAGAGTGGCCAAGCGGAAGCCACTCCTCAGTAAAAGGCACATGACAGCCCTCTTGGAGTTAGCCAAAAGGCACCTAAAGGACTCTCAGAACATGATAAACAAGATTGAACTCTTTGGCCTGAATGCCAAGTGTCACGTCTGGCACCATCCCTACGCTGAAGCATGGTGGTGGCAGCATCATGCTATAGGGATGTTATTCAGCGGCAGGGACTGGTAGACTAGTCAGGATTGAGGGAAAAATGAACGGAACAAAGTACAGAGAGATTTTTACAATTTATAAAAACCTGTTTTCGCTGTGTCATTATGGGGAATTGTGTGTGGATTGTTGAGGGAAAAAATGTCATCCATTTTAGAATGAGGTTGTAAAGTAACAAAATGTGGAAAAAGTCAAGAGGTCTGAATTCTTTCCGAATGAGGTGTAGGCAGTGCAATGTTATATATAGGCATATAGCCAGTAGGCACCAAATCTAGGCCTATCTGAAATCTGAAAAGTATCAATCAAATCGGCAGGTAGTCTATTGGCAAAGAGTAGTCACTAGTAGATTTGCTAAACTGTATTTTCTATGGATGATAACACACAGGCCTAGTCTGTTTTTGTCAGTTAAAAGTTATTTTTGGTCACTAATCTGGATATGCTCGGCCG
This sequence comes from Salmo salar, assembly GCF_965601325.2. NCBI lineage: Eukaryota > Metazoa > Chordata > Actinopteri > Salmoniformes > Salmonidae > Salmo > Salmo salar. The sequence continues at coordinate 38,035,019 of NC_138297.1, read as the reverse complement.
CCTTTGCACGGGCGAGCAAAAGGCGGGCATTGGTCAACAATGAAGATGCACAGCTTTTTGGTTCTGACGCACTAATGAGAATTTAATGACAACTTGCGGGCAGTGGGTTCAGAACAACAACGGCAAAAAATATATTCAAAAAACATTTGTGGGGAAATGATACTAGCAACAAAAAGGGCGCTTTGGAGTCTGGAAGGGCAAATGGGCAAGTGCTCTGCACAGGTAAAGCCCTATCTATGCACGTGCCTGGACCACACTAAAGAGCTTATAGGCGCACTTGACATTGCACGCCCACTGGAGAATCAGAGTTGAGGGGCGGCATCGGGCTCACATCGATATATAGCCTAATAAGCAACTTGTCACGCCCTGACCATAGAGAGCCATTGTTTCTCTATGGTGAAGTAGGTCAGGGCGTGACTGGTGGGTATTATAGTTTATTATTTCTATGTTGGTGATTTGTATGATTCCCAATTAGAGGCAGCTGGTAAACGTTGTCTCTAATTGGGGATCATATTTAAGTAGCTGTTTTTCCCACCTGTGTTTGTGGAATATTATTTTGTATTTTGTGTTTTGTGCACCACTGAGTCACGTTTCGTTTATTCTTTATTGTTTTGTGAGTTTCACTTTAATAAAATATGTGGAACCCAGATCACGCTGCACGTTGGTCTGAGTATGCTTCCAGTTCGTACGACGAGCGTGACAGAATATCCCACCAAACCAGGACCAAGCAGCGTGCCCAAAGAGGAAAGGATTTCTGGACATGGGAATAAGTGATGGGGAGATGCGAAACCCTTCCTTGGGGACAGACGGAAAGAGATAATGGAAGACAGCGACAACGCCAGGGTTAGCGGCTACAGAAAGCCCAAGGACAGCCCCAAGTTTTTTTGGGGGGGGGCACATGGAGCTGACAGCTGAGCAGAGGGAAGAGCCAGAGACTGTCAGGGAGGCAATGGCGAAGTTGGGAGAGAGTGAGATGAGAGAGATGTTGTGCAAGTGTGTTCTGCTCAACATCTGATCAGAGGATCCGGTTAGCAGTCTGGTGCAACCTGTGCCGGTTCCACGCTTCTGGCCTCCAGTGCGCCTCCCCAGTCCGGTACGTCATGTGTCTCCTCCTCGCACTCTCCCTGAAGTGCGTGTCCCCAGTCCAGTACGTCCTGTGCCTGCTCCTCGCACTCTCCCTGAAGTGCGTGTCCCCGGTCCGGTATGTCCTGTGCCTGCTCCTCGCACTCTCCCTGAAGTGCGTGTTCCCGGTCCGGTACGTCCTGTGCCTGCTCCTCGCACTCGCCCTGAAGTGTGTGTCCCCGGTCCGGTACAACCTGTGCCTGCTCCTCGCACTCTCCCTGAAGTGCGTGTCCCCGGTCCGGTACGTCCTGTGCCTGCTCCTCGCACTCGCCCTGAAGTGAATGTCACCAGTCCGGTGCAACCTGTGCCGGCACCACGCATCAGGCCTCCAGCGTGCCTCCCCAGTCCGGTGTGTCCAGTGCCTGTTCCTCACACTTGCCCTGAAGAGTGTGTCACCAGTCTGGTGCAACCTGTGCCGGCCCCATGCATCAGGCCTCCAGTGCGCCTCCCCAGTCTGGTGCCCCCTGTACTGGCTCCACGCACTAGGCCTCCAGTGTGTATTCACAGTCCAGAGCCGCCAGCGACGGTTCACAGTCCAGAGCTCCGGGGACGGTTCCCAGTCCAGAGCTTCCGGCGATGGTTCCCAGTCCGGAACCTCCTGAGACGGTCCACAGTCCGGAACCTCCTGAGACGGTCCACAGTCCGGAACATCCTGAAACGGTCCACGGTCCGGAACCTCCAGCGACGGTCCATTGTCCGGAACCTCCTATGACGGTCCACGGTCCGGTACCTCTTGCAACGGTCGACGGTTTGGAGCTTCTAGACACGGCGTCCAGTCCAGCTCCATGGCTGGAGCCCTCCTCTGCGCCGGTGTCCAGTCCAAACATGGCATCCAGTCCTGCTCCATGGCTGGAGTCTTCTTCTGCGCCGGTGCTCAGTCCAGATACGGCATCCAGTCCCGCTCCATGGCAGGAGCCTTCCTCTGCACCGATGTCCAGGCCAGGGCTGGTTTATTCGCGGGATGAGCGGGTTCTTCGGCCCGCACCAGAGCCGCCACCAAAGCTGGTGGATCCGCGAGCTGAGCGGGTTCTTCGTCCTGCACCAGAGCCGCCCCCGATGCTGGCGGATCCACGGGATGAGCGGGTTCTTCGTCCCGCACCAGAGCCGCCACCGATACTAATCACCCCCTACTCTCCCCATTTGATTTCAGGTTTTGCGGTCGGAGTCCGCACCTTTGGGGGGGGGGGGGGGGGGTACTGTCACGCCCTGACCATAGAGAGCCATTGTTTCTCTATGGTGAAGTAGGTCAGGGCGTGACTGGGGGATATTCTAGTTTATTATTTCTATGTGGGGTTCTATGTTATTATTTCTATGTTGGTGATTTGTATGATTCCCAATTAGAGGCAGCTGGTAATTGTTGTCTCTAATTGGGGATCATATTTAAGTAGCTGTTTTTCCCACCTGTGTTTGTGGGATATTATTTTGTGTATGTGCACCACTGAGTCACGTTTCGTTTATTCTTTATTGTTTTGTACGTTTCACTTTAATAAAATATGTGGAACCCAGATCACGCTGCACGTTGGTCCGAGTATGCTTCCAGTTCGTACGACGAGCGTGACACAACTAATTCTAAAACAATTACAAATTACATGACCCTCCCCTGGACTCAATAAAAAAAACACTAAACCCTCCCCTAACGGAAACTAAAAAGCATGACCCTCCCCCATTGTCCTCCAGGTCATTTTGTACATTTCTAACCATCCCTTTTTAGGGACAGACGGCTATTTTATACTCGATGTTTAAGGTACTCCTGTCTGAACAGACATTAATAAAATCATAGAAAATACTACAGAAGAGAGCATAATTTAGCCACAGAGGATCAATAGCTTCCAAAAAATTGCTGTGGATTGTTTTTTCACAAGCACTTACTGTCGGGAGGGCCGCAATTTGGGCAGCATGCGTGCCAAATATAGAACAGCTTGATGCGTTGTGACTATAGACATATTATAGTGGTGGCAGCCTATTAGATGATCGTTAGGTGTGGCTTGTTGGAAGCGTGGCCTTGGGATAGCTCTGTTGGAGACCTGTGGGAGAACGTGTCATACCAGTTCATGTGTTGTTGTACTCTTAACTACAAGATCACTGTCCTGACAATCATGACAGTTGTTACTCAGTATATGATATGTGACTAGAATGGTGTTGTAAACAACAGCCAACTGTCTGGGACATAGATGTTTTACATTGTCAGAAGGCTTAGATGATTGTTATATAACTGCAGTGTCCAATTTAAAGTAGCTATTACAGCAAAAAAATACCATGTTATTGTTTGAGGATAATGCACAACAACAAAATACTTTTATCAATGCAACTGGTTTGATACTTTCACCTCTGACAGTAAATAATGTACTTACATTCAGTAATCTTGCTCTGATTTGTCATCCTGAGGGTCCATAAAATCCCTTTGTATATCCTAACACGATCCATGTTGTATACAGCGTTTTGCATGAATTCCGACTCTTTCAACTTGCAACAAAACAGTTTATGAAATCTAAATCGGCAAAACTTTGTTTAACCCGGTCAAGTTCGTTTTTTTGTCAATCCTCAGACACTTTAGAAGGCAACCAAACTTGTTTCATCATTCTACATTAGTATTGGTGACACAACACGTCAATTAGCCCATGAAGGTCAGCCATCATTACGCACCAATGAGACAAGCGTTGTTCACTTGATTGACAGTGTCTTGGTCCAATGACCACCTATTGTTTTGAAACATAGCTAACTATATTGCCAATGAGCTGGGCTTTCCAGTAGTATGTGACGCCCTTTGTACGACAAACAGCCATCACGTTAGAGCTGTGCGCAACAGTGTTCATTCTCAAGGGGAAAGCAAACAGGACGCACGGTAGTTTATGATATGCAGTGGTTCGTTCTCTTCTACAAACTTTTCTCAAAACTGAAAAAGTAAACATGGCTACCTAGAGTGGAAAAGCTAAATTGAAGTCCAAGTATACAAATCGGGATGAGATTATTGCAGAAATTGACCGGGAGGTTGACACAGAACGAATGGATGAGGACTCTGTGAGTGAGCACAGTTTTGATTACAGTGCGGAATAAATGTTTTTGAAAAGAAAATATCCACTTTTAGATCAGTAAGTAAAATATGTTTTTGCTTCTCATGCTAATGCAGTTGTTTAAATGGTTGCATATTCATTTCAGATATTTTGGGGGGATTTCTGTATATATATGTACAGCCTATGTGTATGTTATGTTGGCTATGACATGCTGTGGCAGTGGTTTTTGAGTGTCTGATTGCCTTTTGGTCCACCTATTTCAGTATAGTGATTGTGTTCTCCATACTCTATATAATATAAATGTTTATAGATATGTGTTGATGTTTTGATGTAGGGTTCATCCATAAAATTATTGATGCAGGGCTCTCCTGGGAGTGTGTAAACGTACATTTCTTATTACCATAGTATTTTTGTATGTTCTCTATAGTTTGTACTTGAAAATGTATCAATTGACCAATTTGGCCACTTGGGTATATTTGGGCAAACTCATGAGGGATACCTGAGATTAGAAGACAGGTGGCAAGGTTTGATAATGAATGTATGTGTACTGTGGAAAAATACAGCCGCCTAAAGCGGGGTGGAGTTCTCTACTGATGCGAGTTCATTTGGGTGTGTGTGTTAATATAAAAGGCTTTGTACATTGTATGGATTTTAGAGCTTTCATAAATAAACGTTTTGACCATTGTAGGCTGGTTCTCCGTCTGCTTTATTCAACCGGAATCTTACACACTCTGGGGGGGCAGACTGAGTAGTTTAACCTGTTGGGGGTAGGGGGCAGTATTTGCACGGCCGGATAAAAAAACGTACCCGATTTAATCTGGTTATTACTACTGCCCAGAAACTAGAATATGCATATAATTATTGGCTTTCGATAGAAAAGACCCTAAAGTTTCTAAAACTGTTTGAATGGTGTCTGTGAGTATAACAGAACTCATATGGCAGGCAAAAACCTGAGAAGATTCCTTACAGGAAGTGGCCTGTCTGACAACTTCTTGGGCTTCTTGATTCTCTTTATTGAAAACTTAGGATCTCTGCTGTAACGTGACACTTCCTACGGCTCCCATAGGCTCTCAGAAGGCGGGAAAAAGTTGAATGATGTCTTTGCAGCCCCTGGCTGAAAAACATTAGCGCCTTTGGTAAGTGGTCTATCAGAGGACAATGAGACTGAGGCGCATGCACGAGGTGACACCATGTTTTTATTTTCTCTCTCTTTGAATGTAAACACGGTTTCCCGGTCGGAATATTATCGCTTTTTTACGAGAAAAATGGCATAAAAATTGATTTTAAACAGCGGTTGACATGCTTCGAAGTACGGTAATGGAATATTTACAATTTTTTGGTCACGAAATGCGCCATGCTCGTCACCCTTATTTACCCTTTCGGATAGTGTCTTGAACGCACGAACAAAACGCCGCTATTTGGATATAACAATGGATTATTTGGGACCAAACCAACATTTGTTATTGAAGTAGAAGTCCTGGGAGTGCATTCTGACGAAGAACAGCAAAGGTAATCCAATTTTTCTTACAGTAAATCTGACTTTGGTGAGTGCTAAACTTGCTGGGTGTCTAAATAGCTAGCCCTGTGATGCCGGGCTATCTACTGAGAATATTGCAAAATGTGCTTTCACCGAAAAGCTATTTTAAAATCGGACATATCGAGTGCATAGAGGAGTTCTGTATCTATAATTCTTAAAATAATTGTTCTGTTTTTTGTGAACGTTTATCATGAGTAATTTAGTAAATTCACCGGCAGTGTTCGGTGGGAATGCTAGTCACATGCTAGTCACATGCTAATGTAAAAAGCTGGTTTTTGATATAAATATGAACTTGATTGAACAAAACATGCATGTATTGTATAACATAATGTCCTAGGGTTGTCATCTGATGAAGATCATCAAAGGTTAGTGCTGCATTTAGCTGTGGTTTGGGTTTATGTGACATTATATTCTAGCTTGAAAAATGGGTGTCTGATTATTTCTGGCTGGGTACTCTGCTGACATAATCTAATGTTTTGCTTTCGTTGTAAAGCCTTTTTGAAATCGGACAGTGCGGTTAGATTAACGAGAGTCTTGTCTTTAAAATGGTGTAAAATAGTCATATGTTTGAAAAATTTAAGTTTTTGCATTTTTGAGGTATTTGAATTTCGCGCCACGGGATTACACTGGCTGTTGAGTCGGTGGGACGCAAGCGTCCCACCTAGCCCATAGAGGTTAAGGAAATTTGTATAACTGATTATGATGATGGAGTTTAAAGTTTTTAGACACATTGCTAATTTTAACCAATGAGAAGACTGAAAGGGCAAAGCCTTAGACTAAGGGTAGGCTTCCTTAACATCTCTGGGCCAGTGGGACGTTTGCGTCCCACCCTAGTCAACAGCCATTGGAATCGCGTGGCGCAAAATAAATGCTACAACTTCAATTTATCAAACATATGACTATTTTACACCATTTTAAAGACAATATAAATAGATAGAAAACACTCTGAAGTTTCTAAAACTGTTTGAATGGTGTCTGTGAGTATAACAGAACTCATATGGCAGGCAAAAACCTGACAAAAAGTCAAGCAGGAAGTGGGAAGTCTGGTGCTTGTAGTCCTTTCAAGAGATTGCCTTGACTGTATACAGTGACTTAGGGTTCATTTTGCACTTCCTAAAGCTTCCACTAAATGTCAGCAGTCTTTAGAACGGTGTTTGAAGATTCTATGGTGAATTTGAAGGGAATACCAGCTGTGGTAAACTGGTGTCCCATTATAAGGCATGGGCTCAAGTCACGCGCAATGACTTTGGAGCGAGCTGAGTTCATATTCACTCCTAAAGAGAACGGATATGTCCGGTTGGAATTTTATTCAAGCTATATGATAAAAACAACCTAGAGATTTGATTCTATACATTGTTTGACATGTTTCTACAAACTGTAGTATAACTTTTTTGACTTTTCGTCTGGACTTAGTAAGCACGCGCGTAGTGGATTTGGATAGTGAACCTAATGCGCTAACAAAATTGATTATTTGGAAATAAATATGAACTTTATCGAACATTTATTGTGGATCTAGGATTCCTTAGAGTGCCTTCTGATGAAGATAATCAAAGGTAAGTGAATATTTATAATGTAATTTCTTAGTTTTATTGACTCCAAGATGGCGGGTTTCTGTTTGCTAGTTGTTAGTGTCATCTGGGCTGTACTCAGATTATTGCAAATTGTGCTTTCGCCGTGAACCTTTTTTGAAATCTGACAAAGCGATTACATTTAGGCGAAGTGTATCTATAATTCTGTGCATAACACTTCTATATTGATCAATATTTACGATGAGAATTGACATACTATGTGTGCTCATTGTGCTCACTCACTGGCGGGTTTGGAGGGAAAACATTTCTCAACATTACGCGCCAATGTAAAATGCTGTTTTTGGATCTAAATATGAACTTTATCGAGCAAAACATACATGTATTGTGTAACATAATGTCCTAGGAGTGTCATCTGAAGAGAGATCGTCAAAGGTTAGTGCTTCATTTAGCTGTGTTTGGGGTTTTTGTGATGCATCTAGTTGCTTGGAAAATGGCTGTGTGGTGTTTCTTGTGAAGTTTATGTCCTAACATAATCTAATTTTATGCTTTTGCTGTAAAGCCTTTTTGAAATCGGACAATGTGGTTAGATTAACGAGAAATTTCTCTTTAAAATGGTGTAAAATAGTTTATTGTTTGAGAAAATGGAATTATGAGATTTTAGGTGTTTAAAATTTGACGCTCTGATTTTCCACTGGCTGTTGTCAAAATCAATCCCGTTAACTTCTATGGGCTAGGTGGGACGTTTGCGTCCCACCCTAGTCAACAGCCAGTGGAATCGCGTGGCGCGAAATACAAATACCTAAAAAATGCTATAACTTCAATTTCTCAAACATATGACTATTTTACACCATTTTAAAGACAAGACTCTCATTAATCTAACCACATTGTCTGATTTCTAAAAGGCTTTACAGTGAAAGCAAAACATTAGATTATGTCAGGAGAGTACCCTGCCAAAAATAATCACACAGCCATTTTCAAAGCAAGCATATATGTCACAAAAACCAAAACCACAGCTAAATGCAGCACTAACCTTTGATCTTCCTCAGATGACACTCCTAGGACATTATGTTATACAATACATGCATGTTTTGTTCAATCAAGTTCATATTTATATAAAAAAACTGATTTTTACATTAGCATGTGATGTTCAGAACTAGCATACCCACCGAAAACTTCCGGTGAATTTACTAAATTACTCATGATAAACATTGACAAAATACATAACAATTATTTTAAGAATTATAGATACAGAACTCCTTTATGCAAACGCTATGTCAGATTTTAAAATAGCTTTTCGGCGAAAGCACATTTTGCAATATTCTGAGTACATAGCTCAGCCATCACAGGCTAGCCAATTTGACACCCACCAAGTTTGAGGCTCACTAAACTCAGAATTACTATTAGAAAAATTGGATTACCTTTGCTGTTCTTCATCAGAATGCACTCCCAGGACTTCTACTTCAACAACAAATGTTGTTTTGGTTCCAAATAATCCCTAGTTATATCCAAATACCTCCGTTTTGTTTGTGCGTTCAGGTCACTCTCCGAAGGGTAACGCGCGAGCGCATTTCGTGACAAAAATTTTTCCAAATATTCCATTACCGTACTTAGAAGCATGTCAAACGCTGTTTAAAATAAATTTTTATGCTATTTTTCTCGTAAAATAGCGATAATATTCCAACCGGGCAACGTTGTATTCATTCAAAGGCTGAAAGAAAACAAATGGAGAAGTCTAGTGAACGCGCATCTCAGTCTCACTGTCCCCAGGCTGACCACTTACAAACTCTGCTGCTGTTCTTTGCCCAGAGACAGCAGACACCCCATTCCACTTTCTGGCGGCTTTAGAGTGCCAATGGAAGCCTTAGAAAGTGTCATGTTCCAGCACAGATGCTGTATTTTCAATAGAGATGCAACAGAAGGACAACAAATTGTCAGACAGGGCACTTCCTGTATGGAATCCTCTCAGGTTTTGGCCTGCCATATGAGTTTGTTTATACTCACAGACACCATTCAAACAGTTTTAGAAACTTTAGAGTGTTTTCTATCCAAATCTACTTATTATATGCATATTCTCATTTCTGGGCAAGAGTAGTAACCAGTTTAAATTGGGTACGTTTTTTTTATCCGGCCGTGAAAATACTGCCCCCTAGCCCCAACAGGTTAATGGGATGAGAACGGAAAGGGGTCACCAACAGGTTATAAAAGGCTTTGTACACTGTATGTATTTTAGAGTTCTCATAAATAAAAGTTTTGACCATTGTAGGCTGGTTCTCTGTCTGCTTCATTCAACCGGAATCTTACACACTCTGGGGGGGGGGGCAGACTGAGTAGTTTAATTGAAGTTTGGTTTAAGAACACTGATAACTTAATTCACGTAACACCGGGTAAGAAGAGGAGGAGCTGATCACTCTGCTCCAAGAACTGAGCCTCTGTTGGAAGTGGCTCCCCCCCACATGAACGTGGGGGAAGTACGATGAACGACCCCTGGGAGGAACAGTCAAGTCGGCCACGGATCCTGCATCGGAGGGCTCATACCAGGACACCCCACTCGACACCCAGTGGAGGTTCCTTTTTCACCATGTCCACAGCTCCACCTGGAGGAATGTGCGGTGCCTCATCGTCCTGCACAGTGGCATGGAGACGGACCTGGACCAGATGGTGGTGGTCAAAGGAATTAAGTACCCACCCGGAACGTGAAGGTTGCCCGCTACTGGGGAGTGGAGTACTGGGAACCCTACCTAGCCCAGTTTCAGCTATCTATGTGGCAAAATATATGGGTTGAAGAGAAAATGGCTGTGCAGCTTGCCCTGGCCCAGGAGGGGCGTGCGTTACAGGCCCTACAGACCTCAGCTCTGATCAGCGGATGGACTACACTGGCCTAACTACCACTTTGAGGTATAGGTTTGGCAGTTGGGACTCCAGCGAGAGAATGTGGGGGAAGTTAGCAGGTCATAAGATAAATGGATGTGAGAGCCTTGGCATCCTGACTGCAGATATGTTTTTTCGCCAGACAAAGTTACCCCCAGTTTGCCACGACTGCTCAAAATGAACTGGCCTTACAATCTTTCCTCCGGACCTTGACACCAGAGAGGAGACCAAGAGTGATTTCAGATGAGGTGGTCTGTCAAGCCAACATGGAACACTGACAGTGGACTCCATGATGGTCCACTTCTAGAGGTCAACACCAGCCTAAAACCATCTGTTTTCGTTATGGCCAGAAATGCCACATCGCTCAACACTGTGAAGCCCCACCTCAGCCCTTGCCCGCCCCTGAGTCGACAGAAACGCTAGGGGGATGATGAAGTGAGGGGAACATCATCTGAGTCCCCTGAGCCCCTCGTTGAGCTGGAACATCAAGTTGGTCGTTTGGGCCAGATGCAGGGCCTCTACCTTCCATGCAGCATCAGCGGTGAGGCCTGCCAGCCATTGAATGACAACCGGTTCCACAATATCCCTTGTTTGGCGGAGGTCCTTATCGCTGAGAGTTGGCAATGCCTCGTTGGCCAACATCCAAGATAACTGCATCCTAGTGTTGGATTTCCTCAGTCAAGTGTGAGCATACCTAGATCTTGGAAGGCAGAAACTCCAGATGAAAGACTCTGATGGGATTTTGGAGCAGTGGAAGAAGACAACGGCAGCCGCAGGTGACTTGGCAGGAATTGGCGACACAGACTCACAAAGATCCTTTTTCCAGATGAGAAGGAGCAGCCCACTGAAAAGGTGAGTGAGAGGAAGCACTGATTACACAGTTTGTGGATATCTTTGCAGCATGAGACAGACTGCCAGAGATCCAGTCTGGTCCAACACTCTATCGATACTGGAGACGCAGCACCTGTCCGTTTGCGGCCCCATCGCTTGCAATTGGTGAAGAGAGAGGTAGCGGCACAAAAGATCTGGTAGATGGGGAGAAAGGGTTCATCGAGCCATCCAACAACCCTTAGGTGACCTCCGTAGTCCCTGTCAAGAAGATGGACAGCTCTTTAAAAAAAAAACATTTTAATGATTTAGCAGACCCTCTTATCCTGAGTGATTTACCGTAGTGTGTGCATACATTTTTGTACTGGTTCCCCATGGGAATCAAACCGAAAACCCTATCATTGCAAGGGCCTGTCACACCCTAATCTGTTTCACCTGTCCTTGTGCTTGTCTCCACCCCCTCCAAGTGTCACCCATCTTCCCCATTTATCCCCTGGGTATTTAAACCTGTGTTTTCTGTCTGTGCCAGTTCGTTTTGTATGTTCCAAGTCAACCAGCGTGTTTTTCCTGTGCGCCTTCCTTTTCCATTCTCTTTTGCTAGTCCTCCTGGTTTTGACCCTTGCCTGTTTTCTGGACTCTGTACCTGCCTGACCATTATGCCTGCCCTGACCTCAAGCCAGTGTGCCACACTGTATCTCCTGGACTCTGAACTGGTTTTGACCTTTTGCCTGTCCACAACCATTCTCTTGCCTACCCCTTCTGGATTTTTAATTTTTTTAAATTTAATTTTATTTCACCTTTATTTAACCAGGTAGGCTAGTTGAGGACATGTTCTCATTTGCAACTGTGACCTGGCCAAGATAAAGCATAGCAATTTGACACATACAACAACACAGAGTTACACATGGAATAAACAAAAACATACAGTCAATAATACAGTAGAAAAAAAAGTCTATATACAGTGAGTGCAAATGAGGTAAGATAAGGGAGTTAAGGCAATAAATAGGCCATGGTGGCGAAGTAATTACAATACAGCAATTAAACACTGGAATGGTGTATGTTCAGAAGATGAATGTGCAAGTATAGATATTGGGGTGCAAAGGAGCAAGATAAATTAATACAGTATGGGAATGAGGTAGATAGATGGGCTGTTTACAGATGGGCTATGTACAGGTGCAGGGATCTGTGAGCTGCTCTGACAGCTGGTGCTTAAAGCTAGTGAGGGAGAGATGAGTCTCAAGCTTCAGTGATTTTTGCAGTTCGTTCCAGTCATTGGCAGCAGAGAACTGGAAGGAAAGGCGACCAAAAGAGGAATTGGCTTTGGGGGTGACCAGTGAGATATACCTGCTGGAGCGCGTGCCACAAGTGGGTGCTGCTATGGTGACCAGTGAGCTGAGATAAGGCGGAGCTTTACCTAGCAGAGACTTGTAGATAACCTTAATAAATATCAAAGACTCAAACCATCTGCCTCCCGTGTCTGCATCTGGGTCTCGCCTTGTGCCCTTATAGCGCCATGCTTTACCAACTGAGCCACACGGGACCACAAGCTCATGGCGCTGGACTACCTCACAGCATCATGGTTGTTCAGTGTCCTTGATCTCCACAGCTGTTATTGGCAAGTGGAGCTTGCCCCTTAAGCCAGGCTGAAGACCGCTTTCTCGATTGGACAAGAACTGTGGCAATTTACAGTGATGCCCTTCGTCTCTGCAATGCTCCGCCAACATTTGAAAATCTTATGGAGCAAGTGCTGGCCACAATCCCCTGCAACAAGTGTGTAGTCTACCTGGACGACATCTTTGTGCATGCAGCAGACTTCCATGGATTTCTGGCGAATCTACTCAAGCTCCACCCCAAGAATTGTGACCTACTGCAGCGGGAGGTCAAGTTCCTAGGCCATGTCGTTGGGGGAGGCGAAGTCGCAGCTGATCCAGCCAAGGTGGTGGCGGTTCAGCACTGGCTGACCCCCCCCCCCCCCCAGGACCTCTCTGAGTTGAGAAGCTTGGTTGGCCTAGCTTCTTACTGCTGGAGTTTGAACAAATTCCTTGCAACAATAGCCAGCTCTCTACACTGCCTCACAAACAAGGCATTGTGGACACAGATGACAGCAATGTGAGTTTTGGGGCCGTTCTTTCGCAGGAGGAGCAGGGTGGGGAACGGGTGATGGCCTTCTACAGAGTGCAACTACTGTGCCACCCAGCGAGAATAATTGGCTCTGGTCAATGCACTCCATAATTTCCGACCCTACCTCTACGGTACCCAGTTCCTCCTCCCTACTGACCATGCCTCACTCACCTGGCTCCTCAACTTCTGAGAACCACAAGGCCAGGTGGCTCGCTGGATAGAAGAGTTACAGGAGTATGACTACCAGATGCACCCCCGAGCTGGTCATCTCCACACAAACGCTGATGCGTTGTCTCGCCGGCTGTGTGAAGAAGAATACTGCAAGTACTACCCACGTTTGGAACAAAAGTGGCAGACAGGAGCTCAGCACCTTGGAGACCTGGAATGACCAATACCTGAAGAGGGAGCAGGAAGGTGACCCGGTGTTGGCAACTGTTCGGGGCTGGTTGGAGACCGGCCAGCGGCCTGCCTCGAACAGTCTCACCCCTGTGCGCCTAAGCCAAGGCATACTACTCCCAGTGGGACAACCTTTCCATTCATAATGTGGTGCTGTTTCGAAGATGGAGAGAACCAACATGCAACTCAGTGGTGTGGCAGCGGCTGGTGCCTCGTTTCATGCGTGCCCATGCCATCAGAGCTGTCCATGGGTCAGTGGGGCCAGGCCACTTTGGGTACACAAAGACCCTCCAGTATGTGAATGCCTGCGACACCTGTACTGCCCACAAAGGACCAACCTGACGCTCTCATGCCCCGTTGCAGCAATACCAGGTGGGGGCCCCCATGGAGTGGGTTGGTGTGGACATCCTTGGTCCTTTCCCTGTGACAGAGGCGGGCAATCGATTCATACTTGTGGCCATGGACTGTATTATCAAGCGGCCAGAAGCCTACTCGGTCCTCGACCAGGGTACCACAACCACAGCTGTTGTTGTCTTAGGTCTCTCTTTATGTAGTGTTGTCTCTCGTCTTTTATGTGTGTCATGTCCTACGTGGTTACTCCTCTTCACAGCCCTGGACCATCAGACAACGCAGCGGTTTCCTCACACGAGTGGCAAGGTGAGAATGGGACTCCCACAAGGCAACCAGAGCGTCGTCACTGCAAGCACCCATCTTGAGTTTCATTACTTTGTTGGATTTCGGGGTTGTCAGGGATGAACCTTTAGGGGGGGGGGGGGGGGCAATGTAGCAGTGGCAGCCTATTAGAGGCTTGTTGGAAGCGTGTCCATGGGTTAGCTCTGTTGGACACCCGTGCAAGAAAGTGTCATGCCAGTTCATGTGGTATATTGCACTCCCTTTTAACAGTTGAGCTTGTACACTGCAAGTTTTGCAGTTTTAATGAGACTGACAAATGTATGTGATACCAAAAAGCTACTAGAGTTCTATTGTTAACAGTCACTATTTACTTATGATATGATCCATATAAGTAGGGGTGATAAATGTAAGTAATTTGGCTGAAATCAAATCGAAATAATTATGCCAAAAATTACAGGATATTACTCCTGTCTGAACCAACAAAAATAAAATCATTAAATACTACACCAAAGAACATAATTTAGCCACAGAGGAACAATAGCTTCCAAAAAATTGCTGTGGTTTTATCACAAGCACTAAAACATGATTTACAGTCAATCTGGCGTCTGTATTGGTCAAATCAAATTTTACTGGTCACATATATATGGTTAGCAGATGTTATTGCGAGTGTAGCGAAATGCTTGTGCTTCTAGCTACAACAGTGCAGCAATATCAAACAAGTAATCTAACAATTCCACAACAACTACATAATACACACAAATCTAAATAAAGGAATGGAATAAGAATAAATAAATATATGGATGAGCAATGACCAAGCGGAATAGGCAAGAGCTGTTGTGAAGGAAATTGTCAAGGAAGTGAGTTTGTGTTTATACACTGCTCAAAAAAATAAAGGGAACACTTAAACAACACAATGTAACTCCAAGTCAATCACACTTAGGAAGCAACACTGATTGACAATAAATTTCACATGCTGTTGTGCAAATGGAATAGACAACAGGTGGAAATTATCGGCAATTAGCAAGACACCCCTAATAAAGGAGTGGTTCTGCAGGTGGGGACCACATACCACTTCTCAGTTCCTATGCTTCCTGGCTGATGTTTTGGTCACTTTTGAATGCTGGCGGTGCTTTCACTCTAGCCTGTTGGGGGTAGGGGGCAGTATTGACACGGCCGGATAAAAAACGTACCCGATTTAATCTGGTTACTACTCCTGCCCAGTAACTAGAATATGCATATAATTATTGGCTTTGGGTAGAAAACACCCTAAAGTTTCTAAAACTGTTTGAATGGTGTCTGTGAGTATAACAGAACTCATATGGCAGGCAAAAACCTGAGAGGATTCTATATGAGAAGTGGCCTGTCTGACAAGTTGTTGTTCATCTTGGCTCTTTTTATTGAAGACTGAGGATCTTTGCTCTAACGTGACACTTCCTACGGCTCCCATAGGCTCTCAGAGCCAGGGAAAAAGCTGAACGATATCGAGGCAGCCTCTGGCTGAAACACATTATCGCTTTTGGCAAGTGGCCGATCAGAGTACTATGGGCTTAGGCGCGTGCCCGAGTCGACCCCATGCTTTATTTTCTTTCGTCTTTTTACCTAAATGCAGATTCCCGGTCGGAATATTATCGCTTTTTTACGAGAAAAATGGCAAAAAAATTGATTTTAAACAGCGGTTGACATGCTTCGAAGTACGGTAATGGAATATTTAGACATTTTTTGTCACGAAATGCACCATGCTCGTAACCCTTATTTACCCTTTTGGATAGTGTCTTGAACGCACGAACAAAACGCCGCTATTTGGAAATAACTATGGATTATTTGGGACCAAACCAACATTTGTTATTGAAGTAGAAGTCCTAGGAGTGCATTCTGACGAAGAACACCAAAGGTAATAACATTTTTCTTATAGTAAATCTGACTTTGGTGAGTGCTAAACTTGCTGGGTGTCTAAATAGCTAGCCCGTGATGCCGGGCTATCTATTTAGAATATTGCAAAATGTGCTTTCACCGAAAAGCTATTTTAAAATCGGATATATCGAGTGCATAGAGGAGTTCTGTATCTATAATTCTTAAAATAATTGTTATGCTTTTTGTGAACGTTTATCGTGAGTAATTTAGTAAATTCACCGGAAGTTTGCGGGGGTATGCTAGTTCTGAACGTCACATGCTAATGTAAAAAGCTGGTTTTTGATATAAATATGAACTTGATTGAACAAAACATGCATGTATTGTATAACATAATGTCCTAGGTGTGTCATCTGATGAAGATCATCAAAAGGTTAGTGCTGCATTTAGCTGTCTTCTGGGTTTTTGTGACATTATATGCTAGCTTGAAAAATGGGTGTCTGATTATTTCTGGCTGGGTACTCTGCTGACATAATCTAATGTTTTACTTTCGTTGTAAAGCCTTTTTGAAATCGGACAGTGTGGTTAGATAAGTTGTCTCGCTGAAATGTCCTTACTCTTTCAAATGACTGCTCGACTTGTTGACTGCTCGATCCACACAGCAGACATTGTGGGCAAGGTTAGGAATGCTGTGTTGCACATGTAGTGCAAAATTTTACATGGAGTGATCACTTCATGTACCTACGTTATACAAAGATGTTCTCATCTATTTGTGTTATATAAACTCAGCAAAAAAAAGAAACATCCCTTTTTCAGGACCTTGTCTTTCAAAGATAATTCAAAAAATCCAATCAACTTCACAGAACTTCATTGTAAAGGGTTTAAACACTGACTATGCTTGTTCAATGAACCATAAACAATTAATGAACATGCACCTGTGGAACGGTTGTTAAAACCCTAACAGCTTAGGGTAGGCAATTAAGGTCACAGTTATGAAATTTAGGACACTAAAGAGGCCTGTCTACTAACTCTGGAAAAACACCAAAAGAAAGATTCCCAGGATCCCTGCTCATCTGCGTGAACGTGCCTTAGGCATGCTGCAAGGAGGCATGAGGACTGCAAATGTGGCCAGGGCAATAAATTGCAATGTCCGTACTGTGAGATGCCTAAGACAGCGCTACCGGCGAGACAGGACGGAAAGCTGATCGTCCTCGCAGTGGCAGACCACGTGTAACAACACCTGCACAGGATCGGTACATTCTAACATCACACCTGCGGGACAGGTTCAGGATGGCAACAAAAACTGCCTGAGTTACACCAGGAATGCACAATCCCTCCATCAGTGCTCAGACTGTCCACAATAGGCTGAGAGAGGCTGGACTGAGGGCTTGTAGGCCTGTTGTAAGGCAGGTCCTCACCAGACATCACAGGCAACAACGTCGCCTATGGGAACAAATCCACCGTCGCTGGATTAGACAGGACTGGCAAAAAGTGCTCTTCACTGACTAGTCACTGTTTTGTCTCACCAGGGGTGGTGGTCGGATTTGCGTTTATCTTCGAAGGAATGGGCGTTACACCGAGGCCTGTACTCTGGAGCGGGATCGGTTTGGAGGTGGAGGGTCCGTCATTGTCTGGGGCGGTGTGTCACAGCATCATCAGACTGAGCTTGTTGTCATTGCAGGCAATCTCAACGCTGTGCGTTACAGGGAAGACATCCTCCTCCCTCATCTGGTACACTTCCTGCAGGCTCATCCTGACATGACCCTCCAGCATGACAATGCCACCAGCCATACTGCTCGTTCTGTGCTTGATTTCCTGCAAGACAGGAATGTCAGTGTTCTGCCATGGTCAGCGACGAGCCCGGATCTCAATCCCATTGAGCACATCTGGGATCTGTTGGATCAGACGGTGAGGGCTAGGGCCATTCCCCCCAGAAATGTCAGGGAACTTGCAGGTGCCTTGGTGGAAGAGTGTGGTAACATCTCACAGCAAGAACTGGCAAATCTGGTGCAGTCCATGAGGAGGAGATGCACTGCAGTACTTAATGCAGCTGGTGGCCACACCAGATACTGACTGTTGCTTTTGACCTGGATTACTCCATTTCTGTTAGTCACATGTCTGTGGAACTTGTTCAGTTTGTCTCAGTTGTTGAATTTTATGTTCATACAAATATTTACACGTTAAGTTCGCTGAAAATAAACACAGTTGACAGTGAGAGGACGTGTCTTTTTTTGCTGACTTTAGGTATGCGTGTCAGCTTTGACGTCGGTTTTGCAAATCGTTGTTAAACTAGACATCGGGCCGATAACAATGTTGTCATTTTTAGCTAAAATCGGCCAATTCCGATATATCGTGCATCCCTAATTATATTTTTGTATTCTTCTTCCAGGTTAGGGAACTGGATGGTCTTCCTCTCATTATGGACAACTGCATTATTGACAGCAACAATCCCTGTGTCCTTTTGATTCGTCTAGAATCTGATGTCCCTGTGGTGTTTAAATTATACTAGTCGTAACTGTCATGTTATAAGCCACTGTGGATGGATGTTAACCTAATGAGCTTTGTACTTTTATGTATCACCCTTTTTGTCTTCCTGTAAGTATTGTTGTTGCTGATACGTACGTTTATCTACCATGTTTATAGTCATAAGTCAATGTTGGTGGATGATAGATATATTTTACTGTATACACTCCCTACGTATTTATTTGGATACACAGTGACGCTAAAATGTGTACATTTGTCTTTATCCTCCAACATTTAGGATTTGACAAATGTCATGAGACGACAGTACAGAATGTCATCTTTTATTTGAGGGTATTGTTATAAATATTTGTTTTACCATTTTAGAAATGAAAGCATTTTATATATCTAATCCCTCTCTTTGAAGGTGTCATAAGTATTTGGACAAATTCACGTATGTCTATGTAAACCTCTTCCATTTAAGAATGATGGAGGCCACTGTGTTCTTGGGGACCTTCAATGCTGCAGAAATGTTTGGTACCATTTCACAGATCTGTGCCTCGACACAGTCCTGTCTTGGAGATCAATCGACAATTCCTTCGACCTCATGGCTTGGTTTTTGCCCTGACGCACTGTCAAATGTGGGACCTTTATATAGACAGCCTTTCCAAATAATGTCCAATCAATTGAATTTACCACAAGTGGACTCCCAAGTTGTAGAAACATCTCAAGGATGATCAATGGAAAGAGGATGCACCTGAGCTCAATTTCGAGTCTCATAGCAAAGGGTCTGAATACTTAATGTAAATATCTCTTTTCTGTTTTTATAAAGTTGCTAAAATTTCCTAAAACCTGTTTTCGCTTTGTCATTATGTGTAGATTGCTGAGGAGTTTGTCTTTTTTACACTTTTAACGTAAACATTTTTGGAAAAAGTCCACAGGTCTTTTTACCAGTATGTTATTGAGCTCATTTCTGGAGATGGAAATTATATTTCAGATGGATTTTTTTTAAGTAGAACAAAATCCCAGAACTGAGCTTCTCAGTTCACATGAATGTCCTTCTACATTAATGTGGATGCTTCCATGATTATGGATAGCCCGGAATATATCGTGAATAATGTTGAGTGAGAAAGAGGAGCAAAGATTCATACCCCCCCCCTGTTATTAGTGATGTGGGAGGTTTGCATGTTTTCGGGCATGATCTTTGTACATTTGTAAATTTCTCACACATCATTATTCACTATTAATTCATGATCATCTGTAATCATGGTAGTATTCACATTAATGTAGAAGTGTTCAGAAACATTCTTAATCACAAAAGTGGCCTCAAAATGACACAATACATTATTTACCATTTATTTGGGGTACAACATATTTAGAAGCACAACCAAATCAAACTGCAAATGCTACCAACAAGTTTGAAGAGTCACAAGCTTGATGTAGTCATTGTGTGCTAGGAATACAGGACCAAATACTACATTTTATCCTCTAAGTGAATTTGTCCAAGTACTTAATGTCACCTTCAAACGGGGGGACTAGATGCATAAAGTGCATTCATTTCTAAATGTAAAACATATATGTACGAAAATAACCTCGTATAAAAGGTGACATTCTGTACTTTCACATCCATAAAACATTTGCTCTCAATTCCAAAATGCTGGAGTATAGAGCCAAATTAAACATTTTAGCTTAACTGTCCAAATAAATGTAGGGGAGTGTCTACATTTGTATTTATTAGGGATCCCCATTAGCTGCTGCCAAGACGGCAGCTACTCTTCTTGGGGTCCAAACACACCAACACACCAAAGCACCCACATTTACGTGTAAAACAAAAGATCAAACAGTGAACTATGTTTGTATTGAATGAGCTAAAGATTAAACAGTATATCATTCAACATCCCTACACCACCACATATCTACAACACAAAATGTTCAACACCAATATCACAATGTGTGTGTGTGTATGCATGTGTCTGTTCCTTTGTGTGTGTCTCTTCACAGTCCATGTTGTTCCATAAGGTGTATATCTACCTGCTTTTTAAATCTGATTATACTGCTTTCATCAGTTACCTGATGTGGAAAATAGTCATGGCTCTATGTATCACTGTGTGCCTCCCATAGTCTGTTCTGGACTTGGGGACTGTGAAGAGACCTCTAGTGGCATGACAAGTCACTGTGGTGAATTATTATACAGTATGTGTCGTGTATCCATCATGTTTATACTGTTGGTGGATGTTGGCACTGACACAACAACAGCTTAGTTTGAGTCCACCTCCGTCCATCCCCCGGGGGCTATCTGTCGGTCAGGGCACGGTGCCAGCTTGTCTTTTCACCAGGAGGTGAGCAATTAATCTGAGCCCCACTGTCCCCCTGACCCCCTCAGGAAGGAAGTTGTCATCGACGGTTACTGTTGACCTCCCTCTGCTCTTCTCAGGTGGGATACAGCCAGACACACTGGGCAAAAACTGTTTGAATCAATGTTGTTTCCAAGTCAATTCAACAACATTTATGTGATAACGTTGAATCAATGTGGAAAACTGATTTGGATTTGAAAAGTCAACATAAATCAAATTACATGAAATGTTTTGTTGATTTCAAGTAAAATCCACTTAAATTGACAACTGAACCGAACGTAAACCAAAGCTAGACATTGAAATGATGTCTGTGCCCTGTGGGTAGCTTGCCTGGAATGCCGGATGTGTGGTCTTTGCCGGTTTGAGATTATTCTATTGGTCCATTCAGCCAGGCAAGCTCAATCAAGCACAGATAGTATTTGAACCCAGGTCTGGACCACAGCCACACAGCTACATGGCCTGGTCACAGATGTTGACTGGGGATATGTGGAGAAGAAAATAACTAGAGGGGGTGGGAGGCTGGGTTGCTTCCTTGTCATTCAAAATGGACACAGTACTCACTCATTGTACTGATAGTGTCCTGTACAGTGGGATGGTGGTAGCTAATTGAGAGTGGGTTAGTGTTACATTACTTTGATTTGTGGTTGAAGGGAGGTATGTGTGAATGTGTAGGAGACAGCAACCAATATGGGTAGTTTTGGTGTAGAATAAAGCTTTTGAGGGTTGGGTTTCTACATTCCTCTTGTTCCTCTTCCATTGTAAAATAAAACTTTAACCTCAGTCAACAGCCAGTGGAATCGCGTGGCGCGAAATACAAATACCTCAAAAATGCTATAACTTCAATTTCTCAAACATATGACTATTTTACACCATTTTAAAGACAAGACTCTCGTTAATCTAACCACATTGTCCAATTTCAAAAAGGCTTTACAGTGAAAGCAAAACATTAGATTATGTCAGGAGAGTACCCTGCCAAAAATAATCACAGCCATTTTCAAAGCAAGCATATATGTCACAAAAAAACAAAATCACAGCTAAATGCAGCACTAACCTTTGATGATCTTCATCAGATGACACTCCTAGGACATTGTTATACAATACATGCATGTTTTGTTCAATCAAGTTCATATATCAAAAAACAGCTTTTTACATTAGCATGTGATGTTCAGAACTAGCATACCCACCGCAAACTTCCGGTGAATTTACTAAATTACTCACGATTAACGTTCACAAAATACATAACAATTATTTTAAGAATTATAGATACAGAACTCCTTTATGCAATCGCGGTGTCAAATTTGAAAATAGCTTTTTGGCGAAAGCACATTTTGCAATATTCTGAGTACATAGCCCCCTAGCTATTTTGACACCCACCAAGTTTAGCCCTCACCAAACTTGGATTTACTATAAGACAAATTGGATTACCTTTGCTGTTCTTCGTCAGAATGCACTCCCAGGACTTCTACTTCAACAACAAATGTTGTTTTGGTTCCAAATAATCCATAGTTATATTCAAATACCTCCGTTTTGTTCGTGCGTTCAGGTCAGTATCCGAAGGGTGACGCGCGAGCGCATTTTGTGACAAAAAATGTCTAAATATTCCATTACCGTACTTCGAAGCATGTCAAACGCTGTTTAAAATCAATTTTTATGCTATTTTTCTCGTAAAATAGCGATAATATTCCAACCGGGCTGTTTTTCGCTTTCCACTTTCTGGCGCCTTCTGAGAGCCAATGGAAGCCTTAGAAAATGTCACGTTACAGCAGAGATGCTGTATTTTTGATAGAGATGCCACAGAAGGATAACAAATTGTCAGACAGGGCACTTCCTGTATGGAATCTTCTCAGGTTTTGGCCTGCCATATGAGTTCTCTTATACTCACAGACACCATTCAAACAGTTTTAGAAACTTTAGAGTGTTTTCTATCCAAATCTACCAATTATATGCATATTCTCATTTCTGGGCAAGAGTAGTAACCAGTTTAAATCGGGTACGTTTTTTATCCGGCCGTGCAAATACTGCCCCCTATCCCCAACAGGTTTTAACTCTCACTCTCTTTGTGCCATAAATGTATGTGTAATGCCATCCTTAACCGTTGTTTCTCCATCAGCCAGTGGGCCATCTTTGCTACCTGGAATATTCTAGAACACAACCTGGTGAATCAGGAGCTGGTGGCAGCTCTAGAACGTTGTGGGGTGGCCGATGACTCCGCCCTGAGGGCCATGGGCTTAAGAGTAGAGGAGAGAGATGGTATCATGCTGCTCAAACCCTGTTCAAAAGACCCTTGAAGGTTTTCACAGAAATGATTTCAAACCAATTTGTTAGTGCTTACCAAACAATACAGGGTTCCCCCTTCCGTTCTAAGGGTGTTGCAAAGGGAATGGATTTTGATTGTCTTGCTACAAGCTTTGCACTATATCTGCTTTTACCACCCTGTTTTGGCTTTTGGTTAGAATGTCAATGATACAAAGGACCATTCCTGTACTTCAGGGTACCGCATGTTTCTTTACAAAAAAAAACAATTAGATGTAGTTACATGTAGTTACTTATTCCAACCAACACCAGTCGTCAACTTCCTTATGCATTTCAATAACCTAATCTATGTTATGTGTCAGCTATGTTTGCTGTGTGTGTGTGTGTGTGTGTGTGTGTGTGTGTGTGTGTGGGGGGGACTTTGACTGGTGTGAGTCTTTGGCAGCCAGCTAGATGGGGCAGATAGTGTGATTGGCAGTGTGTAGACAGTGAGCCCTTGTGTAAGTGGTAGTATATGTGTTTGTAGACAGAGACCCAAGTAGTGTGAGTGGCAGTGCGAGTGAATCAGACCAGAATTATTGGCTTGCAGAATGACCCCCCCTCCCTCCCCCACACACTGAATAAGCTGACCGGTCCTGACACCTCACCAATACATTTGCTTTAGTCACCCGGCCCACTGGCTGCTCCGCCCTATTTACTCTGTCCCTTGTTTTTTAATGACAAAATGTTTTGAAACAATCGGGTTGACTTTTCCCAATCTGCTAGGTATAGTGAGGGGAGCTTATGAGGTTCCGGTCCCCAGCATTTCAGACGGCTGACAAAACACGGCTTTTACTTCTGCTCCAGTGGCTGCCTGCAATGCTTTTCAAACACAGGACAACCCAGAGAGAGCGTCAGGCTGGCTGAATGAGGTGGCCGTTACAGCCGTCTATTCAACAACTTCAGGGTCAGGAGCAAACAGCTGTCCAACAGCAGCCAGGACTGAAAGGTGTCATCTAGATCAGCGTTTCACAACTCAAACCATAACTCTGTCCTCCTGTGCCTTCTGTACTGGTATTCTTCCAGAATTATATCCGTACTACTCAAGGTCTATATAATGGATGATTGTAACTTTAACTGCTGAATAAAACTTGTGACAAATGTTCCAGTTTTTTTCAGAGAGAATGGGTCAGTCTTGTGTAAATTGATGTATGCTTTTGTGTCTAAAGACAGTGGTACAGTAGTCTGGACAGGAAACCCAAGAAATCACTAAAAGATGCTCAGATTTTATTAGAAAAATTATAATTGTCAATTTTTCGGTGGTGCACTCAAGCCTGCATGGCCTAAAAGCTGTGCAATCATTTATCAGACATATAGCAGACATCAAATCCAACACTCGATCTCCAGCATCCATTTATTTTCTTAATACTTAACATTTTGCTGCTGCATTGCTTGATAATTCACCAAGTAAACAAGGAGCTACAGAGAATTATGGTCTTCATATCAAGAATAAAACAATCTGGGCTAATTACAGAACACATGGACTATGTACACTACAGCAACTTTAATAAATCAGAAACTGAATAATCATTCAGAATAATTTGTAGCTCTCAAATCTTTGATAATGAATGAAAACAAAGTGCCATATGTAATGCATATAAAAATATATATTTTTAGCTATATAAGGCCTAACTCACCAATTCACCTAGTAACATGGTCAAATCATGTCCAATGAATTGAGGGATGGTGAGCACAAAATAATAAGAAAACTACTTTCACATGCTACTGACAATAGAAGTGCATAGATTTAAGAAAATGAAAATAGCAGAAAAAGTGTACTCTACTGTTGTGGCTTAATGCCACACTAACTCTGGTAAATCAAAGAAACAACAAAAAAAATCTGTGGTGTAAAGTACTTTAAAGTATTTTTACTAAAGTCGTTTTTGGGGGTATCTGTACTTAAATATTTATATTTTTGACTACTTTTACTTTACTACATTCCTAAAGAAAATGATGTACTTTTTACTCCAAACATTTTCCCTGACACCCAAAAGTACTCGATACATTTTGAATGCTTAGCAGGACAGAAAATGGTCCAATTCGCACACTTATCAAGAGAACATCCCCGGTCACCCCTACTGCCTCTGATCTGGCGGAATCACTAAACACATGCTTTGTTTTTAAATTATGTTTGAGTGTTGGAGTGTGACCCTGGCTATCGGTAACTATATTTACTTTTGATACTTAAGTATACAGTATTTAAAACCAAATACTTTTAGGCTTTCACTGAAGTAGTATTTTACTGGATGACTTTCACTTGAGTCATTTTCGATTAAGGTATCTTTACTTTTACTCATGAGAATTGAGTACTTTTTCAACCACTGCAAAAAATTATATTAAACATTGCTATCCATACTAAACTCAGCAAAAAAAGAAACGTCCTCTCACTGTCAACTGCGTTTATTTTCAGCAAACTTCACATCTGTAAATATTTGTATGAACATAGCAAGATTCAACAACTGAGACATAAACAGACATGTGACTAACAGAAATTGAATAATGTGTCCCTGAACAAGGGGGGGGGGGGGGGGTCAAAATCAAACAGTCAGTAACTGGTGTGGCCACCAGCTGCATTAGGTACTGCAGTGCATCTCCTCCTCATGGACTGCACCACATTTGCCAGTTCTTACTGTGAGATATTACCACACTCTTCCACCAAGGCACCTGCAAGTTCCCGGACATTTCTGAGGGAAATAGCCCTAGCCCTCACTCTCCGATCCAACAGGTACCAGACGTGCTCAATGGGATTGAGATCCGGGCTCTTCGCTGGCCATGGCAGAACACTGACATTCCTGTCTTGCAGGAAATCACACACAGAACGAGCAGTATGGCTGGTGGCATTGTCATGCTGGAGGGTCATGTCAGGATGAGCCTGCAGGAAGTGTACCACATGAGGGAGAAGATGTCTTCCCTGTAACACACAGCGTTGAGATTGTCTGCAATGATAACAAGCTCAGTCCGATGATGCTGTGACACACTGCCCCAGACCACCTCCAAATCGATCCTGCTCCAGAGTACAGGCCTCAGTGTAACACTCATTCCATAAACGCGAATCTGACCACCACCCCTGGTGAGACAAAACCATGACTCGTCAGTGAAGAGCACTTTTTGCCAGTCCTGTCTGGTCTAGCGATGGTGGGTTTGTGCCCATAGACGACATTGTTGCCAGTGATGTCTGGTGAGGACCTGCCTTACAACAGGCCTACAAGCCCTCAGTCCAGCCTCTCTCAGCCTATTGCGGACAGTCTGAGCACTGATGGAGGGATTGTGCATTCCTGGTGTAACTCAGGCAGTTGTTGCCATCCTGTACCTGTCCTGCAGGTGTGATGTTCAGATGTACCGATCCTGTGCAGGTGTTGTTACACGTGGTCTGCTACTGCGAGGACGATCAGCTGTCCGTCCTGTCTCCCTGTAGCGCTGTCTTAGGCGTCTCACAGTACGGACATTGCAATGTATTGCCCTGGCCACATCTGCAGTCCTCATGCCTCCTTGCAGCATGCCTAAGGCACGTTCATGCAGATGAGCAGGGACCTTGGGCATCTTTCTTTGGGAGTTTTTCAGAGTCAGTAGACAGGCCTCTTTAGTGTCCTACGTTTTCATAACTGTGACCTTAATTGCCTGTTAGTTGTTAGTGTCTTAAGCTGTTAGTGTCTTAAGTACCGTTCCACAGGTGCATGTTCATTGATTGTTTATGGTTCATTGAACAAGCAACCTTCAAACTAAATGTCTTTATAAGCTCAGCAGTGTTTAAACCCTTTACAATGAATATCTGTGAAGTTATTTGGATTTTTACGAATTATCTTTGAAAGACAGAGTCCTGAAAAAGGGACGTTCCTTTTTTTGCTGAGCTTATAAAAAGACATTTAGTTTGAAGGTAACATAAATCATTTATTTTCAGTGTTCAAACATAGTGCCTTCAGAAAGTATTCACACCCCTTGACTTTTTCCACATTTTGTTGTGTTACAGCCTGAATTTAAAATGGATTCAATTGAGATGTTGTCACTGGCTTACACACAATACCCCATAATGTCAAAGTGGAATTCTGTTTTTGGAAATGTTTTACAAACAATAAAAATTAAAAGCTGAAATGTTATGATACAATAGGTATTCAACCCCTTTGCTATGGCAAGCCTAAATACGTTTAGGAATAAAGTTTGCTTAACAAGTCACAAGTTTAACAGCGTCATTTCTGTACCCCACACATACGATTATCTG
The DNA here is from genome assembly GCF_965601325.2 of Salmo salar. Classification (NCBI taxonomy): domain Eukaryota; kingdom Metazoa; phylum Chordata; class Actinopteri; order Salmoniformes; family Salmonidae; genus Salmo; species Salmo salar. The sequence continues at coordinate 38,007,804 of NC_138297.1, read as the reverse complement.
TAAGGTTCCTCAGTTGAGCAGTGAATTTCAAACACAGATTCAACCACAAAGAAAAGAGGTTTTCCAATGCCTCCCAACGAAGGGCACCTATTGGTAGATAGTTAAAAATGTAGAAAGCAGACATTAAATATCACTTCGAGCGTGGTGAAGTTATTAATTACATTTTGGATGGTGTGTCACTACAAAGATACAGGTGTCGTTCTTAACTCCGTTGCCGGAGAGGAAGGAAACTGCTCCGGGATTTCACCATGAGGCCAATGGTGACTTTAAAACAGTTACAGAGTTTAATGGCTGTGATAGGAGAACACTGAGGATGGATCAACAACTTTGTAGTTACACTACAATACTAACCTAATTGACAGAGTGAAAATAAGGAAGCCTGTACAGAATACAAATATTCCAAAACCTGCATCCTGTTTGCAACTGTTTGCAACTCGTAATGTGGTGTTTTGTATTTGCCCCAAACATAACACTTTGTATTCAGGACAAAAAGTGAATTGCTTTATGGCAAAAAATGTGGCATCACTTTAGTAAGTGATGCCACATTTTTTGCCATAAAGCAATTCACTTTTTGTCCTGAATACAAAGTGTTATGTTTGGGGCAAATCCAAAACACCACATTACGAGTACCACTCTCCATATTTTCAAGCATAGTGGTGGCTGCATGATGTTATGGGTATGCTTGTAATTGTTAAGGACTGAGGAGTTTTTCCAGATAAAAATAAATGGAATGGAGCTAATGTTGCACAATCCAAGTGTGGAAAACTCTTAGAGACTTACCCAGAAAGACTCACAGCTGTAATCACTGCCAAAAGGTGATTCTAACATTTATTGACTCAGGGGGTTGAATACTTCTCTAATCAAGATGTATGAGTGTTTTATTTTTCATGAATTTTCTACAAATGTTAGAATTTTTCTTCCACTGACAGAGTATTTTGAGTATATCGTTGACAATAAATGACAAATCCATTTTAATCCCACTTTATAACACTACAAAATGTGGAAAAAGTCAAGGGGTGTGAATAGTTTCTGAAGGCACTGTAATTACAGTGTGATTGGATAGTTAAGGTACGCCACCATTTCAACGTCAGCCTATTGAAACCATGCTCCTCTCTCTCTCTCCGTCCGTCTTGCATCAACGTCAAAAGGCATTTTGCTGATGTACCGTTTCCAGTTTGAGGTTGTTATTTTGTCAGTTGGTCAGTTTTTTCTCCTCCATTTCAGATGTCAAGAGATTGAGCTTTTTTGAGCAGTGTTACTAAGGAGGTGAAAACTGCACTTGATAAAGTTTGGGTCCACAATGTTTCCAATAACAGATTTGCTTGGTTGGAGACAGAAAAATGAACATCCACAATCCTTTCACTTCATCAATATCCTGCAACACATAGTATATCTGCATCACAGTTTTCCAGTCAGCGCATGAGAAGAAAACATTATTTGCCTACTTCTCAATGTACTTTCTCTCAAAGTCATGTAGTTAATTTAATCTTTTGTCTTTGTTTTTAAAAACAAATAGGATGTCCAATGTGCAAAATGAAGCCATGAAGAATCTAACAATTTCCAAGTCCACTGTAGAGTACATCCTGAAGAGTCCTTCCCCACTAAGTCCACGTCCTAATATCCTTTTTTCCTTTCCTTGTATCCTCTCTCATGGCCTTGCCCTGTCCCTTGTCCCAGCTCCCTCCTTCATCCCTCCGTCCCCCTCCATCCATCCATCCATCCTTTATTTGCAGGTGAACACCTCAGACTTCTCACTGCACGTGTTACACTTCACAAAACAGCACCACTGGAACTTGCAGTTGCACTGCCACACGCGGGTGTACTGGTGGGTGTTGTGGCCTCTACCACAACACATCAGATTGCAGCCGTCGGTATGGGGTAACGTGTGGTTACACAGCCTCCCCCGCGTCCTTGTGCTCCCTGTGCTCCCTGTCACTGTGTCCTCCTCACAGTAGTTAGGAGACCTCTCCAGGTAGACCAGATCTGTGTCCGTGGGTTTCTGGTACCCCCGCGACTCCTTCAAACGCAGGAAGGAGGGTTGACGGCCCGGACCGGTTCAACTTGGACCGCCTCACCGTAGCGCTTTTTCAGGACGTAGCCGATCTACAATACATTACGTCTATTAACCTGTTGGGGCTAGGGGGCAGTATTTTCACGGCTGGATAAAAAAAATGTACCCAATTTAAACTGGTTACTACTCTTGCCCAGAAACGAGAATATGCATATCATTAGTATGCAAATATGTAAATGTAATGTAAATGTAAATTAGTAGATTTGGATAGAAAACACTCTAAAGATTCTGAAACTGTTTGAATGGTGTCTGTGAGTATAACAGAACTCATATGGCAGGCCAAAACCTGAGAAGATGCCATGCAGGAAGTGCCCTGTCTGACAATTTGTTGTCCTTCTAGGTTATCTCTATCAAAAATACAGCATCTCTGCTGTAACGTGACATTTTCTAAGGCTTCCATTGGCTCTCAGAAGGCGCCAGAAAGTGGAATGAGAGCTCTGCAGTCTCTGGGCGAAAAACAGCAGCAGAGTTTGTTACTGGCCTGCCTGGGGACAGTGGCACTGGAGATGCACGTTCATGTGAAATCTCCATTTTGTTCTTTCAGTCTTTGAACGAATACAACGTCACCCGGTTGGAATATTATCGCTATTTTACGAGAAACATCACATAAAAATGTATTTTAACCTGTTATGGCTAGGGGGCAGTATTTTCACGGCTGGATAAAAAACGTACCCGATTTAATCTGGTTACCACTCCTACCCAGTAACTAGAATATGCATATACTTATTACATATGGATAGAAAACACCCTAAAGTTTCTAAAACTGTTTGAATGGTGTCTGTGAGTATAACAGAACTCATTTGGCAGGCAAAAACCTGAAGGTTTCATGCAGGAAGTGGCCTGTCTGACAAGGTGTCGTTCTTCTTGTCTCTGTTTATTGAAGAGTGAGGATCTTAGCTGTCCCGTGACACTTCCTACGGCTGCCATAGGGTCTCAGAAGGCGGTAAAAAGCTGAATCGTGGCTTTGCAGGCTCTGGCTGAAAAAAAGTAGCGCGTTTGGGTAGTGGCTGGTTACAGTACTGTGAGACTCAGGCTCGTGCCCGCGTCGACCGAAAGCTTTGTTTACTTTCCTCTGTTTAGCTAAAAGGAGATTCCCGGTCGGAATATTATCGCTTTTTTACGAGAAAAATGGCATAAAAATGGATTTTAAACAGCGGTTGACATGCTTCGAAGTACGGTAATGGAATATTTAGATTTTTTTTGTCATGAATTGCGCCATGCGCACGACCCTGATTTACCATTTCAGATAGTGTCTGGGACGCACGAACAAAACGCCGCTATTCGGATATAACGATGGATTATTTTGGACCAAACCAACATTTGTTATTGAAGTAGCAGTCCTGGGAGTGCATTCTGACGAAGAACAGCAAAGGTAATCCAATTTTTCTTATAGTAAATCTGAGTTTGGTGAGGGCCAAACTTGGTGGGTGTCAAATTAGCTAGCCGTGATATCTACTCAGAATATTGCAAAATGTGCTTTTGCCAAAAAGCTATTTTAAAATCTGACATCGCGATTGCATAAAGGAGTTCTGTATCTATAATTCTTGAAATAATTGTTATGTATTTTGTAAACGTTTATCGTGAGTAATTTAGTAAATTCACCGGAAGTTTGCGGTGGGTATGCTAGTTCTGAACATCAGATGCTAATGTAAAAAGCTGGTTTTTGATATAAATATGAACTTGATTGAACAAAACATGCATGTATTGTATAACATAATGTCCTAGGAGTGTCATCTGATGAAGATCAAAGGTTAGTGCTGCATTTAGCTGTGGTTTTGGTTTTTGTGACATATATGCATGCTTTGAAAATGGCTGTGTGATTATTTTTGGCAGGGTACTCTCCTGACATAATCTAATGTTTTGCTTTCGCTGTAAAGCCTTTTTGAAATCGTACAGTGTGGTTAGATTAACGAGAGTCTTGTCTTTAAAATGGTGTAAAATAGTCATATGTTTGAGAAATTTAAGTTATAGCATTTATGAGGTATTTGTATTTCGCGCCACACGAATCCACTGGCTGTTGACTAGGTGGGACGCAAGCGTCCCGCCTTGCCCAGGGAGGTTAACTAAGGGCATCCCCTGCAATATAGCCTAAAGTCCATATGGAGTACATATTTCAAATCCCCCAACTGGACAGTGATGCCAGGTTCAAGCCTCTACTCTCTTACTAACTTGACCTTCCTAAAGACCACAATGGACAGAATAAACGACCAGAACCATGTATAACGTTGTACTGAGGTTTCATGTGCAATTTAAGTTGATGCCTCACAGATATATTCAGTGGACACATTTGACAGTTTACCGTTTAGGGTTGAGTTATATAGTTTTGACCAAATCGGAAATGTTTATGTAGCCCAATGTTCAACCCAAAATTATAGCAACTTCTAACACAATGCAATATCTATCAGTGTTGCATAGATACATTGTCTATAGGAATTAAAGTAAAACGTCTAACTGGGTGGCCAGTACTGTAGCCTACTTGCCTATCATGTACGAGTGTATCAGTGTATCACGCCTGTTGCTCTTGATCTGCCCTGCTATCAAGTTAGGGGAATTGGCTCATGATTAGGTTAGTTCAGTGTGTGTAGTGGTGCAGCAGCGTGGTTTTGGGAGCTGCCACCGAGAGAGGAAGAGAGAGAGACTGCAATAATATCCTGTATCCTGACTTAATGCTCTGTAATTCAATAAAATGGTACTGCAGGGTTATGGCAGGCCTCCATTTGGCAGCCGGTTTGCCTGGCCTTGCATTCCCTCCACTCACACACACACACGCACACACCGACACATGCATTCTGAAACCCTCTGTTTTTAAACTAGTATAGCATCATTTAGCACAGCGATGCTGTCTCCGCTGAACTTATATTTACACTGGAAAAATATATAAATGCAGCTAGCAACAATTTCTAAGATTTTACTGAGTTAAGTTCATTTAAGGAAATCAGTCAATTGAAATAAATAAATGAGGCCCTAATCTATAGATTTTAGATGACTGGGAATACAGATATGCATCTGTTGGTCACAGATACCTTTTAAAAAAAAAGATAGGGGCCTGGATCAGAAAACCAGTCAGTATCTGGCATGACATCTCCTTCGCATTAAGTTGATCAGGCTGTTGATTGTGTCGTGTGGATTGTTGTCCCACTCTAATGGCTGTGCAAAGTTGCTGGATATTGCTGGGAACTGGAACACGCTGTCAAACACATCAATCAAGAGAAAACAAACGGGATTCATCCGTGAAGAGCACTCTTCTCTAGCGTGTCTGTGGCCATCGAAGGTGAGCATTTGCCCACTGAAGTTGGTTATGACGCCGAACTGCAGTCAGGTCATGACCCTGGTGAGGATAACAAGCACACAGATGAGCTTCCCCGAGACGGTTTCTGACAGTTTGTGCAGAAATTCTTTGGTTGTGCAAACCCACAGTTTCATCAGCTGTCCAGTTGGATGGTCTCAGACGATCCCGCAGGTGAAGAAGCTGGTTATGTAGGTCCTGGGCTGGCGTGGTTGGACGTACTGCCAAATTCTAAAACGACATTGGAGGCAGCTTATGGTAAAGAAATTTAAATAAAATGATCTGGCAACAGCTCTGGTGGATATTCCTGCAGTCAGCATGCCAATTGCACCCTCCTTCAAAACTGTGGCATTGTGTTGTGTGACAAAACTGCACATTTTAGAGTGGCCTTTTATTGTCCCCAGCACAAGGTTCACCTGTGTAATGATCATGCTGTTTAATCAGCTTCTTAATATGCCATACCTGTCAGGTGGATGGATTATCTTGGCAACTGAGAAATGCTCACTAACAGGGATGTGAACAAATCTGTGCACAAAATTTGAGAGAATTACACTTTGTGCATATTGAACATTTCTGAGATCGTTTATTTCAGCTCATGAAACATTTATATTTTTGTTCAGTATACTTTTCTGATGGAGTTGTATTATATTCTATTGTCTTCTATTCTAGATCTCTACAGAAACAACTACATTTTTGTTAGGTGTGTTAAAACCCCAGACAACAAGACAAGCAGTGTCAGTCACTTTACCTTTCGTCCTGCCTCATTATTATGCAGGTTCATCAGACGTCGGGCGTTCTTCTTGATCTCTCGGGCATCCACGAAGTGTCTGGAGAACTCCACACCGTACTTGATGTTGGCCGAGCAGCCTCCCCACTTCCAGCCCACCTCCTGGTCATGGTAGCCCTGCTTCTCCCATTTACATTTTACATTTTAGTCATTTAGCAGACGCTCTTATCCAGAGCGACTTACAGTAGTGAATGCATACATTTCATACATTTTTTTTTTTTCTGTGCTGGCCCCCCGTGGGAATCGAACCCACAACCCTGGTGTTGCAAACACCATGCTCTACCAACTGAGCTACAGGGAAGGCTAAGTCGCAGCCCAGTCGCAGCCACATTGGCTCAGGTTGCCCTGACTACACGCTGCTGTCACCGAATGGGCCACGCCAGCCGCCGTGATGGCATAGGTGAATGCCGCCTCTCGGCTACCTGGGGAGGAGAGAGAGAGGGGCAAATAGTTAACTTGCACTAGTCCTAGGTAAGTTGTAGTGCATTACAGTACATAGTATGAGTTTGTTACAGTACAGTATTTTATGTTGTGGCCTAATGAAAGGCTTGTGGCCCACTACAACAAAGTGTATCCACACTTTACATTACTGGGTGACCTGACTGCAGTTCGGTCTTATACTAGTGTAATGTAATTAAGCTGTAACAGGCTAATAAATACCTACCATTCCTTATTTGATACTCTCAGTCTATCGGACTCTCGTCAGAGCCCTAATTTTTAACAGGAGGGCTGGGTAAGATTCCATTGATAAAACCAAAGTGACATCTGCTGGTTACCAGAGGAGCCTTACTGTATCTGTACAGCAGATACAGTAAAAACTGCTGTATGTACTATAGTAGTATATGTACTATAGTATATATACACTGAACAAAAATATAAATGCAACAATTAGAGTTGCAGTTCATATAATGAAATCAGTCAATTGAAATACATTCAGTAGGCCCTAATCTATGTATTTCAGATGACTGGATGACTGATACCTTAAAAAAAGGTAGGGGCGTGGATCAGAAAACCAGTCAGTATCTGGTGTGGCCACCAGCGCAACATATTTCCTTCGCATAGAGTTGATCAGGCTGTTGACTGTGGCATGTGGAATGTTGTCCCACTCCTCTTCAATGGCTGTGCGAAGTTGCTGGATATTGGAACATGCTGTCGTACACATTGAGCAAGAGCATCCCAAACATGCTCAACGGTGACATGTCTGGTTAGTATGCAGGTCATGGAAGAACTGGGGCATTTTCAGCTTCCAAGAATTGTGTACAGATCCTTGTGACATGGGGCCGTGCATTATCATGCTGAAACATTAGGTGATGGCGGTGGATGAATGGCACGGATCTCGTCACGATATCTCTGTGCATTGAAATGACCATCAGTAAAATACAATTGTGTTCATTGTCTGTAGCTTATGCCTGCCCATACCATAACCCCACAGCCACCATGGGGCACTCCGTTCACATCAGCAAACCGCTCGCCCACACGACGCAATACATGTGGTTTGCAGTTGTGAGGCCAGTTGGACATATTGCCAAATTCTCTAAAATTACATTGGAGGTGGCTTATGGTAGAGAAATTAACATTAGATTCTCTGGCAATAGCTCTGGTGGACATTCCTGTAGTCTGAATGTGTGTAGGTAGTGTTGATGGTGGATACTGAATGTGTGTAGGCAGTGTTTATGGGTGGATACTGAATGTGTGTAGGTAGTGTTGATGGGTGGATCCTGAATGTGTGTAGGTAGTGTTTATGGTGGATACTGAATGTGTGTAGGTAGTGTTGATGGTGGATACTGAATGTGTGTAGGTAGTGTTGATGGGTGGATACTGAATGTGTGTAGGTAGTGTTGATAGTGCATACTGAATGTGTGTAGGTAGTTGCACACTCCCTAAACTGAGGACATCTGTGTCATTGTGTTGAATGACAAAACTGCACATTTTAGAGTGGCCTTTTATTGTCCCCAGCAAAAGGTGCACCTGTGTAATGATCATGTTTAATCAGCTTGATATACCACACGTTAGGTGGATGGATTATCTTGGCAAAAGAGAAATGCTCACTAGCAGGGATGTACAAAATTTGTGCACAAAATTTGAGAGAAATAATATTTTTAGCGTATGGAAAAATTCTGGGATCTTTTATTTCAGCTCATGGGACCAACACTTTACATGTTACGTTTCTGTTTAGCGTAGATTATCCTATCTATAAGTGCACTTAATGTGTGCCAGTTGGTTTCTGTTTCAGCCAACACATGTCATTCTATAGCTCACAATGTAGTGTTATTGAGCTCACTACCTTCATTCTAGACGAGTTGTTTATGGATGTAGTGTAACGTCTTGTAAATTATTTATAAGAAGTTAAACACACAAACTACACCGTCAGAGCAACGATGATTACCCGCAAGAGCCTTTCAAATGGCAAGCTTTCCATTTCAGAACAAACACATTAACATTTACCTCATGGAAAGAAAATGAATTACTGTATATAACATTACTATTGTGTTGTCCTTGTAATAGGATATATCCCGCCTCAAATCAAGATACTATGTTGGCTTCAATTCTCCTCAACAACCTGAGTATTAATGCATGGCGACTAGTGGAAGGCAATGGGGTGGCTTCTCTCCAACCTGACAAACTCAGTCATAGATCCCATTAGCTCTGTGGCTCCCTGATCCATAACTTTAAACTATCTCTGAACTCTTCTCTCATCAGTCTGAACCAGGGAACCAGACCTTTCGGTAAATGTAGAATAGTGAATGTTTTCCTCGAGCTGCCAAACTTCGTCCCCAGCATATAAATGTGTTTTCATTACAGAGCAATACATGACTGGTCCCATTGTTGTTGGTATTCTAACTGCTGTAGCTGACCTTGATTAGTGGTCAAGACAGAAACCTGGTCTCACTCAATAGTTATGTTCTCTGTCCTTGCAGGTCAATCAAAATAAGTGATTGAAGAGGAACTTCTTGACAACCGGCTGGCCCTGCTGGCCACTTGGTTACTCCAACCCCGGCCAACCCCCCCACCCCCCCACCCAAATCCAGATAGCTGATGTTGTGAAAGCTGCAAAATCTGGATCCCTACAAATCAGCTGGGCTAGACAATCTGGACCCTCGCTTCCTAAAAGGGGGAGACACTCTAGACCCAAACTGTTACAGACCTATATCCATCCTGCCCTGCCTTTCCAAAGTCTTCAAAAGCCAAGTGAACAAACAGATCACCGACCATTTCGAATCCCACCTTACCTTCTCCGCTATGCAATCTGGTTTCTGAGCTGGTCTCAGGTGCACCTCAGCCACACTCAAGGTCCTAAACGATATCCTAACTGCCATCGATAAAAGACAGTATTGTGCAGCCGTCTTCATTGACCTGGCCAAGGCTTTCAACTCTGTCAATCACTGTATTTTTATCGGCAGACTCAACAGCCTTAGTTTCTCTATTGACTGCCTCGCCTGGTTCACTAACTACTTCTCAGATAGAGTTCAGTGTGTCAAATTGGAGGGCCTGTTGTCCGTACCTCTGGCAGTCTCTATGGGGTTGCAATAGGGTTCAATTCTCGGGCCGACTCTTTTCTCTGTATATATATATATATATCAATGATGTCGCTCTTGCTGCGGGTGATTCTTTGATCCACCTCTACACAGACGACACCATTCTGTACACATCTGGCCCTTCTTTGGACACTGTTAACAAACCTCCAGACGAGCTTCAATGCAATACAACACTCCTTCCGTGGCCTCCAACTGATCTTAAATGCAAGTAAAACGAAATGCATGCTCTTCAACCAATCTCTGCCCGCACCCGCCCTCCCGACTAGCATCACTACTCTGGACGGTTCTGAATTAGAATATGTGGACAACTATAAATACCTAGGTGTCTGGCTAGACTGTAAACTCTCCTTCCAGACTCGCATTAAGGATCTCCAATCCAAAGTTAAATCTAGAATTGGCTTCGTTTTTCACAACAAAGCCTCCTCATGCTGCCAAACTTACCCTCGTAAAACTGACCATCCTACCAATCCTTGACTTCGGCGATGTCATTTACAAATGATCCTCCAACACTCTACTCAGCAAATTGGATGCAGTCTATCACAGTGCCATCCGTTTTGTCAACAAAGCCCCATATACTACCCACCACTGCGACCTGTATGCTCTCGTTGGCTTGTCTGTGCTACATATTTGTCGCCAAACCCACTGGCTCCAGGTCATTTATAAGTCTTTGCTAGGTATAGCTCCGCCTTATCTCAGCTCACTGGTCACCATAGCAACACCCACCCATAGCACGCGCTCCAGTATATTTCACTGGTCATCCCCAAACCCAACACCTCCATTGGCTGCCTTTCCTTTCAGTTCTCTGCTGCCAATGACTGGAACGAATTGCAAAAATCACTTGGAGACATATCTCCCTCACTAACTTTAAGCGTCAGCTGTTAGAGCAGCTTACCGATTGCCGCAGCTGTACACAGCCCATCCAACCAACTACCTACCTCATCCCATATTTGTTTTTCTGCTATTTTGCACACCAGTATTTCAACTTGCACATCCTCATATCACTCCAGTGTAAATTGCTAAATTGTAATTACTTCGCTACTATTGGCCTATTTATTGCCTTACCTCCTGGATTTCCTGTATACAGATTTTTCTATTGCGTTATTGACTGTACGTTTGTTTATCCCATGTGTAACTCCGTGTTGTTGTTTTTGTCACACTGCTTTGCTTTATCTTGGCCAGGTCGCAGTTGTAAAATGAGAACTTGTTCTCAACTGACCTACCTGGTTAAATAATGGTGAAATATATATATATATATATATATATATATATATATATATACACACACTGCTCAAAAAAATAAAGGGAACACTAAAATAACACATCCTAGATCTGAATGAATGAAATAATCTTATTAAATACTTTTTTCTTTACATAGTTGAATGTGCTGACAACAAAATCACACAAAAATAATCAATGGAAATCCAATTTATCAACCCATGGAGGTCTGGATTTGGAGTCACACTCAAAATTAAAGTGGAAAACCACACTACAGGCTGATCCAACTTTGATGTAATGTCCTTAAAACAAGTCAAAATGAGGCTCAGTAGTGTGTGTGGCCTCCACGTGCCTGTAGGACCTCCCTACAATGCCTGGGCATGCTCCTGATGAGGTGGCGGATGGTCTCCTGAGGGATTTCCTCCCAGACCTGGACTAAAGCACCCGCCAACTCCTGGACAGTCTGTGGTGCAACGTGGCGTTGGTGGATGGAGCGAGACATGATGTCCCAGATGTGCTCAATTGGATTCAGGTCTGGGGAACGGGCGGGCCAGTCCATAGCAACAATGCCTTCCTCTTGCAGGAACTGCTGACACACTCCAGCCACATGAGGTCTAGCATTGTCTTGCATTAGGAGGAACCCAGGGCCAACCGCACCAGCATATGGTCTCACAAGGGGTCTGAGGATCTCATCTCGGTACCTAATGGCAGTCAGGCTACCTCTGGCGAGCACATGGAGGGCAGTGCGGCCCCCCAAATAAATGCCACCCCACACCATGACTGACCCACCGCCAAACCGGTCATGCTGGAGGATGTTGCAGGCAGCAGAACGTTCTCCACGGCATCTCCAGACTGTCACATGTGCTCAGTATGAACCTACTTTCATCTGTGAAGAGCACAGGGCGCCAGTGGCAAATTTGCCAATATTGGTGTTCTCTGGCAAATGCCAAACGTCCTGCACGGTGTTGGGCTGTAAGCACAACCCCCACCTGTGGACGTCGGGCCCTCATACCACCCTCATGGAGTGTGTTTCTGACCGTTTGAGCAGACACATGCACATTTGTGGCCTGCTGGAGGTCATTTTGCAGGGCTCTGGCAGTGCTCCTCCTGCTCCTCCTTGCACAAAGGCGGAGGTAGCGGTCCTGCTGCTGGGTTGTTGCCCTCCCACGGCCTCCTCCACGTCTCCTGATGTACTGGCCTGTCTCCTGGTAGCGCCTCCATGCTCTGGACACTACGCTGACAGACACAGCAAACCTTCTTGCCACAGCTCGCATTGATGTGCCATCCTGGATGAGCTGCACTACCTGAGCCACTTGTGTGGGTTGTAGACTCCGTCTCATGCTACCACTAGAGTGAAAGCACCGCCAGCATTCAAAAGTGACCAAAACATCAGCCAGGAAGCATAGGAACTGAGAAGTGGTCTGTGGTTACCACCTGCAGAACCACTCCTTTATTGGGGGTGTCTTGCTAATTGCCTATAATTTCCACCTGTTGTCTATTCCATTTGCACAACAGCATGTGAAATGTATTGTCAATCAGTGTTGCTTCCTAAGTGGACAGTTTGATTTCACAGAAGTGTGATTGACTTGGAATTACATTGTGTTGTTTAAGTGTTCCCTTTATTTTTTTGAGCAGTATATATATATATATATATTTTTTTTTAAACGTGACTCCTTTACACATGCATGAACTCAAATGGATCAACTGACCATAGGATCAGCCTGCCCAGGCCCTTTGAATGACCAATCCAACATCTCATCACTACCAACAACAACCCAAGAGATGAGTCCTACCATAACTTTCCAGTAGATCGACAGAGTTCTTGTCATATCAATCTCTCCCAACACATACAACCAGTAGAGGGACAAGCTGAGTGTCCCATTTAACCCCCTAACACACCATAACCCTAACACACCAAGGTGAACAGAGGAATAGATACATTTCCTTTCCTCTAACAAAATAACTAAATGGATCCAGCGGTCCGCCTGTCTGTGAGAGGAGTGATTGTTCCCAGAGCTGTTGGATTAAACACAGTTCCCAAACCACAGCGAGACTGCAATAAAACCTTTCTGACTGATAGACAATTCATATAAGAGAGCCCGTATTAAGACCAATCAATACGACTAGTGCGCTGTGGGAAATAAAATAATAGGGGAATGTTGACTAAAACCAGATCAGAGCAATGTTTAGAGATTATGAGTATAGATAGTTAGGAAAGGTTGCACTTCTAAGGACTTTCTAGTTCATTTTCACACAATTAATACAGACCTACTGTATTTAAGACAGTCAGTGTTGTAAGAATGAATTCACAAACCAAACTCAAGCCCAGAGGCAGGACAGACTTCTACACAACGAGGTCACGTGTAGGAAAGACTGTTGTAGGATTGAAACCCCACTAGCAACACGGCTTCAAGTTTTAACTGTTCCCGTATTCCTAATATTATGGAGTCAAAGTACAGTATTCACTGTGGTTATTGAAGGAGGATGATGGTGAAAGAATAGTACGCTCACTAAACATCAAGGCATAGAGTCGGCGGGGCATAGAGTCGGCGGGGCATAGAGTCGGCGGGGCAGAGTCGGCGGGGCAGAGTCAGCGTGGCACTGTATTGTAGCTACAGATTCTATAGGTCCCCCCATGAGCTACAGTGTTCCCTCACATCAGCCAGGTTTTGGTTCTGCTAACAATCTAGATAGAGCACTTAATACACACAGCTGATTTAAGACACACGACTGGTTCGAGACAAGCTCACAGGTCACTGAGATTGTTTATTGTGACCTTGTAGATCTGAGCCAAGCAACTTGACCCTCATACATTTTAAAGGTCCACTGTGTGTAAGATTTACTTCAAGTCATTGAATCAGATTTTAAAATGCACAAAAGCAAACAATGCTTAGCCAATGAAGAACAGACAACAAACCAACTCTGGCTAATAGCCGTTTAAGCCCACATTTTAACTAAAGCCATGATCCTCAACTAGGGCTGTTTTAGGTATTGGTCAGGTCTGTCTGTGCAAGTATGGGATATATCTGCACTAATCATATGTTCTGTGAGGGTCCAGGTCTTTTAATGTAATAAGAAATAACAACTTGTACAGTTTTATGTCTTCAGAACACAGGATGTCATCCAGCGACATGTTGCTCTTTCCCATATGTTGCTTTACAAATATCGCATGTAGAGAACATGGTCATGTTGCAATGTGTAAATCCTACTGATCAGGTAAGCTCATCAATTTACTTATTGAACACTGAATACCACATAAGTCATTTATAAGTCCATCAAAATATTTTTTTTAATGTAATTTGTTATTTTGGGAAGTTGTAGCAGTTGTTATTGTGAACCTCTCCATTGACTAAGACTTTTAAGCTAGTTGTAAAATACATTTTGTCAGCGAAGTTTAAATTAAGCTCTTCAGACAGGTAAAATGTTCATTAAACAATTTTATTCTTGTTAAGAGGTTGTCTTGTTATTAATATTCTATTTTCAGTCACAAAACCAAACAGATATTGTTTGCCACCAACAATTTCATGTAAAGGCCAATATCAATCCCAGTATTTTACAAAAGGCTATTATCTAAGTTCCAAAAGTTTATTTGAGTTGTTCATTTTATAGTGAAATTGTATTATAAACCACATATGCTCTATAATTTCCACGTGCGTAAATGTCCCAATCAACAAAGTAATTAAATTAGTGCATAAGAGAAAAAAAATGTAGAGATCTTACAAATGCACACCATCACATGGCTGTACAAGCACCTGTAGAAGAGAAGGTTAAAAAGCACGTGCCAACCTACAGGTAGCTACCGCTGGTTAGGATGAGGAAGATCTGGGGATAGTAGACGGACAGCAGCGCACTGCGGGACGAGACAATGAGCATGGTGTCATTGAACACAACGGCCGCTGCTTGCTTGAGTGAGGGGGGAAATGAAATTAGTTAGATAATTCCTTTAGAAGATAAGTAGTCCTTGGAGTTCGTATCAAACAAATCTCTGTTCGCTTCTTTGGGGTAATCGCGTCTAGTTCTTGGGGTCAGTCCGCGGAGCGTTGGTGCTATGCAGCTCCAAGCCCCCCGGTAGTAGCGTTGGCTGAGGACGAGGAGACTGGACGGGTCATCACTTGGCGGCAGTGGTGTTAATGTGGTTGTCCTCCTAGACTGATGTGGTGGATTTTAGAGTCCGGGACAGCAGGTATGTGCCGCTGTTTTATCATTGGCAGAGGTAGACAGACAGTGCTATACCGCCCACCCCCCTGTTAAAACCAAACGGGACAACGGTAGAGAGACGAGACTTCCACTATTTAGCTCCCAGCTATATATTTTTTCAATCAATGAATCCATGTGACCAATACTGTCTTAAACATGTTATGTGCTTTATGATTGTATATTGTTATTATGGTGTTAGGTAGACTAATATTTCTGGACATTCCGTCTTCAACAGGTCTCATCACGTTCCATTCAGTAAAAGGCGCGCGTAAAAAAACACGTGTAAAACCACCAATTGACTGCGCAGGTATGCAGGACAGGTGTCCAGTTCATTTCAACCGATAAGAGACACCATAACATTGGTTGTTGTGGAAACATGTAGGACACACATGGGATGACACAATATAACAACTCAACCCCTAAATAACAACTATAGAAAGAATGTAGGCTACTTTGAGGATACAATGAATTATCTTGCTCTCGCAATGGTCTTTAGATCTCAATGATACCCTCATGTGGTTCAAAGTTAGATTGCATTGCCATCACTCAACTTCAAGGAGGTCAAATAGTTGTGATCTTGAACACAAACTGCAGAAAGAAGCTATTATTTATTTTCCTTGGTATTAATCTTGTCAGGAATCATTTACTAGTTCATAAAGACAAAACTGTATCTAAGCTGAGTGATTCTTCTCAAACAGGCCCATGTTGCCACATGTTGAAAACTTCCAAGACATGCAAATAAAACCACCAAAAGCTCTAAAATATCAGATGAGAAACAAAGACAGACATATTTGCAGTCTCCCCTTTAAAGATGTTCCATGCAAATAACAGCTTGTTTGCCTAGAAACTTTGTGTGAGTAAAAGTGTTCAATGGGTGGGGATGGTGCTGTTTAGTTTCAAACAACCTTCAAATCATGGACCATTTTGCAAGGATACTTCTCTCATGGGATGATGGCTGAGGGCAAAGCCCATGTCTCTTCTCTCTCCTTTTCAGAGATGTCTTGTCATGTTAGTGAAGTGTTGAAGACATTCTCTGACTGTTGTGCTCTTCGTCTTGCTCTGCTAGCACAAACCGGACCAGCTGAGCACTGAGCAGTCATATAAGTATGAAAGGCACGCTTTGTTTTAATCAATAAATAATATCTCACATTCTTTATTCATATCAGACCAGAGAAACCACACCAAGCTGAGACTGACAGACTCACCCTTTTTAAGAGGCAGGCAAGGCAACCCGCTACACCAGTGTTTCCCCACTCCTCCAGTACCCCAACAGCACACCTGATTCAACTTATTATCAAACTCTCAATGAGTTGAATCAGGTGATTTTGTCTGTGGCTACAACAAAAATGTGTGGTGTTGGGGGTACTCGAGGACCGGAGTTGAGAACCACGGCACTACACCCTTCCTACTTGAACTTATTTGCCAACCTCTTGGTCATGACTGTTAGATATAACGCTACAGATCTGTGACCACAAAGACTCAGATTCACACAGTCTAAAACCTCCACCAACAAACCTTAGATTGAATTCTATAGCTGATAACGCCTCAATCCAGGCTTTAATATCTTTCATTCCAACAAAGCCTGTCAGAAAAACACAACTCGTGTCCTACTTTGGATTCCAGCGGACATCTCACAGATAACACCGTTGGCTTTCTGATCAGGGCCTGCACAAAACACAGCAGACTGAGTGTGCATCTCAAATGGCACCCTATATAGACAACAGGGTGCCATTTAGGACGTATCCATTGTTAGTGTATTTAACCACTGCGTTTAAAGCCAAGACAGCACTTAAGCAGCAAACTCACTGTTTCGACTGCTCTGGACAATGGTATGTTTCTTATCATATTTTTACATTGTAAGGGAGGGAAGGGAAGAAGGGAAAGGAAAGGAATTCAAATAATTTTGGTTAGCAACCACCGGGGATGGATTCACAGAAGGATAGAGAACTTGTTTGGTGCAAGATGGCCTCTATCCTCTCTTAGAACTTGACCCAAGGACAGGGATAGTGACAGTCAGGATACCATTGGAGAATCTCAATTTCATCTCGTGGCCTCTCTCATTGTCTTCTCAAAACCCATTGGAAGAGAATGGACCTCACCTCTGGCTCTTTCATCCAATGGGTTTTGAGAAGGAGGCGAGGAGAGAATGTGAGGAGTATGCAATTGAGATTCTCCCAATGTCCCTGTTAGCCATGTATATGAATCTTTTTGGCATTTGACAGATTTGAGCGCTACAGTGTAGCCACTTGTGACTAGGACAGTGGTTCCCAAACTTGGTGTCGGGACCCCATGTGGAGACCCCCAAAATTGAAATGGGGTCCCCTGAGAAAATCTAATCTTACCAAACAAATTCATTTTCTCTTCAAATGTGTATATAATACAACCTTCTAGTGTCAACTAAGAACCTCTTATACTATAAGACTTTACTTTCATGTCATTGTGTCTCTGAACAGCCAGCATCACCTAACATTGAGTGAATATGAACAAACAGCATTAAAATAGGGGATATCACTTTTCCAAGTTGGGACCCCTGGATATTCTAGTGCCAATTTAAGCTAATGTTCAATACAAGTTTGGTAACCCCTGGACTAGGACTTTCTGCATGTGTCAAGTGGAAATCCACCCCAGTAGTCATCAAATAACTTTTACACATTTGTTTCCAATACCCCCAGGTGCCCTAAAGATAGAGAATCAAATAGCTAGAGGGTCATGTTATTAATCATATGTTAAGATAGTAGATATTATAGAACAATTGCTAAGACTTTATGGGTTAAAATTTGATGCCATAAAGGGATTTTTTTCTGGTACCATACACACCAAATATCACTTGACTTTCATCCTATTCACCCCAAACACTATACAGTGTAGGAAAAGATGAGACCAACCAGCACATTTAAGTAATCTCAACTCCTCCATACAGCCTAAAAGACCATACGAGGTCAGACCACCATGTTGACAATTACAGAACTGGCTTAGCTGTTATCCTTTACAAAACAGCAGAGGCATTTTTCATCAGTAATATGCATGGACAAACACACGGCATCGCTTATATGTAAAAGGAAAAAACGAACTAACAGTCAGGAACCTGTATCCCCCTCTGCTCCAATGAGATTGTAAATTACACATACACAGTATGGGAGATGAAAAGTAAACTAACCCAGGGGGGCGTTGGTATGAGGGAGTGTTTACGACAAACCCAAGTGGCTGCTTTGTAATTAAATCTAATTTACACTATTTAGAAATCCTTAAACTAAGAGGAAAATTGTTGCAATTGTCATGACTGTCCTGATCAGGTCAGGGTACAGGAGACCACCACCCTACAGATTATCTCCCAAACCCCCAACAGAGGAGGAGAGATCTAGGGGTCTGAAGATGTGGGGGGTTTTATGACACCTCACGCCCATAATAAACCTTAGGCCACTGAGAAATTCCTTTGTCCTCTCACTATGGAGAACTGGACTCAGAACTTTAAAACATGCAATAAAGGGACTTTGGAACAATGGTTTCCGTCAGCCACAATGGTGGTCATGACGAGAGGTGGAATATGAAAATGTATGTAACTTTTGAATTGTTATTAAAGGTTAAGAGATGACGTTATTATGAAAACATTGTACCTTTAAGAGTTTTCCCAGTATATGCCTGATGTTTATACATTGTACATTGTGTGGAAAATATCCAAATCAAAGAGAATGTTTTGGTAAAGATGAGATGTGAAGGTAGTGTCTAAAATAGGATTTTAGTCAAATCTAGGCCTTGCCCCTTAACTTGGTCCGCCCAGAGAATTGCCCTAAAGGCGGTTAAACCCACTTCTGACCCTAGGGTATAAGACAGGAGAGTGAAGAATTAACATAGGAGACTAATTGACCCCAAGCTGCAGCGAAGGTCTAACAAAGTCAACGAACCCCAAAACGAAACACAAGGTTGAAGACAAAGAAATCTTTTTCTACACGAGCTACGGACGAGTAGCTGTGTCTAAGCGGGTGAATTCAAGCCGAACCACCCAGCCTCCACTCTCCATTGAATCGTGGTATATACACCGTTCGAGTGCGAAGCTGTGAGCTCTGAGCTACAGAGCTGTCTGTCCTCAGAAGACCCCTTTCAGATCAAGGGCGAGGGATCAGACCACTTAGCCAAGAAGGACACTGACATCGTGAGGACAACCAGAGAGTTGCGCCGGAGAAGTGCGTCATTGAGAAGCCTAAACGACACACGCGGAGCTTCCCACCTGAGACCTCCAACACGTAATTACATCATTATATTCTGACCCATAAGAGCGGCAGTTCGGGGCAAGGCTAGGTTTAAATAAGCATGGCTGACAAATGAACCCAAATGTATATTTCTCTCGTGTACTTTCTTGGTTTCTCTCTCTTTTAAATCCCCATTTTGGGTAACACGCGCCGTAGTGTGTTGGCCCGTTATACTAAGTCCTAATCAATAGCTAGACTGTGTTTTGTGTATGTGTATTTTTATCATAATTTTAGCTTGCTAGTAAATAAATAATCAACTAAGATTGGTGTGGTAAACTCATTGGTGAAGCCCTGGTCCGTGCAGATTCCCGGATTATGCGACGTTCAGAATGAGACTGTAGAGGAAATTGATTAATTTAGCGACTGTTGTAAAATCGATATTCTGATATCCTTTGAGTTAAAACCTGTTGGGGCTACAGGTTAGCAATGAACCCCGAGTCGGGATTGCTAACAAGGCTGGAAATTCAAAACATCAAAAATCTAATAATTTCAATTTCTCAAACAATCAACTATTTTACACAATTTAAATGATAAACATCTCCTTAATCTAACCACATTGTTCGATTTTCAAAGAGGCTTTACGGCAAAAGCATAAAGTTAGATTATGTTAGGACAGTACATAGCCACAAAAGTACAAACATCCATTTTCAATTCAAGGTCAGGCGTCACCAAAAGCAGAAACCAGCTAGAATTATGCACTAACTTTTGTCAATCTCCATCAGATGACACTCCTAGGACATTATGTTATACAATACATGCATTTTTTGTTCCATCAAGTTCATATTTATATCCAAAAACAGCATTTTACAGTAGCGTGAAATTCAGATTTTTTTCTTCTCTGAAATGCTTCCGGTGAACATAACAAAATTACTATTCGAAAACATTGGTAAATTATAGTATTGTCATTCAAAGAATAATATATTATTATCTCGTAATTGCTACCGAATGGCCAGATCTCAAAATAACTTTACTGGGAAATCACATTTTGCAATAAACGGGGTGCTATGCTAAGAACAACAGGCTATGCTATACAGTTAGCATCATCTAAAATCGATAATAACATTGTAAATATCCCCTTACCTTTGATTATCTCCATCAGAAGGCAGGCATCCCAGGTCCGGAAGGCATCCCAGGTCCGGAACAAATGTGGTTTCTTTTGACAAAGTTCATAATTTATGTCCAAATAACACCAACTACTTAGCGTTCATTATCCTCCCACAAAACGTGGTGGGGGGAGTGTAAAATCACACCGAAAAGCTAAAAAAACCTAGTAAATAATCTATTTACGTCCGTTCAAACATGTCAAATGTTGTTTAGCATTAATCTTTTGGTCCATTTTTAACGTTAAACATCAGTAATATTTTCACACAACCTATCCTATGTCTAGATAAACAATGATGACAAACTCACGCTTCTCAGATTTATGCGCAGGCGCAAAAAAATGAAGTGATGACATGTCAACTTCCTTCGATTCTAATTTGCTCTCTGTTTATCATAGACGCTTCAAACAACTTTATAAAGATCGTTGACATCTAGTGGAAGCCGTAGGTGTTGCGAAATGAATCCTTTCTCACTATGGTATCTATAAAACAATGACACTAAATAGTACAGTCACAAAATTCACATTTTTTTTTTATCTATTTTTCACAGGTTTTTGCCTGCAATATGAGTTTTGTTATACTTACAGACACCATTCAAACTGTTTTAGAAAATTCAGAGTGTTTTCTATCTATATGCATATCCTAGCTTCTGAGTTGGTGTAGGATGCAGTTAAAAATGGGCACATATTTTTTTCAAAATGTCTCAATACTGCCCCCGAGCCCCAACAGGTTAATTTGGGAAATAGAAACTCAATCAAAATACTGTTCCCATGGTGCCCCAGGTTGATGAGTTAATAATTCGATGAGCAACAGTCGTCACATTAACTAATACAACGTCACGACACAATGTTTAGGGGGTAAAAAAAACACTATGCAAATCCATGTTTTGGGCCATTGTCCTTGCAGCATCTTGAAGGTTTTTAAAAGCAGATGATAGGAAACATTGTTTACAGTTTCTCAGTTGCTAACAAGCATTGGTCAATACTGAAGCCCCTTTTTCAAAACTCTTTAGTCTGCGTTACCAACATGCATCTCAGCCAAACAGTTAATCTCACCTCAAACTAATGAACAATGGGAGACAGAGCTGGTTTCAAGCACAGGCCGCAGCAGGTGTTTAATTGTAAAGGACCACAGGTGGAGGCATGTAGCTGGGTCCAGGGGCAGGCTGAAGGTCATACACAGGGGGTCCAAAAAAGCAACAGTACAGGCAGGAAAAAGGCTAGTAACGTCATCCAGGAGATCAGGCAATAGGTTGATAACAGGAACTCCGATAGATACAGGCAGGGAATAGGCAAAAGACATCATTAGTGAGGCAGGCTAAAACTATCATATATGGGAGGATTACATTACAGGAAACCCAACACTCCAAATAGCATGTCACAAAACAAACAATACCTCACAATGATGGTGGGCAAAGAACTTAACTAAATAGTGTGTGATAATGACATACAGGTGTGTGAACAGGTGATCAGAATTCAGGTGATTGGGATCTGGAGAGTGAGCTGTGTTCAGGGGATCTATGTGTTTGAGTGTGTGAGCTGGAAAGTGGACTGGAAAGTGAGCTGCGTTCAGGGGATCTTTGTGGTTGAGTGTGATTTGGAAGCAGACGTTACACAAACCACTTCATAGATATCTCAAAATAAGCTTGTTCGACCATAACACTGGCAACAATTCTCACTCAGAAAGCATACATTGTCACTCATAACACACTGACCTAAAAAACACTAACAGTGTCTTTTTGGCTCTCCTTTATTTTTTCTATATCTTTGCATATAGTAATATACTTGAAAAAAATAAAAAGTTGAAACAAAACAAATTCCTGACATTCCAGGTCTGCAATAATAATGACAAAAAAACAACATGTATAGTGCAATCACTCATACTGTACAGTACTGTGAGGGTTCTAGTTCTCCCCCTGTCCAGCATTTGGCTACAAGTTCTCATCAACATCACATCTTATGTCTTCTCTGGCGATGCATCTTGGAAAGTATCTTCTGGAATGTCTAATCCAACCCTGCCACCTTCTTTCCCCACCAACCTGTCTTCCTTGATCCATGTTTCAAACTAAGTAATTCCGAAGCCATCCTCTTTTGTCTGTTTGGTAACGAGACTAAAAACAGGACACTTGGGTTACTTTCAGCTGCAATTACAATCAGCTGTATGGAATGATTAAATATTCTGCTTAGATTTTCTATATGTTTCAATCTGGTTTTGCAGAAATGCACAACATTTGCCATCATTCTGTGTGGAATGTGTTTTTAACAGTTTTGGAAACAGTGTGTTAGTATTTGAAAACGTACTGCAAATATATAGTTTTGCAGGTGGTGGAGTATGAATGAAAAAAATAGTTAATGGATTTCGGAGAATGTGGTCATTGAATGTATTGTGTGTGAAAGCAATGAAAATTATTCACAGTTTGGTCCACATACACTTCTGTTTCGCTGACTGTGTGAAGAGTTTTGACAATGTCACTTCAGTTTTGACCAATGCATGTTAGAAATTGAAAAAAACTGTAATATGCTGCACATAAATGTCTATGGAAATTATCCCTTTCCATACAAGCTATTGCTAGGATTTATGCATTTTACATATCACTTTGAGTTTCAAACCTGTTGCATATTTTTATTTGTATTTATTAAGGATACCAGGGCAGCAACTACTCTTCCTGGGGCCAAACACATTAAGGCACTTACATTAACATAAAACCAAAAATAAAACAGTACATCATTTAACATTATTACACCACTACATATCTACAATACAAAATGTATGATACCACCATACAACAATATTACCATGCACATGTGTGTAAAGTGCATGTGCTAGCATTTGTGTGAGCTAGATACATTCTCAAACAAACATTTTTGAGACAAGTAAGCAATTGTTACAAGGTTTTAACGTTCAGGAAAGACCCCTTTTGGTCAACATAAAATATGTATTATTTATATTAACGTAGACACGTGTAGTTCACTGGTAAGTCAACTATTTACTATACTGTTATTACAGTTAATCAGAATGGAAAGTCTAAGCTTCCAAAATAATCCTTTGAATCTTAAAACATAATGCGGGATACGCATGCATTGTGCCGGACATTTATTAGTTCAAGACAGAGCAAGAAAATGGTGCCATGATGATGTAGGATGAAGTTAAGTTGCCCCCAGAAACTGATCTAAGAAACTGATGTCTTCTCCCTTATGGTTTTTACCAATAGAGAGAGACAATACACTTAAGAATGTCTGAGCTCAGATGATATAGCCTAAACTTCCAGCTTTTCAATCTCCCTTACCTCTACCCCATACATAGTGTCATTGTTTCCACTTATGTTTCAACTTTCATATTTTATTAATGTAGTACCATTGAATTTCAGTATATTCCATATTAAAGTAGAATTATGCCAATTAAGTTCTGGATTGTCTCTGTGTGAAAGCAATGCTCTAAATGTCCACATGAGGTCTCTTCTCATCCATATTTGCAGCAGAAAAAGTGCTGGAGATCATACTGTTCAACACCCTCCAAACCAGAGAGACTCTGCCTTGCAATGGTTCCGCCATTTTGATTCCCACCTTGGCAAGAGAGTGAGCATCGGTATTATTGATACACAACTAACCAGTTCATAGCTGAATCTGTGATTTTCCACTGGGCGTATTATTACTTCCTGAAAAGAGTATTGGATGTTTAAAGACATCTTTTCACCTTTATGTAACTATCTGCAAAGTGCAAACGTTTATTTGCACTGTCCCTTTTTGGGGCAAAATGTCAAAAGCAAGGACAGGAAAAGTAAAGGCCCTTATATAACAGCATTACATTGTGAAGTTATAGTTATGTACTGATCGTTGGTCCCCATTATGAACTGGTTGTTCACAAAATAGGGGATTTGGGAAACAAACACATATCAGATTTATGTAAGTCTTTCTTGAATATACTGAGTGCCATTAGTCCACAGGGCTAGATTTCTTTGTTGAAACATACAGACTCTCTCTCTCTCTCTCTCTCTCTCTCTCTCTCTCTCTCCCCCCCTCTCTCTCTCCCCCCCACTCACTCACTCACTCACTCAGTCAGTCAGTCAGTCAGTCAGTCAGTCAGTCAGTCAGTCAGTCAGTCAGTCAGTCAGTCAGTCAGTCAGTCAGTCAGTCAGTCAGTCAGTCAGTCAGTCAGTCACACACACACACACACACACACACACACACACACACACACACACACACACACACACACACACACACACACACACACACACACACACACACACACACACACACACACACACACACACACACACACAGAGAGAGAGACACTGCACTGCACTGCTTAACAGGTTTTAGCAGGTTCTAATGGCTCAACCCACAAGGCAAAAGTTTTAAGAGTCATGTCGCATTAGTGCTGACCTTGCTGATTGAGATTGCTTATAATCACATGGGTCAACTCTGAGGTCAGCTGAAGAGGTCATTTGTTTTAACTTTAACAACCATTTTCTGCTTCTCAAAGCACATGCTGGAGAAAACACTAGCAGACATGCTAATGTATGTAGCCCGATTATTTGCAGTACTCGACTCAGCAGAGAAAGAGAGACTGGCTAAATCAAACAACTGGCTAAATCGTAAACAACAGGTGTAGACTAACAGTGAAATGCTTAGTTACAGGTCCTTTTCCAGCAATGCTGAGTTTACTATGAAGATAAAAATAGTGGCACAAGGAATAAATAAATGCACAGTAAATACACAGTGAATAACGAATAACAATTAACGAGTAAAGTAACAACAGGGAATACCAGTACCGAGTCGTTGTGCAGGGTAACGAGATAATTGAGGTAACTGTGTACATACAGGTAGTGGTAAAGTGAGTAGGCAACAGGATAGATAATAAACAGTAGCAACAGCGTATGTGGTGAGTGTGTGTGTGTGTATGTGTGACGTACCCTCTTCCCAACTGTGTGTGTGGACCATGTTAATTCCTTAGTTATTTGGACACAAAGGAATTTGAAGCTCTCGACCCGCTCCACTACAGCCCCATCAATGTGGATGGGGGTGTGCTTGACCCTCCGTTTCCTGAAGTCCACGATCAGCTCCTTGAGGGAGAGGTTGTTGTCCTGGCACCACACTGCAAGATCTCTGACTTCCTCCCTATAGGTTGTTGTCGGTGATCAGTCCTACCACCGTCATGTCGTCAGCAAACTTGATGATGGTGTTGGAGTCGTGCGCGGCCACGCAGTCATGGGTGAACAGGGAGTACAGGATGGGACTAAGCACACACCCCTGAGGGGCCTCGTGTTGATGGTCAGCGTGGCAGGTGTGTTGTTGCCTACCGTCACCGCCTGGGGGTGGCCCATCAGAAAGTCCAGGATCAAGTTGCAGAGGGAGGTGTTCAGTCCCAGGGTCCTGAGCTTGGTAATGAGCTTGGAGGGACTATGGTGTTGAATGCTGAGCTGGAGTCAATGAACAGCATTCTTCCATAGATATTCCTTTTGTCCAGGTAGTTTGGGGCAGTGTGGAGTGCATTAGAGATTGCGTCATCTGTGGATAAGTTGGGGTGGTAATTGGAGTTGGTTCAGGGTGTCTGGGATGATGGTGTGTTGATGAGTGGAAGAGAAAGACAGCAAGACTGGGAGAGGGAAAAAGAGTGAAGGGGCAAAGGAAAGAAAGATAAAGAGAGGCTAGTCATTTTGTGGCCCTTGTCATCAGCGCCCTGTTGGGACAACAGATGTGCGATGATGTCATGCAGAAAGGGATAGGGTGTGTGGAGGGGTGGAGCAAAAGAAGCCAGCGTGGGAGGACAGCGGACTGGCGGAGCCTTGATCCAAGTGAGGGAGAGAAAAGGGAAGGGAGGCGGGCAGAGAAAGCAGGGAGGGGGAGAGGGAACTCTTTTTCAGTCACTGCTCCTCTTCAGCCCTGCAGCCCAGTATTAAGTTATTTCTTATAAAGAACACACTGTATATGATGAAAAATGCAGATATATACATTTATAGTGCTTTATAATGCAGCAACTTTATAGCAACAACCCTAGAGGGCAAATAACTGTAAACAATTGTATTATCTACAAAATCCTATGTGCATCTACAAAATCATCACTGTTTAAGCTCAAGGGATAGTTACTGTGTAAATATGCTGAATAGCAGCACAACACAAAGCAGTGCTTTCTAAACAAGGGGACACACACAGGGTTGTAGCTTGTTTGTGAAGTTGTTGCAATGCTCAAATTTATCCTCCGATCCCCTGACTATCCGCAGTATAAGAAGTCAATTGTTCCCTGCGGTATGCTGTGACAATGAGTGTTTGTGGTCATCCGAGGCAAGCTATACAGTAATTGTACTGTTCACTCACTGCTGCTCAGAGACCAGGCCATATCTGTGTGTGTGTGTGTGTGTGTGTGTGTGTGTGTGTGTGTGTGTGTGTGTGTGTGTGTGTGTGTGTGTGTGTGTGTGTGTGTGTGTGTGTGTGTGTGTGTGTGTGTGTGTGTGTGTGTGTGTGTGTGTGTGTGTGTGGCTCATTGCTGCTGCACTAGTGGGGTCACCTCAAGGGCATAATGCTCCCAGTCAGTCACTCTATCAATTCCCTTGTCCTTTGCAATAATGATTATGTGATTATAAGATGAAGATAAACTTTTAGCTTTGCTTGCAGTTGTAGACTGACTCCCCTCCAGTCGAGTCCTCAGGTCCTACTCAGGGTAGTTTTTGCTGGCTTGGCAGCAGGAGAAATGGAATTAATTAAGGCCAGGGGATATTTCTGAATAGGTTTCTGCAAATACGCATCCATTCCTGGCATTGTAGTTTGTAAGTGTCGGTGTGAGGGGTATTGTGTAGAGTGGGGTAGAGTTGAGTGAGAGAGTCCCAGAGAGCCTCAGAGCCAGCGCAGGGTGGCAGAAACTATGTCAACCTGTGGGACTCAGTCCAAGGGAAAAGTGACGCAGTTCAGGGAGTGTTATTTTTGTCTGGCATGAAATTTAACTATGACTTTGACTCTTTTTTTATAATGTACAAGTCAGGTTGTGACTGTGACTCTTTTAACATAATGTATCCTACAAGGCCCTCAAACTCAACTCTGGACCTCTAAGCCAGTTCCACTACGTTTGTTTTCATTGTTCCCCTCTAATTTAAAAATAATCAGGGACTGATTTAGACCTGGGACACCAGGTGGGTGCAATTAATTGTCAGATAGAACAGAAATCCAGCAGGCTCCGGACCTCGTAGTGTAAGAGTTGAATACCTAGTTATTCCAGTTCTATTAAATCAGCTAGAGCTAGACACGCTCAATTAACTTTTATAATGCAAAACTTCAATATGTCACTATGGTTCACAACATGTATGTAACCAAAAAGGTACAAGACTAGCATACAGCTAGCATTGCCCTTGCTAACAATAACAAATAGACACAAATGAAAAATATGTTATCATCAGACAGTTAAATACAGCTAAATCTACTGGCAGTAGGTTAGCTACCACACCCCAACTATGCATGGTTCTGCTTGTGTCTCGGTCTCTGTCACAGTGTGGTGAGCCTGATGGCTAGGCCGTGACCTGTTCCTGAGGAAAGCCTCCCTTGGTCGGGGCTCCCTAGGTAATCATTCACCTGTTACCTGTGGCAACAGAGCTACAGCAGACACCCGCAGTGCCAATAGATAGCAGGGCAATAACAGCACTGGAGGTGCACACACACACACACACACACACCACACACACACACACACACACACACACACACACACACACACACACACACACACACACACACACACACACACCACACACACACACACACACACACACACACACACACAGGTGACCTGTTATTGACAGTCACACAGACAGACTTTTGACTGCCTTATCAGTGAAAGCTTAGGCCGACTCTGTCATAGTCTGTCACATTTAGTCCTAATGATTTTTTTAAATTATAGGTATATTTGACTTTCAGATGGTTTCTATACTTTGTGTTGGTAATACGGAAAATGATGCAGGTCCATTTAATAAAGATATATTCTATTTTATTCTATGTGAAATAGCACAGGTTATTGGGAGGCCTCTGTTCTTCTGAAGAAATAAGAGTGATTAGCAGTTTATTCTGTGTAGATTTCTGACATAAGGTTCATTTCCAAGAGTGACCTCTCCCTCACAATGTCAGTTCAACATGAACACAGTGCATAATGTAATACTGCATAGCCAAGAGGCACAGAATAAATCCATGACCTGGATACCAGATATTGTAACAGAGCAGAGCTATAAAACCTGATTACATAACCATGGATATTAGATGTTAAAAGAGTAGAACTACCCCAGAGGCCTGAACACACAGTGCCTGCCTAGGCCCTAGGGTGTGGCACCTCAGCATGTCTTTGGTGAGGAGGAAAGGAGGGAATGGAGGGGGGAAGTTCAGTTTGCAGTTTGTCCTGCTTTGGTTCCGCCTCCTTGGCCGTCGTTGCCATCCCTTAACTCTCTCCCGTCCCAGAATGGTCTCCGTCTGAGAGCAATGGCCTGAAATAAAAGTGCGAGCTAGCTAGGGCCCTGGCTGGTCGGCTGCTCAGGCCCCAGAGAATGGCTGCTTTGTCTCAGCTGCCATTTACACTGTCTGGAGGCATGGAGAGAGAACTCAAAGAGAGTGTCTGATTGCAAATTAGCACAGGCCTTAGTGTGAAATGGAGCTACCCTCACCCTCCAGTTTATCCCCTTCCTCCTTCATTCACTCCTTCCCTCTGTACCTCAGATACAGTTGGTGCTGGAGGAAATTGGGAGAAATAGTCTTGTGAAAGCTACAGGTTTTGAGTCTTTGATAGAAGTTATTCAACTCAATTCGTGAAATTTGAGAAATCAAGATTTACTTTAATATCGTGTGAATCTAAATCAGAGCATGTAATTTGTTTTTGCTTGTAAACTGTTGTTAAATTATTGTCCACTAATTTATACAGTATAAGTTAGTGGGCATGTACATCATTTTGAATAATTTATTATGGGTTAAATGCAGATAATATCTTCTCATTTGCCTCATAGGCTTACTGTGTGATCTTGCAAACATTGCTATTTGGAATGAATATGTGAATGACACAGTATTTTGCAATGTTAGCAAAAACTGTGTGATCTAATTTATTCTTAATGCACGGATAAACAAGAGTCCTGCATCATCGGAACCTGCTCTACAAAAACACACACACACACACACACACACACACACACACACACACACACACACTTGACACACATCTTTAAGCTCATTACATTTGTCGGTAGGGATCTATACTGTAGGGTCACTGAGTGCAGTCCACTTAACTCAGACCCAGGATATTACTGTAATCTTACTGACATACGGAATGATACTACACTGAACGAAAATATAAACGCAACATGCAACAATTTCAAAGATCTTACTGAGTTACAGTTCACATAAGGAAATCAGTCTATTGAAATAAATTCATTAGGCCCTAATCTATGGATTTCACATCACTGGGAATACAGATATTCATAGGGTTGTGGATCAGAAAAACAGTCAGTATCTGGTGTGATCACCATTTCCCTCATGCAGTGTGACACGTCTTCGTCTCGTCGCATAGAGTTGATCAGGCTGTGGATTTTGGCCTGTGGAATGTTGTCCCTCTCCTCTTCAATGGCTATGCGAAGTTTCTGGATATTGGCGGGAACTGGAACACGCTGTCGTACACATCGATCCAGAGCATCCCAAACATACTCAATGGGTGACATGTCTGGTGAGTATGCAGGCCATGGAAGATCTGGGACATTTTCAGGTTCCAGGAATTGTGTACAGATCCTTGCAACATAGGGCCGTGCATTATCATGCTGAAACATGAGTTGATGGTGGCGGATGAATGGCATGACAATGGGCCTCAGGATCTCGTCACGGTATCTCTATGCATTCAAATTGCGATAGATATAATGCTATTTTGTTTGTTGTCCGTAGCTTATGCCTGCCCATACCATAACCCCACTGCCACCATGATGCACTCTGTTCACAACATTGACATCAGCAAATTGCTCGCCTACATGACCCCATACACACTGTCTGCCATCTCCCTGGTACAGTTGAACCCGGGATTCATCCGTGAAGAGCACATTTCTCCAGCATGCCAGTAGCCATCGAAAGTGAGCATTTGCCCACTGAAGTTGGTTACGACGCCGAATTGTAGTCAGGTCAAGACCTTGGTGAGGATGACGAGGATGCAGATGAGCTTCCCTGAGACGGTTTATGAGTTTGTGCAGAAATTCTTTGGTTGAGAAAACCCACAGTTTCATCAACTGTCCGGGTAGCTGGTCTCAGACGAAGCACAGGAAAAAAAATTAAATAAAAAAATAAATAAATAAAATGTATGAAATGAAATGTTTGAAATGTATGCATTCACTACTGTAAGTCGCTCTGGATAAGAGCGTCTGCTAAATGACTAAAATGTAAAAAAAAATGTAAAATGATGCCGCAGGTGAAGAAGGTGGATGTGGAGGTCCTGGCCTGGCGTGGTTACACGTGGTCTGCGGTTTTGAGGCTGGTTGGACGTATGCCAAATTCTTTAAAACGACATTGGAGGCGATTTATGGTACAGAAATTAACATTCAATTCTCTGGCAACAGATCTGGTGGACATTCCTTCAGTCAGCATGCCAATTGCACACTCCCTCAAAACTTGAGATATCTGTGGCATTGTGTTGTGTAATTATGTGATATTAAGACGTTATTATGAGATGCTAAATCATAATTATGAGATGCTAAGTCATAATTAGAAGATAGGTTGTCATTATTATGAGATGCTAAGTCATTATTATGAGATGCGTTTTAGGCGGTCTCTATCACATGAATTCAATGTGCACTTTGCATCAGGTCCTCCTCAACTTTCAAGCATAACCGTATGTATATCCTATAATCAATCTCACATTGTGTGTGTGTGTTTGCATGCGTGCGTGCGAGCGAGCGAGTTTGTGGTGATATTGTTATATTAATGTATTGGAGAGTTTTGTTGATGTGCCTGTTTGATGACATCTGGTTGACATCAGATTTAGGTTTCACCTCGGACCTAAGAACAGCCCTTAGTTAGGAGTTATCACACAATAATCCCTGGGTTCTCATGCCTTATTGCTTAAGTATCTCATTATTATTACTTAGTATCTCATTATTATTACTTACTATCTCGTTAATAGGATTTATTATGCCACCAGACTTTTTTCACATTTTGTTGTGTTACATGCTGAATTTAAAATAAATTAAAATAAGATTTTTTTGGTCAATGGCTTACACACAATACCCCATAATGTCATAGTGGAATTATGTTTTTTAATGTTTACAAATTAATAAAAAATTAAAAGCTGAAATGTCTTGAGTCAATAAATATTCAACCCCTTTGTTATGGCAAGCCTAAATAAGTTTAGGAGTAAAAATGTGCTTAACAAGTCACATAATACTCACTCTGTGTGCAATAATAGTGTTTAACATGATTTTTGAATTACTACCTCATCTCTGCACCCCCCACATACAATTATCTGCAAGGTCCCTCAGTCGAGCAGTGAATTTCAAACACAGATTCAACCACAAAGACCAGGAAGTTTTTCAGATGCCTTGCAAAGAAGGGAACCTATTGGTAAAAATATAAAAAGCAGACATAAAATATCCCTTTAAACATGGTGAAGTTATTAATTACACTTTGGATGGTGTATCAATACACCCAGTCACTACAAAGATACAGGCGTCCTTCCTATCTCCGTTGCTGAAGAGGAAGGAAACCGGTCAGGGATTTCACCATGAGGCCAATTTTAATTGGTGTGACAGTAGAATACTGAGGATGGATCAAATCAAATCAAAACAAATGTATTTATATAGCCCTTCTTACATCAGCAATACCTTGAAGTGCTGTACAGAAACCCAGCCTAAAACCCCAAACAGCAAGCAATGCAGGTGTAGAAGCACGAAGCAATCAACAACATTTGTAGTTACTCCACAATACTAATCTAATTGACAGAGTGAAAATAAGGAAGCCTGTACAGAATACAAATATTCCAAAACATGCATCCTTGTTTGCAACAAGGCACTGAAGTAAAACTGCAAAAAATGTGGCAAAGCAATTAACTGTTTGTCCTGAATACAAAGTGTTATGTTTGGGGCAAATCCAATACAACACATTACTGAGTACCACTCTCCATATTTTCAAGCATAGTGGTGGCTGCATCATGTTATGGATATGCTTGTAATCATTAAGGACTGGGGATTTTTTTCAGAATAAAAAAGAAACCGAATGGAGCTAAGCACAGGCAAAATCCTGGAGGAAAACCTGGTTCAGTCTGCTTTCCACCAGACACTGGGAGATGAATTCACCTTTCAGCAGGACAATAACCTAAAACACAAGGCCAAATCTACACTGGAGTTGCTTACCAAGAAGGCAGTTAATGTTCCTGAAAAGCCGAATTACAGTTTTGACTTAAATCTACTTGGAAATCTATGGCAAGACCTGAAAGTGGTTGTATAGCAATGATCAACAACCAATTTGACAGAGCTTGAAGAATTTTGAAAAGAATAATGGAAAAAGTTGCACAATCCAGGTGTGGAAAGCTCTTAGAGACTTATCCATAAACACTCACAGCTGTAATCGCTGCCAAAGGTGCTTTTACAAAGTATTGCCTCAGGAGTGTGAATACTTATTAAAAAAAATCTAAAACCAAATACATGTGTAGAATTTTTTCCTGAACTACAGGCCTATGGGAACCCTGTTATCCAATTTAAATAACGGGAGCACAGTAGTCTATAGCCTGTAAAGTCACCAGAGTGTGTTATAGCCATAGGCTAATTATGAGGAAAAGTGTCTTCTAGCCCGAGGCTAATTATGGGGAAAAGTGTCTTGTCTTGCACAATAATTTAAAGCAAAGCAGTTACAAATAATACTTTACAATACTTTTATCATACCACAAATTAGCTACCGCTCATCTAGAATTCCTATAAACATGTTGAACCCTCATATAACAGAATACAATAGCTAAATCATATCTGTTGACATGAAATCATATAGCCTAATCACAAGTCCAGGCATGAAATCACTTGACACTCCATGCCTGGAGGGGAAAAATATATACAACAGCACATGCTTTATTCCAGTTGACACAGGTAGATTAAACAGGTGCATTGTGCATAGGCCTAGCCTACTCGTTTATTGGGTGCCTTTTTGGCTAAGGTATTTTTGGAAAATAGGCTAGGCCCAAATGCCTGGAAATTATTATGAAATTGATATGATGGCCTATATTGACAGAACTTGTGTTTGAGACCTAGACCTATGCTTCTCATTTGCATTTACTTGAAACTGCCTCGGTAAAATGACAAAATATGCCGACAGTAGGCTAGGCTAGCCTATATGAACACGAGTGTCAGGTCTATTCTAGTAGGTATACATTGGAAGTGAAGGACTCCATTTAACACTTGAATAGACCAAACAAATTCTGATTGCGTTATTGAAAAGCAATGTGTTCCATGTTTTATTATGGAACAACTTCAATGTGGTAACACGTGTAATAAAAACGAGTGTAATAAAGAAATGAACAGGAGTAGCCAAAACGTGGTGCCTCGAGTTTTTTATAGCTATATTAAATAGTTTTGCATGCATGTATTCAATAAAAACGGATGCGTGTGTATGGCTGTTTGTTTGCAGTAGGCTAATGCTCCACACTATCGACACCTCTTATCTTTTGTAAATATGTAATTGTAGTAGGACTATGCTAGGTCCAGTGGTTTTCATATCTGAGATAGTGCAGCGACAGGCAGGCAGCTGCGAATCACAGTTCACCTTAGCTGAACTTCGCAAATCTATTTCAGCAATGGCAGAAGGAACACAGTGAGTTTGTCGGGTCTACTGATAGTCCGGCCCCGCCACCGATGTGGCAAGCGAGGAAATGTTGGTAGCCTATTCTCAATTAATATTTTTAAAAGAGTCGGCGAACTCATCACATCTTATTTTGCTATCGATGCTTCTTTGCAGAAGGTTATATAGGCCTACTTTGCTACAATGTTACAATGTATCTACTCAGAGCGCGTGTCACTACACAGCCTAGTCTTCTTTTCTCACACTCGCATCGTTGTTGCGACCGTGCAGCGAGGACACAATACTTACGGGGGAGTGGAATTGGACGTGAGGGAGAGACAGGGTGATGGTCGCTCAAGACTTGGACTTGAACTTGAACTTCATCTTGAAATTGGCGTCCTTGTCAAATCGACATTCATCTTTTTTCCATAAGAAATATATATTTTCTGTGATTCAATGACAAACTACGAGGAGATATAAGGAAAATACAGATGTTTTGAAGACAAGCAACTAAACGTAAGTTAATGTGCTCCATAAAAACAAACCGCATTTATTGTAGGGAATGGCCGTTTCAAATCGTGTGCTGTCTGCCGGTGGATAGCATGTATTTTCAGTGCAGTGGATGACACGAATCAGAGACTGAGATGGTCAACAATCTCGTCTCGTCCGTAGGCAAGAGGGAATTACGTTTTCGCGGGTAATTATTTCAACCGCAAACTAAATAGCCCCCAACAATGTTATGTTGTTCCGTGGGATCCACATGGGATCTTCTCTAGTCTAAAATATATTTTTAAATAGGTTTAGGCCTATAGAGGCTTGAAGCCCAAATGTCACATTTGGCCTCTATAGGCCTAAACCAATTTAAAAATATATTTTAGACTCGAGAAGAGCCCATATGGACGTTTTGTGTTTGGTTGTATATATTTAGCAGGCTATTCAGTCCTTGAGTCTTATAATGATTCACATAGTATGGGACAAAAAGAGATCTATTGAAAGTTGGGAGACAATTGCCTTCTTTGAGGAGTTGAAATTAGTTGGTGTTTTGCTATGATGTTGATAATAATCTCAGCAATGCATCCTGTGTGTCTGTGGAAGAAAATAGCCTATTTTCACTATTTGCCTTTTTTGATGGTGATCATTTGTAATTTTCAGATGCAAAGATACAAGGGTATTTCTATAAAAGTGCTAAAATGTGCTGTGCTTTCTTTTTCTGTGCTGGCTGCTCAACCTTGGACATTGAAGAAGTGGACATTTCAGATCAACAGAAAGTCAAAGATTTGAAGAATGCATGTTATAGACATTGTTATAACAGGTAGGTATAAAATTGTTTTATTATGTAACTATTCAGGGACATGAAAACAGTTTAAATCGTAATGAGAAATCAGCCAAAATATTTTTCTGATTTACGTCGCATTTGACTTTTTTAAATTACTGTACTGTGATTGCTGGGTGAAACATATTGTAATATGATTCAGTGCATAATGCATTACATTTTAAGTGCTGCATTACAAATGAAAAACATTGAGTGAAACTTTCATTTCTTATTTATAATGATTACCAAGTAATGGTTATTAGTTCTATGGAGAATGTATAAGCCTGTCATTTGTAAATAAAATAGTCAGTGGGAAAACCTGTTCATGTGAAAAATATCACATACTCTGACTATACCCCCTGACCATCCTTCATCTATCTGAAAAGGCTTATGTTTAGAGACAATGATTCAAAATATCTGCTGTAAACTTGGCAGAAAATGTTGATTACTTCTTCATTTGAGCCTTGTCAGTCACGGCACATATTTTCTGTGTTAAGTGCACAGGTGTGCACAAGTGCTGGGGTCAGTACTCAGAGTAGGCCCTCAATTTTTTATTTAACTAGGCCAGTGAGTTAAGAACAAATTCTTATTGACAATGATGGCCTACCCTGGCCAAACACAGACCAATTGTGCACCACCCTATGGGAGTCCCAATCACACCTGGATGTGATTCAGCCTGGATTTGAACCAGGGACTGTAGGGATGCCTCTTGCACTGAGATGCAGTGCCTTAGACCGCTGCACCAATCGGGAGCCCAACATGACAGGTTGACTCTCACAGCCAAAGCTGTCAGTTGCACAATTAAACTGAGAGAGAGATTATGTATTTTGTATACATAATAACAATAATAATGTATATACAGTACCAGTCTTGGCATTCTCTCAACCAGCTTCATGAGGTAGTCACCTGGTATGCATTTCAATTAACAGGTGCTCCTTGAAAAAAAGTTAATTTGTGGAATTTCTTTCGTTAATGTGTTTGTGCCAATCAGTTGTGTTGTGACAAGGTAGGGGTGGTATACAGAAGATAGCCCTATTTGGTAAAAGACCAAGTCCATATTATGGCAAGAACAGCTCAAATAAGCAAAGAGAAATGACAGTCCATCATTACTTTAAGACATGAAGGTCAGTCAATTTGGAAAATGTCAAGACTTTGAAAGTTTCTTCAAGTGCAGTCGCAAAAACAATCAAGCGCTATGATGAAACTGGCTCTCATGAGGACCGCCACAGGAAAGGAAGACCCAGAGTTAGTTCATTAGAATTACCAGCCTCAGAAATTGCAGGCCAAATAAATGCTTCACAGAATTCAAGTAACAGACACATCTCAACATCAACTGTTCAGAGGAGACTGCGTGAATCAGGCATTCATGGTCGAATTGCTGCAAAGAAACCACTACTAAAGGACAGCAATAAGAAGAAGAGACTCGCTTCGGCCAAGAAACACGAGCAATGGACATTAGACCGTGGAAATCTGTCCTTTGGTCTGATGAGTCTTTGTGAGATGCAGTTTGTGAATGGATGATCTCCGCATGTGTGGTTCCCACCGTGAAGCATGGAGGAGGAAGTGTGATGGTGTGGGGGTGCTTTGCTGGTGACACTGTCTGTGATTTATTTATAATTCAAGGCACAGTTAACCACAGCATTCTGCAGCGATACGCCATCCCATCTAGTTTACGCTTATTGGGACTATCATTTGTTTTTCAACAGGACAATGACCCAACACACCTCCAGGCTGTGTAAGGGCTATTTGACCAAGAAGTGCTGCATCAGATGACCTGGCCTTTATATTCACCCGACCTCAACCCAATTGAGATGGTTTGGGATAAGTTGGACTACAGAGTGAAGGAAAAGCAGCCAACAAGTGCTCAGCATATGTGGGAATTCCTTCAAGACTGTTGGAAAATCATTCCAGGTGAAGCTGGTTGAGAGAATGCCAAGAGTGTGCAAAGCTATCATCAAGGCAAAGGGTGGCTACTTTGAAGAATCTAAAATCTAGAATATATTTTGATTTGTTTAAAAAGATGTTGGTTACTACATGATTCCATATGTGTTATTTAATAGTTTTGATGTCTTCACTATTATTCTACAATGTAGAAAATAGTAAAGAATAAAGAAAAACCCTTTTTCTTTGCAACTCTGCTTAGAAGGCCAGCATCCCGGAGTCGCCTCTTCACTGTTGACGTTGAGACTGGTGTTTTGCGTGTACTATTTAATGAAGCTGCCAGTTGAGGCCTTGTGAGGCGTCTGTTTCTCAAACTAGACACTCTAATGTACTTGTCCTCTTGCTCAGTTGTGCACCGGGGCCTCCCACTCCTCTTTCTATTGTGGTTAGAGCCAGTTTGCACTGTTCTGTGAAGGGAATAGTACACAGCGTTGTACGAGATCTTCAGTTTCTTGGCAATTTCTCGCATGGAATAGCCTTCATTTCTCAGAACAAGTATAGGCTGACAAGTTTCAGAAGAAAGTGCTTCGTTTATGGACATTTTGAGCCTGTAATCAAACCCACAAATGCTGATGCTCCAGATACTCAACTAGTCTAAAGAAAGGCAGTTTTATTTCTTCTTTAATCAGGACAACAGTTTTCAGCTGTGCTAACATAATTGCAAAAGGGTTTTCTAATGATCAATTAGCCTTTTAAAATGATCAACTTGGATTAGCTAACACAACGTGCCATTGGAACACAGGAGTGATGGTTGCTGATAATGGGCCTCTGTACACCTATGTAGATATTCCATAAAAAAATCTGCCATTTCCAGCTACAATAGTCATTTACAACTAGGGTTGCAAAGGGTCGGAAACTTTCCGGTAAATTTCTGGAATTTTTCTGGAAATTTTCCATGGGAAGTTAAGCCCGGGAAGTTGGGAAGTTTCGCTTAAATTCATCAAAAAAATGATCTTATAACAGTGAACCTTTTTTTGTGGGATACACCAAAGTCAATTCTAGGTCTTGTGGCATATTTTGGTTAAACTATCCCCAATTCAATGGAATTGCAACCCTCTGCATGCACAGTGCATTTTTCCATCACATCTGCAGTGCACTCTTCCATCACATGTACAGCTGATTCGCTATTGAGCCCACACTACTACACTGTCTGAGCCAAGGACTACATGCTTTCTGGTAAGTTTTGATTACAGTACTGGGTGGGGTGAATATATTTTACATGACATACATTATTTTTTGTTAACGAGTAAATAGTAGCCTACAGCGAAGTGTGTTTAAATAATTTCTAACTTGTTAACAATTACTGTTAGTTAATTTTTTCTACCATGTGGGTTTTAGCTTGCTTGAGCCTGCTAACTGAGGGATGTTAATTCACCTGTTTCCATACATGTTTAATTTTAAAACATTTATCTTACAAAGGAGTTGTTTAACCTAACTGCTTAACTATTTATCTGTACATGGAATTGTATTTGTTGTTTTAAAAAAAAAAAAGTCTAATCTTTACAGGAAAATGCCACGGGAACTATCTGATGTGTGGAGACATTTCACTGCAGCTAATGTAGAAGGAAAAGCTGTGTACAGTTGCAAATACTGTGCCAAATCATATGTGAAGAATGCAACAAAGATGCAGACTCATCTGGCCAAGTGCATAAAGTTCCCTCAGCGCTCACAACAAGCAACGTCTGACAAAAGTCGACTTCTATTCGAGGTGACACCTTATTGATAGCAACAGCTCATGGTCCTCCTGGAATCAGAAGTGTTTTTGACTCAATGGAGGAACGTTGTCAGAGAATTGCAGATGAATGTCTTGCTCGAGCTGTGTATGCAACTGGTCCACCTCTGATGCTCACAGGCAATGTGTATTGGAAAAGATTTCTGAATGTTCTTCGCCCAGCATACACCCCTCAAGTCAGACATGCTTTATCTACTCATTTGTTGGTTGCAGAGTTCAACAGAGTTCAAGTGAAGGTCAAGCAAATCATAGAGAACGCAGACTGTATTGCAGTCATCTCTGATGGGTGGTTGAATGTTCATGGGCAAGTAATAATTAACTACATCTCCAGCCCTCAACCAGTATTCTACAAGAGCACAGACACAAGGGACAACAGACATACCGGTCTCTACATTGCAATTGAGCTGAAGAGAGTCATCAATGACCTTGGACCACAGAAGGTATTTGCACTGGTGACAGACAATGCTGCGAACATGAAGGCTGCTTGGTCTAAAGTGGAGGAGTCCTACCCTCATATCACACCCATTGGCTGTGCTGCTCATGCATTGAATCTGCTCCTCAAGGACATCATGGCACTGAAAACAATGGACACACTGTACAAGAGAGCCAAGGAAATTGTTAGGTATGTGAAGGGTCATCAAGTTACAGCAGCAATCTACTGCTTCTCAAAGTGAGAAGAATAAGAGCACCACATTGAAGCTGCCCAGCAACACCCGCTGGGGTGGTGTTGTCATCATATTTGACAGTCTCCTGGAGGGGAAGGAGTCTCTCCAAGAAATGGCCGATATGGACAGCCCCATCAAGAGGATCCTCTTGGATGATGTATTTTGGGAGAGAGTGGTAAGCAGCCTGAAACCTATAGCAATAGCCATTGCACGGATGGAGGGAGACAATGACATCCTGTCGGAAGAAATCCGTACTGCCCTGCCCACTTCACTGTTGCTCTAAGCAGAGGAAACTGCAGTTTTGAAATACATTAAAAAGTGTGAAGACATCTGCCTGAAGCCCATTCATGCCTCAGCGTACATGTTGGACCCCAAGTATGCTGGCAAGAGCATCCTGTCTGGTGCAGAGATCAACAAGGCCTATGTTGTCATCACTACCGTGTCTCGCCACCTTGGCCTGGATGAGGGCAAGGTTCTTGGCAGTCTGGCAAAGTATACTTCCAAGCATGGGTTTTGGAATGGTGATGCAATATGGCAGTCGTGCCAACATATCTCTTCAGCCACCTGGTGGAAGGAACTTTGTGGATCTGAAGCTCTTTCCCCTGTTGCCTCCATCATCCTTCAAATCCCACCAACATCAGATGCCTCAGAGCACAACTGGTCCTTGTTTGGGAACAGACATACCAAAGCACGCAACAGGCTGACCAATACAAGGGTTGAAAAATTGGTGGCCATCCGGGCAAATTTCAGGCTTTTTGAGCCTGACAACTTGTCATCCTCAACAAGCTTGGAAAGTGACAGTGAAGTTGAGGCCTCAGAGTCTGATGTTCAAGAGGTGGACATTGAGGAGGTCCAGGGAGAAGACATGGAAGCCTGAGAGGAAGACAGCCAAAGCTTTAGTTTATAGACTATCATTTTACAGATGTATGTTGAAAACATTTTTGGGAGATGAGATGGATCATTGGGGATCATTCAATATTCCCTTTCTTTTGTTGTTCAGTGAAATCATCCCATGTGAAGAGTCAACTAATTTAGTTAAAGTTCAATTCGTAACAAATGCTTTTTTTTATATTTCTATTGGAAGGCTTTAATCATTTGCAATTATGTCTACTTATGATAAGGTAAAAGGTTTATGTTTCTGTCTCCATATGATATGGTAAATATATCCAATGGAAAATACATCTATATTTAAATGGTATTAATATTAATGTGCATATATTTCTGTTAATTCCCATATATTCCCGTTAATTCCCACGGAAAGTTTCCACCTCTGAATATTCCCCAAATGTGCAACCCTATTTACAACATTAACAATGTCTACACTGTATTTCTGATCAATTTGATGTTATTTTAATGGGTAAAAAATTAGCTTTTCTTTAAAAAACAAGGGCATTTCTAAGTGACCCCAAACTTTTGAACGGAAGTGTGTATATATATATATATATATACTTCCGTATATATATATATATATATATATATATATATATATATATATATATATATATATATATATATATATATATATATATATACTCTTTAAATAATTAGCAATATTCAGGGGTAATGCCCCGCCTTAATTTACATCAACAGCTTTAAATCAAACATTTTCTAATTGACAGCATTAAGGGACAGTATTAAGGGAAAGTTTTTCTATCTGACAACACTTGGGAAATCAATCTGTCGCCTTCATTTCTATTTGTTAATTAGTTGTCTCTCACTGTTCTCCTGCTTATGAAAGATAACATTCAATTTGCTCCTCCTGACATTCGGTTTGGGAAGCTTTTTTTTATTTTACACAATCGAAGTTAAAAGTGTCATGGCCTGGACC
This sequence comes from Salmo salar, assembly GCF_965601325.2. Taxonomy (NCBI): domain Eukaryota; kingdom Metazoa; phylum Chordata; class Actinopteri; order Salmoniformes; family Salmonidae; genus Salmo; species Salmo salar. The sequence continues at coordinate 37,966,127 of NC_138297.1, read as the reverse complement.
GGGCCGGACGGGCCTAATAAGACTGTCGTAGGTTTTCTTTCTGCACATCTGGCTGTTTTAGTGCTGCGTCTGCAACTGGAAGCTTCTTCTGTTGCCTTGCCTGGTGCTCTGGTACTCTGGTGCTGAACTCAGCCTGTCAATCGCACTGCAGCGATGTTTCCCAAAATTCTGGGAGCCGCAGCAACGGATGACAGAACCTTGGCATTTGTCTTCGGCCACATTCTCTCCTCTCCTCGCTGCTCTCTGGAAAGAGGAGCAGACAGGGGCCAAGTATGTAGCAGATCAACATGACCCTGTGGCTCCCGATGGCTCAGGGAGATAGACATCTTTAATGTACTATATTAATAACCAGTATATTGCATGTTTCTAAAACACACTTGTGGCTATAAAAAGGAAAATCATTGTGCTTTCTGGAAAACGAGGCAACGAGGCAAACACAGGTGGCTGGAGACAATGGACAAGGGCTTGTTTCTCAGATCCTAAGCAGTAAAGAAAAAGAGAAAGCCTGTGGACTTGTGATTGGCATGACTTTGTCAGTGGACTGATTTATCCTCAGTTTACTCTAGAACAGCATAGCAAGAAAATGTCTTGATTGGAATGAACAGGAGATCAGTCACACAAGGGTATGTCTCTCTCACTTCTCCAGTCCTGACCATTATCCACCGTACGACTGTTGTTTTCACCCCCAGAAATTGATTGAAACATAAACTCAGGCACAGAGCCCTGATATTCTTCTCTATGAATAATTTACTAGATATGATGATGATGCATTGGATGGTGTCCCTGTGAGGCCATTTCAGGTCAGGGAAAGGAGGACGACTGTGCTGTTCTGAGCTTTTCTGTTCTGCATCATAAACATGTCTTAATTTGAAAGAAGAACAGATGTTTCAAAGAGGGAGGATGCTGCAGCTTTGGCTCAGCCAGGTTTCTGCAGAATGTGTGCAGAAGTAGTTTGTTTTGACTTGTGACAGTAGTTTTAAATGCTACAAAGCCTTCCGTAGCAGTGTGAAGCTAAAGTAGGGATAATCGTCTCAGACGCTGTAAAATATAGCTAGTGTAGTCTATGGAGATTATATTTCACTGTTCACCTGGTAATACGATTTCCCTGGTAAGACGATTTCCCTGTGACACGACTTTTGTGTGTAGTTAGCTGCAGTGTGTGTGTGTGTGTGTATGTGTGTGTGTGCATGTGTAGCACATGGGGATGTGTGAAACTTACTCCTCAGCCTGAAGTGTCCCCACTTGTGCCAGCGAATAGCTAGCTTTTCGCATGGTGTGACTGGTAAGACACTTCAGGAGGGCAGTCATGTGTGCTAGCAAGGCAGAGGCCCAGAGTTTGCGCCAGGTATGGGTCGAATCGGTAGGAAGTGGTTCTTTCAAAGCAAGCACTGTGACGTCTTTTACACATGCTTCTACACTACAGTATGCGTGCAACACATTTTTTTCTGTCTATAATATCTTTGCAGGGAAAACTGGCCGCCCACCGTTGTTATTGTTTTAGTTGCTGAGCTGAGGTTGCCTGGCTTCCCAAAGTCCTTGCTATGGCCAAGTGCTACGCCACACGCTTTAGTTTCTTCTCCGCAATGAGTCTGGAGCGATTTCTGGTCAGATTTTGGAGGCGCGCACATCACCCACCGCTTCCGAGTATATTACTCGCTAATGTCCAGTCTCTAGATAACAAGGTAGATGAAATTAGGGCAAGGATTGCTTTCCAGAGAGACATCAAGGATTGTAACATACTCTGTTTCATGGAAACATGGCTCTCTCGGGATATGCTGTCTGAGTCGGTATAGCCACCTGGATTCTTTGTGTGCTGCGCCGAGAGGAATAATCATCTCTCCGGGAAGAAGAAGAATGGGGGTGTATGTTTCATGATTAACGTCTCATGGTGTAATTGTAACAACATACAGGAACTCAAGTCCTTTTGTTCACCTGACCTTGAATTCCTCACAATCAAATGCCGACCGTATTATCTCCCAAGGGAATTCTCCTCGGTTATTGTTACATCCGTGTATATCCCCCCTCAAGCCAATACCACGACGGCCTTCAAGGAACTTTACTGGACTTTATGCAAACTGGAAACCATATATCCTGAGGCTGCATTTATTGTAGCTGGGGGTTTTAACAAAGCAAATTTGAGAACAAGGCTACCTAAATTCTATCAGCATATTGACTGTAGCACTCGCGCTTGAAAAACACTGAATCACTGCTGCTCTATCTTCCGCGATGCATACAAGGCCCTCCCTCGCCCTCCTTTCAGGCAAATCTGACCACGACTCCATTTTGCTTCTCCCTTCCTATAGGCAGAAACTCAAACAGGATGTACCCGTGCTAAGGACTATTCAACGCTGGTCTGACCAATCAGAATCCACTCTTCAAGATTGTTTTGATCACGTAGACTGGGACATGTTCTGAGTAACCTCAGAGAATAATATCGATGTATACGCTGATTCGGTGAGTGAGTTTATAAGGAAGTGTATTGGAGATGTACCTACTGTGACTATTAAAACCTACCCTAACCAGACACCGTGGATAGATGGCGGCATTCACGCAAAACTGAAAGTATGAGCCACCACATTTAACCATCGAAAGGTGACTGGGAATATGGCAGAATACAAACAGTGTAGTTATTCCTTCCGCAAGGCAATCAAACAAGTGATATGTCGATATAGAGACAAAGAGGAGTCACAATTCAACGGCTCAGACACGAGACGTATGTGGCATGGTCTTCAGACAATCACGGACTACAAAAGAAAAACCAGCCACGTCACAGACACCACCCCTAAACCCAACCCTAAACACCTTCTTTGTCTGCTTTGAGAATAATACAGTGCCACCGACGCAGCCCACTACCAAGGACTGTGGGCTTTCCTTCTCCGTGGCCGACGTGAGTAAGACATTTAAACGTGTTAACACTCGCAAGGCTGCCAGCCCAGACGGCATCCCTAGCCACGTCCTGCGCAGACCAGCTGGCTGGTGTGTTTACAGACATATTTAATCTCTCCCTAGCCCAGTCTGCTGTCCCCACATGCTTCAAGATGGCCACCATTGTTCCTGTACCCAAGAAGGCAAAGGTAACTGAACTAAATGACTATTGCCCCGTAGCACTGACTTCTGTCATCATGAAGTGCTTTGAGAGACTAGTCAAGGATCATATCACCTCCGCCTTACCTGTCACCCTAGACCCACTTCAATTTGCTTACCACCCCAATAGGTCCACAGATGATGCAATCGCCATCACACTGTACATTGCCATATCCCATCTGGATAAGAGGACTACCTATGTAAGAATGCTGTTCAGCATTCAACACCATAGTACCTTCCAAGCTCATCATTAAGCTTGAGGCACTGGGTCTCAACCCCACCCTGTACAATTGGGTCCTGGACTTCCTGACGAGCCACCCCCAGATGGTGAAGGTAGGAAACAACACCTTCACTTCGCTGATCCTCAACACTGGGGCCCCACAACGGTGCGTGCTCAGCCCCCTCCTGTACTCCCTGTTCACCCATGACTGCGTGGCTATGCACACCTCCAACTCAATCAGTAAGTTTGCAGACAACACAACAGTAGTGGGCTTGATTACCAACGACAAGACAGCCTAAAGGGAGGAGGTGAGGGCACTCCGAGTGTGGTGTCAGGAAAACAACCTCTCACGTCAACAAAATAAAGGAGATGATCGTGGACTTCAGGAAACAGCAGAGGGAGCACCCCCCATCCACATCGACAGGACAACAGTGGAGAAGGTGGAAAGTTTTAAGTTCCTCGGCGTACACATCACGGACTAACTGAAATGGTCCACCCGCACAGATAGTGTGGTGAAGAAGGCGCAGCAGCGCCTCTACAACCTCAAGAGGCTGAAGAAATTTGGCTTGTCACCTTACAAACTTTTACAGATGCACAATTGAGAGCATCCTGTTGGCCTGTATCACCGCCTGGTACGGCAACTGCACCGCCCACAACTGCAAGGCTCTCCAAAGGGTTGTGCGGTCTGCGCAACGCATCGCCGGTGGCAAACTACCTGCCCCCTAGGACACCTACAGCACCCAATGTCACAGGAAGGCCAAAAAGATCATCAAGGACAACAACCACCCGAACCACTGCCTGTTCACCCCACAACCATCCAGTAGGTGAGGTCAGTGTAGGTGCATCAAAGCTGGGACTGAGAGACTGAAAAACAGCTTCTATCTCAAGGCCATCAGTCTGTTAAATAGCCATCACTAACACAGAGAGGCTGCTGCCTACATACAGAATTTAAATCATTGGCCACTTTATTAAATGGATCGCTAGTCACTTTAATAATGCCACTTTAATCACTCGTCTCATATTTATATACTGTTATATATACCATTTATTGCATTTTGCCTATGCTGTTCTGTCATTACTCATCCATATATTTAGATGTATTTTTATTCTATTCCTTTACTAGATTTGTGTGTATTAGGTAGTTGTTGTGGAATTGTTAGATTACATGTTAGATTTTGCTGCACTGTCGGAACTGGAAGCACAAGCATTTGATGCAATAGCATCTGCTAACCATGTGTATGTGACCAATAACATTTAATTTGATTTCTTTTTGGATTTGATTGGTCCCAGAAACCGATGGGTTGGGCCAGAGCCAGAACACCTGTGGGTAAAGCAGCAACCCCTCATTTTGACGTCACCACAAACGACTTCAATGATGGCAGTCTCAGACTGAAGTATGTTGCAAACATAGGGCAGCGTGCAATTCTCTTTTATCACACTTGCAATGCGGTAACTTCTTTGTTGTTGTAATTTTGCAAACGGATTCCAGCTTTGACCTAATTTCTTAGGCGTTCGGTGAAGAGTTCAGGCAGCAGAGAGAGAGAGATCCTTGGCATGTTAGTTTTCTTCCAGGGAGGGGGCGAAACACAGAAGGCCTGCCTCTGTCAACCAGTGTGACTGAGCTCTCTGCTCTCGCTCCGCTCTGTTCAGCTTTGGGTCGTATTTATAGTGGACACCGTAGCGAAAGGTTTTGCAATGGAAAACGAAAACATGTGTTTCTTTTTGGACACGTATAGGTATAGTCCCTCCCTGTTTGAGTCTGTTTTCTTCCATTTGGTGCCTAGTGAATATGACCCTGCTCTCTGCCTCTCTCCACTCGCTCTCTGCTCTGGGTGTTTCCTCCTCCCAGCATATAACAGGAAGCTCATGTTCAAGTTCATGCGAGGACAGGGAAAGGGCTTTTCTTTCCACTGTGAATCATTTGGGAGAGAAAGGCTTTGCTGCCTTGCACTGTATCAACCCTCTGCAATCTGGCATGTTTTTCTCTTCTCCCCTATACTGCTTTATTTTCTATTTTGGCTGAGTTTGCAAAGTTTTTTTCCCCTTATTCTTGCCAAGAAAACTTTTTTTTATAGGATAGGATATAGTGAGTGAGAGCAGAGTTGAGTTCCTGAGTCAAAAGCAGAGTTCATGAATCCTGTAAGCAAATTAAACACATCTCCGTGGGGAGCACTGCATGTTCTTCCAGTTTGGTTCTCAATTCCAGAGAGATCTTTGACCCATAGTTACACACTGGAAAAAATAACACACTCTCTGTATGACTTTATGCATGTTTATGATATCTAGACCATGTGGTCAATCTTTAGAGAATGTCTTTGTGTATATAAAAATACCTGTAAGGAAACTGACATGGATGAAAATCTGGCATGTTAAAACACTATAGTACATGGAGAAGTGCATAAAATACTCTGTGACATTTTTTGTATTCTCTACAATTCTCTCACAATAGAGGTGGCTGAGCTTTGGAAAGAGCGATGATGAGTGATACAGTGCTAGGAGTTTGTATAGTCAATTGCGGAATGGTTTAGATGTTTACAATTTTGATATTTTCCCTGCATTGTATTTCTCAGCACAACAGAGGCCATTTATGGAGACAGACCAGACCACAAGGAAGACATACCCACTCCAGTGCAATGCAGGTATACCAATATACAACCATGTATGCATTGAAGGTGGCAAGACTGTACACTCCCCGGTACTGAAGCAACTTTGGCCGGACTGTCCACTCCCCCTGTACTGAAGCAACTTTAGCTTCAGCTTCAGTGTTTAAAAAAAAAAAACTCTGGGAATTTTATTCCTTTACTACTACGGAGGGTACAAAACATTAGGAACAACTCCCTAAAATTGAGTTGCACCCCCTTTTGCCTTTAGAACAGCCTCAATTCGTCAGGGCATGGACTCTACAAGGTGTCGAAACCGTTCCACAGGGAAGCTGGCCCATGTTGACTCCAATGCTTCCCACAGTTGTGCCAAGTTGGCTGGATGTTCTTTGGGTGGTGGACCATTCTTGATACACACGAGAAACTGTTGAGCGTGAAAAACCCAGCAGCGTTGCAGTTCTTGACACACTGAAACCAGTGTGCCTGGCACCTACTACCATACCCTGTTCAAAGGCACTTAAATATTGTATCTTGCCTATTCACCATCTGAATGGCACAGATACACAATCCATGTCTCAATTGTCACAAGGATTAAAAATCCTTCTTTAAACTGTCTCGTTCCCTTTATCTACACTGATAGAAGTGGATTTAACATCAATGAGGGATCAAAGCTTTCATCTTGATCTACCTGGTCAGTCTATGTCATGAAAAGGGAAGGTGTTCCTAATGTTTTGTACACTCAGTGTATACTATAATTGACATGTAGAGCTATTTAAATTGTTACCTTTGATCAAGCTGATTTTTTGTTAGTACTACTGTACACTCTGAACTGCCTTCAGCATTTATTAGAACTGCGACCAAATAGGCCCCTCTGGTTTTAGAATGCCTTTAGTGCGTGAGAGTTAGGAGGGGATTTGAGCATGGTGGATTTAGCCGAGACAGAAACTCAAGGCAGAACTGAGATGATGATGGTTGGTTGTAATATATTTTCTCTGTAGATGATTATTACAGCCTGACAATGTTCAATTCAAAACATTAATCAAAAAGTTATGTCTTACCCTTGAAATTGAAGTTGGTTTTCCGGGGAGTGGTTTTTGTCTTTCTCTGAATGTATCATTGGCATTTTGGGAACTTGGGAACCAAAGCTTTAGGGATTCCAGTTAAGAGCTGCACACTGGAATAACATTAAATGGGGTTTCAGTTGGGGCCAGTTGGATGACATCAAGGACAAGTCAGTGTCCTTTAAAAATGAATGTGAGCATGCTCCTGTGAAGGACAGACAGAAGGCAGTTATGGCATATTTTAGGAGAAGGACATTTTTCAGGCAAAGGGGGCCAGGTATACTGAGGGAATACGACTGGTTAATATAACCTTTTTTCAGACTTTTGAGTCCTCTTGAGTCCCCATCATTTATCTATTTATCTTGCTATTTATTTATCTCACTATTTATCTCGCTCTCTTTCTCCCTCTTCTTTCTGTCTGTCACGACTTCCGCCGAAGTCGGCCCCTCTCCTTGTTCTGGCGGCGTTCAGCGGTCGACGTCACCGGCTTACTAGTCGCCACCGATCCATGTTTCCTTGTTCGTTTTGTTTTGTCTTAATTATACACACCTGTTTTCAATTCCCTTATTATGTTCCCTATTTAACCCTCTGGCTTCCATTTCTGTTTTGTCCGTGATTGTTCTTTGTCAGTGGTTGTTGGAGGTGTTTCTCCTCACCCTGTTATTTTGCTGTTGGAGATTTTGACTTTGGTTTTTGAGTAAACGAGACTGTTTTGAACTCAACCTGTGTCCTGCGCCTGACTCCGCTACGTCTCCAAACCTAAAGCGTTACACTGTCTGAGAATCAGTCCTTATCGCCGCCGCACCATCCTTTTTCTCCTCCTCCCTTTCTCTCTCTCTCAATTTAATTCAAAGGGGCTTTATTGGCATGGGAAACATATGTTTACATTGCCAAAGCAAGTAAAATAAACAATAAACAAAAGTGAGAAGAAACAAAAAACAACATCAACAAAAAAATATACAGTAAACTTTGCACTCATTAAGGTTTCAAAAGGGTAAAGAAGTTTAAAATGTTATATTATGAGCTTGGTACAGTGTTTTTAACAATGTGTAAATAGTTGTAGCACGAATAGTAGAGGAAGTTAAGTAAACAGATGAATATGGGATGTATTTACAATGTTGTTTGTGCTCCACTGGTTGCCCTGTTGTCATGGCAACGGGTCACAAATCTTTAAGCTCCGATTGCATATTGTGTTATTTCACTTAACAGATATGGGAGTTTATCAATGTTTGATTTCTTTTAAAATAATTTTGGAGTCTGTGTGATCTGTGGGAAATATAGTGCCTTCGGAAAGTATTCAGACCCCTTGACTTTTTCCACATTTTGTTACGTTACAGCCTTATTCGAACTTTTTCCCCTCAGCAATCTAAACACAATACCCCATAAGGACAAATTGAAAACAGATTTTTATAAAAAATTTAAAATATAAATGAAATACTTTATTTACATAAGCATTCAGACCTTTTGCTATGAGACTCGAAATTGAGCTCAGGTGCATCCTGTTTCCATTGATCATCCTTGGGATGTTTCTACAACTTGATTGGAGTCCACCTGTGGTAAATTCAATTGACTGGACATGATTTGAAAAGGCACACACCTGTCTATGTAAGGTCTCACAGTTGACAGTGCATGTCAGAGCAAAAACCAAATTGTCCATTGATCTCCGAGACATGATTGTGTCGAGGCACAGATCTGGGGAAGGGTACCAAAACATTTCTGCAGCACTGAAGGTCCCCAAGAACACAGTGGCCTCAAATCATTCTTAAATCGAAGAAGTTTGAAACCACCAAGACTCTTCCTAGAGCTAGCCGCCCGGCCAAACTGCGCAATCGGGGGGTAAGGGCCTTGGTCAGGAAGGTGACCAAGAACCCGGTGGTCACTCTGACAGAACTCTAGAGTTCCTTTGTGGAGATGCGAGAACCTTCCAGAAAGACAACCATCTCTGCAGCACTCCACCATTCAGCCCTTTATGGTAGAGTGGCCAGACAGAAGCCACTCCTCAGTAAAAGGCACATGACAGCATGCTTGGAGTTTGCCAAAAGGCACCTAAGACTGCCAAGTGTCACATCTGGAGGAAACCTGGCACCATCCCTACGGTGAAGCATGGTGGTGGCAGCATCAACCTGTGGGGATGTTTTTCAGCGACAGGGACTGGGAGACTAGTCAGGATCGAGGCAAAGAGGAACGGAGCAATGTTCAGAGAGATCCTTGATGAAAACCTGCTCCAAAGCGCTCAGGACATCAGACTGAGGTGAAGGTTCACCTTCGGGACAAGTCCCTGAATGTCATTGAGTGGCCCAGCCAGACCCGGACTAAACCTGATCGAACATCTCTGAAGAGACTTGAAAATAACTGTGGAGCAATGCTCCCCATCCAACCTGACAGAGCTTGAGAGGATCTGCAGAGAGGAATGGGAGAAACTCCCCAAATACTGGTGTGCCAAACTTGTAGCGTCATACCCAAGAAGACTCGAGGCTGTAATCGCTGCCAAAGATGATTCAACAAAGTACTGAGTAAAGGGTCTGAATACTTGTGTAAATGTGATATTTCTGTTTTTAATTGTTAATACATTTCTACAAACCTGTTTTTGCTTTGTCATTATGGGGTGCTGTGTGGAGATGGATGAAATAAAAAAACAATTTAATCCATGTTAGAATAAGTCTGTAATGTAACAAGATGTGGAAAAAGTCAAGGGGTCTGAATACTCTCAGAATGCACTGTATGTCTCTATAATAATGTTCAAGACCTTTGGCAGGAGGTAAGGAAGTGCAGCTCAGTTTCCACCTCATTTTGTGGGCAGTGGGTGCATAGCCTTTCTTCTCTCGAGAGCCAGGTCTGCCTATGGCGGCCTCTCTCAATCGCAAAGCTATGATCATTGAGTCTGTGTATCTCTCTCTCTCTCCCCTATTTCTTGTCCCTTCTTTCTGTCTGAGACTCAGTCCTTATGGAGAAGAATGGCGCCAAAGGAGATGGCTGCCATTTTACGATCCCGTAACCAATTGTGCTATTGTGTATGTTTTTTCGCGTTATCTGTAACTTATTTTGTACATAATGTTTCTGCCACCATGTCTTATCACCGAAAATAGCTTCTAGATATCAGGACAGCGATTACTCACCCCGTACTGGAGGAATAATTTTTCTTCAACGAGTCGGACGGCAAGGGTTTACTTCAGACGCCCGACTAGACCCTCATCCCGTTATTCGCAGGAGAAAGAGACGGAGGAATCGGGGACGAAGGTCCGGGTGCCTTCTAAGGATCCGACGCTGAGAGGGTAATCTACCTTTACCAACGATCATATTAGCCAACGTCAATTGATAATAAAATAGACAAACTACGACCACGTATATCCTACCAACAAGACATTAAAAACTGTAATATCTTATGTTTCACAGAGTCATGGCTGTAGGACGACAAGAATAACATACAGCTGGCGGGTTTTAAGCTTTTTTCGGCAGGATAGAACAGCGGCCTCTGGTAAGACAAGGGTTGTAGGCCTATGTATATAAACAGCTGGTGCACGAATCTAAGGAAGTCTCGAGGTTTTGCTCGCCTGAGGTAGAGTATCTCATGATAAGCTGTAGACCACACTATTTACTAAGAGAGATCTGTATTTGTTGTAGCTGTCTATATACCACCACAAACGGATGCTGGCACTAAGACTGCACTCAATGAGCTGTATACGGCCATAAGCAAACAGGAAAGCGCTCATCCAGAGGCGGTGCTCCTAGTGGCCAGAGACTTTAATGCAGGGAAACTCAAATCCATTTTACCTCAATTCTACCAGCATGTTAAATGTGCAACCAGAGGGAAAAAGACTAGACCACCTTTACTCCACACACAGAGACCCGTACAAAGCTCTCCTTTGCCCTCCTTTTGGCAAATCTGACCATAATTCTATCCTCCTGACTCCTGCTTACATGCATAAACTAAAGCAGGAAGCACCAGTGACTCGGTCAATAAGAAAGTGGTCAAATGAAGCACATGCTAAGCTACAGGACTGTTTTGCTAGCACAGACTGGAATATGTTCCAGGATTCTTTCAATTGTATTGAGGAGTACACCACATCAGTCACTGGCTTCATCAATAAGTGCATCGATGACGTCGTCCCCACAGTGACCGTATGTACATACCCCAACCAGAAGCCATGGATCAAATCAAATTTTATTGATCACATGCTTGTGCTTCTAGTTCCTACAGTGCAGTAATATCTAACAAGTAATCTAACAATTCCCCAACAACTACCTAATACACACAAATCTAAAAGGATGTAATAAGAATATGTACATATAGATATATGGATGAGCGGTAGCCAAGCGTCATAGGCAAGATGCAGTATATACATATGATATGAGTAATGTAAGATATGTAAACATTGAAGTGGCATTGTTTAAAGTGACTAGTGAGTGTCTATGTAGGCAGCAGCCTCTCTGAGTTAGTGATTGCTGTTTAGCAGTCTGATGGCCTTGAGATAGAAGCTGTTTTTCAGTCTCTCAGTCCCAACTTTGATACACCTGTACTGTCCTCGCCTTCTGCATGGTAGCGGGGTGAACAGGCAGTGGCTCGGGTGGTTGTTGTCCTTGATTTTCTTTTTGGCCTTCCTGTGTCATCGGGTGCTGTAGGTGTCCTGGAGGGCAGGTCGTTTTCCCCTGGTGATGCGTTTTCCCCTGGAGAGCCTTGCGGTTGAGGACGGAACAGTTGCGGTACCAGGTGGTGATACAGCCCGACAGGATGCTCTCAATTGTGCATCTGTAAAAGTTTGTGAGGGTTTTAGGTGACAAGCCAAATTTCTTCAGCCTCCTGAGGTTGAAAAGGCGCTGATGTGCCTTCTTCACCACACTGTCTGTGTGGGTGGACCATATCAGTTTGTCGGTGATGTGTATACCGAGGAACTTAAAACTTTCCACCTTCTCCACTATTGTCCCTTCGATGTGGATAAGGGGGTGCTCCCTCTGCTGTTTCCTGAAGTCCACGATCATCTCCTTTATTTTGTTGACATTGAGTGAGAGGTTGTTTTCCTGACACCACACTCCGAGTGCCCTCACCTCCTCCCTTTAGGCTGTCTTGTCGTTGTTGGTAATCAAGCCCACTACTGTTGTGTCATCTGCAAACTTGATGATTGAGTTGTAGGCGTGCATGGCCACGAAATCATGGGTGAACAGGGAGTACAGGAAGGGGCTGAGCTCACACCCATGTGGTGCCCCAGTGTTGAGGGTCAGTGAAATGTAGGTGTTGTTTCCTACCTTCACCACCTCAGGGCGGCCCGTCAGAAAGTCCAGGACCCAATTGTACAGGGCGGGGTTGAGACCCAGGGCCTCCAGCTTAATGATGAGCTTGGAGGGTACTATGGTGTTGAATGCTGAGCTGTAATCAATGAACAGCATTCTTACATAGGTATTCCTCTTATCCAGATTGGATAGGGCAGTGGGCAGTGTGATGGCGATTGCATCGTCTGTGGACCTGTTGGGGCAGTATGCAAACTGAAGTGGGTCTATTGTGGTAGGTAAGGTGGAGGTGATATGATCCTTGACTAGTCTCTCAAAGCACTTCATGATGACAGAGGTGAGTGCTATGGGTCAATAGTCATTTAGTTCAGTTAGCTTTACCTTCTTGGGTATGGGAACAATGGTGGCCATCTTGAAGCATGTGGGGACAGCAGATTGGGATAGGGAGCGATTGAAATGTCCATAAACACACCAGCCATGGTCTGCGCATGCTCTGAGGACGCGGCTAGGATGCCGTCTGGGCCAGCAACATTGCGAGTGTTAACATGTTTAAATGTCTTATTCACGTCGACCACAGAGAAGGAAAGGGGGGGCCCGCAGTCCTTGTTAGCGGGCCGCGTTGGTGGCACTGTATTATCCTCAAAGCGGGCAAAGAAGGTGTTTAGTTTGTCTGGAAGCAATATGTCGGTGTCTGTGACGTGGCTTGTAGTGCGTAATTGCCTGTGGACCCTGAAACATACGTCTCGTGTCTGAGACGTTGAATTGAGACTCCACTTTGTCCCTATACCGACATTTCGCTTGTTTGATTGCCTTGAGGAGGGAATAACTACACTGTTTTTATTCAGCCATATTCCCGGTCATATTTCCATGGTTATATGCTGTGGTTCGCACTTTCAGTTTTGCGCGAATGCTGCCATCCATCCATGTTTTTTGGTTAGGGTAGGTTTTAATAGCCACAGTGTGTACAACATCTCCAATGCACTTCCTTATAAACTCACTCACCGAGTCAGCGTATATAGGCAACATCCGCACTGAGCTAAAGGGTAAAGCTGGCGCTTTCAAGGAGCGGGATTCTAACCCGGAAGCTTATAAGAAATCCTGCTATGCCCTCTGACAAACCATCAAACAAGCGAAGCATCAATTCAGGACTAAGATTAAATCGTACTACACTGACACCGATGCTCGTCGGATGTGGCAGGGCTTGCAAACTATTACAGACTACAAAGGGAAGCACAGCCGCGAGCTGCCCAGTGACACGAGCCTACCAGACGAGCTAAATTACTTCTGTGCTCGCTTCGAGGCAAATAACACTGAAACATGCATGAGAGCATCAGCTGCTCCGGATGACTGTGTGATCACACTCTCCGTAGCCGATGTGAGTAAGACCTTCAAACAGGTCAACATTCACAAGGCCGCAGGGCCAGACGGATTACCAGGACGTGTACTCTGAGCATGTGCTGACCAACTGGCAAGTGTCTTGACTGACATTTTCAACCTGTCACTGACTGAGTCTGTAATACCAACATGTTTCAAGCAGACCACCATAGTCCCTGTGCCCAAGAACACTATGGTAACCTGCCTAAATGACTACCAACCCGTAGCACTCACATCTGTAGCCATGAAGTGCTTTGAAAGGCTGGTCATGGCTCACATCAACATCATTATCCCAGAAACCCTACACCCACTCCAATTTGCATACTGTCCCAACAGATCCACAGATGATGCAATCTCTATTGCACTCAACACTGCCCTTTCCCACCTGGACAAAAGGAACACTTATGTGAGAATGCTATTCATTGACTACAGTTCAGCGTTCAACGCCATAGTGCTCTCAAAGCTCATCACTAAGCTAAGGACCCTGGGACTAAACACCTCCCTCTGCAACTGGATTATGGACTTCCTGACGGGCCGCCACCCCCAGGCGATAAGGGTAGGTATCAAGAAATCCACCACACTGATCCTCAACACGGGGGCCACTCAGGGATGAGTGCTCAGTCCCCTCCTGTACACCCTGTTCACTCATGACTGCATGGCCACGCATGACTCCAACACCATCATCAAGTTTGCAGTTGAAAAAACAGTGGTAGGCCTGATCACCAGCAACGATGAGACAGCCTATAGGGAGGAGGTCGTGTGGTGCCAGGACATCAACCTCTCCCTCAACATGATCAAGACAAAGGAGATGATTGTGGACCACAGGAAAAGGAGGACAGAGCATGCCCCCATTCTCATCGACGGGGCTGTAGTGGAGCAGGTTGAGAGCTTTAAGTTCCTTGGTGTCCACATCACCAACAAACTATCATGGTCCAAACACACTAAGACAGTCGTGAAGAGGACACGACAAAGCCTATTGCCCCTCAGGAGACTGAAAAGATTTGGCATGTGTGCTCAGATCCTCAAAAGGTTCTACATCTGCACCATCGAGAGCATCCTGACTGGTTGCATCACTGCCTGGTATGGCAACTGCTCAGCCTCCGACTGCAAGGTACTACAGAGGGTAGTGGGTATGTACATCACTGGGGCCAAGCTTCCTGCCATCCAGGACCTCTATACCAGGTGGTGTCAGAGGAAGGCCTGAAAAATTGTTAAGACTCCAGCCACCCTAGTCATAGACTGTTCTCTCCGCTACTGCACGGCAAGCGGTACCGCAGTGTCAAGTCTAGGTCCAAAAGGCTTCTTGACAGCTTCTACCCTCAAGCCATGACTCCTGAACAGCTAATCAAAGGGCTACCCATACCCCTCCTTTACGCTGCTGCTACTCTGTTAATTATCTATGCATAGTCACTTTAACTCTACCTACATGTACATATTACCTCAATTACCTTGACTAATTGGTGCTCCCGCACATTGACTCTGTAGTGGTACCCCCTGTATATAAGCCTCGCTATTGTTATTTTTACTTTTTTTTCTTAAAACTTATTGAAGCATTTGTGGTTAAGGGCTTGTAAATAAGCATTTCATTGTAAGGTGATGTATTTGGCGCATGTGACAAATAAAATTTGATTTGATTTATTGACTCAACATCCTTTTTCTCCTTTCTCCTCTCTCACTCCCCACTTCCTTTTCTTTCTCTCCTCCTCTCTCTCTCCTCCTCCCCCCTGGGCGGTTCTTTTAGGGGCATGTGGCTGTTTGTTGCAGGTGTTCTACAGATGTGGCTGACTCATCACTTCAGATCCCTGTCCACCATTAAATCCCTACTGCTGGAAATGTACACATCATCACAAATGTGTTGGAAATGATCATCTATTATATTAACGTTATATTGTAATTTATACACATTTTCATCATGTTTGTGTAGTAAATACATTTTCAGTTTTCAGTTTATTGCAAGTTTTTTCAACTAGCAGTTTGCAAGTTTATTACAATTATACTGAACATTTATTTGAAGTCGAAAACAGTGGAAGTGTCAGAGTGTGCGCAACAGGTCGAAGGAAGTCAGGTGCAGGAGAGCAGAGATGAGTGAACAGGCACACTTTAATCAGGCAGAGGAAAACAGCCGGACGCAACTGCGTCACAATACTCCGGCCCAAGGACAAAAGTGATAGCGCACAAAATTACACAGAATGGTACAAATACCAAAACCACGGGTTACAAATAAAACCCGGCGCACAACCAGCCTGAAGCGTCACACACGTAACGAAACAAACAATACCTCACACAGACATGGGGTGAACAGAGGATAATATACACGTATAGTAATGAGGGGATATAAACCAGGTGTGCGGGAAAACAAGACAAAACAAATGGAAAATGAAAGGTGTAACGACGATGGCTAGAAGACCGGTGATGTTGACCGCCGAACGCCGCCCAAACAAGGAGTGGGACCGACTTCGGTGGGAGTCGTGACAGTAGCCCCCCTTGACGCACAACTCCAGCACCGCGCCGACACCGGCCTCGGGGACGACCCGGAGGGCAAGGTGCAGGGCGATCCTGACGGCGACGGTGGAACTCCTGCAGCAGTGAAGGGTCCAACACGTCCTCTACCCTCCCACTCCACGAGGTACTGAAGGCCCCTCGCCTGACGCCTCGAATCCAGTATGGAGCGAACGGAATACGCCGGGACCCCCTCGATGTCCAGAGCCACCACCGGCCTGAGGAGAGACACATGGAACGAGGGATTAATACTGTAATCGGGGGGAAGCTGTAACTAACCTCGTTCAGTCTCCTCAGGACTTTAAACGGCCCCACAAACAGCGGCCCCAGCTTCCGGCAGGGCAGGTGGAGGGGCAGGTTTCAGGTCGAGAGCCAGACCCGGTCTCTCGCTGCGAACACCGGGGCCTCACTGTGGTGACGGTCTGCGCTGGCTTTCTGGCGCAGCACGACCCGCTGAAGGTGAACATGGGCGGTGTCCCATGTCTCCTCCATGCGCCTGAACCAGTCGTCCACCGCAGGATGCCAAGGCACCAGAACCGGCTGGTACCCCAGTACACACTGGAAGGGGGAGAGGTTAGTAGAGGAGTGGCGGAGCGAGTTCTGAGCCATCTCGGCCCAGGGCACGAACGCCGCCCACTCCCCCGGCCGGTCCTGGCAGTAGGACCGCAGAAACCTACCCACATCCTGATTCACTCTCTCCACCTGCCCATTACTCTCAGGGTGAAAACCCCCCAAACGTTCCATGAACGTCCTGCAGACCCTCGACGTGAACTGGGGACCCCGATCAGACACTATATCCTCAGGCACCCCGTAGTGCCAGAAGACGTGCGTAAACAAGGCCTCCACAGTCTGTAGGGCCGTAGGGAGACCGGGCAGAGGGAGGAGACAGCAGGACTTAGAGAAATGATCCACATCGACCAGGATCCACAGACAGGTGCGACCATGGCCGTTGTGGAACGGGTAAGGGGTGTAGCTTCCCTCTGGGCAGGTGCCTAGGAGCCTTACACTGGGTGCACACCGAGCAGGAGGAAACATACACCCTCACGTCCTTGGCCAAGGTAGGCCACCAGTACTTCTCACTCAAACAGCGCACCGTCTGACCGATGCCTGGATGACCAGAGGAGGGTGATGTGGACCCAATAGATCAACCGGTCACGGACAGCAGACGGAACATACAGACGCCCAGCGGGACACTGGGGGGGAGCCGGCTCTGCACATAACGCCTGCTCAATGTCCGCGTCCAGCTCCCACACTACCGGCGCCACCAGGCAGGAGGCCGGGAGTATGGGGGTAGGATCCATGGGCCACTCCTCTATGTCATACAGCCGGTACAGTGCGTCTGCCTTCACATTCTGGGAACCTGGTCTGTAGGAAAGGGTGAAAACAAAACGGGTAAAAAACATGGCCCACCTGGCCTGACGAGGATTCAGTCTCCTCGCTGCCCGGATGTACTCCAGGTTGCGGTGGTCAGTCCAGATGAGAAAAGGGTGTTTAGCCCCCTCAAGCCAATGTCTCCACGCCTTCAACGCCTTGACAACAGCCAACAACTCCCGGTCCCCCACATCATAGTTTCGATCCACCGGGCTGAGCTTCCTCGAGAAAAAGGCACATGGGTGGAGCTTCGGTGGCGTTCCCGAGCAATGAGAGAGCATGGCTCCTATCCCAGCCTCGGACACGTCCACCTCCACTGTGAACGCCAAAGAGGGATCCGGATGGGCCAGCACGGGAGCCGAGGTAAACAGAGCCCTTAGGTGACCAAAAGCCCTTTCCGCCTTAGCCGACCACTGCAAACGTACTGGGCCCTCCTTCAGCAGTGAGGTAATGGGAGCCGCTACCTGACCAAAACCCCGGATAAACCTCTGGTAGTAATTGGCAAACCCTAGAAACCGCCGCACCTCCTTTACCGTGGTGGGAGTCGGCCAATTACGCATGGCTGAAATGCGGTCACTCTCCATCTCCACCCTTGAGGTGGAAATGCGGTACCCTAGGAAGGAGATGGACTGCTGGAAGAACAGGCATTTCTCAGCCTTGACATACAGGTCATGCTCCAACAGTCGACCAAGCACCCTGCGCACCAGGGACACATGCTCGGCGCGTGCAGCGGAGTATATCAGAACGTCATCAATATACACCACTACACCCTGCCTGTGCAGTTCCCTGAAAATCTTGCCTACAAAGGCTTGGAAGACTGATGGAGCATTCATCAACGCGTACGGCATGACGAGGTACTCATACTTCCCTGAGGTAGTACTGAACTCCGTCTTCCACTCGTCTCCCTCCCGGATATGCACCAGGTTGTACGTGCTCCTGAGATCTAGTTTGGTGAAGAAGCGCGCCCCGTGCATTGACTCAATCGCTGTGGCTATGAGAGGTAGCGGGTAGCTGTACTTCACAGTGATCTGGTTTAGGGCTCGATAGTCAATACACGGGCACATGCCTCCCTCCTTCTTCTTCACAAAAAAGAAACTCGAGGAGGTGGGTGAAGTGGATGACCAAATGTACCCCTGATGCAGGGATTCGGAGACATATGTTTCCATAGCCTCCGTCTCCGCCTGTGAGAGGGGATACACGTGACTCCTGGGAAGTGCGGTGTCTACCAGGAGGTTTATCGCACCATCCCCTCGATGATGGGGTGGTAATTGAGTCGCCCTCTTCTTAGAGAAGGCGAGAGACAAATCGGAATATTTGGGGGGAATGAGCACGGTGGAGACCTGGTCTGGACTTTCCACCGTAGTAGCACCAACGGAACACTCCTAAACACCTCCCCGAGCACTCTCACGACCACCCCGTGAGAGCCCTCTGTTGCCATGAAATAGTGGGGTCATGACAAGCTAACCAGGGAAGGCCTAGCACCACGGGAAATGCACCACGCAGGAGAGCACCACGCAGGAGAGTCAATGAGGAAGAGACTGATTATTTCCTCGTGACCCCCCTGCGTCACCATGCCCAGGGGAGTGGTGGCCTCCCTAATCAACCCGGACCCTAATGGTCGGCTGTCCAGAGCGTGAACTGGGAAGGGCCTAACCACTGGAACAGTAGGGATCCCTAAATACCACACACAGACATGGGGGGGAACAGAGGATAATATACACGTATAGTAATGAGGGGATGTAAACCAGGTGTGCGGGAAAACAAGACAAAACAAATGGAAAATGAAAGGTGGAACGGCGATGGCTAGAAGACCGGTGACTTCGACCGCCGAACGCCGCTCGAACAAGGAGAGGGACTGACTTCGGTGGGAGTTGTGACAGGAAGTAATTAATTACGTTTAGAAGAATTATATCAAATTTTAACTATCAGTTTGCTTATTAAGAGAGAGTTCCACAGCCAGAGTTAGCTGCTCAGATGGGTGTGTTTATATGAAGTCATGGAGGAGAATTAATGAAGTGGATGGTCCCTCTTCTCTGTGCCAGACGGCTGGAACTTGAACTGGAGGAGTGAACCATGTGCCTGTGAGGCTCCTGGGAGGCTAGATGTGTGTCCCAAATAGCACCCTATTCCCTATATAGTGCACTACCACAATGGGCCATGGACAAAAATAGTTCATAATTATAGGGAATAGGGTGCCATTTGGAATACCTCCTGGGCCTTTGAGTCCCCAGTCTGGGGCTGTACTGCAGGCCGGGCACCAGCGCTGCTGCTGCATTGTTGGTATGCCCTCATTTGAATAGGCCTTTAGTGTTTCTGTGTGAGCAAGTCAGCACCATTTGCATTTGTTGCAGTCACAAAGGTTTACAGGTCAATAGGGACTGCCTGGAAGCAAACTAACATGCCCAGGAACTCGTTGGGACTCTTTATATACTTTTTTTACCCTCTGTGGTGTGGTGGTCAGGCATGGCTCTTCTGCTCTTATTTTGTGTGTGTATTCTTCTTGGGTGTGTGAGAAAATGAACATATTTAGTGCCATTTGCGATACGGTAGTCGGAAGGGGGCCCTTATGAGGATATGGTAATCCCGAAGCAGTATTTACAAAAGTTGAATTAACATACATAAGAGACATAGGAGCAAAGGAATGGGCTCTGTGCATGGACATGTATGTGTTGTGTAGATAAGCATCTTAATACGATTACCTACCACCCCCACACCCCCCCCAGCAACTATTGATGCTGTAAACCTAATTTCCTGAACCTGCGATTGTTTTATTACAATTTATATAATAACAGCGAACAACGCTGGGCAATTTGAGGTTACTAATTCTCCAAAATGGATTTGCTACAAACATGATGAATGTTATTATGCTTATTAAAGACTAGGAGGAAATTATTGCAAAATTATTAGCTCAAATATCACCACTGACATTTAGACTTAGTATTTTATAGCAATATCCCAGCAAAATATGTAGTGAGTACCTTTTATTTCTTGTCAATACCTAGCCTATCGTTGGTTTTGGAAGCACTATCTGTGAAATAGACGTTTTATCGTCATGGATATATTTTCTTTTCGAATATACAAGCCTTATGAGGATATTTTACTAGTTTGAATTAGGGTTAGAGTTATTACATTTTGAACCAGGAATACATAGCTTAATCCATATCCGTGAAAGCATTTCCTATGTGTTGTATGAGTGGCCACAGTAAGGAAGTATATGTCTGTCCTGTCCTTTGTGTGTGTGTATGTGTGTGTGAATCTCTGTTTCTCCAGTCAGAGGGGTCGACAGACAGACCCAGACCTGGCATGCATCCTATGCCGGACCTGTGTTATGTGAAACACAGCACACAAAGGATGCTCCTTTATCTGTATGCACCCAACATAGGGGACCATTTGTTGCTGGGGGCGTGCACATGACTGTTAGCATCTTAACCCCTTTGAGCCACCCCACCTCTTTGAAAAGACAGTGTAGACTGTGATGTGTATTCATGGGTGACAAGGGAAGTCAGGTTTCTCAACAAAAAAATACCCAGGAAAAAAAGAGAAAAAAACATAGAAAATAATGAATCTTTCATCTCTCTGTGTTTCATACATTTTCTTCAATTCGGAAGAGACTGCATGCCTCACCGGAGAAAGCATCCAAGCGAACGAAACAGTGCCCCTCTGTCTCAGTATGTGTAGCAGATCTATTCAATTTCAATTTAAGGGGCTTTATTGGCATGGGAAACATATGTTAACATTGCCAAAGCAAGTGAGGTAGATAATATACAAAAGTGAAATAAACAATAAAAATTAACAGTAAACATTACACATACAGAAGTTACAAACAAATAAAGACATTACAAATGTCATATTATGTATATATACAGTGTTGTAACGATGTTGAAATGGTTAATGTACAAAAGGGAAAATAAATAAGCATAAATATGGGTTGTATTTACAATGGTGTTTGTTCTTCACTGGTTGACCTTTTCTTGTGGAAACAGGTCACAAATTTTGCTGTGGTGATGGCACACTGTGGTATTTCACTCAGTAGATATGGGACTTTATCATAATCGGGTTTGTTTTTGAATTCTTTGTGGATCTGTGTAATCTGAGGGAAATATGTGTCTCTAATATGGTCATACATTGGGTAGGAGGTTAGGAAGTGCAGCTCAGTTTCTACCTCATTTTGTGGGCAGTGTGCACATAGCCTGTCTTCTCTTGAGAGGAATGTCTGCCTACAGCGGCCTTTCTCAATAGCAAGGCTTTGCTCACTGAGTCTGTACATAGTCAAAGCTTTCCTTAAGTTTGGGTCAGTCACAGTGGTCAGGTATTCTGCCACTGTGTACTCTCTGTTTGGGGCCAAATAGCATTCTAGTTTGCTCTGTTTTTTGAGTTAATTCTTTCCAATGTGTCAAGTAATTATCTTTTTGTTTTCTCATGATTTGGTTGGGTCTAATTGTGTTGCTGTCCTGGGGCTCTGTGGGGTGTGTTTGTGTTTGTGAACAGAGCCGCAGAACCAGCTTGCTTAGGGGACTCTTCTCCAGGTTCATCTCTCTGTAGGTTATGGCTTTCTTATGGAAGGTTTGGGAATCGCTTCCTTTTAGGTGGTTGTAGAATTTGTTTTGATAATTAGCGGGTATCGGCCTAATTCTTCTCTGCATGCATTATTTGGTGTTCTATGTTGTACACGGAGGATATTTTTGCAGAATTCTGCATGCAGAGATCTATCTGATGCTGTCTGGTCAGAAAGAGTATGACATTGTTGCCGCCCATAACATTGAATGCAAGGGAAGCCAGCGAGCATTTGGCCTCCCTTGATAAAAAAGTATAAAATAATAGCCAATCAGCTAAACTTTTATTATTTTTTATTTATTTAACCTTTATACAGATAGGGATTTGGACTTGTGGTTTTACTTAATAGTATGGAAATAGTATGCTAATATTAACTAATGTTATGCTAAGGTTAACTAGCTGGGCTGGCATATCGTTGACCATGAAAGGAAGTTAGGCTAGCGAGCAAGTATTTTAGCCAGGTAGTATAGGACAACAAAAACTAATAGCGTGTACTGTTACATAGTCATAGACCGTTTAGGCATGAAAGAGTAGGATGGCATTGGCATTTCTCTACAAGTAGGGTGAGTCAACATGTTTTTTCTACTTGTATGCTCACATGCACACACACATAAATCAGTCCCACGGGCAGCCACATCATATTTAGCTTATGTTGATTGGACTAAATAGTTTTTGGTATCGTTTAGTTGTCACTGTACTAGACTAAGCATAGGTGATTAGATGATGTTGAAATGTTGAAGTTGAAATGGTGCTGGAATAGTGGATCCATCTCCTGTTTTCTTTGCGACTTGTGTTATCTCTCCATGGTGCTACATCAATAGTTGTTTAGTAGTCCGAAAATATCGGCAACATTACTTTGCTTGATTATGCTGTAGGACATGTAACTGTTTGTTACATGCAATATGTTTTGTGGACTTCACAGGAAAGATGTTGCTCTCCGGTTTCGAAATGAAACAAATGTGTTGTTGAATTTATTTGGCCACTGTCTTCTTATTGTCTCAGTCTTAGGCCTATATATCACGGTGTCAAGACACTAACAGGTTATAGAGCAAACAATGCAATTATCACAACACATAGGTTGTGATATGGCATTTTTTTCTGGATTGGCTTTCCGGGTGATTTTACCAACGCACCGCTACTGGGTATAGACTACAGTTACATCATCAAAACAAATAATTTATGTAGAAAGTTCATTAGGATACTAATTAAAAGCAAAAAGACAGACCTTTTATATATTTTTAAGACTACGTAAAAACATTCTGAGCTACAATCATGACTCGAACAATATATCTTTTTCTCAACAACAACAAAACATGCTATATCATTATGCACCACTTCAATAAGAAAAATGTACATTTGAACATATTAGCAAATTAACAACAAAACAAAAAACTATTAAAGGTAGGCTCTTGACTGTTTAATTTGGGGTTAAATTGGATTCGTATTGATTATGTTTAATCAGAAGAAATTAAACAAATACATTCAAATATATTTTAAATGCATATGAACGTATATGCATGTGCATTGTACATTACACATATACTGTAGAATAGGTAGAGAGGACCAAGTGGAATAGAAATAAAATCAGTTAATCCCATGTTTTAATGTTTTAGTCATTCTAATTACAGTGTTAATTTGCCTCAAGCTACAGTAAAAATATAAGATTTAGAATATCTTATAGGCATTCATGAGATGCTTGATTTCCATAGGGTGATCCCTCACTAAAATCCAATTAAAGACAAATAACTAATATACTACAGAAAGACTAGATGCTGTCTAGAGACACTTTGACCTATTTGTTTAATTTTTAAATTTTAGGATATGCCCTTGACCAGCTAGGTAAGTCCTGATAAGAAATGGTGATGCTATTATGAGCAACACATTCATTGTGTTTAGTTGTCTTTTTCTTGTTAAACACATATCATCAACCAATTATATAGAAAGTGACAATATGTTGTAACAAAATATATGATTTTGTTACAACATATTGCTCTCTCAAATATGGTTTACCACAATCCCGTTTATTTATAATCTGTACTGTGGAAGAATACTTAGCTGGCTCTTCAACCCCATTTTAACAACCACATTTACGTAGAGTGTGTACACACAGTAAGTGTAAGTGTTTTGTGCTAATAAAACACTAACTGGAAAATAATGTAAAATGGTAGTCGCATGGTTAAATTCAAAGTATAGGCCGATTATTTCGCATCTTCTTTTAATTAGAAGAGTTCTAAGAAAAGATATGCGAGGAGGCCAATAATAATGTTGTTTGGATCAGTCTGTCTGGTTAAAGTGTGGCGGTCCTGTCCTGGACACTTCCTGTATTTCCAGCTCAGAGCAGTTAAATTCTGTCCCAGCCTCTATCTTGTTAACATTTGCTCTGTTTAGCAGCCAAGTGAGCTCTCACAGAAGTAAAACTTCTGTTTTTGAAGGTGAGTTGTTTGATTATCAAAGAGAACAGACTGAATCACAAAGTTATACCTTTCATGTTTTGTACTTACCTTTTTTAGTATGTGGTTTTGGTCTCAAGCTATTGTTTTCTTTCAAGATAATTGATTTCTTATGATATAGTCAAAGGAGAGAAAGTTTCCATTCTATGATATGAATTAGAGCCCTACGCTTCGGATTTGGCTACCCCAGAACGTGGGTGTGGGTCAAGTTTAAATCTATTGGCCTCTGAAAAATGCTCCCTTCCTTCCTTCCTTGAGGTAATCAATGACCTAACACAAGTTGGGTTAAGTGGAATAAATTCAAGTAAGGATACAAGTTCAAGTTAGGATACAGTTACTAGTTTTCACCAATCCAGTCATCACCTATTCAGTCATGATGTTAGATCAGTTATCACTTCAAGGAACAGATGAAGGAAGGAAGGAAATATGAATTTTTAAAATTCGTCAATAAGGGCCCGTGTCTCTCTCTGAGCCCCCCTGGGTAGTTCTGGTGTGTAGTACAGGTAGAGGGTGTGGGGTGTAGAGGTGTGGAGGGCTCGACTGGGCCGAGTCCTCTCCTCACAGGCCTGTCTGCGCTGGAATAGCCGTGATGTGGCACGTGTCAGAACCAACGGACGGCATGAGTCTTTAAGAAGGACAACCGAGGGAACTTCTCCCCTAGACCCACACTCCCCTAGACCCGCCTGCCTGGCTTGCACACAATGTACTAAAAGAGGAAGAAATCATTGCTGTTTTTCTGGGGCTTTTTTCGAGACTCGAGGTTGACCAAGAGAAGATATAAGCCCAGTAAGAATTACAGGTAACAAAGATATGGGGTTGTGGGGGTATGTTGTCAGATTGTACAAGACTGTGATTAGTTCAAATTAGTTACATTTGATATAAGTGGGTTAAAATAATTCCCATGTGTGGAGTTCGTAACTGTTTCTGCTATGATTGACAATGTATTAGTTATCACTTTCGGTTAATCACACATTCCAAATACTATGAATATATTACAATCATGAATCTCTCAAATGTTTTACCTTGACACAAGTAATTCAGAGGTAGTTCAGATAAAATATATATATATATTTCTATTCAAACCTATCTTGTAATTTTTTCTATCTTACAATATTATGCTTGTATCAACATGAAATATGGAGTCACGATAATGAGCAATTTAATCTTATGTCCTCCATGAAGCGTTACTAAGGATTAGAGCTGCACATCTTTGTGTGATGGGTAAGGTTTTTATTTTATTTATGTCCTAGACAATTTGCTTTCCTAATTTAAAAACGAATACAAGTGTAAGTGTTTTGTGCTAATAAAACACTAAGTGGAAAATAATGTAATATGGTAGTCGCATGGTTAAATTCAAAGTATAGGCCGATTATTTTGCATCTTCTTTTAATTAGAAGAGTTCTAAGAAAAGATATGTGAGGAGGCCAATAATAATGTTGTTTGGATCAGTCTGTCTGGTTAAAGTGTGGCGGTCCTGTCCTGGACACTTCCTGTATTTCCAGCTCAGAGCAGTTCAATTCTGTCCCAGCCTCTACCTTGTTAACATTTGCTCTGTTTAGCAGCCAAGTGAGCTCTCACAGAAGTAAAACTTCTGTTTTTGAAGGTGAGTTATTTGATTATCAAAGAGAACAGACTGAATCACAAAGTTATACCTTTCACGTTTTGTACTTACCTTTTTTAGTATGTGGTTTTAGTCTCAAGCTATTGTTTTCTTTCAAGATAATTTATTTCTTATTGCTAAACTCTCCTTTAAGTCATTCACCATTTATTTCTTTCACCAACATTCATTGTTTGATCTTCAAAGTGCAAAAAAATTAACCAATAGAAAGACACAACATTATTTACTTGAATTTGTAGTGAACAAAACATAATACAACTATTTGATATTAGAATTGTGTTGCTTAAAAGTGATAAAATAGTTACAAGTATTATAGAATACACGTATATTGTATTCCGGCACCAGCAAAACTATTTTGGTCAGATTTCACAGATTTTCAATTTACTATAGAAATGTTCAGTAAAAAAAGAAGAGCAGAAGTTGACTCCTTCATGTTTTTGAAAGTGACATAAAAAAAATTAAACAGCAGTTTAGAAGATTTTGAAACCAAATAATTGAAAAGAATGTAATTAATAACTCTATGTAAAAGGCTATACCATTTTTCATTTTAGTTAATTTTATAAAAACGGTCAAATATACTTTTTTATTTATGCTGTTTATTCTTCTTCATTTTAAATAGTGATAACAATTTTTATGAATTATACATTTTATTAAAACCATTTACACACGAATGCCATTTTTTTGTCTCCAACTACTTCCAACTTCTTCATATCCAGTGTGTATATCACATGTATGTGTTATAAAATACATGTCTAATCCTGAATAATTAAATACATTAAAATAATAAAGATGTATAATATGGTATACATTTTTGTTCCTAAATGGTAGTTTACGTAAACTAGTGTCGAAAATAAGCCATTTAAGGTAATATAGTTATATTTGCCTCCAACATATTTGTATCTTTTTAATATCATGATCAGACTTAGAATTTTGTTTTTCCAAAACCAACAAATGTAAGACTTTGTTTTCCCACTTAGGAAAAGCAACATTAGTTCATTAAAAGTTAGCACTTCACTTCTGCTACAACAAAGGTCTGACTCTGTAATAGACAGTTCACTTCATATTACAGAATGTGTTAAGGAAAAACTTTTACCATTCACATTTCATGCAGATTTTTCTGATCTTTGATTTTGCTATCTAAATTAAACCAAAACATCTTAGGTTGTATCAACCTAAATTTGAGTAAATACATTTTTACATTTTACATTTTAGTCATTTAGCAGACGCTCTTATCCAGAGCGACTTACAGTAGTGAATGCATACATTTCATACAATTCATACATTTTTTTTGCTGGCCCCCCGTGGGAATCGAACCCACAACCCTGGCGTTGCAAACACCATGCTCTACCAACTGAGCTACAGGGAAGGCTAGTTTTAACAATACTACCTGACGCCTGATAGACATTTACATTTGTCATATAGCAGACGCTCTTATCCAGAGCGACTTACAGTAGTGAATGCATACATTTTCATACATTTTGTTTTTCCTCCGTACTGGCCCCCCGTGGGAATCGAACCCACAACCCTGGCGTTGCAAACACCATGCTCTACCAACTGAGCCACAGGGAGCATTTTGGATATTTTTAAGTACAGAAATTCATTATTGATAAAAGCTTTTGGCAAATGAATATAAATATAAATATGATTCATATAATATCTTATTTCTTTCTTTTTTATTTTCTAATCAATTGAACAAATAATGTTATTTCATTTGGTAATGTATTTCTGTAGAACAGCATCTCTTCTTAGGCTATATTTCATCATATTTTTCTCTCTACATTAGCTCTAGCTTATCAGCCATCTAAATCCATAGGTGCCCATTTACTTGTCCATTCTGAATGAGTTATGTTTATCCGTGAAATACTCTTATGTTAATCATTATTTGTATTTGATATGATTCACCAACATTAGGAGTGAAAATTCTTTCAAGCCTTCCTTCTTATCACTCTTCAGACATAATAACATTTATAATTTGACCTTTAAATCAATACATGTCTTCATTCATCATTAGCCACTTGAAAAAGCAACACTAAAGGCAATATATATATATATATATATATATATATATATTAACATGGTCATATTCTAGTTTATTTTCTTTCATATATTGATGTAAAATATTCCATTCATCCCCAGCCAAATGTTTTAAATTGATTGCAAATAATATAATTAATGTGTTAGTTAGAACTATTTCCATCTGAATGGACAGAGTTAACCTTATCCCTACTCAAACATGAAGAAACTGTAGAAAACTGGTGGTCAGAAATTACTTAACTTCGATACCATGTCTTTGGTACATTTATTTAAAAAATATATATCAGGATATACTTCTTTAGATATCTTATCTGAATATGTTTAGGTGAATCAGCAATCTGCAGTGTATTACCACTTCATTAGTATCCATGTTGTCTCTGTCCTCCATTTTGAGTTTTCAGTTCTATGTTGTACCTGTTGATATTGAGGCTCTTTATGTCAATGCCTGAACACTTCATAATCATAACATTTTGGTTTTTAATTCCGTTTCATCTAATGCATTTACTTTATAGCATAAGATTTTCCATAAGATTTTTTTAATTTTTTAATTTCACCTTTATTTAACCAGGTAGGCAAGTTGAGAACAAGTTCTTATTTACAATTGCGACCTGGCCAAGATAAAGCAAAGCAGTTTGACACATATAACAACACAGAGTTACACATGGAGTAAGACAAAGATACAGTCAATAATACAGTAGAAAAATAAGTCTATATACAATGTGAGGAAATGAGGTGAGATAAGGGAGGTAAAGGCAAAAAAAGGCCATGGTGGCGAAGTACATACAATATTGCAAGTAAAACACTGGAATGGTAGGTTTGCAGTGGAAGAAAGTGCAAAGTAGAAATATAAATAATGGGGTGCAAAGGAGTAAAATAAATAAGTTAATAAATACAGTTGGGGAAGAGGTAGTTGTTTGGCCTAAATTATAGAGGGCTATGTACAGGTGCAGTAATCTGTGAGCTGCTCTGACAGCTGGTGCTTAAAGCTAGTGAGGGAGATAAGTGTTTCCAGTTTCAGAGATTTTTGTAGTTCGTTCCAGTCATTGGCAGCAGAGAACTGGAAGGAGAGGCGGCCGAAGGAGGAATTGGCTTTGTGGGTGACCAGTGAGATATACCTGCTGGAGTGCGTGCTACAGGTGTGTGCTGCTATGGTGACCAGCGAGCTGAGATAAGGGGGGAATTTACCTAGCAGGGTCTTGTAGATGACCTGGAGCCAGTGGGTTTGGCAGCGAGTATGAAGCGAGGGCCAGCCAACGAGAGCGTACAGGTCGCAGTGGTGGGTAGTATATGGGGCTTTGGTGACAAAACGGATGGCACTGTGATAGACTGCATCCAATTTATTGAGTAGGGTATTGGAGGCTATTTTGTAAATGACATCGCCGAAGTTGAGGATCGGTAGGATGGTCAGTTTTACGAGGGTATGTTTGGCAGCATGAGTGAAGGATGCTTTGTTGCGAAATAGGAAGCCAATTCTAGATTTAACTTTGGATTGGAGATGTTTGATGTGAGTCTGGAAGGAGAGTTTACAGTCTAACCAGACACCTAGGTATTTGTAGTTGTCCACATATTCTAAGTCAGAACCGTCCAGAGTAGTGATGCTGGACAGCCAGGCAGGTGCAGGCAGCGATCGGTTGAAGAGCATGCATTTAGTTTTACTTGTATTTAAGAGAAGTTGGAGGCCACGGAAGGAGAGTTGTATGGCATTGAAGCTCACCTCACAGTGTCCAAAGAAGGGCCAGAAGGATACAGAATGGTGTCGTCTGCGTAGAGGTGGATCAGAGACTCACCAGCAGCAAGAGCGACATCATTGATGTATACAGAGAAGAGAGTCGGCCCAAGAATTGAACCCTTGAACCCCCATAGAGACTGCCAGAGGCCCGGACAACAGGCCCTCCGATTTGACACACTGAACTATCAGAGAAGTAGTTGGTGAACCAGGCGAGGCAATCATTTGAGAAACCAAGACTATTAAGTCTGCCGATGAGGATGTGGTGATTGACAGAGTCGAAATCCTTTGCCAGGTCAATGAATACGGCTGCACAGTATTGTTTCTTATTGATGGCGGTTAAAATATCGTTTAGGACCTTGAGAATACTGTTTAATAGTTGTATACCTGCCAATATCGAGGCTGTATTCTCTGATGGCTTTCTGTTCTCTGAGGTATAACATTTTGGCATCTAATAATGTAAACTGTTAATCTGTTTTGTAACTTCAGAGGTTTTCTATAGAAATACAATATAATTGATAAGGGAAACATGGCAATACACAAAACAATGCAATTGTTTAATTCATGTTTTACAAATCTTGAATTTGCAAACAGTTGATAATATCAACCATATAGGATCAGCAGTTGCACAGGCAAAGCCCCGCTCTAGCCCCTAAATGGCAGACGGAGGTCAGCGAGGTTAACAGAAACTGATGTTACTAGTCCCCTGAGTGACATCCCTGAGGAGATGGGCCCCTTACGGCCCCTTAATCCCTATTAGGCCCCTGTGTTTGTGATCTTTACCTTCTCTGAGCAAACACCATGCTACCTTGTCAATGGGGCCCGGCCGGCTCCCGGCTTAACACTTCTGACCTCAGGGGTCATGGCCTTTGTTCCCGTAGCAACAGAGGATGACCCCAGGGGTCAGGGGTGTAATCAAGAAGTTGTCTGGACACGTACACTTGAGAGGCCCCACCATAGACCACCAAGTAGAGGTGGTGGTTGGCGGTCGGTACTTCTGTCTGGGTAGCAAAGAGAAAGTCTCTCTACATTGTATGAGGTAAAAAAAGGGACCGCACTCTAAGAAATACTCTTCAATAATTTCTTTATTCTCTTATAGAATACGCCAGAAGGTGCTGACTGCAGGTACCTGATTACGTTTGGACCTGGCGAAATGTGGAAGCTATACCATCCACTAGGGTCTAGTAGACTTGCGGCTTGCTAGGGCGCTGTGGATGGGGATGGTGGATGGACGTTTAAACCACAGCCACCGGCTCCGAGGGTTGTGTGTTTGGAATGAATGCCTAAACTTAAGTTTAACCTTATCCCCAACCTTAACCCTAACCATAACCATTCGGAATTAATGCCTAAACTTGTTTAGTTTAACTTTTGCGGAGTTTGAGTGACAGTTAAGATACGGCACCACATGGTGTAATTAAAACATCAAGCCATGGCATAATTCTGTTACTGCAGTTACGCAACAGGTTGGCATTTTATTTGGAGATTGGATTGGCGATTCAGCCTCAGTCTTCTTCAGCTTGCAGTGTCAATGAGATGAATACATGACATTTGTCATGAAAAAGTATACAACACAGGGTATGGTCTTCTTTACCTTACAAATGAATTTGATATATATTATTATGTGACACAAAGCAGTGTACTATTTATTGACACTGTTATTATTATTATAGGTATTAGGTAGCTCCGTACCCTGCAGCATAACTCTCCCATTCTCCAACTGTTTGTAATTACGCTGCTTCAGTGTATTTATTTCATTGTTAACCAGACGCTACAGCTAATAAAAAGACTAAATTACCTCTGGGACCCCCCCGCCCCCAAAAGGGTTTTAGTACTTTGATGTCATTTAAGCTTTACAGCTCCGTTTTGCTCTTTGAAAATAATATGCACATTCTAGCTGTCAAGTACAGTAGGATAAGCTAAGCCAGATATTTTTGTTCTGGTAAAGTCAGTCAACAATCGCCATAATGCCATAATCCTTGAATGAAAATGTTTCTTTATTTGTTTGTTTCAATGTCATAGTCTTTTTTGTGAACTTTGGATATGGTACCCAAAACTGCTGTATTTGTCACTAAAAGTTTTTGTTTGATATATCAGGTATGTATTACTTACTTGTTAAGTAAAAATTCCAAACAGTCTATTTTGCATTAAGTCATTATTATTTTTTGAATCATTTTTGTTTTGTTCTCTTATGAGTGTCTGTGGTGATTGAGGTGGTGATTGAAGAAGCAGCCATTTTGTTTTGTGATTAAATATTTTCCCTTACGAGTTGCCAAGTCATACTCTCTGGAATGTTGGGCATTTGTAGATGTGTGGAAAAAGATAATATAGCCTTACTTGATTTGCATTTTTTTTTATTAACATGGAACTTTGGCAGATTTTAAAGCTCATCCGATAACATGTAACTCCATCTGAATACTGAATTACATTACTGCCTCATCTCAGGCTAGTGTTCAGTCTGGTCAAAATTTAACAAAAAAAACATGCACTGTTTAAAAACAACAAATATCATTGTTATACTAAATTGCTTTGAAAGTATGTGCATGATGAAACACACAATACAGCTTTGATTTAGAAATCTACAGCTAGATGAAGTGCATCAATAAAGTTCCGTGCTTCAGCTGACAGTTGTTCAACTCCTAAAGAAGGTGTCATAAAGAGGTTGTTAATATTGGAGTTTGATTAATGGCAGACTTACGCAGGCAGCTCAGAGGTCTCTGAGAGGGGTGAGGCCTTAGAGAGGCTCACAGTGTCAGGACTTGGCAGCCTACCCAAAACTGAACTGTATCCTCGAATGAACTTTCCACAACAGCCCTGCCAAGTTTTTTGAATTTCTGCTACATGTAAAATTGTAAACAACAGAGGTCTCTATTCAGACTACAATAGTGAAATGGGCCTGATAGTCCGAATGGAACAAAACTAATAAGTGACAAAGAGTATACTTTTGCTAATCTTAGTATTTGATCTATGTACTTTATATTTTGTGTAATGCGTTTTTTTAGTCATGAGGAGTAGCGATTGGCTATGTATTACATTTAACCTCATGTTTATACTGTAGATGCACCATCAGCTTTTTTGATAAGAAAATATGAGAGAAATATAGTTTAATTTAGCATTTTCAACTGTACCAACATCATCTTTAATGTTTCTCGACAACTCCTATGTAAACTGGATTACACGTGTGTTTCTGAATATGGCAGTATTAATAATTTATTATATACTGGGTCATTGCAGAGAGAGGACATTGCAGAATGGGCAGAGTTAATGCTGAGAGTAGCCCAGATATTAGTGTTGGGCTGGAGTGTGTTCTGTCTCCGTCCCACCTCCATGGCATTCGCACACTTATGTACGTACCCCCACACCCACCATTTTAATGCATGCAGTCCTTAGTCTCATGCAGCTAATGTACCAAAAAGGAGAGAAATTAAACTGCTTAGCGCTCCACTTTTTCTCTCTCATTTGTGCTCCTGCTACATCAGGGAGAAGGGAGAGCTTCTGGGAGCTCTTAGTTTTGAGGGAGCGAAAGGGGGACGGTAGCCTAAAGAGACAGGAAGTTGTTCTTAAATAGCCTATCTGTCACAAACTTCCAAAGACCCTTGCTCTGGTTGCAGGCAGCCAGGCCAGAGAAAGTAGCTGGGAAAAAGTTACGTGGGGGTGTAGTAGTGTGTGTGTGTGTGTCCTAGTAGAGTTTAGTAGGGTTTGGGGAAACTGGCAATAATGTTACATATTTAGATGATATGTTACATGAATGATAGGCCACATATTTGTGTGCGACAACAAGGATTGTCTCTTTACAAAGGGGTTGAGAGATGGTTTGTATGATAGATACTTATGGTTCAGTGAGATGAGATGTGTGTGTATGTGCAAGTGTGTGTAGGACGTGATCGTCAGGAGAGTCCATTTTATCATGCCCCCCTAAATTGAAGATACCTCTCCCCCTCTTACCCTCCTAGGTACTGTAGATCATATTTACTAGTGCACTAAGCTTTGTGTGTGTGTGTGTGTGTGTTGTGTGTGTATAAAATCACAGCCAATGCTTTACTGCTTCTCCAGCCTGCAGCCTCGGCGAAGCAGTCTCAACCCAGAGGCTTATCTGGGTTTCGACTCCCTGCCTAAATAGTTGGAAGGGTCGAGCTTTTTTTTAACTCGAAAAAGTTCTCAAGGTGGGGTGCATAGGGAGTCGAAAATCACTGTCCATCTCAACACTGCTTCAGTCACAGTCTAAGTTTCCTGTAAAGGTGTTAATAAAGTTTTTTTCATTGTGATCAGCCTCAAACCTCCCCCTGTTTTTATAAGAATGGATTTGTCCGTCTCAGAAAAGGCTTCCAAATGTGCCCTTTGTCAGAACTGTAGCTGCATGGTTGTGGAACAGATTTAGTATGAAGTTAACCATCTAAGGTTACAGTAGCATTGTGCAAATGTGTTTTAATCATGCACTAGATGTGTGTAGGGCCCTGGAATGATGATTGGCGAATGTGTGTGTGTGTGCTACAGGAGATCATTGGTCATACTATTGATCGTCTCTCTCGCTCGCTCTCTCACACACACACACATCGTGTCGAACCTGTGATAAAAGTGCGTCTTCCTTACTTCGGTACGTCCCTATATCCTCTCTCTCTCTCTCTCTCTCTCTCTCTCTCTCTCTCTCTCTCTCTCTCTCTCTCTCTCTCTCTCTCTCTCTCTCTCTCTCTCTCTCTCTCTCTGCTGCTGCTGCTGCTGCTGCTGCTGCTGCTGCTGCTGCTGCTATTTCTAAAGCTAGATCCTCCCCTTCAGAGCGACTGTGCCAGGAGGAGGAGGGCTTTTACTACTCTGGGGAGTTTAACCCTCTGCCACTGTCTCTCGGCGCTGCAAGCAATTCCAGCTACTAAATACCCTGCAACAAGTAGCTTTTTGGCCTCCGCCGTTTGACTTTCGATTTGGTAGCCCTTTTGGAAATGTTCGTGGACTTTTTTCCTGCAGCAGATTCCATCATTTTGTATATTATTTGGAGTTATTGCGCATTGCGTTTGTATAAGTGTTTCGGTAGCTACTGTTTTTAACGTACTCCACGGCATGTTGCATTGGCTCTTCGCCATGTCGTCCCTCTTTAGAAGATCAGGATGTGTTTCTTCATGCTGAAGATGAAGATGGCTGTGTTTTCGGTGACCGCTGTGCGTCTGTGGTGGCAATAGCTCGCTTAGTATCTCGTCACGTCGCTTTTCTTTTACTGCCTCTTTTCTTTCTTGCTAAGAGACACACACAAATACTCCTAGACTTTTTCACTCCTCTTACCATTTATGTCCCCCTCTCCCTTTCTCTCCCAATCCCTCTTTCTTTCTTCCTTTCTAACTTTCTCTCTCTAGCTGTCCCGCTCTCTTTCTCTCTCCCTCTCTTCCTCTTTCCTTCCTGTGTTAGGAGAGTAGGAGGGCGGTGCAGCAGTGGCAGAGGGTTTTTTGGGACAGGTGCCAATTTCAAACAAAAGACACAACAACGCAATGAGTGAGAGGCCTCCAAACGAAATAAAAAAATATGTTGCATGTTGAAACACAAGAAGGGATTTGTAGTGATCGTGTATTGTATGCTTGTGTGTGTGTGTGTGTGTACGTGCATGTGGGTGTGTATGTGTGCAAAAACTAACTCTTGCAGGATTCTGAGCATACGAGTGAGTGAGTGAGCGAGCAGAGATTTAGAATTCTCTCTCTCTCTTTCACTGTCTTTGAAGGCATTTGAGTTTCGTACCCTGAGGGAGGGGTGGTGGGTGAAAAGGGAAGAGGTCCTCCTTTTTGGTTGCTGTTAAATTATTCACATTCCCGGTCCAACCAACCCAAAGCAGAGACGAAACTGGCTGACTGGCTGTTAGCTGCTACCATTAGCATTCATCCAATATGCAATTTGTCTGTTTGCTAACATTCCTCATTCAAATACTTTTTAACTGCCAGATGTGGATGACCATGCGCATCCCAGGCACGACCATGGCCTCTTATTGTGGCGGGGCCCAGCACCGTGATAGACCCAGACCACGACAGACTAGGGGGTGACAGACAGAAAGACAACCCAGACATGATTCACTGAGCTGGGGGAAGGCAGCTCCCTCTCATCCCTCTCTGATTCTCACCGGGAGTCTGGATCTAACTAACTGGCTGACTGACTGTGGCTGCCCTCTGTCTGTCCCTCTCTACAGGATAACTACACTATGTTCTGGATCTACTACCCTGGTGGATAATAAGGCCTGTCTGGATTTCAACGCCCTGGATTTTGCATCCATAGTTGGTGTGTGATGCAACTGTCTACCCATGTCCGATTTGAGGTAAGTGGTACATTTCAAAGTGTGCTTCATTGCGTGAATGTGTGTCAACTAGTCCGATTAGATCAGCTATCTGAATACGTTATTTAGTGATTAAACTACACATAGAAGTGCACATTCTTTTAATATAGTTTGTTTTAGTTTAAGGATCTCAGACTCATGCAATGCAGAGATTGAATTCTCGATAATACACTATACAGCTAAACATCAGGAAATAACATACCACTTCCCCAAACAATGTTGTCAATTTGTACTTCGCTGAAGAAACTTCCAATGTAGTTTCCGATGTAGGTATAGTTCCTGCTTCCCTCATCGCTGTGTTTGCGATGGTCAGTGGTTGGGGTCAAAAGAGGGGGACAGTTTTTGAGGGACCAGAGCTGTGTGGTTGATGTAGTTTTGGGAGAGATGCCAGAGCATGGTAGCAGGGCTGTGTCTCTCTCCCAGAGTAGCTTTTCTGTTAACCACTACAGTTAAGAGAAAGCCATCAGAACGTGTAAATTCTTAATTCAAGCGCTTACAGATATTAGTTGTTTTTATTTTGTTTTTCATCCGTAAATGTGGAAGATAATCTAACAGTCACATAATTGTTTAATTATTGTTATCAATGTCTTTTTATAGTGTGCAAGTCAATTTACATTTTCCAACAACTGTTTAATTTAACTTTCAAATTATTATTTTTAATAGGTAGGCAGAACATATCTCTTGTCTTATTTCATGATCCATCGGTTCAATACATTTAATCGACAAACCATATATTATTTACTCAAGTGGTCTGTCACGTTACACATGTAATATAGCTACATTTCTATATGTACAATTTGGTTTATATAATTTCTTACAAAATACGGCCCTTTCAATGTTTTCTTCTATTAAATGAACGAGCAAATTATGCTATATCCATATAGGCTTCAAAAAATAATAGGCCCAAAAATCCATTGATAGTAGTTGTGGTATGTCCAGTGTTGACGCAGATTCTGATAGACCTTCACCAATAGCAGGAGGGTATTTTGATTTAACCAATAGCAGTTGAGTTAGAGGTAGCTGATTCATCACCAATAAAACCCACGAGAACCAACGTACATTAGATGTCCAATACTCTATTCTTCACCACATAACACTGGAACACTATAAGACGTAGAGAACATCGAAATAGATTATGTTTAGGCCTATAACATTTAGCTTTCTTTAACAAATATAAATTATCCTTCATACGGTAAGATACTAACTCTTATTTTATTATTGTAATGTAAAGTGTTGTTTCAATGCCATTAAGGGCAATCATACATTGTCTCGGAATACCGTATTAATAACTTTATCATAGGTGGTAACTATGGTCAGATGAGGGACAGTGTGTTGGACTAGAGAAGGGTGATGAAGATATGCACATGTAGGCACAGGGCGCATCCCCTCTGTCTCAGGCTTTTAGAGGCCTAGTGGAAAGGAACGAGCCGAAACGTAGGATCAGAATGTGTTTCCAGAATGTTCTAGAATTTGGCATTCTAGAAGGTGTTATAGTTGTCATTGTACCTTCACCATTACATCTCATCCAACGCCTAAATACAGAAAGACGATAGGAAATATCGTAAAAGAGGACA
The DNA here is from genome assembly GCF_965601325.2 of Salmo salar. Lineage (NCBI taxonomy): Eukaryota > Metazoa > Chordata > Actinopteri > Salmoniformes > Salmonidae > Salmo > Salmo salar. The sequence continues at coordinate 37,928,438 of NC_138297.1, read as the reverse complement.
CAGTGGATCGGCCCTACAAAGTTAGTGTGTGTGGGTATTTATAGTGGTATTGAAGTACATGTAAACATAAGATACATTTCAGACATACTGAGCCCATTCCTGGGTATGCCAAAGGGACTGCTTGTGTAAGCACACACACACACACACACACACACACACACACACACACACACACACACACACACACACACACACACACACACACACACACACACACACACACACACACACACACACACACACACACACACTGTCATGTAGAGGCAGCAAACACCCAAACACACTCGATGCCATGTGATCCACAATGGACCCTGGGTTAAATGATGAATGGAGTTCTCACGCCTCTGTAAAGGAGAGGAGGGCACAAACCCCTCCTTTTAGCATTCACATACACACACACACACAAAGCAAAATAAATTACACATTTGCACGCAAACATACACGCTATTTACACACACACTTATACACACACATGCGATCACACTCAAACATAAACACATTCCACACACTCAGAATGTGAAAAATGTGTAAGAAGAGACACTTAATTACCATATTTTCGACCCATATGTTTGTTAATACTCATATTGACAGAGAGAAGTGCGACACCACTGCATTTGTGTGAAAATTGATTGATGAGACAAACAGAGAACAGAAAGAAATGTAGACCAGGCTAAATTGCATTCAGACAATTTTTTAAGATTTGATTGCGAGGTTGTGTAAGTGTTTACGCGCACTTGTGTGTGAGAGAGAGATGGAGGGAGGGACAGATAGACGGAGGGAGAGCCAGAGGGAGGTAGTGAGGGACAGGGGGAGGGGGAGAGGGACAAATAAATGGTAATAAAGCTGGTTTTGTGGAGGGAATCTAAATGAAGGATTGAAACAAAAGAACTGTATACACTTGGGTTTGTGGGAAAATCTAACAGCTTATAGAAGTCCAAAGACTGTGTGTGGGTGTGTGTGTGTGTGTGTGTGTGTGTGTGTGTGTGTGTGTGTGTGGTGTGTGTGTGTGTGTGTGTGTGTGTGTGTGTGTGTGTGTGTGTGTGTGTGTGAGTGAGAGAGAGAGAGGAAGGAGCCAATAATAATAGTTAAGTCAATTCATGCATTATTTACATCAATATTTACATTATTCACAGTTATTTAATGGGGGTTTGCATGATAAAATATCTTATCAATTATAACAAAAAGTATTGCACTTACTTGGCCATTATTACATTGGCATAAACATGTCCGAACTTCAATTAGTACCTTAAAACACATTTACTTTTGCATGAAATTCTGGAAGTAAATATATTTTCTTCAATTGAGCAATAAAATTATGTTATAATTTTGAAGTGATAGCCTTTGCACATTCTTTATATTTACTTACTCTCACATACTGTTGAAGTCGGAAGTTTACATACACTTAGGTTGGAGTCATTAAAACTAGTTTTTCAAGCACTCCACAAATTTCTTGTTAACAAACTATAATTTTGGCAAGTCGGTTAGGACATCTACTTTGTGCATGACTCAAGTAATTTTTCCAACAATTGTTTACAGACAAATTATTTCACTTATAATTCACTGTATCGCAATTCCAGTTGGTCAGAAGTTTACATACACTAAGTTGACTGTGCCTATAAACAGCTTGGAAAATTCCAGAAAATTATGTCATGGCTTTAGAAGCTTCTGATAGTCTAATTGTCACGGTTGTCGTCGGTGAAGGAGGACCAATACGCAGCAGGTACGTGTATGCTCATCTTGATTTTTATTAACTACAAAAATGAACATACAAAATAACAAAACGAAACGAACGAACAACTACAAACAGTCTGGTAAAGCATACGGCCTACACACAGAACAATCACCCACAAATAACACATACAAACACACCCTAATATATGGGACTCTCAATCAAAGGCAGATAGACAACACCTGCCTTCAACTGAGAGTCCCAACCCCAATCAACCAAACATAGAAACACGCACACTAGACTAACCATAGAATTAACTAAACATAAACCAAAACCAGGAAATACTAAATCAAACACCCTTTACACAAACACACCACGCCGAACCACATAAAACAAATACCCCCTGCCACGCCCTGACCAAACTACAAAACAATTAACCTTATATACTGGCCAGGACGTGACACTAATTGACATCATTTGAGTCAATTGGAGGTGTACCTGTGGATGTATTTCAAGGCCTACCTTCAAACTCAGCGCCTCTTTGCTTGACATCATGGGAAAATCAAAAGAAATCAGCCAAGACCTCAGAAAATAAAATGTAGACTGGTTCATCCTTGGAAGCAATTTCCAAATGCCTGAAGGTACCGTGTTCATCTGTACAAACAATAGTACGCAAGTATAAACACCATGGGACCACTCAGCCATCATACCACTCAGGAAGGAAGCCGCATTCTGCTTCTTAGAGATGAACAAACATACTTTGGCGCGAAAAGTGCAAATCAATCCCAGGACAACAGCAAAGGACCTTGTGAAGATGCTGGAGGAAACAGATACTAAAGTATCTATATCCACAGTAAAACGAGTCATATATCGACCTAACCTGAAAGGCCGCTCAGCAAGGAAGAAGCCACTCTTCCAAAACCGCCATAAAAAAAGCCAGACTATGGTTTGCAGCTGCACATGGGGACAAAGATCGTACTTTTTGGAGAAATGCCCTCTGGTCTGATGAAACAAAAATAGAACTGTTTGGCCATAAATACCATTGTTATGTTTGGAAGAAAAAGGGGGAGGATTGCAAGCCAAAGAACACCATCCCAACCATGAAGCATGTGGGTGGCAGCATCATGTTGTGGGTGTGCTTTGCTGCAGGAGGGACTGGTGCACAAAATAGATGGCATCATGAGGTAGGAAAAGTATGTGGATATATTGAAGCAACATCTCAAGACATCAGTTAGGAAGTTAAAGCTTGGTCGCAAATGGGTCTTCCAAATGGACAATGACCCCAAGCATACTTCCAAAGTTGTGGCAAAATGGCTTAAGTACAACAAAGTCAAGGTATTGGAGTGGCCATCACAAAGCCCTGACCTCAAACGTATAGAACATTTGTGGGCAGCACTAAAAAAGCGTGTGTGAGCCTACAAACCTGACTCAGTTACACCAGCTCTGTCAGGAGGAATGATACCCATGGAGCTGGGAGGGGCAGTGCGCAGGGAGACCGGAGGGGGTTCCAGCTTGTGCACCATCTGTGGCCGCAGAGGTCACACTGCCGGTCGGTACTGGGTTGGTTCCTCTGAGTATCGAGGCAGCAGGCAGGGCACTCTGGTGTCACCCCAGGTGAGCGGGCACCATTCTCACCCAGAGCCCTCTGTCGCACATATGTTTGTGTATGTAACTTTTTCTGAGTTTTCCCCGCATTCCCAGCATAAGGCACTCATCGATTCAGGTGCGGCTGGGAATTTTATAGATAGATCGTTCGCCCATAGTTTAGGGATCCCCATTGTTCCCGTGGCTGTGCCTTTCCCCGTTCACGCCTTAGATAGTTGACCATTAGGGTCAGGGTTGATCAGGGAGGCCACCGCTCCTCTGGGCATGGTGAGGCAGGGGGGTCACAAGGAGAGAATTAGTCTCTTCCTTATTGACTCTCCTGCGTTTCCCGTGGTGCTAGGCCTACCCTGGTTAGTTTGTCATGACCCCACTGTTTCTTGGCAACATAGGGCTCTCACGGGGTGGTCACGAGGTGTTTAGGGGTTTCCGTTGGTGCAACTATGGTGGAGAGTCCAGACCAGGTCTCCACCGTGAGCATTCCCCCTGAATATGCTGATTTGGCTCTCGCCTTCTCCAAAAAGAAGGCGACTCAATTACCATCCCATCGACAGGGCGGTTGCGGGATAAATCTCCTGGTAGACGTTGCACTTCCCAGGAGTCACGTGTATCCCCTCTCACAGGCGGAGACGGAGGCTATGGAAACATATGTCTCCGAATCCCTGCGTCAGGGGTACATTCGGTCATCCACTTCACCCGCCTCCTCAAGTTTATTTTTTGTGAAGAAGAAGGAGGGAGGTCAGCGCCCGTGTATTAACTATCGAGCCCTAAACAAGATCACTGTGAAGTACAGCTACCCACTACCTCTCATAGCCACAGCGATTGAGTCAATGCACGGGGCGCGCTTCTTCACCAAACTAGATCTCAGGAGCGCTTACAACCTGGTGCATATCCAGGAGGGAGACGAGTGGAAGACGGCTTTCAGTATCACCTCAGGGCACGATGAGTACCTCGTCATGCCGTACGGGTTGATGAATGCTCCATCAGTCTTCCGGGCCTTTGTAGAAGAGATTTTCAGGGACCTGCACGGGCAGGGTGTAGTGGTGTATATTGATGACATTCTGATATACTCCGCTACACGCGCCGAGCATGTGTCCCTGGTGCGCAGGGTGCTTTGTCGCCTGTTGGAGCATGACCTGTACGTCAAGGCTGAGAAGTGCCTGTTCTTCCAGCAGTCCGTCTTCTTCCTAGGGCACCACATTTTCACCTCAGGGGCGGAGATGGAGAGTGACCGCATTTCAACGGTGCGTAATTGGCCAACTCCCACCACGGTAAAGGAGGTGCAGCGGTTCTTAGGGTTTGCCAACTACTACCGGAGGTTAATCCAGGGTTTTGGTCAGGTAGCGGCTCCCATTACCTCACTGCTGAAGGGGGGCCCGGTGCATTTGCAGTGGTCGGCTGAGGCGGACAGGGCTTTTGGTCACCTGAGGTCTCTGTTTACCTCGGCTCCCGTGCTGGCCCAACCGGATCCCTCTTTGGCGTTCATAGTGGAGGTGGACGCGTCCGAGGCTGGGATAGGAGCTGTGCTCTCTCAGCGCTCGGGTACGCCACCGAAGCTCCGCCCCTGTGCCTTCTTCTTGAATAAGCTCAGCCCGGCGGTGCAAAACTATGATGTGGGGGTCCGGGAGCTGTTGGCTGTCATCAAGGCTTTGAAGGCATGGAGACATTGGCTTGAGGGGGCTGAACACCCTTTCCTCATCTGGACTGACCACCGCAATCTGGAGTACATCCGGGCAGCGAGGAGATTGAACCCTCGCAAGGCAAGGTGGGCCATGTTTTTCACCCGTTTTGTGTTTACCCTTTCCTACAGACCAGGCTCCCAGAACGTGAAGGCAGATGCATTGTCCCGGCTGTATGACACAGAGGAGCGGCCCATGGATCCCACTCCCATACTCCCGCCACCTGCCTGGTGGCACCGGTAGTGTGGGAGCTGGACGCGGACATTGAGCAGGCGTTACGTGCAGAGCCCGCTCCCGTCCAGTGTCCCGCTGGGCGTCTGTACATCCCGTCTGCTGTTCGTGACCGGTTGGTCTATTGGGCCCACACGTCACCCTCCTCTGGTCATCCTGGGATTGGTCGGACAGTGTGCTGTTTGAGCGGGAGGTACTTGTGGCCTACCTTGGCTAAGGACGTGAGGGTTTATGTTTCCTCCTGCTCGGTGAGCGCCCAGTGTAAGGCTCCTAGTCACCTGCCCAGAGGGAAGCTACACCCCTTACCCATTCCACAACGGCCTTGGTCGCACCTGTCTGTGGATTTTCTAACCGATGTCCCCCCCTCACAGGGTAACACCGTGATCCTGGTCGTTGTGGATCAGTTCTCGAAGTCCTGTCGTCTCCTCCCTCTGCCCGGTCTCCCTACGGCCCTACAGACTGCGGAGGCCTTGTTTACGCACGTCTTCCGGCACTACGGGGTGCCTGAGGATATAGTGTCTGATTGAGGTCCCCAATTCACTTCTAGGGTCTGGAAGGCATTCATGGAACGTCTGGGGGTCTCGCTCCGCCTTACTTCAGGGTTTCACCCCGAGAGTAATGGGCAGGTGGAGAGAGTAAACCAGGATGTGGGCAGGTTTCTGCGGTCCTATTGCCAGGACTGGCCGGGGGAGTGGGCGGCGTTCGTGCCCTGGGCCGAGATGGCACAAAACTCGCTTCGACACTCCTCCACCAACCTCTCTCCCTTCCAGTGCATACTGGGGTACCAGCCGGTTCTGGCACCTTGGCACCTTGGAGTCAGACCGAGGCTCTTATGGTGGACGACTGGTTCAGGCACGCGGAGGAGACATGGGAAGCTGTCCATGTTCACCTTCACCGGCCGTGCTGCGCCAAAACGAGAATGCAGATCGCCACCACAGTGAGAACGGGTCTGGCTCTCGACCCGAAACCTTCCCCTCAGCTTACCCTGCCGGAAGCTGGGTCCGCGGTTTGTGGGGCCATTTAAAGTCCTGAGGAGAGTGAATGAGGTTTGTTATAGGTTACAGCTTCCCCCCAATTACCGTATTAACCCCTCGTTCCATGTGTCTCTCCTCAGGCCGGTGGTGGCTGGCCCGCTCCAGGAGTCTGAGGTGCGGGAGGTTCCTCCGCCCCTTCTGGACATCGAGGGGGCCCTGGGGTACTCCGTTCGCTCCATACTGGATTCGAGATGTCGGGCGAGGGGCCTTCAGTATCTTGTGGGAGGGGTATGGTCTGGAGGAAAGGTGCTGGGTTCCGGTCGAGGAAGTGTTGGACCCTTTAATGCTGCAGGAGTTCCCCCGTGTTCGTCCAGATCACCCTATGCCTCGCGTCAAGGGGGGGGGGGGGGGGGTACTGTCACGACGAAGTCGGTCCCTCTCCTTGTTCGGGTGACGTTCGGCGGTTGACGTCACCGGTCTTCTAACCATCGCCGATCCACCTTTCATTTTCCATTTGTTTTGTCTTGTCTTCCCACACACCTGGTTTCAATTCAATCAATTACATGTTGTGTATTTAACCCTCTGTTCCCCCCATGTCCTTGTCCGGTATTGTTTATTGTAAGTGCTTGTGCACGTTATGCCTGGTGTGTGTCGGGTTTTGTACCCATTTATTGATTGTTCTGTTTTCCTGTGGGTTTTATTATTAAACTGCGCCATTGGAAACACAGTTTTTGCTTTCCTGTGTCTGACTTCTGTGCCGCCAGTACGCACCCCTTACAGTTTCTGGTTTGTTTAAAGATATTATGTTGACTTCTATTCATCTATATAGATTTGTTTTGTGTTTTACTGCTATAGTGAATTAATAAAAGTTTTGCCCTGTTATTTCAGTCATAATACATGAATGACTCTTTATGATTAGAAATAACTTCAGTTATGAAGGTCATAGATAAGAAAATGAGGACATAAATCAGGATACACCCAGAGGAAAGACAGAATAACAGACATATTTTTATTCAAGTTTTAAATAGACATTTATAGTAATAACCCACACGATCTGCGAACTTCAGTATGTGGGCCAAAATAGCAATGCTCAATACAGAAAGTTTTTTTCTGGACAGAGAGACGAGAGAGAGCGAGCGTTTACTTTGTGCAGCCACTCGGGCCAGTAACTGTCTTGATATACTGTAGTCCATTTTGGTACAGTATTCTGAGGCCTGATCACTTCAGCATATGGGAATTCAGTCCTAATTATATATTTGAGCAGAGGTTTGGGGAAAGCATAGGCCTGGGAGTGCTCCTGTACCAGTCAACATAAAGTGAACTTGCACTCGGCAGACAAACTATATACAAACTATATGCCAGTTTTTACTAAATCAAACAGCAATACATTTTCTCTGTATTTGACCAATGTTGCTCTTATTTAATTGAATTTCTGTGCCAAGTTCTATTTGCTACATTGCTGAAAGCATTTGTTTCTGTGTTTGTGGTTTGCTTGACAAGTGTTATTGTACTTTCAGACTTTTAGAAGACTGTAAGTCGTTTAAAGTTGTTGTTTTATTTTTGCAGGTTGATTGGATCTGGGGGTGACGTGTAGAGACGGAACAGACCCTGGATTAAAGGTGTAATTATGTTTAATTTAAATAGCATTTTCTTGGTTCTTAAGATTATTAATGTACAGTTTATAATTTGGTTTAGCTTATTAATGTACAGTTTATCATTTGGTTTGGTATTTGGTTTGCTTTTCATTGTATGATTTTCATTGTACACTAAGTAAAATCAATGGCACTTATGTAGCTCCTTGGTTTAGCCTGAAAAGAAAAGCATCTTGTCTCGTTTTATCCGTAGCCTGCAGTTACACAAAGTTAGTCAAATGTTTATGGTGCAGTTGTTGTTTGTTTTGAATGCACCCTCGCATTCACAGTATGAGAGAAAAAATCTCAGCTAATAGACAGTGGTTACAGTAATGTTAGTGATCTGTACAGTACAGTAGAAGCGGCCCATACCCTGAATCTGCCAAAGAAATCAGTGAAAGAGGTAAAGTAAATCCAGTACCTCAAAGGTCAGATGAAGATGAAGAGACAGCGGACTGCGGTTGGCTCCCTGAGAAACAGTAGACAGTGCACCACAGTGGGTTGGCACCCTAAACTACACAAAGTCCCAATTGTCAGTGGGGTGCACTGCAGACAGCACTCAATAGACCCACAAGGCCTACGGCTCCAGTAAAAGTGCCACCTGTTGGCCGTTTTGTAATATACAGCAGATTGACTTTGCTAGTTCTAGAATCATGCTTTTGTGATGAGTAACCTTGCCTGAGAGCTGTAGACTTGTGTTAGCTCCCTTAGTGAATGCCCAGCCTTTACCTCAGTGGGCTAACACAGTCTTTTGGCATGCTGGAGACCCAGGTTCGAACTACAGCCATTCAATATTAGTGTCACATGTTCAAAACATTTCCACTAAAATGGCCTGCCCTTCTTCACCCCGAAGAATGATGTCTGTAAATGGAAATTGATGATGTGACATTAGAAATGGTACAATATTTGGGCTGTGAGTTTTGTGAGAGTATCCTTACCCTCAGGACACTCTCACAAGTCGTGAAGTTCATGCACGGTTCAGCTCTTCTTCTCTACAATGGAGAATGAATCCTCTCCATCAATATAAATCAAAATGAAAGCCACTGTCTGTGGAGTGGCGGCCTCGTCTCGGCCTCGCTGGCCTAGCGGGAGGTTGCACAAAGCTAGAGGCCGAGCCAGAGTATTGAAAGTGTGACACCTAAAGTTGCACCTCTACATATTAGTATAATACGCAGTTTCCTGCACACAGACCAGACCTAGTCCTGAACTAAAAAAAGCATTCTCAATGGAGAATCTCTATTGAAAGCTTTTTTTAGTCCAGGAAACCGAACCAATATAACCTAATACAAATACATATTATAACCTATTAATATAATAGTATAACCCTATTAGTTAATATGGTCTCACCCATCCAGGTTGGAATAGGAGGAGTAGCAATGGACTGACAGTGGATTGCTACAGAGGGATACACTGTAACTGTGCCAAAAAATGTTAGAAACAGTGGTTCAGTCTATTTACTTCATTTGCCATAGGGTTGTGTGTGTCCAAACATTAGATTGATCTCAGCTAAAGAGTGCATTTCAGGACACTGGCTGAGTGTGACAATGTGATTTCTCTTCTCAGTCAAAACATATACACTGAGTGTACAACACATTAGGAACACCTTCCTAATAGTGAGTTGAGTTACACCCACATCCCCCCTTTTGCCTTTAGAACAGCCTCAATTCATCGGACATGGACACTACAAGGTGTCGTCAGTGTTCCACAGGGATGCTGGCCCATGTTGACTCCAATGCTTCCCACAGTTGTGTCGGGTTGGCTAGATGTCCTTTGAGTGGTGGACCAATCTTGATACACACAGGAAACTGTTGAGTGTGAAAAACTCAGCAGCACTGCAGTTCTTGACACAAACTGGTGCGCCTGGCACCTACTACCATACCCCATTCAAAGGCACTTAAATATGTTGTCTTGCCTAGTCACCCTCTGAATGGCAGATATATACAATCTATGTCTCAATTGTCTCAAGGCTTAAAAATTCTTCTTTAACCTGACTCCTCCCCTTCATCTACACTGATTGAAGTGGATTTAACAAATTACATCAATAAGGGATCATAGCTTTCACCTGGATTCACCTAGTCAGTGCTAGTCATGGAAAGAGCAGGTGTTATTCATGTTTTGTACACTCAGTGTACATTGATACATATTGTTAAGATACATTGACACAAATAATTCAACTATAAGCAACACTGTTTTACCCCACCGCTGTGTAAAATGGGCCATGGTTTACTTGACAAAGAGACATAGATCCGCGACATTGGAATTGTTTCAGCAACACATCAATCACTTGTTCAAGTGATTCCATTTGTATTTAAAAAAAAATATCCTCAGAGACTGAAGGACAGGGAGTACTGGATTTGTGTGGCATTTATGTGATCCCTGTCCTCCTACAAAATAGCTACAAGCTGATGTGAGAGAATGTGTGTGTGTGTGTGTGTGTGTGTGTGTGTGTGTGTGTGTGTGTGTGTGTGTGTGTGTGTGTGTGTGTGTGTGTGTGTGTGTGTGTGTGTGTGTGTGTGTGTGTGTGTGTGTAAGTCACGACTATGCATCAATCTCACTCCTCCTGAGGCCTGTGACTCACCTTTGTGGTTGTGACCCCCCGTCTCCCCCATTCTGAGGTAAACCACAGTGCTGCCCACAGCCTATGTCACAGAGAAAACTCCCAGCGTTAACCACAACATTTCACCTCTCGTCTCACCCTCTCCACACCTCCAACACTAAACCACCACCAGATTTAATACCGCCCTACTTGAGTCACTTGATAGTTTCCTAAAGTAACTCTCTAATATGGTCTTGATTTGTCACTGTTACATTTATAAACCTTTATAATATAGACAAAACTCTTGATTTGAGTCTTGGCAGTAACACACTTGCTTTTCGGCTTCACAGTGACGTCAACAACATAAGAAAAACAGAGATCCTCATAGCTCTAATATGTAATTATATGTAATCCTACGAAAAAATCAATAACATTTAATGTTAACTGTATTAAATGTGCCAAAATGTGAGGCTTGAGTAACTAAGCTGTGTGGAACAGAGATATCTGACCCTGATCTGGTCTGGTCTGCCTAGCTAAAATATAATCAAGGGCCTAGTTAATAATGTTGCAAGACAACAACACAGCAGGTGAACGCCTAGCTGTCCACTCAAGTAGCTGTTGTTAACACACTCTCCTCTTTTGGGTCTTACAGATGGTGTGAACCTGAGATGGGTCAAGGAGGAACAGGAGGCAAAATATGATGTTGACACATTGCACGCATTGCACGTGTGTGCGTGCTAGTCACCATTTCATGTCTGAGCTCTCACATGAGGATCTTTTTAAGGACCACTCGAACTGTTCGTTAGAGACAAACCAACTGTCCTTTGGTGTGAGGTAGTAGGTTGTATAGTTTTAGGGTCACTCCCAAGCTGTCAGATGACTATACAACATACTGTCTTTCCTGAAGTGGCTGTAATATCATCACAGACTCTTCACATGAAGAACCCTTGGCAAAAGCTGCAATGAAAATGTACCTTTCGTGCCTACATTATTACCATTCTTACAATATTATTACAATATTATTACATCATTTTATATTTGAACAGGAAATTACTTCAGGTTAATTCACATTTTCTGGTTGGACTCCATCTCTAACCAACTGGTCAACCGGACTGTGCCCGGTCGGTGGTTCATGGTGTTCGCACAGGTTGAGGTAGTAGGTTGTGTGGTTTCAGGGTTGTGATTTTGCCCCATCAGGAGTTAACTGTACAACCTACTGCCTTCCCTGAAGGGCAGCAACACAACATTACAAGCATGGCCACAATGGAGCTCACCGTCTACAGTGCTGTTTTTAAGTGGAGCGCAAAGTAAAGAAGGTAAGCTATCTCAAATCTTTGCCTTGGTACTACTGCACAACATCTGCTAAATAGAGTATTTTATGTCTTGGAATTTGGAAATAGGCCTATTGTTTATCAACCTTCAATTTTGTAGTAATGCATACTGTACTAAAAGTCATAATAAAAAGTGAGTAGTCTTAGTCACATATGTGTCGACTCCTTTTGGTTGTCAAGAATTGAAAGTATATAGTTATGCATGTTCCTAGAAATACTGTATGTGGCCATTTTTTATTCTGGACATGAAGACTGAAACATCTGCTGGGAGGATGGATCAATCAATACATAAAGAAGAATACATGTCAGGATTAAAATAATGTGTAACGAGACCAACATTTAGTAACGTTGTGTTTGAAAGTTGCAGGGACTTGAGTTAGGTGTTTGAAATCTACAGGGTTTGTGTCCTCACTCTCTTCTCAGCCAGATGCCATGGTATTTATAGCTTTTATGGTAAATAGAATATACACACAGCCAGCCCAGAGAGCCATTAGCCAGTGTATAGGGCAGATGGGCCCTCAGTCACAGATGCCCATGTCACTACTCCAGAATTTACGACTGTCGGCTTGCACAGGCACACACAGTCCCAGAAAGACAGAAGGAAACCTGGCCGCAGGGGGACATGAGGGTTTGAAGACTGCCTTTTCTGTGCAAAGACACACCATCTCCAACAGCACCCCATAACTATTTTAACTATTTATTTATTAAATGTGAATGAAGTGAGTTCATAGGGCGATCAGTTAATTGACAATGTCAATGACTTGCGAAGTTGCAAGGCTATTAATCAGGTAACAGCACTAGGTGGTGCTATAGATCATTGTATTTTCTGCAGCCAGGCAAGTTTTCCTTCCGTAATGATTTTAGAGACTGAATGAAAATACATTTGTAGAGATATATATAGCAGTAAATATAAAAGTAAATTCAGCCATTGCAGCCCAAAAGAGCCATCCATAATGATATGGTCAGGAAGCAAACTGTGGGTGCATTTTTGGAATGACCAGACTAGACCAACAAACAATGGTTGAGAGAAAGTTCAAAAGTGGACAGTCACTTTAGCCTACTGTCTGCTTCTGTTCACTTATAGTACAGTAGACTTGCCATTGTGGAGATTATATATTTAGTTTATGTCCACATCTCAGTGGTTTTCTGTCTTTTTTTCTTTAAAGCTTATTTCGAGATTGACTGCCAGAGTTGACAGTGAATGAATGACCCTAAAAACATGTTGGCCTATTCATGGAACATTTGTAAATGTCATACAGACACTTCACATTCATACATACACTGACTCCTCTTTCATTTGCTATCATGTGTTGTATATGGCTTGATGGCTACTTGGCCTTCATCTGTCATTGTGCTTTTAAATTGAACAAGACAAATTCCCTATTGTATTATTTTCTATTCAATTGCATATTGGACAGTGCTTTGCAATGCAATTAGTAGTGGGTGAAGGATTCTTTCTGTGGCAAGTTAACTTGGGGTTGATGAAACTGTAGGATTAATGAAAAGCTTTGACATGTCTCTGTGGAGCTGGCCAGCGGGCATTCTCAAATCTCAATTATCATTGTGGTTTAACAACAGGCTTTTAATCGAATGGAAATCTCAACTGCGTGGAACGGGCATCTCTCACTGAGACCTCTGATTTCCTATTCGCTGAAACCTTAGGTGTGTCAGGAGGTGTGTGCTTCTCCGGAGCTGTATTACTGCATCATTTTCGAAAGGGAGTGTGACAGTTTTGACAGAGTCAGTGGTGGACAGCACAGGCTTGTTTGTATCAAAGGGACTATAGGCACCTGCCCCCACCGATTTCACCTCTGACAGTTGTGTTCAGCACGCTTTGCAACCATATGGATTGGACAGTCATCGTTGAGGTATAAACTCTCTCTTACTAAACAATGTTGTTATGTAAAATTGTGATAATAGCCTACGCAGGATATACTGTTTGGATGAAGGAATTAAAAACTGCATGCTTTTAACCTCATTCTGATCGATTTAGATCAATATTTGTCTTTAGTGTCATGTTGAATTATAAAATTCACCATTAGTTGAGTAAAATTCTGGAAAGTAGAGAAGGCAAAAATGAGAAACTTAATACAAACAATTTTCTTCCTTTTTAAAATGTATATTCCTGTGTTCTGCATTGTATAATTCCCCACCTAATAAGCTAAAAAGTATCAGTTGTGCTTAGGGTGTTTATATTGTCACATACACCGGATAGGTGCAGTGAAATGTGTTGTTTTACAGGGTCAGCCATAGTAGTACAGCGCCACTGGAGCAAATAAGGGTTAAGTGCCTTGCTCACGGTCACATCGACAGATTTTTCATCTTGTCGGCTCAGTTAATTCAACCCAGCGACATTTTGGTTACTGGCCAAACACTCTAACCGCTAGACTACCTCCCACCCACTTAGAGTTGGGCATTGGGGTGGTTACAATAACCTACATACAGTACAGTAGCCTAGGTTAAGCTATATTCTTATACAAAGTTGGCCAATGGCAAATGGAATTTACTGCATAAAGCATGCATTCATCCATTGTTCTCAGAATGCCAGTGGTGTGACGGGAAACATTCCCAACCACTTCCTTGCTTGTGTACACCTGTTTTTGTCATAGTCTTTGTAGCAGCCAGCATGTTTATGTTTTGAGTGCTAGGCTACACATACTTTTTTCTTAGGTTGAGCTAAGAGATGAAGGGGGTAAGTAAGGTTACTGTATACAAGACTCTTGACCTAAATGAAATGTAACTGGTTTTAGCATACCAGATTCAGCTAATCTAGATCCTGATGACTATGTGCAGGTGTCTGGTTTACATTTTAGTAGACGCTCTTATCCAGAGAAACTTACAGTAGTGCATGCATTTACATACTTAAAAAAAATAGTACTGGTCACCCATGGGAATGGAACCCACAACTCAGGCTTTGCAAGCACCATGCTCTACCAACTGAGCCACACAGGACCATGGTTACTGCCTGTTAAAACAGGATAAGATAGTATTATGGCCCTGCTATACACAACAAAAATATACACGCAACATGCAACAATTTTAAAGATTTTACTGAGTTACTGCGCTATGAGGAAATAAGTAAATTGAACTAAATTCATTAGGCCCTAATCTATTGATTTCACATGACTGAGAATACATGTATCTGTTAGTCACATATACCTTGGATCAGAAAACCAGTCAGTATGTGGTGTGACCACTATTTGCCTCATGCAGTGGTGTGACACATCTCCTTTCTATCAGGCCGTTGGGTAACATGTCTGATGAGTATGCAGGCCATGGAAGAACAGGGACATTTTCAGTTTCAAACACACAGTTTCATCAGCTAGCCTCAGATGATCCCAATGGTGAAGATGTGGATGTCCTGGGCTTGCGTGGTTACACATGGTCTGTGGTTGTGAGGTCAGTTGGACCTAAAACGACGGTAGAGGCAGCTTATGGTAGAGAAAATAACATTCTATTCTCTGGCAACAGCTCTGGTGGACATTCCTGCTGTCAACATGCCAATTGCATGCTCCCTCATATGTGGCATTGTGTTGTGTGGCAAAACTGCACATTTTAGAGTGGCCTTATATTGTCCCGAGTACAAGGTACACCTGTGTAATGATCATGCTGTTTAATCAGCTTCTTGATATGCCACACCTGTCATATGGATGGATTATCTTGGCAAAGGATAAATGCTCGCTAGCAGGGATGAAACAAATTTGTGCCAAAAATAAGCTGAGCTTTTTGTGCGTATTGAACATTTCTGGGATCTTTTATTTCAGCTCATGAATCATGGGACCAAAACTTTACATGTTACGTTTATATTTTTGTTCAGTGTAAATACCCTGGTGGGGTTAGGGGTCAGAGTAGACAAGTTTAAACAGGAAAACACAAAATCAGTACAGTAACAGTTCGGAGAGTTACAGGGGTCCTCACAGGTGTGAAGTATCACAGATGCAAACAGCTCGTTTACTGTCACCTGAGGCCCAACCAAAGTTTATAATGTAACTTTTAGACAGTAAATATTGATTATTGGAGAGATACAGTTGCCTTGACAATATCTCTGATAGCAAGCTATACTGTATAGTGCCATGATATCATCTGTCTGAAATCATCAGTCTATGATGTAACTGACCAACTTTGTAATTGACAGGATGTGTTTTGTACCTGCCAGTAGAATGTAAAGTCAGGTCCAACTTTATTGGCACCTTTGATAAAGACGCACAAAAAAACGTATTCAGACCCCTTGACTTTTTCCACATTTTGTCACGTTACAGCCTTATTCTAAAATGTATTTAAAAAAAATATCCTCTTCAATCTACACACAATATCCCATAATGACAAAGCAAAAACAGGTTTTTAGAAATTTTAGCTAAAATGAAATATCACATTTATATAAGTATTCAGACCCTTTACTCAGTACTTTGTTGAAGCACCTTTGGCAGTGATTACAGCCTTGAGGTATCTTGGGTATGACGATACAGTACAAGCTTGGCACACCTGTATTTGGGGAGTTTCTCCCATTCTTCTCTGCGTATCCTCTCTTGCTCTGTCAGGTTGGATGGGGAGCGTTGCTGCACAGCTATTTTCAGGTCTCTCTAGAGATGTTTGATCGGGTCAAGTCCAGGCTCTGGCTGGGCCATTCAAGGACATTCAGAGACATGTCCCGAAGCCACTTCTGCATTGTTTTGGCTGTGTGCTTAGGGTCGTTGTCCTGTTGGAATGTGTACGTTCGCCCCAGTCTGAGGTCCTGGGCGCTCTGGAGCAGGTTTTCATCAAGGATCTCTCTGTACTTTGCTCCGTTCATCTTTCCCTCAATCCTGGCTAGTTCCCCAATCCCTGCCACTGAAAAACATCCCCAAATCATGATGCTGCCACCACCATGCATCACCGTAGTGATGGTGCCAGGTTTCCTCCTTAAGCTTGTCATTCAGGCTAAAAAGTTCAATCTTGGTTTCGTCAGACCAGAGAATCTTGTTTCTCATGGTCTGAGAGCCTTTAGGTGCCTTTTGGCAAACTCCAAGCGAGCTGTCATGTGCCCTTTACTGAGGAGTGGCTTCCGTCTGGCAATCTACCATAAAGGCCTGATTGTTGGAGTGCTGCAGAGATCGTTGTCCTTCTGCTGGAAGGTTCTCCCATCTCCACAGATGAACTCTGGTGCTCTTTCAGAGTGACCATTCCAAATCATGTCCAATTAATTGAATTTACCACAGGTGGACTCCAATCAAGTTGTAGAAATATCTCAAGGACAATTTCGAGTGTCATAGCAAAAGGCCTGAATGATTATGTAAAGAAGGTATTTCTGTTTTTTATTTTTAATACATTTGCTAAGGGGTCTGAATACTTCCCGAAGGTACTGTATATGGTATGCTCCAAAGAAATATACAATTATATTATTTTGTACTAATACAATTGCTCAAAGAAAGAAATGTTGTTTAACAAGCAATATAAAATAATTTCCTTTTTTTTGGAGCATACAATATAGCTCAGTCTTTGTTTTATTTATTTCATTGTCTTTTTTGCTCATCTTTATCAAGGATGCCAATAATTTTTGACCTGACAGGTTATTTTTGCCAACAGCTGTAAATGCTAAATATTGATAGTTAGAGATACAGTTGAAATCGGAAGTTTACATACACTTAGGTTGGAGTCATTAAAACTTGTTTTTCAACCACTCCACACATTTCCAACAATTGTTTACAGATTATTTCACTTATAATTCACTGTATCACAATTCCAGTGGGTCAGAAGTTTACATACACTAAGTTGACTGTGCCTTTAAACAGCTTGGAAAATTCCAGAAAATTATGTCATGCTTTAGAAGCTTCTGATAGGCTAATTGACATCATTTGAGTCAATTGGAGGTGTACCTGGGGATGTATTTCAAGGCCTACCTTCAAACTCAGTGCCTCTTTGCTTGACATCAGTGGAAAATCAAAAGAAATAAGCCAAGACCTCAGAAAATAAAGTTTAGACCTCCACAAGTCTGGTTCATCCTTGGGAGCAATTTCCAAACGCCTGAAGGTACCACATTCATCTGTACAACAAGTCTCCTAGAGATGAACGTACTTTGGTGCGAAAAGTGCAAATCAATCCCAGAACAACAGCAAAGGACCTTGTGAAGATGCTGGAGGAAACAGGTACAGAGGTATCTATATCCACAGTAAAATGAGTCCTGTATTGACATAACCTGAAAGGCCGCTCAGCAAGGAAGAAGCCACTGCTCCAAAACCGCCATAAAAAAGTCAGACTACGGTTTGCAACTGCACATGAAGACAAAGATCATACTTTTTGGAGAAATGTCCTCTGGTCTGATGAAATAAAAATAGAACTGTTTGGCCATAATAACCATTGTTATGTTTGGAGGAAAAAGGGGGAGGATTGCAAGTCGAAGAACACCATCCCAACCATGAAGCACAGGGGTGACAGCATCATGTTGTGGGTGTGCTTTGCCATAGGAGGGACTGGTGCACTTCACAAAATAGATGGCATCATGAGGTATGAAAATTATGTGGATATATTGAAGCAACATCTCAAGACATCAGTCAGGAAGTTACAGTGGGGGAAAAAAGTATTTTATCCCCTGCTGATTTTGTACGTTTGCCCACTGACAAAGAAAGGATCAGTCTATAATTTTAATGGTAGGTTAATTTGAACAGTGAGAGACAGAATAACAACACAAATATCCAGAAAAACACATCAAAAAATTTTTTAATTTTAATTTTAATGAGGGAAATAAGTATTTGACCCCCTCTCAATCAGAAAGATTTCTGGCTCCCAGGTGTCTTTTATACAGGTAACGAGCTGAGATTAGGAGCACACTCTTAAAGGGAGTGCTCCTAACCGCAGCTTGTTACCTGTAAAAAAGACACCTGTCCCACAGAAGCAATCAATCAATCAGATTCCAAACTCTCCACCATGGCCAAGACCAAAGAGCTCTCCAAGGATGTCAGGGACAAGATTGTAGACCTACACAAGGCTGGAATGGGCTACAACACCATCGCCAAGCAGCTTGGTGAGGTGACAACATTTGGTGCGATTATTCGCAAATGGAAGAAACACAAAAGAACTGTCAATATCCCTCAGCCTGGGGCTCCATGTAAGATCTCACCTCGTGGATTTGCAATGACCATGAGAACGGTGAGGATTCAGCCCAGAACTACACGGCAGGATCTTGTCAATGATCTCAAGGCAGCTGGGACCACAGTCACCAAGAAAACAATTGGTAACACACTACGCCATGAAGGACTGAAATCCTTCAGCGCCCGCAAGGTGACCCCTGCTCAAGAATAGATATACATGCCCGTCTGAAGTTTGCCAATGAACATCTGAATGACTCAGAGGACAACTGGTGAAAGTGTTGTGGTCAGATGAGACCAAAATGGAGCTCTTTGACATTAACTCAACTCGCCGTGTTTGGAGGAGGAGCAATGCTGCCTATGACCCCAACAACACCATCTCCACCGTCAAACATGGAGGTGGAAACATTATGCTTTGGGGGTGTTTTTCTGCTAAGGGGACAGGACAACTTCACCACATCAAAGGGACGATGGACGGGGCCATGTACCGTCAAATCTTGGGTGAGAACCTCCTTCCCTCAGCCAGGGCATTGAAAATGGGTCGTGGATGGGTATTCCAGCATGACAATGACCCGAAACACACGGCCAAGGCAACAAAGGAGTGGCTCAAGAAGAAGCACATTAAGGTCCTGGAGTGGCCTAGCCAGTCTCCAGACCTTAATCCCATAGAAAATCTGGGAAGGGAGCTGAAGGTTCGAGTTGCCAAACATCAGCCTCGAAACCTTAATGACTTGGAGAAGATCTGCAAAGAGGAGTGGGACAAAATCCCTCCTGAGATGTGTGCAAACCTGGTGGCCAACTTTAAGAAACGTCTGACCTCTGTGATTGCCAACAAGGGTTTTGCCACCAAGTACTAAGTCATGTTTTGCAGAGGGGTCAAATACTTATTTCCCTCGTTAAAATGTAAATCAATTTCTAACATTTTTTACATGCGTTTTTCTGGATTTTTTTGTTGTTATTCTGTCTCACAGTGTTCAAATAAACCTACTATTAAAATTATAGACTGATCATTTCTTTGTAAGTGGGCAAACGTACAAAATCAGCAGGGGATCAAATACTTTTTTCCCCCACTGTAAGTTCCAAATGGGTCTTCCAAATGGACAATGACCCCAAGCAGACTTCCAAAGTTGTGGCAAAACGGCTTAAGGACAACAAAGTCAAGGTATTGGAGTGGCCATCACAAAGACCTGACCTCAATTCTATAGAAAATTTGTGGGCAGAACTGAAAAAGCGTATGCGAGCAGGGAGGCCTACAAACCTGACTCAGTTACACCAGCTCTGTCAGGAGGAATGAGCCAAAATTCACCCAACTTATTGTGGGAAGCTGGTGGAAGCCTTCCTGAAACGTTTGACCCAAGTTAAACAATTTAAAGGCAATGCTACCAAATACTAATTCAGTGTATGTAAACTTCTGACCCACTGGGAATGTGATGAAAGAAATAAAAGCTGAAATAAATCATTCTCTATTCTGACATTCCACATTATTAATATAAAGTGGTGAGCCTAACTGAACTAAAAGAACTTAGATTCAATGTACTTGGCTAAAATGTATGTAAACTTCCGACATCAACTGTACATATTTTTTACTTACCCCTTTTTCTCCCCAATTTCATGGTATCCAATTGGTAGTTAGTCTTGTCTCATCGCTGCAACTCCCGTACAGACTCAGGAAAGGCGATGGTCGAGAGCAATGCTTCCTCTGAAACACGACCCAACCAAGCCGCACTGCTTCTTGACACAATGTCCGCTTAACCCAGGAAGCCAGCCACACCAATATGTCGGATGAAACACCGTACATCGGGCGACCATGTCAGTGTGCATGCGCCAAGGCCCCCCACAGGAGCCGCTCGAGTGTGATGGGACAAGGACATCCCTGCCGGCCAAACCCTCCCCTAACCCGGACGACGCTGGGCCAATTGTGCACCACCCCATGTGTCTCCCGGTCGCGGCCAGCTGCGACAGAGCCTGGACTCAAACCAGGATCTCTAGTGGCACAGCTAGCAACTGCGATACAGTGCCTTAGACCACTGCCCCACTCAGGAGATTGTAAAATATACCGTCTGGAAAATGTATATAGTTTGTACAGTGATTTCGGAAAGTATTCAGACCCATTTACTTTTTCCACATTTTTGTTAAGGTACAGCCTTATTCTAAAATCGATTAAATCATTCTTTTTTTATTGATCTGCACACAATACCCCATAATCACAAAGCAAAGATGCTACACGGTTCGCACACCTGTATTTGGGGAATTTCTCCCATTCTTCTCTGCAGAACCTCTAAAGCTCTGTCAGGTTGGATGGGGAATGTCGCTGCACAGGTATTTTCAGGTCTCTCCGGAGAGTTTGTTCGGGTTCAAGTCCGGGCTCTGGCTGGGCCACTCCAGGACGTTCAGAAACTTGTCCCGAAGCCACTCCTGCATTGTCTTGGCTGTGTGCTTAGGGTTGTTGTCCTGTTGGAAGGTGAACCTTACCCCCAGTCTGGGGTCCTGAGGGCTCTGGAGCAGGTTTTCATTGGATTTACCACAGGTGGACTCCAATCAAGTTGTAGAAACATCTCAAAGACGAACAATTGAAACAGGATGCACCTGAGCTCACTTTCGAGTCTCATAGCCAATGGTCTGAATATTTATGTAAATATGGTATTTCAGTATTTTTATTTATATAAAATAGCAAAAATGTCATTATGGGGTATTGTGTGTAGATTGATGAGGAAAGAAATGTGTATCCTTTTGAAAATGTAATTTAATCCACTTTTGAATAAGACTGTAATGTAACAAAATGTTAAAAAAGGGAAGGGGTCTGAATTCTTTATGAATGCACTGTATAAACTGTAAGTAGAAGCCTAAGTGGAGGTTGTACATTTTTGGTTAGGGGAAAATAATAAAGGAAAATATATTCAAGAAATATATATATTTTTATATATTTACAAAAAATATATATGGGGGATTGGAAATGATGCAGACAATTACAGTGACGGCAGCCACAATCTATCAGCAATATTATAGCTGATCTACCCCCCTCCCCCCAACAAAAAGCAAAGTAAAGTGTGAATATGAGGGGTAGCCCAGTGCCTGTGTTTTTAATGGAAATTAGTAAAAAGAGCTGTTCAAGATCTAACAATTGGAATTCATAGATATACATGTTTGCTCTGCTTCTGTGGTAGCGTCAGAAGAAAACACTAGACAAATCAAATCAAACTTTGTCACATGCGCTGAATACAAGAAGTGTAGACCTTACCTTAAAATGCTTACTTACAAGCCCTTAACCAATGGTGCAGTTCAAGAAGAGTTAAAAAAAATATTTACCAAATAAACTAAGGTAAAAAGTAACACAATAACAATAATGAGGCTATATGCAGGTTAGTCAAGGTTAGTCAAGGTCATTTGTACATGTAGGTAGGGGTGAAGTGACTATGCATAGATAATAAACAGAGTACAAAACACAAAACAAATGGGTGGGGGGTGTCAATGTAAATAGTCCGGTGGCCATTTGATGAATTGTTCAGCAGTCTTATAGCTTGGGGGTAGAAGCTGTTAAGGAGCCTTTTGGTCCTAGACTTGGCGCTCCGGTACCGCTTGCCGTGCGGTAGCAGAGAACAGTCTATGACTTGGGTGACTGGAATCTCTGACAATTTTTGGGACTTTCCTTTGACACCGCCTATTATATAGGTCATGGAATGCAGGAAGCTTGACCCCAGTGATGTACTGGGCCGTACACACTACCCTCTATAGCGCCTTACGGTCAGATGCCGAGCAGTTGCCATACCAGGCGGTGATGCAACCAGTCAGGATACTCTCGATGGTACAGCTGTAGAACTTTTTGAGGATCTGAGGCCCCATGCCAAATCTTTTAAGTCTCCTGAGGGGGAAAAGGTGTTGTCGTGCCCTCTTCACGACTGTCTTGGTGTGTTTGGACCATGATAGTTCACTGGTGATGTGGACACCAAGGAACTTGAAACTCTCGACCCGCTCCACTACAGCCCCGTCGATGTTAATGGGGGCCTGTTCGGCCTGCCTTTTCCTGTAGTCCACGATCAGCTCCTTTGCCTTGCTCACGTTGAGGGAGAGGTTGTTGTCCTGTCACCACATTGACAGGTCTCTGACCTCCTCCCTATTGGCTGGCAAGTATCAGACATCTAGCTAGCTAGCTAGTATTTGTAAGCAAAATAGCATATAACACCAGATCTAGAATTTCAAATGTTGTTGCTAGCTACAGTCAGAGTGCCTCACACCCTCTTGCTTGGTAAGCTATTCTGGCTGCCCAAGACCCTTGGACTTCCTCTCTGGGTGGAACGCAACGATGATCTAGACAAAAGTGTGCGCTGCCCCCCTCCCCAGAAAAATACTCCGCCCTTGCACATGCATGCATGGTGATCGACAGAGTAAAGCTTGTAGTAACCTACTCCAAACAGAAAACATTTTGCAACGAAAATGAGTTTCTATTGGATAAATTCAGGTAGGTCCCTCCCCATTTTGTTCCGTTTGCTCCATTTGATTTTTAAACGGTAAACAGTTTCCATTGCAAGATGTAATGAATACACCTCTGGGGTGTAATCATTAGTCCAAATCGTTGCAAACGGAAAACGTTTTGCAACAAAAACAAGAGTTTATTTTGGACAAGTTCAGGGATGTCCCACCCCATTTTGTTCTGTTTGCTTGGTTCCTAGTGAATACACCCCAGGTTCTACATGCCATAAGTTCATGGCAGGGATAGTGTCCTTGCTTAATGTGTTTGTTACTATTTTTGTTTTTCTTCTTCCAGGGCTGCAGCCTTTTCTACACCAAGCGATTCTGCATGCAGTGTGTGAACAAACATTTGGACCAGATCCCCCCTCACATTCAAGCTGAACTTGACAAAAAGAAGCAGCCATCACAGACAGGTGTTTCATGATTTCTGCAAGAGACAAATTAAAGAGACTGGAGGTACTTCAGGAAGGAAAATCTCTAGCATTTCAATTAGGAGATATCTCTCGGGGTTGTGGCTAGCGTTCTTGCCTTGGGGTCAGGTGACCCGGGTAGTATTCCCACTTAGGGCAATACTCTCTCCTGTCGGTCACTTGTCATATACGCATCTGGGATAGACACGTTTCTGTTTTGGGAGAAATGGTTGGAACTGAACATAACTTCTGGGCCACATAAGGGATTCTAGTTGGTGTCATATACAGTTTTACCAATTTCCATAATGTGGAAATTGAGCAAGTTGAGTTGACTAAACTACTTGGAGTAACCCTACATTGTATACTGTCATGGTCAAAACATATTGATACAAAAGTAGCTAAGATGGAGAGAAGTATGTCCAAAATAAAGCACTGCTCTGACTTCTTAACAACATTATCAACAAGGCATGTCCTACAGGCTCTAGTTTTGTTGCACCTTGTCTACCGTTCAGTCATGTGGTCAGGTGCCACAAACAAAGACTTAGGAAAATTGCAATTGGCTCAGAACAGGGCAGCACAGCTGGCCCTTGGATGTACACAGAGCTGATATGAATAATATGCATGTCAATCTCTCCTTCTCCTGGCTGAAAGTGGAGGAGAGATTGACTTCATCACTACTTGTATTTATGAGAAGTATTGACATGAATGCGCCTGTCTGTCTAAACCCCTGGCACACAGCTCGGACACCCATGCATATCCCACAAGACATGCCACAAGAGATCTCTTCACAGTCCCCAAGTCCAGAACAGACTATGGGAGGTGCACAGTACTACAAAGTACTGGTCGACCGATTAGTCGGCATGGCCGATTAATTAGAGCCAATTTCAAGTTTTCATAACGATCAGTAATCGGCCTTTTTGGACGTCGATTATGGCCGATTACATTGCAATCCACGAGGAAACTGCGTGGCAGGCTGACCACCTGTTACGCGAGTGCAGAGTTAATTGGACCTTGTGGCTGCAAGGAGCCACGGTAAGTTGCTAGCTAGAATTAAACTTATCTTATAAAAAACAATCAATCTTCACATAATCACTAGTTAACTACACATGGTTGATGATACTACTAGGTTAACCAGCTTGGCCTGCATTGCATATAAGCAATGCAGTGCCTGTTAATTTATCATCGAATCACAGCCTACTTCAACTTTGCAAAACGGGTGATGATTTAACAAAAGCGCATTTGCAAAAAAAGCACAATCGTTTCACAAATGTACCTAACCATAAACATCAATGCCTTTCTTAAAATCAATACACAGAAGTATATTTCTTTAAACCTGCATATTTAGTTACAAGAAATTCATGTTAGCAGGCAATTATAACTAGGGAAATTGTGTCACTTCTCTTGCGTTCAGTGCAAACAGAGTCAGGGTATATGCAACAATCTGGCTCGTTGCGAAGACCGTAATTAATTTGCCAGAATATTACATAATTATGACATAACATTGAAGGTTGTGCAATGTAACAGCAATATTTAGACTTAGCGTTGCCACCTGTTCGATAAAATACGGAACGGTTCCGTATTTCACTGAAAGAATAAACGTTTTGTTTTCTAAATGATTGTTTCCGGATTTGACCATATTAATGACCAAAGGCTCATATTTCTGTGTTTATTATATTATAATTAAGTCTATGATTTGATATTTGATAGAGCAGGCTGACTGAGCGGTGGTAGGCAGCAGCAGGCTCGTAAGCATTTATTCAAACAGCGCTTTACTGCGTTTTTCCAGCAGCTCTTAGCAATGCTTGAAGCACAGCGCTGTTTAAAACTATCAACTCCCGAGATTAGCCTGGCAATACTAAAGTGCCTATATGAACATCCAATAGTCAAAGGTACAGTGGGGAGAACAAGTATTTGATACACTGCAGATTTTGCAGGTTTTCCTACTTACAAAGCATGTAGAGGCCTGTAATTTTTATCATAGGTACACTTCAACTGTGAGAGACGGAATCTAAAACAAAAATCCAGAAAATCACATTGTATGATTTTTAAGTAATTAATTTGCATTTTATTGCATGACATAAGTATTTGATACATCAGAAAAGCAGAACTTAATATTTGGTACAGAAACCAGAAACCAATTACAGAGATCATACGTTTCCTGTAGTTCTTGACCAGGTTTGCACACACTGCAGCAGGGATTTTGGCCCACTCCTCCATACAGACCTTCTCCAGATCCTTCAGGTTTCGTGGCTGTCGCTGGGCAATACGGACTTTCAGCTCCCTCCAAAGATTTTCTATTGGGTTCAGGTCTGGAGACTGGCTAGGCCACTCCAGGACCTTGAGATGCTTCTTACGGAGCCACTCCTTAGTTGCCCTGGCTGTGTGTTTCGGGTCGTTGTCATGCTGGAATGCTCTTACTGAGGGAAGGAGGTTGTTGGCCAAGATCTCGTGATACATGGCCCCATCCATCCTCCCCTCAATACGGTGCAGTCATCCTGTCCCCTTTGCAGAAAAACATCCCCGAAGAATGATGTTTCCACCTCCATGCTTCACGGTTGGGATGGTGTTCTTGGGGTTGTACTCATCCTTCTTCTTCCTCCAAACACAGAGAGTGGAGTTTAGACCAAAAAGCTCTATTTTTGTCTCATCAGACCACATGACCTTCTCCCATTCCTCCTCTGGATCATCCAGATGGTCATTGGCAAACTTCAGACGGGCCTGGACATGCTCTGGCTTGAGCAGGGGGACCTTGCGTGCACTGCAGGATTTTAATCCATGACGGCGTAGTGTGTTACTAATGGTTTTCTTTGAGACTGTGGTCCCAGCTCTCTTCAGGTCATTGACCAGGTCCTGCCGTGTAGTTCTGGGCTGATCCCTCACCTTCCTCATGATCATTGATGCTCCACGAGGTGAGATCTTGCATGGAGCTCCAGACCGACGGTGATTGACCGTCATCTTGAACTTCTTCCATTTTCTAATAATTGCGCCAACAGTTGTTGCGTTCTCACCAAGCTGCTTGCCTATTGACCTGTAGCCCATCCCAGCCTTGTGCAGGTCTACAATTTTATCCCTGATGTCCTTACACAGCTCTCTGGTCTTGGCCATTGTGGAGAGGTTGGAGTCTGTTTGATTGAGTGTGTGGACAGGTGTCTTTTATACAGGTAACGAGTTCAAACAGGTGCAGTTAATACAGGTAATGAGTGGAGAACAGGAGGGCTTCTTAAAGAAAAACTAACAGGTCTGTGAGAGACGGAATTCTTACTGGTTGGTAGGTGATCAAATACTTATGTCATGCAATAAAATGCAAATGAATTACTTAACATATAACATATAAATTAATACAATGTGATTTTCTGGGTTTTTGTTTTAGATTCCGTCTCTCACAGTTGAAGTGTAACTATGCTAAAAATTACAGACCTCTACATGCTTTGTAAGTAGGAAAACCTGCAAAATCTGCAGTGTATCAAATACTTGTTCTCCCCACTGTATATGAAATACAAATGGTATAGAGAGAAATAGTCGACGCATCATAATTCCTATAGTAACTACAACCTAAAACTTGTTAACTGGAAATATTGAAGAACTGGGAATATTGAACCACCAGCTTTCATATGTTCTCATGTTCTGAGCAAGGAACGTAAACATTCGCTTTTTTACAGGCACATATTGCAGTTTTACTTTCTTCTCCAACACTTGTGTTTTTGCATTATTTAAACCAAATTGAACATGTTCATAATTTTTTTGAGACTAAATAGATTTTATTTATGTATTATATTATGTTCAAATAAAGTGTTGTTGTAATTGTCATTATTACAAATATATCAAAAAATTGGACAATTGTTTATATTTTTTATCGAGATCAGCTTTTTTTTGGTTCTCCAATAATCGGTATCGGTATCGGCGTTGAAAAAGCATAATCGGACGATCTCTACTACATAGAACCATGACTACATGGAACTCTGTTCCACATCAAGTAACTGATGCAAGCAGAAAAATGTCATTTAAACAACAGATAAAAAAAAACACCTTATGGAATAGCAGGGACTGTGAAGCAACACAAACAGACACATGCATACACACACACACGATAACATATGCACTATACACACACATACACATGGATTTAGTACTGTAGATATGTGGTGGTGGTGTAGGGGCCTGAGGGCACACAGTGTGTTGTGAATGTATTGTAATGTTTAAAAGATTGTATAAACTGCCTTAATTTTCCTGGGCCACAGGAATGCTTGACCCCAGCCTTGGCAGCAGCTAATGGGGATCCATTATGAATTATGCTTCGCCCAAGCAGTGATACAAACACTATTTTTCTATGGATGACCTCAATGTTTATAAACAAGATCCGTTGACCTTGCAGAGTAAATGAAACCTCTCTGGTCCATAGGAGCATTCTGTGTATGCCCCTCAAATGGCACCCTATTCCCTATTTAGACTAGTGCACTACTTTTGACCAAAGCTGCATGGGCCCTGGTCGGAAGTTGTGCACTAAATAGGGAGCCATTTTGGAGAAAAGCTCAATTGCATGTGTCCCAGTGAGGGAACTCCAAGTACATAAGTAATTGTAACCACTAAACTGCAGTGATAGTCAGATTGTGTCAAAGTCAGTTGGCGATAGGCGAGCTGCCAACAATGACGGACGGCATTTAACACTGAGGAGATGTCACTCTGGACTGGAGGCAGATTTAAAAAGCACAAAGAAAATGGGGATATTAGAGCTATTGAACCCTGAACCCAACATTGCCAAATGCAGGTCATGTATAATTCCACAGAACCTTTCCCTATCTCTCCTCACTTTTTAGGGAGACAATTCCAAACAAAAATCTCCTACTCTTGCTCCAAAACCTGTCACAAAGTGTCATTCTATGACCGTTCATAAGAGACTGCCATCCACTTTCTTTTGTCATAAACCAATAAAATATAGGTGCATAAAGAATAATACAAATATTACTTTATTCAACTACTGAGACTACCAGGTTATTACTTTAGACATGGCCACTTATTAATAACTTACTAGTAGTTCCTCTCTAATGCTCCGTGTACACTAGTGGGCGGTGAAACGCCGCTCTTATTAATTTGCAATGGTAGGGAAGCGGAGAGGGCGGGGGACCGTTTGGCGGTGCGAACATGGCGTGGGAGGCGGTGAAAAAGTTCAGCATTTCCCAACTTTACAGCTCGTGTACACTAGCATGCGATAAATTGCCACGTGCCACTTAGGTCGCCCAGTGTGGCTCGCTTATGGGCGTGCTGGCAGCATATGGCAGCACATTTGATTGTGTGTCAAGAATTTAGCATAGCAAGTTTGTATGAAGGTCTGGTTATTAAATGGGTAAATAGTATAACACATTCTCTATTTCAATAATTTATTCACAGCTAAATAGTAATGTGCTCTAAAATGCTCTAGTGACGAACAAACTTTGCTGCCCTGTTTCCAATTGTCCACATGGCTGGGAGAACCTATTCAAGTAAGTAAATACATTTGGAAAAAATGAGTATTTTTTTTTATTATTAGCTATCTACTTACAGTGCAGGCTAACTCAAATGAGCTGCTAACGTAGCTAGCTATCTAGCCAACTTTGCATACTGTATAGATGGCTAGTGACGTGGAAATTCTTACACAGGGACACTCAAAGACAATCTTAAATGAATCATTGTTTATTGTCAGCGTGCTGTAGAGGTTCCAACCAACTCAATGCACCTTAGTACACATCAGGAGCTCTCCCTGGCCAGACCCAGCAGTTCTCTTATATACGACTATGCACAGAAACGTTATTGCATGATTTGGAATAATTAATTAATAATTACCATTTTGTTTCATTCATGTGACCAACCAAACTGTTTCAGAACATGTGACAGACCAACACCTCACGAGGCTTCTCTTTATGCTGAGACCTTGAAACTGAGAGAGATTTTGTTTGTTCACAAAACACGGTCTCGGCGTACTGCCAAATTGCAGCTACTGATAAGTGAGGATTTGTACAGTCAGCCACTTGCATGAACACAGAAATTGGTTTATAGAACAGCACATGAATAGAACACATAAATTAGTTAAAGAAAACCACAAACATTAAAATTCCCATTACACTAGCTAAGTGAATGAAATATCACCAGCTACCTAACTTCATATTAGCTCATAAACTAACTAAAAAACGAACTCCAAATGCATTTGTAGGTAGCTAGCTAACAGCCATGGAGGAGGGTCAAAGGATAGCAGCCCCAACTGTCAAAGTGAGAGAATAGGCTATTCTAGATAGGGCAGGTACTTTTGTGTAGTTCCAGTCCCTAGAAGTGAGGACGGAGATAACAGTAAAATAATATTCAGTGCGGTCTAATTTGAGTATAATGAAGTCTGTTTCTTGTGAGGTTTTCTGTCTTTAGATACAGAGAGCTGTGAAAGCCTGTCTGCAGATGAAGTCCCAATGAAGAGCAATGGTTCTCAGTCCTGGTCCTGGGGACTCAAAGGGGTGCACATTTTTGTTTTTGCCTTAGCACTACACAGCTGATTCAAATGATCAAGCTTTAAGTGGTATTTATGTATTAATTTGTGATGCTATCCTTGATATGATCCTGCTATTGTCACATGCTACACATGCACATGTGTGTGCACATGCATCTGCCTATCCAATGTTATCATGATTTGTTATAAGGGATATTATACTTTAGTAATCCACAATGATCTGGTGATGTAAAACTCTAAAAATGACATTGTCTTCCATATTCCTATAGATACCTTGTAACTGGAGATACCTTCAAAACATTTTCCTACAGTTACCATGTAGGGCACTGAAAGGTTGGGTGACCATGGCCATCTGGGACTGCCTCCAAGGGGAATTCAGGCATGTGAATGCTACCTGTGTCCTGCATAACTTCATGAGTATGGACACGAGGACCATGAGGGGATCTGCAGCTCACCACCGTGTGCCAGAGGAGAGGTCTGCTGCTCTGCAGGACGTTTCAAGGATGGGGGCCAACAACACAGCACTGGAGGCAATCCGTGTGGGGTAGATCTTCACCTCCTACTTCTTCAAAGAGGGTGCTGTTCCCTGGAAACATCATAGACTACACTATGCACAACCAAATGCTCTTTTAAGAGCCATATACATTGCAATAAGAGTATTATTTCATTTACTTAGCTATGTCAACTGCAGTTATTAAAGTCCCAGTTTCTCTCCTTTTGATTTCTACTTCTCAGGTGAGGGTGCTGTTCTGGTAAAGGTGATGTCTGTACAAAAAAAACAGGGTCTTTTAAGAGTCACCCATATTGAAAACATTTAGAACAGTTTGACACCCTATAACCCACACCTACACACTTGTGTATAAATCTGATTGATGGATTGTGCAGTAAGCAGGCTCAGGTGCATAACTGTGGCTCCTTCCACCTTCAAAGGATAGGCAAGAGGACCAACCATGGAGAATAGTAAGACACTTCATTTTTTATATTTATATAACTATGCTATATTGTTTGTCCTTGTGTCTGTGCATGTTTTTCAGTATAAAGTACTCTGCAGCCACTTATCGTGGACACCAGGTGAGACCACACACACAGATTCCTGTTGAACACTATCTCTTTAACTACCTTATTTTGTCAATAACAGTCTCTCTCCTTCACTTCATCCCTCTCCTCCCTTCTCTCTAAATCCTCTAGGTTATATCAGCTATGTTGGTGAACCCCACCCGCATCTGAACTGGTTACATAGAGGGCACAGCATGATCAGAGGTGAGAGGTCACTTGGTCGGGTCAACAGGAAGTATTATTAAAGAGATGTTTACATTGAAATACAGAGAGATGTAGTAGTCCCAGAGTTAATCATCCAAGGTCAGTTTTGCATTTCACCTCCTGATGATTATGATGTCAAAACCTTTAAAATAAGACAAGGACAAATGTTCATAAATCAAATTCTATTCTTTGTGTGAAATACAAAATAAATTCTATAAAATAAGAGCAAAGTTATGGTGGGCAGAATATTTGGTATTTTAGACAAATCCCCAAAATACACACATTCAAGTTAGCAATTAAATAGTTTTACTGAAGCCTTGTTTTTTTTATTATATCTCTCCATCTGTCTCTCATCTGCTGGTATGTGTTGATGTGGGAGAAGAAGCCAACTCCCAGTCCCGTCATCGCCATCTCACCCGCTCTTAAGATAACCTTCGGGCCAACTGGGGCCCAAGGCTGTTAGGAGACACTGCTTGAGACACTATTACAGTATGTAATTGTGATGAACTCAGAGAACATTAGGGTATCACTAATTCATCAATCATATGCTGTCTTCCCTGTTCCTTTTGACTCTGCTCTTACCTTTTTCCCTTTCTTTCTTTTACACTCTCACACCTCCTCTTTCTTCCTCTGTTTTTATAATGAACAGCAGATGTGCATTGAAGTACAGATTGAACTTGTATTTGTAATATCATATTATAATTATAATATTGATAATGCATATATTATGTATTTAGAACACTTGGATAATGAACTTCTTTCAATAAAGTGTTTCACATTCTCTACTGGTTGAAATGAAGTCTCTCATTTGATATACTACTACACCTATTATGTGTCCTCAGATCAATGCAGATGAAGGGAGTTAGATATTGAGATGAACCGGTTTTAGAATATTTACATGATGCATAGGTAGTGTAGTGTAGTTTTTTTCTATATATTTGAATTACAAATCAGCCTTTACTTAAATCATGTTTCTAGTCTATTGCATAGTTGCAATGTGTAACCATTGATGTCCCAGGACCAGGATTGGTAAACACTGTTTAAGTGTATAATTGTAATACATACATGCAGACACAGCATCATTCAAAGAATGGAGTTTGATACTCCTGGTATTAGATATGATGGAAAAAGAATTTCTCACAGACATTAATACCTGAACCGCACCTTTATTTGCCAAGGTAGAATACATGATCAGTGAATATATTTAATGTACAGGCTGCAATGTAGGGATCTCATGCTTGTTAATAACTATATGTATATAGGATTTGCAGCCTTGGCACAAAGATATATTATATTCTACTCAATTCATAGGCTTTATTAATGCCGTTCAGACTGTTTTGAAGTCGATACAACAGGCTATCATAGCTGAGGTTCATAGCTAGGTTACCAAACGTTTTAGGGTCCATACACAGATCGGCTATCTAGCTACACATCCATAGGCATACAGGTATTTTTATCCTCCACTTCACAATAAGCAAGAAACAATTTAGCTAGCCACCTTACTTCAGCTGCATTGCATGGGAAATATCAGTAAGGCAAGCTTACAAAATTCTACATTCAATTTGCAGTAAATGCTTTAGCTAGATAGATTCTTCACATCCACTCATTCACAAGACGACAGCCTGGTTTGCTGGTTTTCTCAGGAGTCCCTAAAACATTAAACAACACAAATTACAATTTCAGGGTGGGTATAATTGGTGGAACATTCCAACAGGAATCTGTCCAAAAACATTGTAAATAAGGTTGCCAACAAACAATGCTTACAAAGTTGTATAGCGGCAGAATACGATACCGGGTAGAGTGGGCTATGTCATTATGTTTTTCACTCACCACCTTTATTCCAAAAAATGTCTGTCCTCACTCTGGTAGCCTATGGACAAACATTAAGAATAAGCTTTGTGGTGAGTTGATGCCTATTCGGCAGCTAACGTTAGTTAGCTAGGTGAATTGATCATGCTAAATTGTATGCGTTGTTTGTTGGCAACCTTGTACTTTACGAAGTTTTTGGAACAGATTCCTGTTGGAAAGTTCCACAAATTATACCCACCCTCAATTTCATACTCATGACATCACAACACCCATAAAGCTATCTAGTTAGCTAGTCCGCTAGCTTGCTAAATAGCGATTTTCGTCAATTAACTTTATGACAAAACAATATGCATCATCGTTTGTCTCTACATTAACTAACATATTCCTTTCAACTGTACATTTTTTGCGTGACTCGTTATGACGTTATAATTACTTACATTTGCTTCCATCTTAGTATTTTTGTCAGCCATCTTTGCTGAAGAAGGTCTCCAACCTTGGGTCGCATAGCGTCAAATTCGTCATCGATATGACTGGTCATCGCCCAGCAGTCGCCGCTGGTGATTTCCATAACAGCCAGTGAGAGGAAGAGAGGCCCAACTCCGCAAAAAAACTTGTCTCCTTTCAGCAGGGGACGTTTTTCGTTGTTTCGCCCACCAAGCAAGGCGATTTTTATGGAGGTCAATAAAAATGTCGAATTTGGTCAACAAAAAAATGTATGGATATTTTCTAAGTGAGGTTTATTTGATTGAATATAAGTTTATAATAAAGACGTGACATACCAGCAACTTTAAGGAAAAACACTTTATATTGGAGTTGTCTTCAGTTGGCTATGCATATTAATTAAATGAGGCTCGAATCATAACATCTCTCTCCATTCAGTACAGGCGGTTGACGACAACAACCCTCACCGAATATTTAAAAATATATTACAATAATGAGATGTATTCACCAATCCAAAGAAAGGGTAGGCGGGAGCTAGACAGCCTGCCGTGCCGCTTTGTGGACAACGACTCCCATTGTGGCGGAGAAACATGTATCTTGCCAGTATATCCATCATCTTTGGTACAGCACAGACGACTTAGCTCCGTAGTCAAACGGCAGAAAACAACCAACAGAACTAAGCTTTCACTATTCGGGCAGATTGTTTTTTGTTTGGAGGGGGAATCACGTTGGCTGTTTTACGGATGCTATGCTTGCGTCTCTAACTTGTGTTTCAGGTCGCTTATTTAAAAGGAATACTTGTTTTTTTCTGGTAAACCGTCGCGATTTATGGTCGTTTTCATATGTGCAACAACATGTCAAATGTTAGTCTTTCGAATGGGAGTCCGACGTTGGAAAGGGTGGATCCGCGTCCGACGGATCACACGAAGCCCCCGATTCGCAGAAATCTTTTCGGATCGGTAGATCACGACGAATTTAGGAGGGAGTGTTTGGTTCAAATGAAAGAGATGGAGAAGGCTTCTATTGACAAATGGAATTATGATTTCCTGAACGACAAGCCCCTTTCCCAGGGAGATTATAAATGGGAACCCATGAAAAGCAGTGACCTGCCTGACTTTTACAGCAGACCGCCTCACAAGCGAGTCTGGTCCTCTGGAAATGTGGACCATAACGGGAATCATGATTACCGAGTCCGACCGAGCTGTCCTACGAACGGGGCTGAGCTATCCGAGGAGACTGAGAAGAGCGAGAGGCAGACGCATTGTCACCACTCTCACAACCGGGCAAGGAAAAGACCTGTAAATCCAGGTAAATGATGCAGTTTTGAAAATTGACTTGATATTAGAGTTAACCAATCGAAAACAATTCAGCCAGCCTCCATCGCACAATATGCCACAGTCGAATTAAATCGTTACAATCTACGAAATTGTATAAAAATTCTGCTTCACTGCACTGATACAATGTCGCAGAAAGCCTATACTTTGTACCCCTCATCTCTAGATTCCATCGATACTTACTTTCTTTCCAGAACGACACGCTTTGTGTGTCAAGCTATTTAACACTGATTTCTTCCTCGTCTTGTTATTTTGAATGTTTGTTCTGATCTGACCTAATGAATAGCCTGATTACATAACCACTTGGCTGTTTAGCTTGATGATAAACTTAATTTCTGAACTATTCAACAGGGCGGGAAATTAGCTTTTTGGCGATAAACTGTTTACTGACATGTCTTTAAATTGTGTTTTTTCAGAACCCCAAAGTACTGGTAAAAAGTCACATTCCAGTGAAGAGGATGAAGTTGTGTCAAAGTCAGTAGAGCAGACACCCAGCAAAAACGATTCCAGGACACATGAACACTAATACCAAGGTAAGAACTTCATCATCATGCATTTCCAATGTATACTGTCAGGTGAGTGTGAAATGATGTGTGAAAAACATAACCTCGGAATAATGTTATTTGTTCATGTGGAATTAGAATGTCCTGGAGCTTAACCCGGTTGTTCTTATAACCTTATTATAAACATTAGCATTTCAGTTGTGAAGCCTTAGTGAGATGTTAAAAAGTGTAGATGACACACTTTGGTAAACGCCCCAGCTATCTGGTCTAATATTAACTTAAGCAAGCCTAGTTCAAGTGCAGAACAGTAGTAACACGTCATCAGCAGGCTTTGCATAAGGAAGGGTTGTTTTCAAGAGAATGAGCTCTTCAAGATGCTGCTCTCTCTCTGCAGAAGTCTGTCTTGAGTGACATGTTGACATTTAATGTACACTTTTGCACTGTTTTCTTGCTTCAGCAGAATACACAATGCATGATACTGGACAACTAAACTGTCTTTACTATCAGGCTATGTACCCATAACCCCTTCTGTGAACAGAGCTAATATGAATTTGTTTTCCCCACAGGGCTGAGAAGTCCTCCTTTTTCGTTGAATACTGTACTTCAGGACCTGAAGAAGAGAAGAGGGATAGAAGAGAAGACAGGATACAAAATGGCCTGCCTTTAGGAGGGAGGGAGGCTGTGCAAGCACTGAATATTTACACAAATGTTTTGGCGCTCAATTTAATCCAATCGCCTCAAAAGCAGAAAATGTAGCAGTGTGCAAAATTGGATGTTTTTCCCTTTTTGCTCAGTTTTATTTTAACTACCTATGTTTCATATGTAGCACATAAAACATAATATTAGTATGTTGATAAAATAAGTGTCTTGAAGAATTGCTGTGCAGTTTTCAAAAAAACATTGTTTGTTTGTAAAAGTGGTCATATGATATCCTTGTTCAGGTATAATTGATAGTTATAGATGCAGATTATTTCTAAATCAGGGTTTTTGAGAGTATCTCATCAAAGAATCAGTTGTTTCTATTTTGTGGCTTTATTCAGTATTCAGTGGTAGTACATAGTTTGAAGGCCTATTATTCAAAAGCTGGTCATTAGGGTTGGGGTCAATTCTATTTCAATTGATGAAGTAAACTGAAAGTCATTCCAATTTTACTCAATGTTTTTCAATGAGAGAAAATATTTGGAATTTTTGTTTACTTCCTGAGTTGACTGAATTTGAATGTAATTGACCCAACATACTGTCAATCAGAAGGACTTCTATGTTACATGACCTAACTAGATACAAGACCTAACTAGATACAAGTTTACATGCAAATAATAAATAATTATTTTTTTTATTAAGTTTTCCTACTGCGAAAGGGAAAGATCCTGCCAAAGTTTCAACATTTTCTTATTTTTATGGAAAAATTATTAAATGATTAGGCCTTATTCATGGCATAGTTAGAAATTATTGGTAAAAGTTTGAAAATATGAGTTCCCATTCTGAAGTATTAATTATTATTATTATGCCAACCTAAAATCAGTTGGTTTACTTTAACTTATTCATAATGTGGTCCAGTTTGACCAGAGTAGCCTACACTCTCAGATGTGTTGTAACCACTGGGCACTTTTCAAACATAAATATGTGAATCAACAATTTGCCTCTTATTGTGTGTTGACTTCATGTTGAGCATGACATGGCACTATATAGACCAACACAAAGGAAATAATTATCATCTTTGAGGAGGACAGACAGATAAAAGACAAAACTACACTGCATGTACAGTATGTCTGTATAAAACTTTGAAGTGTACCTGTGTATTTTTCCTTGTAAAAATTATAGTAACTTATTTTTGTTCAGGTTTTTGTGGTTGTATTGATATCCAAAGTGACATTTTTTGAGCATTGTTATGTAAATACTTTAAAAAATGTTTTTGGATACAAAAGGTTGCAAAACTGAGCCTGATTAAAAATATACCTGTATATTTTGTATTGTGTCTCTGAAACCGGCAATCATTTGATAAAAAAAACTATATTGGGTTAAATAAAAAGTGACTGATTTATTATTTTCATTATTCCGAATTATGTGCACATTCATTTTCCTCCATATGTCAACATTGTCACATTATGCTATACATTTAGCCTATAGTGTGCCAGGGCCAACCTCGGCAGTAGGCTAGTAAAGGTATTAGTTATGAGATATGGTTGATAATGTGTAAAAACACATGTATAGACAAGTCACCCAGAAATTGTCGTTGTGCAGCAGGACGTGAGAGCAACGACTAGTTGCAACTTTTTTATCTATGCATAATGCTACAGTTGAAAAAATGCATGATGTTACTGTTTATTGAGTGAAGAGATTCTTTAGAATTGAAATCACCATAGATTCCACGAGACATGCTCAAGAGAATGTGCAAAAAAAGAAATAATCGTACTTCGATTACACGTAACTTGCGCTGCAGAGAAAAGGTAACCAACCTAATTTGTAATGTGCAAACCAAGCTAGTGTGTCTAGGATATTTTACAACCATCGCAATATATACATTTCTCATGTAGTATCAAAACAATTACGCACAACTCTCACTATTACACATCTTGAGCTGATTTACGCCCCATTCTCTCTTTTGGAGTTTGCACCGACTCTGGACTTAAATACAACACGCAAATTCTCTCTTTTGGAGTTTGCACCGACTCTCGACTTAAAAACAACACGCATAGTCAGGGCACATCCTGTTCTACAGTAGGGTGGAAAAAGTATGTTATTGACACTCGCTTTCTCCAATCAGGCACGCATTAAGAAAAGCACACCACTTCTGACAGCCACTTAGGTTGGCTTTCACTGCAGCCAGGTTTGAACGGAGTTAATTTAGGTCAGGACAGCATGTTCTTTTCGAGGAGCACACCCCTAAGTACTTTCATTGGCTGCCCGACTGGAGTGCCTCTTGCTCGTATGAGCAGGAGTAGTACAGTGTAAATGTGAATAGAACTGTCCCTGTAATGACCTCCTTTCACAGTGAAAGTAAGTGAAAGATATGTGGAAGAAAATAAACAACAGTGATGTGTGCATAGAGAATTGTTATTATTATTAACCCTTATTTTACCAGGTAATCACTGCCCTGGGGCATTGGGATATTTTTTTAGACCAGAGGAAAGGGGGCCTCCTACTGGCCTTCCAAAACCACTTACAGAAGAGAGGAAAAACAACTTCAGGTTGGCAGTCACATGGAGGAATAGAATAGATTAGTTTACAGCACAGTTATAACACCTGTGTGTGTCGTGTACATACATGTAATGCCCGGATCATATTCTGCAATTGCTAGTTAGTTGTTATTCTGCATTGGTATGTTTATCCAATTTTTAGTGGTACTGTCAATTGTTTATGGAGTGAAAATGGTCTAAATAGGAATGGCAAACATTGCATACAGTAGGGTACTGTAGTAATGAGTTTACACTGTCTGACCTTGTAGTAAAAAGACGACCACATCCCTGTTGTTATTGTTGTTGATGCCGAATTTCTAGGAAGTCAGTGTGGTGGAGGCCGTTCACATATTTCTGGTTAATCTGAATTTGATATTCAAGCTAAAAACAAGCACTTATTTAAAGAAGTACTGTGTATTGTAGATCTCTCTCAGAAGAAAGAAACACAATTTATTGGTATTATGACTCTCTCTTCACTACAATGTTGCTACTATGCCAGATTGGACCACATAACTATTGGCACAAACAAGACTGTATAATGCCTCACTATTCATATGAGTAACTGGGAGCTGTCCGTTTTTTCTGTTGAATTGGAAAAAATATTTTGAAAACATTGACTGAAAGCCCTAACTCAGTCCCACCCTACTATACAATACTGTATCCCATGGAGCACACTGCTACAATCAATACAGTACCAGTCAAAAGTTTGGACATACCAAGGGATTTTCTTTATTTTGACTATTTTCTAGATTTTCTAGATTGTAGACTATAAACTATAAAATAACACATGGAATCATGTAGTAACCAAAAAAGTGTTGAACAAATCAAAATAGATTTTATATTTGCGATTCTTCAAAGTAGCCACCCTTTGCCTTGATGAAAGCTTTGCACACTCTTGGCATTATCTCAACCAGCTTCATGAGGTAGTCACCTGGAATGCATTTCAATTAACAGGTGTGCCTTGTTAAAAGTACATTTGTGGAATTTCTTTCTTTCTTAATGCATTTGAGCCAATCAGTTGTGTTATGACAAGGTAGGGGTGGTATACAGAAGATAGCCCTATTTGGTATCACACCCTGATCTGTTTCATCTGTCTTTGTGATGGTCTCCATCCCCCTCCAGGTGTCGCCCAGCTTCTCCATTATCCCCTGTGTATTTATACCTGTGTACTCTGTTTGTCTGTTGCCAATTCGTTTTGTTTCGTTAAGCCTACCAGCATTTCTCCCTTTGCTCCTGCCTCTCGGTTGTTCCTGTTATCTTGTTTTACCGGTGTTGACCATTCTGCCTGCCCTGACCCTGAGCCTGCCTGCCGTCCTGTACCTTTGCCGCAACTATCTTGATTACTGACCTTTGCCTACCCTGACCCTGAGCCTGCCCCGGTTGGATTAATAAACTGTTGTTATTCCGACGTTGTCTGCATCTGTCACGACTTCCGCCGAAGTTGATCCCTCTCCTTGTTCGGGCGGCGTTCGGCGGTCGAAGTCACCGACCTTCTAGCCATCGCTGATCCTCTTTTCATTTTCCTTTGGTTTTGTCTTGTCTTCCATCACACCTGGTTCCAATCCCATCAATTACATGTTG
Source organism: Salmo salar (assembly GCF_965601325.2). Taxonomy (NCBI): domain Eukaryota; kingdom Metazoa; phylum Chordata; class Actinopteri; order Salmoniformes; family Salmonidae; genus Salmo; species Salmo salar. The sequence continues at coordinate 37,888,274 of NC_138297.1, read as the reverse complement.
TGTATTTAACCCTCTGTTCCCCCTCATGTCCTTGTCGGTGATTGTTTACTGTAAGTGCTTGTGCACGTCTGTCCTGGTGTGTGTCGGGTTATGTACCCATTATTTGATTGTTCTGTTTTCCGGTGGGGATTTTTGTTATTAAACTACGCCGTTTGGAAACACAGTTTTTGTTCTCCTGCGTCTGACTTCTCTGCCGCCAGTACGCACTCCTTACAGCATCTGGGTTTTACATGAAACATGATGATTTGGTAAAAGACCAAGTCCATATTATGGCAAGAACAGATCAAATAAGTAAAAAGAAATGACAGTCCCATCATTACTTTAAGACATGAAGGTCAGTCAATCCGGAACATTTCAAGAACTTTCAGTCGCAAAAACCATCAAGCACTATGATGAAACTGACTCTCATATGGACTGCCACAGCAAAGGAAGACACAGAGTTACCTCTGCTGCAGTGGATAAGTTCATTAGAGTTACCAGCCTCAGAAATCGGCAATTAACTGCACCTCAGATTGCAACTCACAGAGTTCAAGTAACAGACACATCTCAACATCAACTGTTCAGTGGAGACTGGGTGAACCAGGCCTTCTTGGTCGAATTGCTGCAAAGAAACCATTACTAAAGGACACCAGTAAGAATAAGAGACTTGTTTGGGCCAAGAAACACGAGCAATGGACATTAGACCGGTGGAAATCTGTCCTTTGGTCTGATGAGAGGTTTTTGGTTCCAACCGCCCTGTCTTTGTGAGACGCAGAGTAGGTAAATGGATGATCTCTGCATGTGTGGTTCCTACAGTGAAGCATGGAGGAGAAGGTGTGATGGTGTGGGGGTGCTTTGCTGGTGACACTGTCAGTGATTTATTTAGAATTCAAGGCACACTTACCCAGCATGGCTCCCACAGCATTCTACAGCGATAAGCCATCCCATCTCGTTTGCGCTTAGTGGGACTATCATTTGTTTTTCAACAGGTCAATGACCCAAAACACACTTCCAGGCTGGGTAAGGGCTATTTGACCAAGGAGAGTGATGGAGTGCTGCATCAGATGACCTGGCCTCCACAATCACCCGACCTCAACCCAATTGAGATGGTTTGGGATGAGTTGGACCGTGGAGTGAAGGAAAAAAAACAGCCAACATGTGCTCAGCATATGTGGGAATTCCTTCAAGACTTTTTGAAAAGCATTCCAGGTGAAGCTGGTTGAGAGAATGCCAAGAGTGTGCAAAGCTGTCTGTCATCAAGGCAAAGGGTGGCTACTTTGAAGAATCTCAAATATAAAATATATGTCTTCACTACTATTTTACAATGTAGAAAATAGTCAAAATAAAGAAAAACCCTTGAATGAGTAGGTGTGTCCTAACGTTTGACTGGTACTGTATATGTCACACCCTGATCTGTTTCACCTATCTTTGTGCTTGTCTCCACCCCTCTCCAGGTGTCCCCCATCTTCCCATTATTCCCTGTGTATTTATACCTGTGTTCTGTTTGTCTGTTGCCAGTTCATCTTATCTTGGCAGCATTCTTTCCCGCCTCGACCTGCCCTTTGCCTGCCCCGTGTTTCTAATAAATAATCTGAGAACTGTACTATTTGCCTCCCATGTCTGCATCTGGGTCGTATCCTAAGTCGTATAGTCCAGCAACAATCTGTGACTGTTATACTCATTTGGCTATATTGTGATTATACTGTTACATCAAATGCACTGTTCCTCCTATATAGTTGTTTTATTTTCATGGCCATAATGAACTGTGATTTTAGATAATAAAACATATGAGAACTACTAGAGTTTTCCTCAGTGACAATACTCCAGTTCATCTGAAATACTAAATTCCTCAACATTTTCTCAATTAACCACAACCTCTTGTCAGGGCAAAAAGCCCTGTGTAAGGTTTTTGGCCTACAGTAAGTGAGAAACAAACCATTTAATGGTAAAGGGAATTACTACACATTTGTTGTGTAATTAACAAGTATCACATCTGTTCGTCATCTACTGGATAAGACATCTTATAGATGGACAAATGAATATGGAGCACATAGGCAGGAACAATGCAGCCACATTATTAAACCCCACCGTGTGTTACTCCTTTGATGACTGTCAGTTGTCAGAAAACAAGCCCATTACTCTTATTGAAATTACATTTTGTTTTGATGGTCTCTTTTGAGATCCTCTACTGACTAGAGGTAGATTAGCTCGGCCAAATCAATCTTTGAAGTGATTCAGCATTTCATAGAGTAGACAACCAGAGTCGTGCACATTCAGGTGGATACAATTATGTTTACCCTGTGTGCACATAAAGGCAAAGTAGCTAATAATCCCAGCACCAGATGTTTGAGTTCATATCAGATCGAACTGAATGGCACTCAGAGCTCAATAACAGCAGACAGAGCTCATTAGAAATGGAAGGTCAGCTATTGTTGGGATTATCCTTGATGGAGAGGGAAACTACTGTGCAGCAGCCACAATATGTAGGTTGTGTGCAAGTGTGTGTGGGTGCGTGCGTGCGTGCATGTGTTTGACTCAACTCAACTGGCAGAAAGGCAAGGTAGTGAGGCACACACACTAGATGAGATGATATCATCATTTGCAAAGGACCCAGCGTGTACTGCCAGGTATGACCTCACACGCAGAGTAGTTAGGTGGTGTGTGTGTGAGTGAGGGAATGTGTGTTTTTTCCACACGTGTGTGTGCAAAGTTGACAATTCTCCTCATACTGACCCCTTCATTGATATGGCTATGTTAGCACACACCACCCCATAATCTCCCCTCAGTGACCCTATGTCCATTACCTAGTAATAAGCGGTGTAGGGTTTTAATCAATCTCAGCTCTCAGAGGTGTGCATGTGCGCACGTTTGTATGAGTTGTCTGAGCCCATTCCAAACTCATTCAAAGTCGAACGCCAACCACATTTCCATGGTTCGTGAATTAGCAGAGGTCTAATTTCTACAACAGATAATGAGAAGAGAAAAGGACAGTAAAAATCACAAATGTTGGAGTTGGAACTATTAATATATGATTAGCAGAGGCCCAAAAAACATGAGCTCATATTCTGGCATCTCCACTGGGAAAAAAGGAACAAGCTTAGCTTATGAATGTTCTTATTTTATTTTGGAAATGCAACTCGCCCATCTGTTTTGTGTTGTTATTAATTCAAAAGATTTTTTTTATGAGGGTGAATTACCTATTTTATTTTACATCTCTCTCTCTGCCCAACAGTCATGTGCCCTGGCACTACACCCCTTGCCCATTATGGACCTATGTCAGAGAGCAGGCCTGGGTTCAAATACTATTTGAAATCTTTCAAATACTTTCAGCATTTGCCTGGAAGTACTGGTTGGGTGCAGTGTGCACATCTGGGACTTTTCTATTGGTTCCATTGCAACAGGCAGGCTCAGTCAAGCACCAATAACATATCTGAAATGATTTGAAATAGTATTTGAACCCAGGTCTGTCAGTGAGTGAGTGAGTGGGAGTCAGTTGGAGGGAAATTGAGGCCCTGGTTGGGCCAAGACGTGTCCAGCTTCAGTGCAGGATGTAAACAAGGGGACATGCCAATGTGGAATTTTTATACACACTGGCTCCTTGACACATGGTGTCTTGCTGTGTGAACTCAGAGACACACTGGATGGAGTGCAGCATGTGTGTTTTTGATTTGCTCAGAGCGAGTGAGCATGCTGCGCTGTGCTCGTATGTTCAACCCCACTCTGTTACTCCCCACCATTTTCTCCCCCTTCCTCCCCTCTGTCTCTCCCTTCCTCACCCCCTAGTGTATCACATCTTTGATTTCTTTCACCTGGCCCCGAGGGGGTTGATGACATACTTGTGTTCGGCAGGGAAAGAGAAAAAGAGAGAGAGAGAGAGAGAGAGAGAGAGAGAGAGAGAGGAGAAAAACCAACATGGTATGAAAAATCTATCAACTGCTGAGGTGACCCATGCGCCTGCTAATAACTAGGGGGGTATGTCTGTTTGCCTCATACATCAGTGCACAGCCAGCTGGAGGATGGCACGCACTTCCAGAGAGAGGCAGCACAGTAACTCGATATCACTTACTGTGTTGCCTGCCTTTCACAATTCAGAGAAAACACTTTGACTGGCTATGATATTATTACCCAAGGCACATAGAGCATAGAGACATATGGGATTAGTAAACATGGTATTGGTATGGTATTGCAGCAGCACACACATATAGTATTTAGTCATGGCATCGTACTGTATGGGTTTTCTTTCAGTGTCACTCCTCATTTCACAGTCACCATTACTCTCCTGAATCCAACATATATACTGCTCAAAAAAATAAAGGGAACACTTAAACAACACATCCTAGATCTGAATGAAAGAAATAATCTTATTAAATACTTTTTTCTTTACATAGTTGAATGTGCTGACAACAAAATCACACAAAAAGAATCAATGGAAATCCAATTTATCAACCCATGGAGGTCTGGATTTGGAGTCACACTCAAAATTAAAGTGGAAAACCACACTACAGGCTGATCCAACTTTGATGTAATGTCCTTAAAACAAGTCAAAATGAGGCTCAGTAGTGTGTGTGGCCTCCACGTGCCTGTATGACCTCCCTACAACGCCTGGGCATGCTCCTGATGAGGTGGCGGATGGTCTCCTGAGGGATCTCCTCCCAGACCTGGACTAAAGCATCCGCCAACTCCTGGACAGTCTGTGGTACAACGTGGCGTTGGTGGATGGAGCGAGACATGATGTCCCAGATGTGCTCAATTGGATTCAGGTCTGGGGAACGGGCGGGCCAGTCCATAGCATCAATGCCTTCCTCTTGCAGTAACTGCTGACACACTCCAGCCACATGAGGTCTAGCATTGTCTTGCATTAGGAGGAACCCAGGGCCAACCGCACCAGCATATGGTCTCACAAGGGGTCTGAGGATCTCATCTCGGTACCTAATGGCAGTCAGGCTACCTCTGGCGAGCACATGGAGGGCTGTGCGGCCCCCCAAAGAAATGCCACCCCACACCATGACTGACCCACCGCCAAACCGGTCATGCTGGAGGATGTTGCAGGCAGCAGAACGTTCTCCATGGCATCTCCAGACTCTGTCACGTCTGTCACGTGCTCAGTGTGAACCTGCTTTCATCTGTGAAGAGCACAGGGCGCCAGTGGCGAATTTGCCAATCTTGGTGTTCTCTGGCAAATGCGAAACATCCTGCACGGTGTTGGGCTGAAAGCACAATCCCCACCTGTGGACGTCGGGCCCTCATACCACCCTCATGGAGTCTGTTTCTGACCGTTTGAGCAGACACATGCACATTTGTGGCCTGCTGGAGGTCATTTTGCAGGGCTCTGGCAGTGCTCCTCCTACTCCTCCTTGCACAAAGGCGGAGTTAGCGGTCCTGCTGCTGGGTTGTTGCCCTCCTACAACCTCCTCCACATCTCCTGATGTACTGGCCTGTCTCCTGGTAGCGCCTCAATGCTCTGGACACTACGCTGACAGACACAGCAAACCTTCCTGCTGCACTACCTGAGCCACTTGTGTGGGTTGTAGACTGCGTCTCATGCTACCACTAGAGTGAAAGCACCGCCAGCATTCAAAAGTGACCAAAACATCAGCCAGGAAGCATAGGAACTGAGAAGTGGTCTGTGGTCCCCACCTGCAGAACCACTCCTTTATTGGGGGTGTCTTGCTAATTGCCTATAATTTCCACCTGTTGTCTATTCCATTTGCACAACAGCATGTGAAATGTATTGTCAATCAGTGTTGCTTCCTAAGTGGACAGTTTGATTTCACAGAAGTGTGATTGACTTGGAATTACATTGTGTTGTTTAAGTGTTCCCTTTATTTTTTTGAGCAGTGTACTTACTTACCTCTCTGATCTAAAACCATACATCATAATTTAGTCTAGTGTTTGTTAATACTGGTTCTGGGGACCCAAAGTGGTGCACCTTTTAGTTTTTGCTCTAGCATTATACACCTGATACCACTAATCAACTCATCATCAAACATTTGCTTAGAGGAATCAGGTGTGTAGTGCTAAGAAAAAAACAAAAAGTGCACCCCTTTGGGCCCCTCAAAGAGGATTAAGAAGCACTGCCTTTTTTTTATGAAAGAAGCATTGAGTCAAATTTTCTGTATTTCTGCACATTCTTTGTGTGGTTCTGGAATGTAATATAAGCCATTTAGCAGATGATTTTATCCAAAGCAACTTACAGTCATGCGTTCATACATTTTACATATGGGTGACCCCGGGAATTGAAACACAGTGTAGCTGGATTAAAATGAAGAGGGATAGAATATTTTAATTGTTTAACTGATCATTGAACAGTTGTAAATCTTACAGACTGCACCTTTACATTTCTTTCAGCATCAACAGTCTGTTAGCTCCTCCACACACAAGGCAAGACACATGACTCTGTTTGCATCTTCCACATCAGATGGAGCACCAGTCACACATCAGACCTCACCTTTGTGTGTGTGTGAGAGAAAAGAAAACACCTACATCTAACAGAAAATAACTGTCTGTCTCATTTCAACCACAAGACAAATGTCACATTCAGCAGCACACTCTAAAAGTTTAAATTGAAAAATAAGTTCAAACATGGAGCAAACCAACCATTTACCTTGCATAACGTTTGACAAAAACCTCTATCTAATGTATAAATAGGGATTATAGAATAACATAACTTTCTGATAGCTTTGAAATGTTTTGTTGAGATGATAAATTGCATAAAGAAATGGAAACCCTACCCCCAACCCATGTCCAAAAACCATAACCACTGCAGTGCAATCAGTAGCTAGGGAAAACACTCTTACTACAGCTCGGTCAACATGGCTATCTCCTGTGAGCATTAACCATCCATTCCCTGGACAAGCACACATTCAGCTCAATTATCAGTCAGCTCTAGACACCAGGGCCTTTGGTCTACAATCAAACCTATGACTGCGTCCCAAATGACACCCTCTTTCCTATATACAGTAGTGCACTACTTTTGACCAGGGCCCATAGGGCACTATATAAGGAATAGGGTGCCGTTTGGGACGCACTCCATGGGTCAGTTTTATGACCCATCATAAGGCATGCCACATACGATAAGATAGAGGTTGTAGTTGATGATTAAACGAAATGTTATGATGTGATAACAGAATGACAAAGAGTACCCTAGCCCTACACACAAAACAAGCTGATTGATGGAAAGGAGATATAGCTAGAGGTTGTTTTCAGAACTGAGTAGAAATAAATAGACAGATTCCAGAGGATTCAATTAGTTCTAGAATGCTGTCATCTTTTTTTTGTAGATCGGCATACAGAGTCAGTCATATCAGAAGCAAGACTTTTTAAATTAAGCTAGTAAGGTTTTAGGGAGAGTAAGATGATCCTACATCTGTGCGTACAGTATGTGAGCAACTTCAAACTGGAGGAAAATCAGAACTCTAGTTTGCAGGCCTTGTGCCTGTCTCTGTTGCTGATCCTTTCATTCACATTGCCCTCTCTTGGAGCCCAAAGGAGAGTGTGGTACAACATAATACCACAATTCTCCAAATACCACACGACACATGAATGATATATCATTATTACATAGATGAATTATGAGGGCTTTCTTTGGTATAAATACATTATCTGTGGGCTGGGCTCATAATGGGGCATAATTATGATAGGTTTGAGATTGTATACTCATATCATCATCCCATTCATATGGCTTCACTGTTGAATTCACTGTGCGAACAAGGGTGGGGGTTTCGGCTGTACTGGGATAGGGAGATGACTGGCTAAATAGAAAGTAGAAGATACAGTGCATTCGGAAAGTATTCAGACCCCTTCCCTTTTTACACATTTTGTTACGTTACAGCCGTATTCTAAAATGGATTAAATAAAAACATTTCATCATCAATCTTCACACAATACACCATAATGACAAAGCCAAACGTTTTTTTTTCCATTTTTGCAAATGTATATATATATAAAAACAGAAATACCTTATTTACATAAGTATTTGCCTTTGCTATGAGACTTGAAATTGAGCTCAGGCGCATCCTGTTTGTCACGCCCTGACCATAGAGAGCCCTCGGTTCTCTATGCTGTTTAGGTCAGAGCGTGACTAGGGGGGTGTTCTAGTCATTTATTTTCTATGTGGCTGGTTTGTATGGTTCCCAATTAGAGGCAGCTGGTAATCGTTGCCTCTAATTGGGGATCATATTTAGGAAGCCCTTTCTCCCACCTGCTTTGTGGGATATTGTTTTTGTGTGAGTGCATGTTGCACCTCAGTACTACACGGTCGTTGTTTGTTTCTTGGTTTGTTTTAAGTTTCACTAAAAATAAAGATGTGGAACTCCAATCACGCTGCGCTTTGGTCCGTCTCTCCACACGATTGTGACACTGTTTCCATTGTCATCCTTGAGATGTTTCTACAGCTTGACTGGAGTACAGCTGTGGTAAATTCAATTGATTGAACGTGATTTGGAAAGGCACACACCTGTCTATATAAGGTCCCACAGTTGACAGTGCATGTCAGAGCAAAAACCAAGCCATGAGGTCGAAAGAATTGTCCGTAGAGCCCCGAGACAGGATTTTGTCAAGTCACAGATCTGGGGAATGGTACCCCAGAATTTCTGCAGCATTGAAGGTCCCCAAGAACACAGTGGCCTCCATTATTCTTAAACGGAAGAAGCTTGGAACCACCAAGACTCTTCCTTGAGCTGGCCACCCAACCAGACTGAGCAGTCAGGGGAGAAGGGCCTTGGTCAGGGAGGTGACCAAGAACCCGATGGTCACTCTGACAGAGCTCCAGAGTTCCTCTGTGGAGATGGGAGAACCTTCCAGAAGGACAACCATCCCTGCAGCACTCCACCAATCAAGCCTTTTGGTAGAGTGGCCAGATGGAAGACACTCCTCAGTAAGACCATGAGAAACAAGATTATCTGGTCTGATGAAACCAAGATTGAGCTCTTTGGCCTGAATGCCAAGCGTCACGTCTGGAGGAATCCTGGCACCATCCCTACAGTGAAGCATAGTGTTGGCAGCATCATACTGTGGGGATGTTTTTCAGTGGCAGGGACTAGGAGACTAGTCAGAATTGAAGGAAAGATGATTAGAGCAAAGTACAGAGAGAACCTTGATGAAAACCTGCTCCAGAGCGCTCAGTACCTCAAACTGGGGCGAAGGTTTACCTTCCAACAGGACAACAACCCTAAGCACACAGCCAAGACAACACAGGTGTGGCTTCTGAATGTCCTTGAGTGGCTCAGCCAGAGCCCAGACTTGAACCCGATCGAACATCTCTGGAGAGACCTGAAAATAGCTGTGCAGTGACACTCCACATCCAACCTAACAGAACTTGAGAGGATCTGCATAAAAGAAGGGGAGAAAGTCCCCAAATACAGGTGTGCCAAGCATGTAGCATCATACCCAAGAAGATTCAAGGCTGCAATCGCTGCCAAAGGTGCTTCAACAAAGTACTGAGTAAAGGGTCTGAATACTTATGTAAATGGGATATTTAAGTTTTTTATTTTTAACCTGTTAGGGCTAGGGGGCAGTATTGACACGGCTGGATAAAAAAACGTACCCGATTTAATCTGGTTACTACTCCTGCCCAGTAACTAGAATATGCATATAATTATTGGCTTTGGATAGAAAAGACCCTAAAGTTTCTAAAACTGTTTGAATGGTGTCTGTGAGTATAACAGAACTCCTATGGCAGGCCAAAACCTGAGAAGATTTCAAGCAGGAAGTGGCCTGTCTGAGAAGTAGTGTTTCATCTTGGCTCTTTTTATTGAAGACTGAGGATCTGTGCAATAACGTGACACTTCCTACGGCTTCTATAGGGTCTCAGAGCCCGGGAAAAAGTTGAACGATATCGAGGCAGGCTCTGGCTGAAACACATTATCGCTTTTGGCAAGTGGCCACTCAGAGTACTATGGGCTTAGGCGCGTGCCCGCTTCAACCGAATGCTTTCTTTTCCTTTGTCTGTTTACCTAAAAGAAGATTCCCGGTCGGAATATTATCACTTTTTTATGAGAAAAATGGCATAAAAATTGATTTTAAACAGCGGTTGACATGCTTCAAAGTACGGTAATGGAATATTTACAATTTTTTTGTCACGAATTGCGCCATGCTCGCCACCCTTATTTACCCTTTAGGATAGTGTCTAGAATGCACGAACAAAACGCCGCTGTTTGGATATAACGATGGATTATTTTGGACCAAACCAACATTTGTTATTGAAGTAGAAGTCCTGAGAGTGCATTCTGACGAAGACAACAAAGGTAATAACATTTTTCTTATAGTAAATCTGACTTTGATGAGTGCTAAACTTGCTGGGTGTCTAAATAGCTAGCCCTGTGATGCCGGGCTATCTACTGAGAATATTGCAAAATGTGCTTTCACCGAAAAGCTATTTTAAAATCGGACATATCGAGTGCATAGAGGAGTTCTGTATCTATAATTCTTAAAATAATTGTTATGCTTTTTGTGAACGTTTATCGTGAGTAATTTAGTAAATTCACCGGCAGTGTTCGGTGGGAATGCTAGTCACATGCTAGTCACATGCTAATGTAAAAAGCTGGTTTTTGATATAAATATGAACTTGATTGAACAAAACATGCATGTATTGTATAACATAATGTCCTAGGGTTGTCATCTGATGAAGATCATCAAAGGTTAGTGCTACATTTAGCTGTGGTTTGGGTTTATGTGACATTATATGCTAGCTTGAAAAATGGGTGTCTGATTATTTCTGTCTGGGTACTCTGCTGACATAATCTAATGTTTTGCTTTCGTTGTAAAGCCTTTTTGAAATCGGACAGTGTGGTTAGATTAACGAGAGTCTTATCTTTAAAATGGTGTAAAATAGTCATATTTTTGAAAAATTGAAGTAATATCATATCTAAGGTATTTGAATAACGCGCCACGGGATTCAACTGGCTGTTGAGTAGGTGGGACGCAAGCGTCCCACCTAGCCCATAGAGGTTAACACATTTGCAAAAATGTCTTAACCTGTTTTTTCTTTGTCATTATGCATTGTAGATAGATTAGGGGGTGAAAGAAATGTATTCCATTTTAGAATAAGGCTGTAACGTAACAAAATGTGGAAACAGTCAAGGGGTCAGAATACTTTCTGAATGCACTATATATCTCTGTTTTTCTCTCTCTCTGTCTTTCTCTCTCTCTCTCTCTCTCTCTCCACTCCCCCCATCGCCCCAAGATTAATGGTTTTGACCACGCTCCACTGCTTTGATTGGTGCAGCTAGAAATCACAAGTGTCTATCCTATAATGAAAAGGCACCCACAAAAGAAAATTCCACAAACTTGCTTATCAATTTTGTGCTGCTGTTTCATTTGTATTGGTGTTTAGTTTCGTGTCTGATACGCTCAGGGTGTTGTTACATATCATTTGCGGTGTGCATCATGAGCAAAGTCATTGTAGCCTATAATGTCACTTCCCTTTGCTGTGAGAACCATGATATGAGCATGGGTTAACTTGGCATTGTTGTAGCACAGCTAAATATGGCCTGCCAGCAGCCTACCAAAGTTACACAAAAATGTGTCTCTAGTCAAAACCATGAAAAAGTTAGGCTATCCATATTACCGGAGCTTCATCTAACTCTTTCTATTTCAATGGCGGAATTCTAGGGCTGTGATGATACCAGTTTGCGATATTCTTTCCATGGCAAAAATGAAAACACGAAGCAGTCCAAAACTCTGCTGTATGTAAAATATTGTGTGCTATAGCTAGGAAAATGTATAAATGTGACTCTGGATGACAACATAATGATGTTTGTTTCCAACATTAAGGTGGTTGACGAAAGAATTTAAATCTGCTGCATATTTTGTTTCCTTGCCACGGCACTAACAAGTATTGCGATACTGGTATCGTCCAGAACCTAGCGGATTCGCAGCCACAATTTATGGAACATGCCAAAACTTTAGATAGCAAAATCAAAGATACGGGTTCCCCCTATCCATCTGTGTCGAGGTTTCCCTGAATGCATATGACAAATCCAGCTCCAAAACAAGCCATAGCCTAGCTAGATAAGGTCAGCATGTTAGCTAGCTACACTGACAGTGCCCTACTTGTTGTTATTTCGCCACTCCATGTGGAAATCACCCCAATGTTTCCACCCCCAATTTGTGAATATGTATTAGCAGCCTGCGTCATTTTTCGGAGGTGGAACCTAAATGATAATCTTCGCTGCAGAACAGGAATTACATTGAAATTGGAGCAACATAGCCCTCTGGTCTCTTGCATCAAACACAACATTTTCAGTCACCTCCTTGCTTTTAAGCTAAATTCCTACAATTCTACGCAGTTTGCCATGTGAATATGATGTCTGATTGAGAATGACTAACATAATTAAGGGGGGCCCCCTATTTAGGTAACTGGCTAGACTAACTATCAATCTAAACATTGACATGGCTAATTGTGAACTAATTGAGTGACTGACATAAGAGAAAAACTGCTGATGCACAAACAAATTTTGAAATTGCACCTGTTGTACTTTACTATTCTTACTCTCAAAAGTAAGTCGAGACCCTGACTGAGTTCCAAAAAATTAAATGTTGGGGCCAGGGGCCCTAACCAAAAGCTTCTGTCACTTATGTCTAGAGCTGGCCCTTCTTAAAGGGGGTACAAACACTTGTCACTGTAGCGATAACCAATAAGGTACATCCTTTGAACATTCAGTTATCGGTACGTAATTGGACTGTAGTTAATACCTCATATACAAAAATATGCCTTTAAAAAAATCTATATTTTATCTTTATAGGGTATCACCTCTGTGAAAGAGTCATAAGGGTACCTCTACCATAGGCCACTTAAACTGGTACAACACCAACTCATGGGTGGCCAAAAATGACTGACAGCCACACCCCCACTAAGCCATGCTTCCAAAATACTTTCCTAGTGTGCCTTGTAGAGTTACCACCCATGACTCTATTTGTTACTGACAGAGGTATGTGTCACACCCTAATCAGTTTCACTTGTCCTTGTTATTGTCTCCACCCCCTCAATGTGTTGCTTGTTTTCCCCAGTGAATGTATCCCTGTGTTTCCTGTCTCTCTGTGCCAGTTCGTCTTGTATGTTTCCAAGTCAACCAGAGTTTTACCCGTTCTCCTGCTTTTTGCATTCTCCTTTTTCTAGTCCTCACAGTTTTGACCCTTGCCTGTTTCTGGACTTTGTACCCGCCTGCCTGACCATTATGCCTGCCTTGACCACGAGCCTGTCTGCCACTCTGTACCTCTTGGACTCTGATCTGGTTTTGACCTTTTTGCCTGTCCACAACCATTCTCTTGCCTACCCTTTTGGATTAATACACATTGTGAGACTCCAACCATCTGCCTCCTGTGTCTGCATTTGGGTCTCACCTTGTGCCTTGTTATTATGGTTGTTGAATTTGTTAATTTTCTGTCCTTCATCAAGTGAGTTCTTAGGCAAATGTTATCATTAAGTTATGTCAATAAATTTCATATCTCATAAGGCCTAGTTTATACTAATACAGTGACCTTAAATTCATGGTTTTACGGGCCACATCAGGCCTGAAAGCAGGGTTGCAAATTTCCAGCAAATGTTCAGATTTCCTGCTAATTCCCTCACTTTTCCAGGAATCTTCCAACCAGGATTTCTGGAAAACCTGGGAATTTTGGGAAAGTTACCATAATTTTGCAACCCTACCTAAAAGTCACATTATGCTGTCTTGCAATGTGATGTGTAGTTTCTATTTGAATTTATTCAGTGTTAGGATATCCAACAGGAATTTTCATTCACCTACAACCAATGTTCCCTCAAAAAGTCTGCTGAGCGCAAACTAGGTTGTGAAACTTCTGTGCAACTTCCGGCGCGCGTTTACTGTGAACACTGAGGCCTACCAGAGTGGCCTACCATCAAAAACAATGGAGAAAAATGCATCCCATAAAAACATGGAAATAGCTGTTCTATCATAAGCCTTCAGTTGCTGGCAATGTGTGGTGTTCAATGTAGGCCAACATTACGTGAGACTTTAAAAAAAAACATGCAGGGCTTGACATTAACCTGTTCATCCACTTGTCCTTCAGACAAGGAGGTGACTGAAGATGTTGTGTTGTTTGATGCAAGAAACCACTTTACAAAATAAATGTCATTATTATTTCCATACAATTATTACAGAGAATCAGACAAATTATGGTACGCTCTGATTATTGGCTACTTAGCTTATTCGACCATCTCAAAATCTTTACCTGACTCGCTTTTCAAAGATGGCTTGAAATGCACACATTTTGTGCTCTTGTAGGAAGCAACCACTCCCCCAACTGGGATAATAACTCACTAAAATCAAATAAAATAAAATTGTATTGGTCACATACACATGGTCAGCAGATGGTATTGTGAGTGTAGCGAAATGCTTGTGCTTCTAGTTCTGACAGTGCAGCAATATCTAACATGTAATCTAACAATTCCACAACAACTACCGAATACACAGAAATCTAAGTAAAGGAATTGAAATAAGAATATAGACATATACATATATGGATGAGCAATGACAGAGCTGCATAGGCAAGATGCAATAGATGGTACAAAATACAGTATATGCATATGAGATGAGTGATACAAGATATGTAAACATTATTATATTGCCATTATTAAAGTGACTAGTGATCCATTTATTAAAGTGGCCAATGGTTTCAAGTCTGTATGTAGACAGCAGCCACTCTGTGTTAGTGACGGCTGTTTTACAGTCTGATGGCTTTGAGATAGAAGCTGTTTTTCAGTCTCGCTCCCAGCTTTGATGCACTTGTACTGACCTCGCCTTCTGGATGGTAGCAGGCTGAACAGGCAGTGGCTCGGGTGGTTGTTGTCCTTGATTATCTTTTTGGCCGTCCTGTGACATTGGGTGCTGTCGGTGTCCTGGAGGGCAGGTAGTTTGCCCCCGGTGATGCGTTGTGCAGACTGCACCACCCTCTGGAGAGCTTTGCGGTTGTGGGCGGTGCAGTTGCCGTACCAGGCGGTGATACAGCCCGACAGGATGCTCTCAATTGTGCATCGGTAAAAGTTTGTGAGGGTTTTAGGTGACAAGCCAAATTTCTTCAGCCTCCTGAGGTTGAAAAGGCGCTGATGTGCCTTCTTCACCACACTGTCTGTGTGGACCATTTCAGTTTGTCTGTGATATGTACGCTGAGGAACTTGAAACTTTCCACCTTCTCCACTGCTGTCCCATCAATGTGGATAGGGGGTGCTCCCTCTGCTGTTTCCTGAAGTCCACGATCATCTCCTTTGTTTTGTTGACGTTGAGTGAGAGGTTGTTTTCCTGACACCACACTCCGAGTGCCCTCACCTCCTCCCTATAGGCTGTCTTGTCGCTGTTGGTAATCTAGCCTACTACTGTTGTGTCATTTGCAAACTTGATGATTGAGTTGGAGGCGTGCATGGCCATGCAGTCATGGGTGAACAGGGAGTAGAGGAGGGAGCTGAGCACGCACCCTTGTGTGGCCCCAGTATTGAGGATCAGCGAAGTGGAGATGTTTCCTACCTTCACCACCTGGGGGTGGCCCGTCAGGAAGTCCAGGACCCAATTGCACAAGGCGGGGTGGAGACCAAGGGTCTCAAGCCTAATGGTGTTGATGCTGAGCTCTAGTCAGTGAACAGCATTCTTACATAGGTATTTCTCTTGTACAGATGGGATAGGGAAGTGTGCAGTGTGAAGGCGATTGCATCGTCTGTGTACCTATTGGGGCAGTAAGTAAATTCTAGTGGGTCTAGGGTGACAGGTAAGGTGGAGGTGATTAGCAAAGAATATGAACAAATGTGCACAGGTGGCTTCATGTACACTATATATACAAAAGTATGTGGACATGCCTTCAAATTAGTGGATTCGGCTATTTCAGCCACACCCATTGTTGGGTGTATAAAATCGAGCACACAGCAATGCAATCTCCACAGACAAACATTGGCTCTAGAATGGCCTTACTGAAGAGCTCAGTGACTTTCAACGCGGCACCGTCATAGGATTCCACCTTTCCAACAAGTCAGTTCGTCAAATTTCTGCCCTGCTAGAGCTGCCCCGGTCAACTGTAAGTGCTGTTATTGTGAAGTGGAAACGTCTAGGAGCAACAACAGCTCAGCCGCGAAGTGGTAGGCCACACAAGCTCACAGAACGGGACCACCGAGTGCTGAAGCGTGCAACATGTAAAAATCATCTGTCCTTTGTTGCAACACTCACTACCAAGTTCCAAACTGCCTCTGGAAGCAACGTCAGCACAAGAACTGTTAGTCGGAAGCTTCATAAAATGGGTTTCCATGGCTGAGCAGCCGCCGACAAGCCTAAGATCACCATGCGCAATGCCAATCGTCGGCTGGAGTGGTGTAAAGCTTGCTGCCATTGGACTCTGGAGCAGTGGAAGCACATTCTCTGGAGTGATGAATCACGCTTCACCATCTGGCAGTCTGACGGACAAATCTGGGTTTGGTGGATGCCAGGAGAATGCTACATGCCCAATGCATACTGCCAACTGTAAAGTTTGGTGGAGGAGGGATAATACTCTGGGGCTGTTTTTCATGGTTTGGGCTAGGCCCCTTAGTTCCAGTAAAGTGAAATCTTAACGCTACAGCATACAATGACATTCTGGACAATTCTGTGCTTCCAACTGTGTGGCAACAGTTTGTGGAATGCCCTTTCCTGTTTCAGCATGACAATGCTGTCACGTGCTGACCATAGTAAGAGGTTATTTTCTATGGTAGAGTAGGTCAGGGCGTGACAGGGGGTGTTTTGTGTTTTTCTATGTTTTGTATTTCTATGTTTAAGTTCTAGTTTTTCTATTTCTACGTTGTTTTTTTGGGGTTGATCTCCAATTGGAGGCAGCTGGTCCTCGTTGTCTCTAATTGGAGATCATATTTAAGTATGGGTTTTTCTTCCTGGGGTTTGTGGGTTATTATATTTTGAGTAGTGTTTGTTTCTCTCTGCGTCACGGTTTGTTGTTTTGCCAATTCAGTTATTTATGTATTGCAAAGTTTCACGGATTTAATAAAAATGTGGAACTACAACCACGCTACACTTTGGTCCGCTCCTTTCGACAGCCGTGACAAATGCCCTCGTGCACAAAGCGAGGTTCATACAGAAATGTTTTGTCGAGATCGGTATGGAAGAACTTGACTGGCTTGCATAGAGCCATAACCTCAACCCCATCGAACACCTTTGTGATGAATTGGAACACTGACTGCGAGCCAGACCAAATCACCCAACATCAGTGCTCGACCTCACTAATGATCTTTTGGCTGAATCGAAGCAAGTCCCAGTAGAAATGTTCCAACATCTAAAGGAAAGCTTTCCCAGAAGAGTGGAGGCTGTTATAGCAGCAAAAGGGGACCAACTCCGTATTACAGTTTTTCTCAATTGCTAAAACACAATTTCTGAAACCTTGCTCCATTTCCTGAAAACATTAAACACAAAACTTCATCTTCAAGCACTATTTACATAACCTCTGACTCCTCTCGCAAAATGAAACATTCGCCTCAAAACAGTTTTACCTGTGTTCAAAAACAAACACTGCTCTCAAATCATAAACAAAGTGATCAAAATGATATACACTCTCAATCAGTCAGTAAACAATACACCGAAAAACAGAAAACACATTGTTCAAAACATACAATTCTCAGCGGAGAAGTACATTTTTTATCTAAAAAAAAATCATATTTTTCCATCATTGTCTTTTGATGAACGAAAACATGTTCTATCATAGTAGCTCAAAAATGATCAGAAATTACTACTCTGCTATGCCCTTTGTAATTTTGCTTTTGTTCTTCCTCCTCCTTGTACCCCTATTTTTACAGTACTGTACCCTGCATCTCACAAACTTGTCCTTTGTCTCTGTGATACTCTAATTCTTGTTCTTTGTTGATATGCAACCAGTCAAAATCTATTGAGCAGTCAGTACTGTTAATAAATGGAAAGCACAATGTTCAGGGCCATTGATGTTAAACTTTTTCTCAATTGTTTACACACAAATACTGGTACTTGAGACACAATGACCACAACATGTAACTCATGCACCAACCCCCTGAACCGATTCTGCTAAACTACAAGCACAATTCCTGCTTTACACTCAAATTGCAGTTCTAAAACACACTTTTTTCAAAACACTACACACAATTCTTTGCATTTTGCACAATTTTCATGCAGAAAATCTTTTGTTTTCACAATGAACACACTGCCATTCAAATATGCACACTGACTCATCACATGGGCAAACACCCGTCACACAGTTTTACAATTAGCAATCAGAGCTTTAGCATAAAAGGGCAACAGGTGAGCTCATCTGTTTTGGAGCAATGGATGCCTACATTGGAAACAGAGGCAGAGCCAGAGGAGTGAGAGTAAGAGGAGGAGGACGGGGAGGACAAGGAAGGCCAAGGACCGTAATCTCTGATGAGATCCGAGCCACTTTGGTTGATCATGTGGTCAACCATGGTCTAACAATGAGGGAGGCTGGGCAAAGAGTACAGCCAAATTTGAGCAGGTACACTGTAGCATCCATCATCCGGACATTCCGAAATGAGAATAGGTAAGAAATCTACTCTCACTAGAAAATTGCAGTACTGCATATCAATACAGTACTCAATGAGTACAGTAGTACAGTATTGCCTGTGGACTGTTCTATAGTACAGTAAAAATAAAGTATGTTTCAAGTATTTGGGAAATGTATTCCTACTTTGTATTTACAGTATTTTACTATTTGTTTGGCAGAACTGAAAGATTACCAACACAAGGTGGTCGGGAACGTGTTCTGTCTCCTGAACAGGAAACTGAAATCATGAACATGGTCCTAGAAAATAACGCCATAACATTACGGCAAATACAAAGAAAAATAATAGAAAACAATGAGATATTTCAAAATATTGATAGGGTAAGCTTATCAACACTGGACTGTGTCTTGCGCAGAAATAATCTCAGGATGAAGCAGGTCTACAGGGTGCCATTTGAACGCAATTCAGAAAGAGTCAAAGAATTGCGATATAACTATGTGCAAGGCAGTCCTATACAATCCCACAATTGATGCATACTCTCAACACTGTATAAATTATACATATTTCAGTATTGTAATCATAATGATTGTGCTTCACAATAGTGACCACTCCATGTCTATTTCTGATATTGTCATGTGTGTTTCAGAGAGTCCTTGAGCTAGAGGTGGCTGCAGTGGAGCACCAGTTCATCTTCATTGATGAGGTTGGATTCAACCTCACAAAAAGACGAAAGAGGAAGGAATATCATCGGCCAGCGTGCCATTGTTCAAGTCCCTGAACAGCGCGGAGGGAACATCACAATGTGTGCAGCGATTACCCACCAC
Organism: Salmo salar; assembly: GCF_965601325.2. Taxonomy (NCBI): domain Eukaryota; kingdom Metazoa; phylum Chordata; class Actinopteri; order Salmoniformes; family Salmonidae; genus Salmo; species Salmo salar. The sequence goes on along the minus strand of NC_138297.1, from coordinate 37,869,002 downwards.
GGCGTCATCCATCACCATGCTACCCTTGCCCCTACAACACCGCCCATCTGATCACATTCCTGGACACCCTACACAACACACTCATTCCACCAGATCAGGTAGATGGCCCAGAGCAGCTCAGGTACGTTGTCATTTGGGACAACGTAAGTTTCCACAGGGCTGCTCTGGTTCGTAACTGGTTCACTGCCCACCCACGCTTTTTAGTTGTTTATCTCCCTCCATATTCTCCATTCCTCAATCCTATTGAGGATTTTTTTTCTGCCTGGAGATGGAAAGTGTATGACCGAAATCCACAAACGCGTATACCTCTTCTCCAAGCTATGGAAGACGCATGTGGAGATATAGCAGCTGATGCTTTTCATGGCTGGAATCGCCATGCTAGGCAATATTTCCCCCGCTGCTTGGCAAGGGAAAACATTGCTTGTGATGTGGATGAGGTGCTGTGGCCAGACCGCAACAGAAGAGATGATGCAGCGTAGTTTTTTTAAATTGTATTTTATTTTATTTTTACTGTAACTGTATACATTAAATTCTTCTGTTTTGTATGTAGACCACTGTATGTGCAACTTTGTGTTGGTTGGGAATGGGATGTACACTGTGTACATTGTTTTTGTGGGAAAAATAAAATATATTTGTTACCGTGTATTTGTGTGTTCTGAGTATAAAAACAATATTCTCAAATATTTTACAACACACTTATGTATGTACTGTCTGTAGTAATGGCAACACTGAACCAAAAAAAGGCCTAAGTCATTATGATGAATGGAGAAGTGTTTTCCATTCATCATAGTGTTTTACATTGAGCACATCAGTGTTCAACTGGTTCTTATAAATGTCTATTCATATGATGGTTTGTGTGTGTCATTTGAAAACAAAATACCATTTTGATAAGAAATAACATTGTTTTGAATGTAAAGTTTCATTTTGCTGGACAATTGAGGGGTTTTGCCCATGTGTGTGTGTTTTTTGATTTGTGTGTAGAGTTCTGAGAATATGAGGCATGCTTTCAGAAAATGTGTGTAAACAATCGAGAAACACTGTAAACCATTCCCTTACCTGAGCAGCTCGGTGGAAACTGACATTGTCCCACACTATCACATAGGTGGGAATGGGATTCTCATTTAGCTCTTGACCCTGTTGCTCTTGAACCTGCTGCTCAAATAAAATATCTGTTAGATTGGCAATAAATCTTAGAAGGTGCTGGGTGTTATATGGCCCGAGTGTAACATGGTGATGTAGAACACCATGGTTGCTGATAGCAGCACAGATTGTGACATTGCCACCTCGTTGACCAGGGACTTCAACAATGGCCCGCTGTCCAATCATGTTTCGGCCTCTCCTTCTCCTCTTTGTTAGATTGAAGCCTGCTTCATCAACAAAGATGAACTCATGGGGTCTGTCCAAGGATTCCAAGTCAAATATTGTCTGTGTAGAAATACAATATACTGTATATAGGATTTTGTAAATCGAACAGAGACAGTGCTATACTGTAGAGTACAATTAGGCCTACTGTATGCACTTCTGATTCACATACATTGTATGTACTGAAGAGTAATGTCATTCACATAGTATGTGTTAGTACTGTAGACAATCTGGATTACAGTAAATGTTTTTGAATGTACACCTACTTGCACATACTGAGCTCGCAGTTCTTTCACTCTTGGTGAGTTGCGCTCAAAAGGTACTCTGTATACTTGTTTCATTCCCATCCTGTTACGATGGAGGACACGGTCAATTGTGGAAATGCTCACACTGTCGATTCCCTGGAAGTGTGTGTTGTCTTGTATCACTCGTTCCTGGATTTCTCTGAGTCGTATTGCATTATCTTGAAGGACCATGCCAACTATAGCGGCCTCTTGCTCCCGAGTGAATTTAGCTGTCCTTCCACCTGCATGTGGCAGCCTTGCAATTCTACAAAAAGTAGTTGTGCAGTTACAAAACATATTCATGCAGTACAATACATACAGTGATTAACTTTACAAATGTCTATTGAAACAGCTGCATATAGTGTAGTACAGTAAATTTGCAATTACAAAAATACAGTAGTATACTGTACCTGTTCTCTTCTCTGAATGTCCTTACTATGGTGGACACAGAAAATTGGCTCAAATTGGGTTGCAAGTCCTGCTTCCCTCATTGTCAGTCCATGGACAAGAACATGGTCTATAACTGTTGCTAGATTTTCATCAGATATTTCCACTCTTTGTCTTCCTTTTCCTCTTCGTCCTCTTCCTCTTTCTTGCCCTCCTCCTCTTCCTCCTCGTAGCCCACCTCGCATACTCACTCGTCCTCATCCTCTCACATTGTTTCTTCTATCCATTCTCAGACTTTCTCCTTCCCACCTTCAACAACCTGTTTGCTTTCTGAACTGGCTTATATTGGTTGTGTCGCATCATTTGAAACAGGTTAAATCAATTTTGAGTGGTTGTGTTCTATCAATGACATGTGTTCTCTATTTGTATTTGATTGTTGCCACTTGTGTTTACCAGTATGGATGACATGTGCATTAGAGTGCAGAATGTGTTTTGAGAATGAGAATGTGTTTAGAGTCTTGCTGAAAAGTCTAAGTGAGATCTGCAAATTGTGTTTTACCATGTGAAATGGTTTAAGGTATTGACAACAGACTGCATAATTAGCTAAATGAGTCCATCCAACTGAGAACTTTGTTCAGCCAATGGATTTTAGTGTTTTAGCAATTGAGAAAAACTGTAATGGAAGTCCTGCCTTCTCGGGAATCCCATGTGGTTTCAGCCCTCAGGGATAAGTGACCCCTGGTGGTACAGAATCAATAAATATTCCATTGAGGTCCACCGTTGTCTCACAGTGCTAATAAATGGTTACTCTTCTGATATCTACACGGATTGGATATCGCTCTCAATCAAGTTAAAACCTCTTACATCTAGACGTTCTGCTAGCGGAACACCTGCTCCAATATCCAATGATAGGCGTGGCGCGAATTACAAATTCCTCAAAAATACAAAAACTTCAATTTTTCAAACATATGACTATTTCACAGCATTTTAAAGACAAGACTCTCCTTTATCTAACCACACTGTCCGATTTCAAAAAGGCTTTACAGCGAAAGCAAAACATTAGATTATGTCAGCAGAGTACCAAGCCAGAAATAATCAGACACCCATTTTTCAAGCTAGCATATAATGTCACAAAAACCCAGAAGACAGCTAAATGCAGCACTAACCGTTGATGATCTTCATCAGATGACAACCCTAGGACATTATGTTATACAATACATGCATGTTTTGTTCAATCAAGTTCATATTTATATCAAAAAACAGCTTTTTACATTAGCATGTGACGTTCAGAACTAGAATACCCCCCACAAACTTCCGGTGAATTTACTAAATTACTCACGCTAAACGTTCACAAAAAACATAACAATTATTTTAAGAATTATAGATACAGAACTCCTCTATGCACTCGCTATGTCCGAATTTAAAATAGCTTTTCGGTGAAAGCACATTTTGCAATATTCTCAGTAGATAGCCCGGCATCACAGGGCTAGCTATTTAGACACCCAATAAGTTTAGCACTCACCAAAGTCAGATTTACTATAAGAAAAATTGGATTACCTTTGCTGTTCTTCATCAGAATGCACTCCCAGGACTTCTACTTCAATAACAAATGTTGGTTTGGTCCCAAATAATCCATAGTTATATCCAAATAGCGGCGTTTTGTTTGTGCGTTCAAGACACTATCCGAATGGTAAAGAAGGGTGACGAGCACGGCGCAATTCGTGACAAAATAAATCTAAATATTCCATTACCGTACTTCGAAGCATGTCAACCGCTGTTTAAAATCAATTTTTATGCCATTTTTCTCGTAAAAAAGCGATAATATTCCGACCGGGAATCTGCGTTTAGGTAAAAAGACGAAAGAAAATAAAGCATGGGGTCGACTCGTGCACGCGCCTAAGCCCATTGTCCTCTGATCGGCCACTTACCAAAGGCGATAATGTGTTTCAGCCAGAGGCTGCCTCGATATCATTCAGCTTTTTCCCAGGCTCTGAGAGCCTATGGGAGCCGTAGGAAGTGTCACGTTACAGCAAAGATCCTCAGTCTTCAATAAAAAGAGCCAAGATGAACAAGAACTTGTCAGACAGGTCACTTCCTGTATGGAATCTTCTCAGGTTTTTGCCTGCCATATGAGTTCTGTTATACTCACAGACACCATTCAATCAGTTTTAGAAACTTTAGGGTGTTTTCTATCCAAAGCCAATAATTATATGCATATTCTAATTTCTGGGCAGGAGTAATAATCAGATTAAATCAGGTACGTTTTTTATCCGGCCGTGAAAATACTGCCCCCTAGCCATAACAGGTTAAGGTTCCTGCCCCTATAATCGCCAAGCCTCTCTGACTTTTTTAACCTGTCTCTTCTCTCTGGGGAGGTTCCCATTGCTTGGAAGGCAGCCATGGTTCATTAACTACCTCTCTCAAAGAGTGCAGTGTATAATGTCAGAACATCTGCTGTCTCAGTCACTGCCTGTCACCAAGGGTGTACTCCAAGGCTCCATCCTAGGCCCAAAGCTCTTCTCAATTTACATCAACAACATAGCTCAGGCAGTAGGAAGCTCTCTCATCCATTTATATGCAGATGATACAGTCTTATACTCAGTTGGCCCCTCCCCGGATTTTGTGTTAAACGCTCTACAACAAAGCTTTCTTAGTGTCCAACAAGCTTTCTCTGCTCTTAACCTTGTTCTGAACACCTCCAAAGCTAGATTACGGAGATGTAATTTATAGATTGGCAGTTAAGGGTGCTCTCGAGTGGCTAGATGTTCTTTACCATTCGGCCATTTGCCTTTTGGTAGGCCGTCATTGTAAATAAGAATTTGTTCTTAACTGGCTTGCCTAGATAAATAAAGGTTAAATAAAAAAATAGTGTGGATCAAAGCCTATGGAATAAAAGTGGGGCTTTTATTGCTCAATCTAATTCATGCTGATACATTTTTTTATCCATAGACCTAATGGAAACATGCTCAAACTTGAACACTTTTGATAGACTTAAAGGGGCAATCTGCAGTTGCTACATCCATTTTTGGACTTATAAATTAAATGATATATATATCTATTGATTCTTGAAGAAGATAACTTATAAATCCCTCATGAGTTAACCTGTTAGGGCAAGGGGGCAGTATTTTCACGGCTGGATAAAAAAACGTACCCGATTTAATCTGGTTACTAATCCTACCCAGTAACTAGAATATGCATATACTTATTATATATGGATAGAAAACACCCTAAAGTTTCTAAAACTGTTTGAATGGTGTCTGTGAGTATAACAGAACTCATTTGGCAGGCAAAACCCTGAGACATTTTCTGACAGGAAGTGGATACCTGATGTGTTGTATTACCTTTAAACCTATGCCATTGAAAAACACAGGGGCTGAGGAATATTTTGGCACTTCCTATTGCTTCCACTAGATGTCACCAGCCTTTACAAAGTGTTTTGAGTCTTCTGGAGGGAGATCTGACCGAACAAGAGCCATGGAACGATGATGGCCCATTAGACACCTGGCGTGCGAGTTCATGTTGGGTACCCTCGTTCCAATACGTTATAAAAGACAATGCATTCGTCCACCTTGAATATTATTCATGTTCTGGTTAAAAAAGGCCCTAATGATTTATGCTATACAACGTTTGACATGTTTGAACGAACGGAAATATATTTTTTCCCCTCGTTCATGAAGTGAAGTCCGGCGGGCTTAGATCATGTGCTAACAAGACAGAGATTTTTGGACATAAATGATGAGCTTTTTTGAACAAAACTACATTCGTTATGGACCTGTGATACCTGGAAGTGACATCTGATGAAGAGAATCAAAGGTAATGGATTATTTACATAGTATTTTCGATTTTAGATCTCCCCAACATGGCGGCTAGTCTGTATCGCAACGCGTATTTTTCTGGGTGCAGTGCTCAGATTATTGCAAAGTGTGATTTCCCAGTAAGGTTATTTTTAAATCTGGCAAGTTGATTGCGTTCAAGAGATGTAAATCTATAATTCTTTAAATGACAATATAATATTTTACCAATGTTTTCTAATTTTAATTATTTAATTTGTGCTGCTGACTTGAATGCCGGTTATTGGAGGGAAACGATTTCCTGAACATCAACGCCACAGTAAAACGCTGTTTTTGGATATAAATATGAACTTGATAGAACTAAAAATGCATGCATTGTCTAACACAATGTCCTAGGAGTGTCATCTGTTGGAGATTGTAAAAGGTTAGTGCATAATTTTAGCTGATTTTATGGTTTTGGTGACGCCTGTCTTTGAATTGGCACAACATTACACACAACTCTTGTAAATGTACTGTCCTAACATACTCTAAATTTATGCTTTCGCCGTAAAACCTTTTTGAAATCGTAAAACGTGGTTAGATTAAGGAGATGTTTATCTTTCAAAGGGTGTAAAATAATTGTATGTTTGAAAAATTTGAATTTTGACATTTATTTGGATTCAAATTTGCCGCTCTTGAAATGCACCTGCTGTTGATGGAGTGCACCACGGGTGGGACGCTTGCGTCCCACCTAGCCCATAGAGGTTAAACTGTCACACTCCATGATACCCCAAAATATAAGCTTGTTTTATTCCAATGTTTGTAAAGATTGTAAATGTAAACAAACACTGGATAGCCTTATAACATGGTTAAAACAATATTTTTTATATCATGGATGGTCAGTCCTTGAATCGATAGCTCTGTCCATTAATCTGAGAGTGGTTACGTTTCTCCTGGCCCATCCGTCAGCTTTTTACCAAAACAGAGGTGGGGTGCCATTTTGTTGTTGTTTCATCTATGAATTTGCTCTTTAAACAGCTGCATATTATCAAGATATCAAAGTGTCACCAACAAAAAAGTAAATAATAGGCCTATAGCAAATGCAGCATATGACATTCATTTTTCACATGTAAATAGCACGTTTCAGTAGTGCTCAAAGCATGCCATTCCATGAGCGCAGCATTTATTTTTCAACTGGAATTAATGAGTCCAATCAGTCCTCCATGACAACAAAATCATAAACAACAGATTAGGGCTGGCTAATAAGTCCTTAGTTTTGGGGTCATGATCAGGTAAAACAATTTGGCTAATCTATACATGCATATTTCCAAGTCCTATTCTTGAAGATCAAGGGGTATAACATTTATTGGAATGAATGGAATTCTGATAGACTTTGGTTTTTAATGTAAAGACATAATTTAATCGTCTTATTATATGTAGTAAAAAGCGATGGGTTTGAAGAAGCCTACATAACTAACCCTTAAAGTACAATTGAACAATTACATGTGGCCAGCTATGCAAACTTTAACATTGATTTATCCTGCAATAGATGTCATTCAATTGGTAACACACATTTTTGTCTTTTTCTAATGCCTCTTAAGGGGAAAGTAATCTAAAAGTAACGGAATGTAATCAGAATACATTACTGAGTTTGGGAAATCCAAAAGTTACATTACTGATTACAATTTTGGACAGGTAACTTGTAACTGTAAGGGATTACATTCAGAAAGTAACCTACCCAACTCTGCAAAGAAATTAACTTTATGTCCTGAATACAAAGCGTTATGATTGGGGCAAACACAACATATCACTGAGTACCACTCTTTATATTTTAAAGCATAATGGTGTATCACGGCAAGGACAAGGAAGTTTTTTAGGATAAAAAGAAACAGAATAGAGCATAAAATCCTAGAAGAAAACCTTGTTCAGTTTGCTTTCCAACAGCCACTGGGATACAAATGTGTCACGCCCTGACCTGAGAGATCCGTTTATCTCTGTTTGGTTACGTCAGGGTGTGATGTGGGGTGGGCATTCTATGCTATCTATTTCTTTGTTTTGGCCGAGTATGGTTTCCAATCAGAGGCAGCTGTCTATCGTTGTCTCTGATTGGGAATCATACTTAGGCAGCCTTTTTCCCACCTGTGTTTGTGGGTAGTTGTCTTCTGTTTTGTATAGTGTACCTGACGGAACTGTTTGGCTTTTCGTTTAGTTATTTTTTGTTTGAGTGTTTTTTGATAAATACAATCATGATCACGTACCACACTGCGTTTTGGTCCCCTTCTTCCGACGAACGCCGTTACAGAACTACCCACCAAAAATGAACCAAGCAAAGTGGGCAGGACAGGTAGACATGGGAGGACATACTGGACGGAAAGGGATCCTGGATGTGGGAGGAGATCTAGGCCGGATGGGATCGCCTCCCATGGGAACAGGTGGAAGCAGCGAGAGAGGAACAGCGACGAGACCGGGAGTCACGGCAACGACGGAAGCCCGAGAGGCAGCCCCCCCCAAAATTGGGGGGGCACACAGGGAGATTGGCAGAGTCAGGGTGGAGACCTGAGCCAACTCCTCGTGCTTACCGTGGGGAGAGTATGACTGGTCAGGCACCGTGTTATGCGGTGAAGTGCACGGTGTCTCCAGTGCGCAGCCACAGCCCGGTGCGCTCTGTGAAAGCTCCCCGCAGTTGCCATGCTAGAGTGGGCATTCAGCCAGGAAGGATTGAGCCGGCTCAGCGTTCCTGGTCTCCGGTGCGTCTCTTCGGCCCAGGTTATCCTGTGCCAGCTCTACACACGGTACCCCCAGTTCGCCAGCACAACCCAGTGCGGCCTGTTCCAGCTCCCCGCACTTGCCGGGCTATGGGGGGATCCAGACAGGATGAGTTGTGCCAGCACTGTGCTCTAGACCTCCGGTGTGCCTCCACGGTCCAGTGTGTCCTGCGCTGGCTGTACGCACTATACCTTCAGTGCACCTTCATAGCCCAGTGCGTCCCGTGCCAGCTCTCCACACTCACCGAGCTAAAATGGGCATCCAGCCAGGGCGGGTTGTGACAGCCCTACGCTCCAGACCTCCTGTGCGTCTCCCCAGTCTGGTGAGACCTGTTCCAGCTCCATGTAAGAAGCCTCCAGTGATGAGTCATGGACCGAAGACTCCAGTGATGATCCATGGCACGAAGCCTCCAGTGATGATCCATGGCACGAAGCCTCCAGTGATGATCCATGGCCCAGAGCCTGTAGTGATGATCAATGACACGAAGCCTCCAGCGATAATCCATGGCCCGGAACCTCCAGTGATAATCCATGTCAAGAAGCCTGTAGGGATGATCCATGGCCCCGAGCCTGTAGGGATGATCCATGGCACGAAGCCTCCAGTGATAATCCATGGCCCAGAGCCTCCAGTGATGATCCATGGCACAAAGCCTCCAGTGATGATCCATGGCGCGGAGCCTGCAGTGATGATCCATGGCACGGAGCCTGCAGCGACGGTCCCCGGTACAGAGCCTCCAGCGACGGTCCCCAGTCCAGAGCCTCCAGCGACGGTCCCCAGTCCAGAGCCTCCAGCGGCGGTCTGCAGTCCAGAGTCTCCAGCGGCAGTCCGCAGTCCTGAGTCTCCAGCGGCGGTCCGCAGTCCGGAGACTCCAGCGGCGGTCCGCAGTCCGGAGTCTCCAGCGGCGGTCCTCAGTCCGGAGTCTCCAGCGGCAGTCGGCAGTCCAGAACCTCCAGCGGGGGTTCCCAGTTCAGAGCCTCCGGCGATAATTCACGGTCCGGTTCCCCCGACGACGATCCACGGTCCGGTGATACAAAAGCGGAGGGATCAGTGGGCGTAGCGGAGGCTACGCCCCGAACCAGAGCCGCACCCATGGGTAGGTGCCCAACCGGACCCTCCCCTACAGGTTCAGGTTTGCGGCCGGGAGTCCGCACCTTTGGTGGGGGGTACTGTCATGCCCTGACCTGAGAGATCCGATTATCTCTGTTTGGTTAGGTCAGGGTGTGATGTGGGGTGGGCATTCTATGCTATCTATTTCTTTGTTTTGGCCGAGTATGGTTTCCAATCAGAGGCAGCTGTCTATCGTTGTCTCTGATTGGGAATCATACTTAGGCAGCCTTTTTCCCACCTGTGTTTGTGGGTAGTTGTCTTCTGTTTTGTATAGTGTACCTGACGGAACTGTTTGATAAATAAAATCATGAACACGTACCACGCTGCGCGTCCCCTTCTTCCGACGAACGCCGTTACACAAATGAACCTTTCAGCAGGACAATAACCTAAAACACGAGGCCAAATATACACTGGACTTGCTTACCAAGACAACATTGCATTTTCCTGAGTGACCTAGTTACAGTTTTTACATTAATCGGCTTGAAAATCTATGGCAACACTTGAAAATGGCTGTCTAGCAACTTGACAGAGCTTGAAGAATTTTTTCAAGAATAATGTGCAAATATTGTGCAATCCAGATGTGCAAAGCTGTTAGAGAATTACATAGAAAGACGCACAGCTGCTGAAGGTGATTCTAACATGTATTGACTCAGGGGTGTGAATAAAAATAAAAAATAACATGTTTTCACTTTGTCATTATGGGGTATTGTGTGTAGATGCGTGAACCAAAAATCTAAATTTTATATATTTTTAATTCAGGCTGTAACACAACAAAATGGGGAATAAGTCAAGGGGTGTGAATACTTTCTGAAGGCACTGTAAGGGAGCTCTCTCTCTCTCTCTCTCTCTCTCTCTCTCTCTCTTTCTCTCTCTAAAATTCAGATGAGTCCACTCTGTGCAGTATCAATGAGTACATCATTCAAAATGACTTATTACCTCAGCAGACACATAGGCCAGGGAACAATGCTTAGGATCACTCACAAACTCACATCATAAATCTATTTCTGAATTGGAATATTACTAGGTGCTTCACATGGCTGAGCCCTGAGCAACTGGAGTTTCTGAGATTCTGGAAAGTCTCTTCAACATCTTACGGGTGTCACGTCCTGACCATAGTAAGATGTTATTTTCTATGGTAGAGTAGGTCAGGGCGTGACAGGGGGTGTTTTGTGTTTTCTATGTTTTCTATTTCTATGTTCTTAGGTTCTAGTTTTTGTATTTCTATGTTGGTTTGTTCGGGATGATCTCCAATTGGAGATTGGAGATCGTTGTCTCTAATTGGAGATCATACTTAAGTAGGGGTTTTCCTTCCTGGGTTTTGTGGGTGATTATTTTGGGGTAGTGTTTGTTTCTCCTCTGCGTCATGGTTTGTTGTTTGTCTATTCAGTTATTTGATGTATTGCATAGTTTCACAGAGTAAATAAAATGTGGAACTACACACACGCTGCACCTTGGTCCTCTCATTCCTACGACAGTCCTGACAACGGGATTAGGGTGTGGACAGAACTGAAATGAAAACAACCTCCTTACTATCATATGGAGAGGGAGATTGACAGACTGGTTTGCTGACTGGTTTTCTGTGTGAGTAGGCCTAGAACCTGTTCTGTGAGTGGTGAGATGACTTATGTTATTTTGTGTGTTCATGGAATTATACTCGCTGCACTTGATTTTCAGGTCATGTAAGGTGCGAACATGTTTCTGAGTAATATTGGGTTGGCCAGTCATGTCAGTGTATGACACTCCAAAGTGTGAAAGGCTTGAGATGCTTATGTGATCACTCATGAGGGCTGGTCCTTGTGCTACATGAGTTGTCTCACATACTGGAGTGTTTTATTGTCAGGCCAATTGACTTGGAGCAACGTCACCCATGCCTGGACATGGCCACCTCAGACAAGGACAGATCAGTCAGGCTAGAGACAAGTGGTCAGTGAACATAAAACATGTAAACACTTTATAATAACACCTTGTAATAAAGCATTTATAATAGATTAGTAATTAGTTTATTCATAATTTATTAAGCAATTATTCCTACATTTGAAATGTCAGTAAGCTATTTATAAACAACATTTGATCAATTCATAAACACTATTATAAAGGATTTATTCATGATTTATTCATGATTAATAAGATCCATGATATTTCAGGCCTTTGACAGTGAGAATACCACCCTCCCAAAATGGATGTCACATCACTACAGTACATCACTGTAACTGTTCACTGTAAGTTACACCTAGTTAGCTAACAGATAAACACAAACAAATGGGACTCTATTATCCAAGTTGGACTGAAACCCCCCCCCCCAAAAAAACAAAAACATTGTATGCCTTAGTTTACTTTCTTTATGCTAGCGTATAAAAATACACAAGCATGTTGTCATCACAGATGCTGTTAGATTGTAAACCATTCAAAATGTGCTGATACTGAAAGTGTGGCTGCCCTAAGTTAAACTGGAAACAGGAATGAGGTCACACAAAAGTGTGTTTGTGTGTGTGTGGGTGCATGTGCATGTGTATATGTGTTTGTGTTGTGTCGGTATGCGTGTGTGTGTTTGTGTTGTTGATATGCATGTGTGTGTATGTGAATGTGTGTGAGTTTTGTGTGAGAGTGTCAGTGTGTGTGTGTGTGTGTGTATGTGTGTGTGTGAATATGTAGCCTACGTGTGTGGATGCATTCGTAAGTGCGCGTGTTCTAACCAAGTTCCACACTTCCCTAAGAACTGAGGGTACCACTTATCCTAAAAACCTGCCATTACAAAATTAGGAAGATGATTTGGTGAGTTCAATGGTTTGGGGGGGGGGGGGTTTACACCATGCCAGCTATAGGGGAGCAGCCAGGCATTGTTTGGGTTCTCCCTGGATAAGTTAGCTCTTTGCAAGCTGTCTGACTATATCGTTAAATCACTCCTCAGTGACGATCACATGTAAATGTTCTAGGCTGAGGCAATCCGCACAAACACAAGCCACACACACAGACCTGCCTCACTTATGCTACGGGCTCAATAGGGCTCTCTGAGGTTCTACACCACACACACATACCTCTGTCTGACTTTCTACACCTCTGTAGGAATTCAAAAAGCTTTTTTACCAACATTTTGTTATACTCAAAAAGGCATACAGGCAAGTGCGCTAACACAAGCTCACACACACATCGCCTAATTTATTTATACACACTGAATCAGTGGCGTGAGGATTAAAAGAGTTGCCCCAATGATTTAGCTATGTCGCGTGTGTGTGTGTGTGTGTGTGTGTGTGTGTGTGTGTGTGTGTGTGTGTGTGTGTGTGTGTGTGTGTGTGTGTGTGTGTGTGTGTGTGTGTGTGTGGCTGAGACACACACAGAGTACCGTTGGCACATGATTAAGGCCTTTCATGTCAGTGGAACGGTGAGATAAACTGGGAGTGCCCTGTTATTAATTTGCCCATTATCACAAACCATCCCTGGAATGCTATAATACACTCGGACAAAGGGTGATTCTAAATAGTCTAATGGCTAGACTATAATATCGCTTATAGACAAGAATGGCTAATAGAAAATAATAAAATAGAATATGGTGCGTCATCTTACGTCGTCTATAGTTTAATGGCTTCCTCTCCTCATCTCCTTCCTTCATCTGCATTGATGTGTCAGTTGACTGGTGAAAGCAAGTCCCTGATCATTAAGGCATCCACCACCTATCCTGTGTTTTGAGACCAGTGCAGACTGAATGAGAGAGGTTACAAGAAGAGGAGAAGCCATGGTAGACTACTGAGATGCACCCACAGCCATGACCTCAACCACTGCAGAACAGAACAAGAACAGAGCAAATCCCCTCATTTGTTATTGTAGAAGCCTCTGGCTCCTTGACCATATAATCTGCAGGGTGGAGCAGCACAGAACCCTGCCAAATGATTCAGGCCTTGTTTTGTTATTCGAGCTAAAAAAATAAAGAGAAGAGAGGGAAATGTGCAGTGGAGTGTTCTGTTCTGGTGGAGGCTGGAGCACGTTGTTGCTTGGTTTAGGGTAGGGTGAAGACATTGCATTGTGTAAATAGGCTACATGTGATGTGGTGGTTAGTGGTTAGCCTAGCTAAAGCCTGTCTGTGGGCTGGTAAAGAGACAGAAAGACTCAGGATTTGTCCCAAATGGCAGTCTATTCCCTATATAGTTAACAGGGTGCCATTTGGGACGCACATCATTCAGAGAAGAGGCACCATAGAGGCCAGTTAGCTACTGATTTCACCCTGCTGGCTCGGTGAATTATTAATGAAAATGATGGTTATTTACAGACCTGGAAGTTTACATTTATATTTTTGCCATTTAGTATGCAAATTATCTTATCCAGAAGGTTTTATAGGCAGATCCTAGACTTCCAGTCAATTTCTCTGGAGAGCAATCTCACTACATGTCTGTTTACTCTGCTGACATTTTCTCAGTTGTTTCCTAAACCCCGAGGGTCCTAATTTTTTCTATCATGGATACAGGACAGGAAGGTTGATCTTGGGCCCAGTCTTTCCTCTTCAGGTCACTAGTTCAGGAATAACTCATATGGAGTAATGTCAGACGATGTTACCATCCCACTAACTACACACTTCTCGACAGTATACCTTTTTAACATCAATATTCAGCTCTTAGAAAGAAAAGGTTTAAATTAAGATAGCTAGGCCTAAATATGGATATGCTCAGTCAGGGTTGCCTTTAAATACGCCCTCTGTTACAAATCCTCAGAAACTTCAGAAAATAGAGGGGGTTGGGTGGGGACAGCGTGGGTGTTTGCACAATTCATTTACCTTACATAATGTCAAGTTTTCAGAAATAGCTCTGTAAGTGATACTTCTGGCTGGCTGGAGGGAAGGAGCCTATGTGGCTGTGGCATGAGATGTGAGGAAAGGGGGAGAGAAAGGAGGAGAGAACGCAAGAACACATGAGGTGGTTTTACCTCCAAGTTCTAATTCATTGCCCAGTATGAGCCGATTCCCATCTCTGTCTCTGTCTGTCTCTGTCACTTTCACACACTAACTCTCCCTCTCATTCTCTCGCTCTCTTTCTCTCCCTCTCCTTTTCCCTTTCCTCTCTCCCTTACTCTCACCCCTCCCCCCTCTCCCTCCTCCACCCTCTCCCCTTCTCCCACCTTTCCCCTTGTCTCAGTTTTGCTGCCCCGGGAGAGAATGAGAGTGGACTGGTGGGCTCGTGTCAGGCATGCAGCAGACTAAAATTGTGTCCCAAATGGCAAGCTATTCCCTATATAGTGCATTACTTTTGACCAATGCCGGTAGGGCTCTGGTCAAAAGGGGTTCACCATATAGGGAATAAGGTGTAATTTGGGACAGTTAAGAGTTTCTCCAAAACATTTGGAGCGGGGAATGTCTGAAACACAGGTGGCACACGCGACTCATCCATTAATACCCAACGATTTGTAACAATTGGTTAATATAATTCAATTTGCTGGCCATATGACTGTAAGCAGCCACCGAGGAGGTCCTGGCCCATAGGGCTGTGAAAGAGAAGAAGGGGAGAGGCAGAAAGGGAGGGGGAAGGGGAGAGAGAAATAGAGAAGGAGAGAGAGTGAAAAAGAGTCAGACACAGGCATAGGGCCTGTAGAGCTGTGAATATGCTTTGCTGTGAAGTAAAGTTGTGAGCTTACACTGCGGGACTTAGAGGTACCCAGCGTCACGGCTTCATTGCTCCAGACTACCGCAAGGGGGAGTTAGAGCACTCATTATGCATTTGGGTCCCAAGGCTTTTATAAACTCAGAAAAAAAGCAACGTCCCATTTTCAGGACCCTGTCTTTCAAGGATAATTCGCATAAATCCAAATAACTTCACAAATCTTCACCATAAAACATTTATGAACATGCACCTGTGGAACGGTCATTAAGACACTAACAGCTTACAGACGGTAGGCAATTAAAGTCACAGTTATGAAAACGTAGGACACTAAAGAGGCCTGTCTACTGACTCTGAAAAACACCAAAAGAAAGATGCCCAGGGTCCCTGCTCATCTGTGTGAACATGCCTTAGACATGCTGCAAGGAGGCATGAGGACTGCAGATGTGGCCAGGGCAATAGATTGCAATGTCATTACTATGAGATGCCTAAGACAGCGCTATAGGGAGACAGGACGGACAGCTGACCGTCCTCGCAGTGGCAGACTATGTGTAACAACACCTGCACAGGACCGGTACATCCGAACATCACGCCTGCGGGACAGGTACAGGATGGCAACAACAACTGCCCGAGTTACACCAGGAACGCACAATCCCTCCATCAGTGCTCAAACTGTCTGCAATAGGCTGAGAGAGGCTGGACTGAGGGCTTGTAGGCCTGTTGTAAGGCAGGTCCTTACCAGACATCACCGGCAACAACGTCGCCTATGGGCACAAACCCACCGTCGCTGGACCAGACAGGACTGGCAAAAAGTGCTCTTCACTGACGAGTTGCGGTTTTGTCTCACCAGGGGTGATGGTCGGATTTGCGTTTATCATCGAAGGAATGAGCGTTACACCGAGGCCTGTACTCTGGAGCGGGATCGATTTGGAGGTGGAGGGTCCGTTGTGGTCTGGGGTGGTGTGTCACGTGCGCCGAATGCAACAGGTGTAGACCTTACAGTGAACAACAAAACGTAACAAAACATTACGGTGGAAGCAAATGGAAGTAATTATAATATCATAACGAGTCAAGCAAAAAATTTACAATTGAGAGGAATATGTTAGTCAATGTAGAGACAAACGATAGTGCATACTTTTTTGTCATTAACTTCTCTAGGGCCGGCGGGACGAAATCGTCCCACCTACGTAACAGCCAGTGGAATCCTGTGGCGCGTTATTCAAATACCTTAGAAATGCTATTACTTCAATTTCTCAAACATATGACTATTTTACACCATTTTAAAGACAAGACTCTCGTTAACCTCTATGGGACCGGCGGGACGAATTCGTCCCACCTACGTAACAGCCAGTTGAATCCTGTGGCGCGATTTTCAAAACCTTTGAAATGCTATTACTTCAATTTCTCAAACATATGACTATTTTACAGCTATTTAACCTCTTGGGGCTAGGTGGGACGCTAGCGTGCCACCCGTGGTGCACTCCATCAACAGCAGGTGCATTTCAAGAGCGGCAAATTTGAATCCAAATAAATGTCAAAATTCAAATTTTTCAAAAATACAACTATGTTACACCATTTGAAAGATAAACATCTCCTTAATCTAACCACGTTTTACGATTTCAAAAAGGTTTTACGGCGAAAGCATAAATTTAGAGTATGTTAGGACAGTACATTTACAAGAGTTGTGTGTAATGTTTTGTCAAGTCAAAGACAGGGTCACCAAAACCATAAAACCAGCTAAAATGATACACTAACCTTTTACAATCTCCATCAGATGACACTCCTAGGACATTATGTTAGACAATGCATGCATTTTTAGTTCTATCAAGTTCATATTTATATACAAAAACAGCGTTTTACTATGGCATTGATGTTGAGGAAATCGTTTCCCTCCAATAACCGGCAGTCAAGTCAGCGTCACAAATTAAATAATTAAAATTAGAAAACATTGGTAAAATATTATATTGTCATTTAAAGAATTATAGATTTACATCTTTTGAACGCAATCAACTTGCCAGATTTAAAAATAACCTTACTGGGAAATCACACTTTGCAATAATCTGAGCACTGTGCCCAGAAAAATACGCGTTGCGATACAGACTAGACGTCATGTTGGGGAGATCTAAAATCGAAAATACTATGTAAATAATCCATTACCTTTGATTCTCTTCATCAGATGTCACTTCCAGGTATCACAGGTCCATAACGAATGTAGTTTTGTTCAAAAAAGCTCATCATTTATGTCCAAAAATCTCCGTCTCGTTAGCACATGATGTAAGCCAGCCGGACTTCTCGTCATGAACGAGGGGAAAAAATATATTTCCGTTCGTTCAAACATGTCAAACGTTGTATAGCATAAATCATTAGGGCCTTTTTTAACCAGAACATGAATAATATTCAAGGTGGACGAATGCATAGTCTTTTATAACGTATTGGAACGAGGGTACCCAACATGAAGTAGCGCGCCAGGTGTCTAATGGGACATCACCGTTCCATGGCTCTTGTTCGGTCAGATCTCCCTCCAGAAGACTCAAAACACTTTGTAAAGGCTGGTGACATCTAGTGGAAGCAATAGGAAGTGCCAAAATATTCCTAAACCCCTGTGTTTTTCAATGGGATAGGTTTAAAGTCAATACAACACATCAGGTATCCACTTCCTGTCAGAAAATGTCTCAGGGTTTTGCCTGCCAAATGAGTTCTGTTATACTCACAGACACCATTCAAACAGTTTTGGAAACTTTAGAGTGTTTTCTATCCATATATAATAAGTATATGCATATTCTAGTTACTGGGTAGGATTAGTAACCAGATTAAATCGGGTACATTTTTTTTATCCAGACGTGCAAATGCTGCCCCCTAGACCCAACAGGTTAAAGACAAGACTCTCGTTAATCTAACCACACTGTCCAATTTCAAAAAGGCTTTACAACGAAAGCAAAACATTAGATTATGTCAGCAGAGTACCAAGCCAGAAATAATCAGACACCCATTTTTCAAGCTAGCATATAATGTCACAAAAACCCAGAAGACAGCTAAATGCAGCACTAACCTTTGATGATCTTCATCAGATGACACACCTAGGACATTATGTTATACAAAACATGCATTTTTTGTTCAATCAAGTTCATATTTATATCAAAAACCAGCTTTTTACATTAGCATGTGACGTTCAGAAAAAGCATACTTCCGGGGAATTTTACTAACAATTTACTAAATTACTCACGATAAACGTTCACAAAAAGCATAACAATTATTTTAAGAATTATAGATACATTACTCCTCTATGCACTCGATATGTCCTTTTCGGATGAAGCACATTTTGCAATATTCTGAGTAGATAGCCCGGCATCACAGGGCTAGCTATTTAGACACCCGGCAAGTTTAGCCTTCACCAAAATCCCATTTACTATAACAAAAATGGTCTTACCTTTCCTGTTCTTCGTCAGAATGCACTCCCAGGACTTCTACTTCAATAACAAATGTTGGTTTGGTCCCAAATAATCCATCGTTATATCCAAACAGCGTCGTTTTGTTCGTGCGTCCCAGACACTATCCGAAATGGTAAATAACGGTCCCGCGCATGGCGCATTTCGTGACAAAAAATGTCTAAATATTCCATTACCGTACTTCGAAGCATGTCAACCGATGTTTAAAATCAATTTTTATGCCATTATTCTCGTAAAAAAGCGATAATATTCCGACCGGGAATCTGCAATTAGCTAAACAGCTGAAGGAAAATACTGCACGGGGTCGAATCGGGCACGCGCCTAATTCCATTGTCCTCTGATGGGCCACTTGGAAAAGGCGATAATGTGTTTCAGCCTGAGGCTGCCTCGTCATCGTTCAGATTTTTCCCGGGCTCTGGGAGCCTATTGGAGCCCTAGGAAATTTCACGTTACAGCTAAGATCCTGACTCTTCAATACACAGAAGCAAGAACAACAACACCTTGTCAGACAGGCCACTTCCTGCATGAAACCTTCTCAGGTTTTTGCCTGCCATAGGAGTTCTGTTATACTCACAGACACCATTCAAACAGTTTTAGAAACTTTAGGGTGTTTTCTATCCAAAGCCAATAATTATATGCATATTCTAGTTACTGGGCAGGAGTAGTAACCAGATTAAATCGGGTACGTTTTTTATCCGGCCGTGTCAATACTGCCCCCTAGCCCTAACAGGTTAAAAGGTAATTTACCACCTTCACAAGTGCAGTCTCAGTGCTATGATGGGGTCTAAAACCAGACTGAAGCCTTTCATATGCATTGCTTGTCTTTTTTCACCTTTATTTAACCAGGTAGGCTAGTTGAGAACATGTTCTCATTTACAACTGCGACCTGGCCAAGATAAAGCAAAGCAGTGTGACACAAACAACAACACAGAGTTACACATGGAATAAACAAACATACAGTCAATGATACAATAGAGAAAGTCTATATACAGTGTGTGCAAAAGAGGTAGGATAAGGGAGGTGAGGCAATATATAGGCCATAGTGGCGAAATTATTACAGTGTGGCAAATGAAACACTGGGGTGAAAGATGTGCAGAAGATGAGTGTGCAAGTAGCGGTACTGGGGTGCAAAGGAGCAAAATAAATAACAATATGGTGATGAGGTAGTTGAATGGGCTATTTACAGATTGGCTATGTAAAGGTGCAGTGATCTGTGAGTTGATCAGACAGCTGGTGCTTAAAGCTAGTGAGGGAGATAAGTGTTTTCAGTTTCACTGATTTTTGAAGTTCGTTCCAGTCATTGGCAGCAGAGAACTGGAAGGAGAGACGGCCAAAGGAGGAATTGGGTTTGGGGGTGACCAGAGAGATATACCTGCTGGAGCGCGTGCTACAGGTGGGTGCTGCAATGGTGACCAGTGAGCGGAGAAAAGGGGGGACTTTACCTAGCAGGGTCTCTTGTAGATGACCTGGAGCCAGTGGGTGTGGCGACGAGTATGAAGCGAGGGCCAGCCAACGAGAGCGTACAGGTCGCAGTGGTGGGTAGTATATGGGGCTTTGGTGACAAAACGGATGGCACTGTGATAGACTGCATCCAGTTTATTGAGTAGTGTGTTGGAGGCTATTTTGTAAATGACATTGCCGAAGTCGAGGATCGGTAGGATGGTCAGTTTTAAGAGGGTATGTTTGGCAGCATGTGTGAAGGATGCTTTGTTGCGAAATAGGAAGCCAATTCTAGATTTAACTTTGGAATGGAGGTGTTTGATGTGAGTCTGGAAGGAGAGCTTACAGTCTAACCAGACACCTAGGTATTTGTAGTTGTCCACATATTCTAAGTCAGAACCGTCCAGAGTACTGATGCTGGATGGGTGGGCAGGTGCAGGCAGCGATCGGTTGAAGAGCATGCATTTAGTTTTACTTGTATTTAAGAGCAGTTGGAGGCCACGGAAGGAGAGTTGTATG
Organism: Salmo salar; assembly: GCF_965601325.2. Classification (NCBI taxonomy): domain Eukaryota; kingdom Metazoa; phylum Chordata; class Actinopteri; order Salmoniformes; family Salmonidae; genus Salmo; species Salmo salar. Next base: position 37,848,342 of record NC_138297.1, on the reverse strand, counting down.
GCATTGAAGCTCGTCTGGACGGTTGTTAACACAGTGTCCAAATTAGGGCCAGAAGTATACAGAATGGTGTCGTCTGTGTAGAGGTGGATCAGAGACTCACCAGCAGCAAGAGCAACATCATTGATGTATACAGAGAAAAGTTGGCCCAAGAATTTAACCCTGTGGCACCCCCATAGACTGCCAGAGGCCCGGACAACAGGCCATCCGATTTGACACATTGAACTCTATCAGAGAAGTCGAAAGCCTTGGCCAGGTCAATGAAGACGGCAGCACAGTATTGTTTCTTATTGATGGCGGTTACGATATCATTTAGGACCTTGAGCATGGCTGAGGTGCACCCATGACCAGCTCTGAAACCAGATTGCATAGCGGAGAAGGTGCGGTGGGATTCGCAATGGTCGGTAATCTGTTTGGTGACTTGGCTTTCGAAGACCTTAGAAAGGCAGGGTAGGATAGATATAGGTCTGTAGCAGTTTTGGTCAAGAGTGTCCCCTCCTTTGAAGAGGGGGATGTCAGCAGCTGCTTTCCAATCTTTTGGAATCTCAGACGACACGAAAGAGAGGTTGAACAGGCTAGTAATAGGGGTTGCAACAATTTCGGCAGATCATTTTAGAAAGAAAGGGTCCAGATTGTCTAGCCTATATATGATAAAGAGAGAGTAGCAGCAGCGTAAAAAGAGGGGTGGGGGGGGGGGGGGCACAAAATGCAAATAGTCTGGGTAGCCATTTGATTACCTGTTCAGCAGTCTTATGGCTTGGGGGTAAAAACTTTTGAGAAGCCTTTTTGTCCTAGACTTGGCACTCCGGTACCACTTGCCATGCGGTAGTAGAGAGAACAGTCTATGACTGGGGTGGCTGGGGTCTTTGACAATTTTTAGGGCCTTCCTCTGACACCGACTGGTGTAGAGGTTCTGGATGGCAGGCAGCTTAGCCCCAGTGATGAACTGGGCCGTACGCACTACCCTCTGTAGTGCCTTGCGGTCAGAGGCAGAGCAATTGCCGTACCAGGCAGTGATGCAACCAGTCAGGATGCCCTCGATGTTGCAGCTGTGGAACCTATTGAGGATCTCAGGATCCATGCCAAATCTTTTTAGTTTCTTGAGGGGGAATAGGCTTTGTCGTGCCCTCTTCACGACTGTCTTGGTGTGTTTTTGAGCTAGTCAATGAATAGCATTCTCACATAAGTGTTCCTTTTGTCCAGGTGGGAAAGGGCAGTGTGGAGTGCAATAGAGATTGCATCATCTGTGCATCTGTTTGGGCGTTATGCAAATTGGAGTGGGTCTAGGGTTTCTGGGATAATGGTGTTGATGTGAGCCATTACCAACCTTTCAAAGCACTTCATGGCTACATACGTGAGTGCTACGGGTCTGTAGTCATTTAGGCAGGTTGCCTTTGTGTTCTTGGGCACAGGGACTATGGTGGTCTGCTTGAAACATGTTGGTATTACAGACTCAATCAGGGACATGTTGAAAATGTCAGTGAAGACACCTGCCAGTTGGTCAGCACATGTCCGGAGCACACGTCCTGGTAATCCGTCTGGCCCCGCAGCCTTGTGTATGTTGACCTGTTTATGTATGTTGAGGTCTTGGCTGATTTCGTTTGATTTTCCCATGATGACAAGCAAAGAGGCACTGAGTTTGAAGGTAGGCCTTGAAATACATCCACAGGTACACCTCCAATTGACTCAAATGATGTCAATTATCCTATCAAAAGCTTCTAAAGCCATGACATCATTCTCTGGAATTTTCCAAGCTGTTTAAAGGCACAGTCAACATAGTGTATGAAAACTTCTGAACCACTGGAATTGTGATACAGTGAATTATAAGTGAGTGGTTGAAAAACAAGTTTTAATGAATCCAACGTAAGTGTATGTAAACTTCCGACTTCAACTGTATATGTAGAGATTAACAAAAATATTTGTAGTTAAAATGTAGGGCTACCGTAGGTGTTGTAAGTCTTTTATTTATTTGTTTTTATTTAACCTTTATTTTACTACATAACGGTCTACTTTCTCTGCTGGCGTCTTGACCCAGTTTATGCCCTCATTTGCAATGCAAAACTGGGCGGCATTGTGTTTTGGGTCATTGTCTGCATTTGGAGAAGAAAAAAATACATTTAGCCTAACAGCCAACATTAGGTACAATAATAAAAATATACATGTAAATAGGCCTAAACGTAACAAAATATTGTTATAATCCCACCTTGAAAGAAACGATGTGGTCCCAGATACAGCTCTCTGACATAGGGTCCAGCATATCTCTTGATGATTTCTTCCTCAAATAAATCTCAAGCCAGGATACGTGAAAAAATTGGCAAGAGGGAATTATTTTGGAACACATAACAGTCCGTGAGGTGTAGGCTACAATATTTTATGTACATTCTGCTTTGTAAATAGCCAAACTTACCATCACAAATCAAATATGGGCCTGGTCCCTGGCGAGAAATTGCCCCCCACAGATGAAGTTTGAGCAGATGCTTGGGACTCGGCTTGCTTGATCTTTCTTTTTTTTCTGTAGCAATTTTGAGCAAATTGCTCAAGGGCCACGGTTGATTCGTCTGTGAAGATGACGTCATTGAATGTCTCGCCAGTTTTGATCCATGCCTCTGTGCTGCAGGACGCGAAGCTCTTTATTTGTCAGATGAATCATTGGATCAAAACTGGGGAATTGAACCCCAGTCTCCCATGTGCCCTGCCCACACCACACAGGGTTTCTTAACTAAATAGCCCAGTACTGTACTGCCGACCCTCACGTTGTACAGCGCCATATTTTCCATTCCATCCTAACGGAAACCCTGAGGGTTTCGTTTTTTGTTTTCGTTGGAATAGAAACACCATAATATGAATCTAATTTATTAAGCCAAATTTCTTAAAATCAATCCCATGTACTATGTTATTACAAAAAAGGTTTTAAATTCTCTAATAATGCCAATATGGGAGACTATCAAATGCTTCTCAAAGATGCCCTCTTGTGGTCAAACTAGCACTAACTTGCATTAATGTAAAAAATGGCTGACAATTAAATACGTGCCATAGAATGCTGCAGCAGCCCCGCAAGGTGTCCTGCAGTATGACACTACTTTTAAAGGAGGAACCACTGTAGTTGATTGAAGCAGAAAAATATTATGGGACTGTGTGAGCAAATGTTTTTAGTTTCTAAGTGGGCATTACTGAGTTCAACTCATTGTGGCTCTCTTCAAAATTACATTTATGGTTTTTCTTCTTGTATTTTTATTGAATTTTGGAAAATGCACACATTTTTGCTAGATATGGAGACACACAGTCACACACAACTGAGAAGCTAAGCTTGGGTCTCACAAAGTCATCGTTAACTTCAGGACTAGTGTAGACTAGGCAATGATATATACTGAACAAAAATATAGTAAATGTGACTTTGCTGAGTGCTGAACTTGCTGAAAAATGGCATAAAAATGGATTTTAAACAGTGGTTGACATGCTTCGAAGTACGGTAATGGAATATTTAGAATTTTTTTGTCACGAATTGCGCCATGTTCGTCACCCTTATTTACCCTTTCGGATAGTGTTTGGATATAACTATGGATTATTTTGAACCAAACCAACATTTGTTATTGAAGTAGAAGTCCTGGGAGTGCATTCTGACGAAGACAGCAAAGGTAATAACATTTTTCTTATCGTAAATCTGACTTTGGTGAGTGCTAAACTTGCTGCGTGTCTAAATAGCTAGCCCTGTGATGCCGGGCTATCTACTGAGAATATTGCAAAATGTGCTTTCACCGAAAAGCTATTTTAAAATCGGACATATCGAGTGCATAGAGGAGTTCTGTATCTATAATTCTTAAAATAATTGTTATGCTTTTTGTGAACATTTATCGTGAGTAATTTAGTAAATTCACCGGCAGTGTTCGGTGGGAATGCTAGTCACATGCTAGTCACATGCTAATGTAAAAAGCTGGTTTTTGATATAAATATGAACTTGATTGAACAACACATGCATGTATTGTATAACATAATGTCCTAGGGTTGTCATCTGATGAAGATCATCAAAGGTTAGTGCTGCATTTAGCTGTGGTTTGGGTTTATGTGACATTATATGCTAGCTTGAAAAATGGGTGTCTGATTATTTCTGGCTGGGTACTCTGCTGACATAATCTAATGTTTTGCTTTTGCTGTAAAGCCTTTTTGAAATCGGACAGTGTGGTTAGATTAACGAGAGTCTTGTCTTTAAAATGGTGTAAAATAGTCATATGTTTGAAAAATTGAAGTTTTTGCATTTTTGAGGTTTTTGAATAACGCGCCACGGGATTACACTGGCTGTTACGTAGGTGGGACGATTTGGTGCTACCTACCCTAGAGAGGTTAAACATGATCATTACACAGGAGCACCTTGTGATGGGGACAATAAAAGGCCACTCTAAAATGTGCAATTTTGTCACACAACACAATGTCACAGATGTCTCATGTTTTGAGGGAGTGTGAGCTGTTGCCAAAGATTTGAATGTTAACCTGTTAGGGCTAGGGGGCAGTATTTACACGGCCGGATAAAAAACGTACCCGATTTAATCTGGTTACTACTCCTGCCCAGTAACTAGAATATGCATATAATTATTGGCTTTGGATAGAAAACACCCTAAAGTTTCTAAAACTGTTTGAATGGTGTCTGTGAGTATAACAGAACTCATATGGCAGGCAAAAACCTGAGAAGATTTCATGCAGGAAGTGGCCTGTCTGACAAGGTGTTGTTGTTCTTGCCTCTGTTTATTGAAGAGTCAGGATCTTAGCTGTAACGTGACACTTCCTACGGCTCCAATAGGCTCTCAGAGCCCGGGAAAAAGCTGAACGATATCGAGGCAGCCCCAGGCTGAAACACATAATCGCCTTTGCCAAGTGGCCGATCAGAGGACAAAGGAATTAGGCGCGTGCCCGAGTCGACCCCATGCTGTATTTTCTTTCGGCTGTTTACCTAAACGCAGATTCCCGGTCGGAATATTATCGCTTTTTTACAAGAAAAATGGCAAAAAAATTGATTTTAAACAGCGGTTATCATGCTTCGAAGTACGGTAATGAAATATTTAGAAATCTTTTGTCACGAAATGCGCCGTGCGCGTGACCCTTATTTACCATTCGGATAGTGTCCTGAACGCACGAACAAAATGTCGCTGTTGGAACATAACTATGGATTATTTTGGACCAAACCAACATTTGTTATTGAAGTAGAAGTCCTGGGAGTGCATTCTGACGAAGAACAGGAAAGGTAATCAAACTTTTGTAATAGTAAATCTGATTTTGGTGAAGGCTAAACTTGCTGGGTGTCTAAATAGCTAGCCCTGTGATGCCGGGCTATCTACTTAGAATATTGCAAAATGTGCTTTCACCGAAAAGCTATTTTAAAATCGGACATATCGAGTGCATAGAGGAGTTCTGTATCTATAATTCTTTAAAAAATTGTTATGCTTTTTGTGAACGTTTATCGTGAGTAATTTAGTAAATTGTTAGTGAATTCGCCGGAAGTTTGCGGGGGTATGCTAGTTCTGAACGTCACATGCTAATGTAAAAAGCTGGTTTTTGATATAAATATGAACTTGATTGAACAAAACATGCATGTATTGTATAACATAATGTCCTAGGTGTGTCATCTGATGAAGATCATCAAAGGTTAGTGCTGCATTTAGCTGTCTTCTGGGTTTTTGTGACATTATATGCTAGCTTGAAAAATGGGTGTCTGATTATTTCTGGCTGGGTACTCTGCTGACATAATCTAATGTTTTGCTTTCGTTGTAAAGCCTTTTTGAAATCGGACAGTGTGGTTAGATTAATGAGAGTCTTGTCTTTAACCTGTTTAGGATAGGGGGCAGTATTGACACGGCTGGATAAAAAACATACCCGATTTAATCTGGTTACCACTCCTACCCAGTAACTAGAATATGCATATACTTATTACATATGGATAGAAAACACCCTGCATTTTCTAAAACTGTTTGAATGGTGTCTGTGAGTATAACAGAACTCAAATGGCAGGTCAAAACCTGAGAGATTCCTTTACAGGAAGTTGCCTGTCTGACCATTTCTTGAACTTGTTTTCCATCTCTATCATTTACTAAGGATCTCTGCTCTAACGTGACACTTCCCACGTCGTTCATAGGCGCTCAGAGCCCGGGAAAAAACAGAATGTCGTCATTCCAGCCCCAGGCTGAAACACATTATCGCCTTTCTCAAGTGGCCGATCAAGGGACACTGGCTTATGCGCGTGACCCCGACCGCCCCCGCCTTTGGGATTTTTTCCTCTGTTTGCCGAAAAGGAGATTCCCTGTCGGAATATAATCGCTTTTCTACGAGAAAAATGTCGTAAAAATTGATTTTAAACAGCGGTTGACATGCTTCGAAGTACGGTAATGGAATACTTAGAATTTTATTGTCACAAATTGCGCCATGCGCGCGACACTTCTTTACTATTTCGGATAGTGTCTGGAACGCGCGAACAAAACGCCGCTATTCGGATATAACGATGGATTATTTTGGACCAAACCAACATTTGTTATTGAAGTAGCAGTCCTGGGTGTGTATTCTGACGAAGACAACAAAAGGTAATCAAACTTTTATAATAGTAAATATGATTATGGTGAGTGCTAAACTTGCCGGGTGTCTAAATAGCGAGCCCGTGATGCCTGGGCTATGTACTTAGAATATTGCAAAATGTGCTTTCACCAAAAAGCTATTTTAAAATCGGACATATCGAGTGCATAGAGGAGGTCTGTATCTATAATTCTTAAAATAATTGTTATGCTTTTTGTGAACGTTTATCGTGAGTAATTTAGTAAAATGTTAGCGAATTCCCCGGAAGTTTGCGGGGGGTATGCTAGTTCTGAACGTCACATGCTAATGTAAAAAGCTGGTTTTTGATATAAATATGAACTTGATTGAACAAAACATGCATGTATTGTATAACATAATGTCCTAGGGTTGTCATCTGATGAAGATCATCAAAGGTGAGTGCTGCATTTAGCTGTCTTCTGGGTTTTGGTGACATTATATGCTGGCTTGAAAAATGGGTGCGGCAAATTTGAATCCAAATAAATGTCAAAATTCTAATTTTTCAAACATACAACTATTTTTCACCCTTTGAAAGATAAACATCTCCTTAATCTAACCACGTTTTACGATTTCATAAAGGTTTTACGGCGAAAGCATAAATTTAGAGTATGTTAGGACAGTACATTTACAAGAGTTGTGTGTAATGTTTTGTCAATTCAAAGACAGGGTAACCAAAACCATAAAACCAGCTAAAATGATGCACTAACCTTTTACAATCTCCATCAGATGACACTCCTAGGACATTATGTTAGACAATGCATGCATTTTTAGTTCTATCAAGTTCATATTTATATCCAAAAACAGCGTTTTACTATGGCATTGATGTTGAGGAAATCGTTTCCCTCAAATAACCGGCAGTCAAGTCAGCATCACAAATTAAATAATTAAAATTAGAAAACATTGGTAAAATATTATATTGTCATTTAAAGAATTATAGATTTACATCTCTTGAACGCAATCAACTTGCCAGATTTAAAAATAACCTTACTGGGAAATCACACTTTGCAATAATCTGAGCACTGCGCCCAGAAAAATACGCGTTGCGATACAGACTAGTCGTCATGTTGGGGAGATCTAAAATCGAAAATACTATGTAAATAATCCATTACCTTTGATTCTCTTCATCAGATGTCACTTCCAGGTATCACAGGTCCATAACGAATGTAGTTTTGTTCAAAAAAGCTCATCATTTATGTCCAAAAATCTCCGTCTTGTTAGCACATGATCTAAGCCCGCCGGACTTCACTTCATGAACGAGGGGAAAAAATATATTTACGTTCGTTCAAACATGTCAAACGTTGTATAGCATAAATCATTAGGGCCTTTTTTAACCAGAACATGAATAATATTCAAGGTGGACGAATGCATACTCTTTTATAACGTATTGGAACGAGGGTACCCAACATGAACTCGCGCGCCAGGTGTCTAATGGGACATCATCGTTCCATGGCTCTTGTTCGGTCAGATCTCCCTCCAGAAGACTCAAAACACTTTTTAAAGGCTGGTGACATCTAGTGGAAGCAATAGGAAGTGCCAAAATATTCCTCAGCCCCTGTGTTTTTCAATGGCATAGGTTTAAAGGTAATACAACACATCAGGTATCCACTTCCTGTCAGAAAATGTCTCAGGGTTTTGCCTGCCAAATGAGTTCTGTTATACTCACAGACACCATTCAAACAGTTTTAGAAACTTTAGAGTGTTTTCTATCCATATATAATAAGTATATGCATATTCTAGTTACTGGGTAGGATTAGTAAACAGATTAAATCGGGTACATTTTTTTTATCCAGCCGTGCAAATACTGCCCCCTAGCCCTAACAGGTTAATGCTAGTTTTACCACCAGAGGGCATCTTTGAGAAGCATTTGATAGTATTCCATATTGGCATTAACAGAGAATTTAAAACCTTTTTTGTAATAACATAGTATATGGCATTGATTTTAAGAAATTTGGCTTAATTAACCTCTCTAGGGGAGGTGGGACGAAATCGTCCCACACTATTCAACAGCCAGTGAAAAATCAGAGCGCCAAATTTAAAACCACAAAATGTCATAATTCAAAGTTCTCAAACATAGGACTATTTTACACCATTTTATAGATACACTTCTCCTGAATCGAATCACGTTGTCCGATTTCCAAAAGGCTTTACAGGGAAAGCAAAACATTAGATTATGTTAGGAGAGTACATAGACACAAATAATCACACAGCCATTTTCCAAGCAAGCATATATGTCACAAAAACCAAAACCACAGCTAAATGCAGCACTAACCTTTGATGATCTTCATCAGATGACACTCCTAGGACATTATGTTATACAATACATGCATGTTTTGTTCAATCAAGTTCATATTTATATAAAAAAACAGCTTTTTACATTAGCATGTTTTGTTCAGAACTAGCATACCCACCGAAAACTTCCGGTGAATTTACTAAATTACTCACGATAAACGTTGACAAAAAACATAACAATTATTTTAAGAATTATAGATACAGAACTCCTTTATGCAATCGCTGTGTCCAATTTTAAAATAGCTTTTTGGTGAAAGCACATTTTGCAATATTCTGAGTACATAGCCCGGCCATCACTGCTAGCTATTTTGACACCCACCAAGTTTGGCACTCACCAAACTCAGATTTACTATAAGAAAATTGGATTACCTTTGCTGTTCTTCGTCAGAAGGCACGCCCAGGACTTCTACTTCAACAACCAATGTTGTTTTGGTTCAAAATAATCCATAGTTATATCCAAATAGCTCCGTTTTGTTCGTGCGTTCAAGTCACTATCTGAAGGGTGACGCGCCGGCGCGTTTTGTGACAATTTAAAAAAAAATGTTCCATTACCGTACTTCGAAGCATGTCAAACGCTGTTTAAAATCTATTTTTGTGCGATTTTTCTCGTAAAATAGCAATAATATTCCAACCGGGAGACGTTGTATCCGTTCAAACACTGAAAGAAAAACATGGAGTCGTCACATGCACGCGCGCACCAATGTCATTGTCCTCAGAAGGACCACTCTCCAAAACCCCAGCTGTTTTTCGCCCAGAGACTGTAGAGCTATCATTCCACGCTCTGGCGCCTTCCTAGAGCCTTAGAAAATGTCAGAGCCTTAGCCTCTTTATCCTGTATTTTTGATAAAGAGGCTATAGAAGGACAAGAAATGGTCAGACAGGGCACTTCCCATATAGAATCTTCTCAGGTTTTGGCCTGCCATATGAGTTCTGTTACACTCACAGACACCATTCAAACAGTTTTAAAAACTTTAGAGTGTTTTCTATCCAAATCTACTAATTATATGCATATTCTATTTTCTGGGCAGGAGTAATAACCAGATTAAATGGGGTATGTTTTTTATCCGGCCGTGAAAATACTGCCCCCTATCCCAAACAGGTTAACTGACTTGCCTAGTTTAATAAAGGTAAAATAAAATACAAATATATACATATATATATTAGGGTAGCACTGTAATTCATGAATCATATGCTGTCTGCCGCTGTTCTTACCTCTTTCCCTTTCTGTCTTCTACACATCTCTCCCCACCTCGTCTTTCTTCCTCATTTTATAATGCATATGTGCATTGAAGTACAGATTTATAATATTTATAATACAACAATTATCATAATTATAATGCATTTATGTATTTATAACACCTGGATAAGGAACTTCTTTCATTAAAGCGTTTCACATTCTCCACTGGTTGAAATTAAGTATATCATTGAAATACTATCCTGTGTCCTCAGATTAATGCAGATGAAGGGAGTTAGATATGCATATTGTTTTTTCTGTATATATGAATTTCAAATCAATCATGTTTCTAGTCTATTGCATAGTTACAATGTGTAATCATTGACGTCTCAGGAGTAGGAGTGGTAAACACTGTTGAAGTATATAATTGTAATACATGCATGCAGACACAGCATCATTCAAATAATGGAGTTTGATATGACTGAAAAATAATGTCTCAGAGATTCATACCTGAACCACACCTTTATCAGTGAATATATTCAATGTACAGGCTACAATGTGGGAATATCATGCGTGGTAATAACAACAGTACATGTGTATATAGGACTTGCATCCTTGGCACAATAAAGTTATTATATTCTACTCTATCCATAGGCTTCATTAATGCCATTCAGACTTGAAGATGATACAACAACTATGATAGCTGAGGTTCATAGATAGGTTCTGAACTAATATTCATACCAAACGTTTTAGGGTCCATACACAGATCGGCTACATACTGTAGCTAGCTACACATCCGTAGGCATACAGTTATTTTTTCCTCCGCTACACATAAGCAAGTAAATCGTTAGCTAGCTATGTTACTTCAGCTGCATTGCAAGGCAAGCTTACACAAGTGTACATTCAATTTGCAGTAAACGCTTTAGCTAGCTAGATTCTTTACATCCACTGTTTCACAAGATGACAGCCTGGTTTTCTGGTTTTCTCAGGAATCCCTAAAACATTAAACAACACAAATGACAAATTCATTCTCCTAACACTAGCTAGCTGGCTAATGTTAGCTAGTCGGATAACTTGCTAAATAGTGATTTTCGTAAATTAACTTTATCACAAAAAAATATGCACAAATGTTTGTCTCTACATTAACATGTAGCTACAACATTAACATCTCCACTAACATCAAGGCGGTGACCCGATCCTGTAGGTTCATGCTCTACAACATTCGCAGAGTACGACCCTGCCTCACACAGGAAGCGGCGCAGGTCCTAATCCAGGCACTTGTCATCTCCCGTCTGGATTACTGCAACTCGCTGTTGGCTGGGCTCCCTGCCTGTGCCATTAAACCCCTACAACTCATCCAGAACGCCGCAGCCCGTCTGGTGTTCAACCTTCCCAAGTTCTCTCACGTCACCCCGCTCCTCCGCTCTCTCCACTGGCTTCCAGTTGAAGCTCGCATCCGCTACAAGACCATGGTGATTGCCTACGGAGCTGTGAAGGGAACGGCACCTCCATACCTTCAGGCTCTGATCAGGCCCTACACCCAAACAAGGGCACTGCGTTCATCCACCACTGGCCTGCTGGCCCCCCTACCTCTGAGGAAGCACAGTTCCCGCTCAGCCCAGTCAAAACTGTTCGCTGCTCTGGCACCCCAATGGTGGAACAAGCTCCCTCACGACGCCAGGACAGCGGAGTCAATCACCACCTTCCGGAGACACCTGAAACCCCACCTCTTTAAGGAATACCTAGGATAGGATAAAGTAATCCTTCTAACCCCCCCCCCCTTAAAAGATTTAGATGCACTATTGTAAAGTGGTTGTTCCACTGGATATCATAAGGTGAATGCACCATTTTGTAAGTCGCTCTGGATAAGAGCGTCTGCTAAATGACTTAAATGTAAATGTAAACATATTCCTCTACATTAACATATTCCTCTCAATTGTACATGTTTTGCTTGACTCGTTATGACGTTATAACAACTTGCATCTGGTTCCACCGTAATGTTTTGGCAGCCATCTTTGTTGAGAACGCCACAAGGCAAGGGTGGCTCGCATCAAAATTCGTCATTGGAACCACTCAATATGTTTGGTCATATAAAAACCTTGGGACCCAAATGCATAATGAGTGCTTTAACTCCCCCTTGTGGTGGTCTGGAGCAATGAAGTCATGAAGCTGGGTACTTGTAAGTCCCGTGGTGCAAGCTCACAACTTTTAAAGGAGGAACCACTGTATGTGTGTGATGTTTTCTGTTCTGTTCTGAAAGCCTTTGTACTATTTTTGGTGCCGACAACTTCTAGTTGTCTCTGAAATATGTGCATCCACCACATTCCAACAGAGTGAATAATGTTTATTGGATGTTTTAGAATCTAATGACATGACATCACAAACATACAGTGGTTCCTCCTGTAAAACAATGCAAACCTTTTGAAGTTAGAAATATACTCTCATCTCATTGTGACCGGATATTTGCCCTCCCTGTGACTAGGATATAGACCTCTTGAGCATGTAGTTTAGCTTTACAGAATTTTTCTGTAGGCCTGCCTGGTGTTTTATTTTTCAAATGCACTTTTATAATTTTACACAGTTGCAATCCAAACCTTTGCTATTCTACTATTGCTGGCAAACGAGAGAAGATATGATGTTAAGTAGGCCTGTGTTGATATTATGATCAGTCTCTCCAGGATTGTTTGTGATATTTGCGGGATTGATTTTGCTGCGGCAATTATGACATTTTGCATGGCAATATTGATTTTGTCTAATGTGTCGCAAAAATGCACTAACGAGGGAAAATGTTTGTTGATGTCTGGCTTGATTGAACCATATTGTGTTTTACATGTCGAGTGATTGGTTGAAATTGCAAGCCCTCTTTTTGTACTATAGTGATGGGTCCGTTTTATGCGATAACAATGTAATGATTTGACTGTTTTATGCAGAAATAGTGAAGTGATTGGTCAAATTTGCGAGCCTAATATGCGGGTAATTGTTGATTGTGCACCCAAAAAATGCGATCACAGAATCCTGATGGGACTGTATGATTGTGTCACTTTGGGACCATGTTTGCTTTACTACCCACAGTTAATCACGTCTACAGACGAACAAGAGTTCAAGAACTGTAAGTGAAGACAGAGGACATCTCTCTCACCTAGTGAAGATTTTCTTTGGTAAACACAAAGTAAACTAAAGTGTGTGAATGTGTGCATGAGGATGTGCGTGCGTTTGTGCGAGTTTGTGCGTGTCTGCCTGCATGTGTGTGATGGAGGGTGGGGCAGAAAGAGCAGGGATGTCTGTTCTGTCTGCCTGGGACAGCCTGGGGGCAAACTTGTGGCATGGACGTTCATTCTTATCTCATGCTTTGACGTCTGCGTGCCTGGACTGTCTGGTCTGCTCTCCACTCTGGAATCCAATTTTTTTACCCTGCAGCCACTAGGTGGTCTGACCGTGCCCATCTCCAGCTGCGGTGTGTTTTTGTATTCAATATTTGTATTAGTTTTACATTAGTTTTATTCGTTTTGACATGTAGAGAACATGCAAAAGAGCATAGAAAAATGGTACTGCTAGAAAGGAGAAAACAACAATCTCTAACCTAATACAAAGAATAAAAATATAGCTACAATGATTTATGTGTTTTTCACTATAGTCCTTTGTGAGCTGATCCTGGTCCAATTTGTCTTGGGTATTAGTAAAAGTATTCCACTGTATCGCTCTCTATCTATCCATCTATCTTGGAAAACTGTCTGACCGCCTGACCTGACATTACTGAAAGTCACATGCACGCACACACACACACACACACGTCACGTCCTGACCAGCAGAGGGAGTAGTTGTTTAGTATTTTGGTTAGGACGTGGCAGAGGGATGTTTGTTTTGTATGGTGGTGGTTTTGTGTGTGTTGTAGAGGGGTGTTTGATTTATGTGTTCCTGGGTTTTGGGTGTATGTTCTAGGTTAGTATGTTCTAGGTTGTATTTCTGCATTCTGTCTAGTTTAGGTTTTCTATGTTTAGGTTTGGGTGCTGGACTCTCAATTGGAGGCAGGTGTTTCTAGTTGCCTCTGATTGAGAGTCCTATATAGGGGTGTGTGTTTGTTTGGTAGGTTGTGGGTAGTTATCTTTTGCATTGCTGTCTGGTCAGCCTGTGAAACTGTCATCTGTCGTGTTTGTTGTTTTTTTCCATGTACATCATATTTAATAAAATGATGTGGAGCACGCAACCCGCTGCGTATTGGTCTGACAGTGATTTCGAGATATCTTCAGATGAAGGAGAATATTGTGACAGACACATGCAAACACACACGCATGCACACACGCACACAAACATACACACACACAGTCACATTCCAACGCAAGTATAACATTAATTTAATCCTAAATAAGTGAATTACCGGTACACTAGTTGGTCCCTCCAGGATTTTTTATGATATTTGCGGGCAAGTGAGCCAGCCAGCCTTCCTTCCACCAGCAAAACACTTATTCTTTCCTAGTTTGTAAAGCGAGCTGTTGGCAACGTTCCCTGTGTTTTTGTCCCAGACATGCAAGAACTTCTGTCTGCCAGTTGGTTCCACATGCTCTGTCCCAATCCAAAAATCAGAGTGTAGCTCAGGTCACAGCGGCGGCCAGACAGGGAGAGGTTCCCCTGAGAGGGTACAGACAAAACCTGAAGAGGAGCTCAGACTCACTTGAGGCCCCTGTTTGTTTGTAAGGAACTCAGAGCACATGCCTGTTAAATTAAGTCAGAAACAACATTGGAAGTATTGGTGGGGCTGAGGCTGTGGCATAGGGTTGTGGTTGGGGCTGTGCTTTGGGCCTGAGGCAGGGAGGAGAGGGTAAAGACGGACAGTACTCTAAGAACTATAGTATAACCCCCAGACATTTCCAATCATCGTCCATTAGTTACTCCTTCCAAACAAGCCTAACACATTACAATGACTTTCTATTTGATTAAGAATTATAGATACAGAACTCCTTTGTGCAATCGAGGTGTCCGATTTTAAAATAGCTTTTCGGTGAAAGCACATTTTGCAATATTCTGAGTAGATAGCCCAGCCATCACGGCTAGCTATTTTGACACCCACCACGTTTAGCCCTGACCAAACTCCGATTTACTATTAGAAAAGTTTGATTACCTTTGGTGTTCTTCGTCAGAATGCACTCCCAGGACTGCTACTTCAATAATAAATGTTGGTTTGGTTCAAAATAATCCATAGTTATATCCAAATAGCGGCGTTTTGTTTGTGCGTTCAAGACACTATCAAAGGGTGACGAAGGGTTACGTGCCCGACGCATTTTGTGACAAAAGATTTCTAAATATTCCATTACCGTACTTCGAAGCATGTCAACCGCTGTTTAAAATCAATTTTTATGCCATTTTTCTCGTAAAAAAGCGATAATATTCCGACCGGGAGTGGTGGTTTTCGTTCAAAAAGAGAGAAAGTAAACATGGAGTCGACTCGTGCACGAGCCTCAGTCTCATAGTACTCTGACCGGCCACTATCCAAACGCGCTAATGTTTTTCAGCCAGGGCCTGCAAAGCCACGATTCAGCTTTTTGCCGCCTTCTGAGAGCCCATGGGAGCCGTAGGAAGTGTCACGTAACAGCAGAGATCCCCTGTTTTGGATAGAGATAATCAAGAAGGCCAAGAAATGGTCAGACAGGGTACTTCCTGTACAGAATCTTCTCAGGTTTTGGCCTGCCAAATGAGTTCTGTTATACTCACAGACACCATTCAAACAGTTGTAGAAACTTTGGAGTGTTTTCTATCCAAAGCTCATAATTATATGCATATTCTAGTTTCTGGGCAGGAGTAATAATCAGATTATATCGGGTAGGTTTTTTGTCCGGCCGTGAAAATACTGCCCCCTATCCATAACAGGTTAAGTGGGCAAACGTACAAAATCAGCAGGGGATCAAATACTTTTTTCACCCACTGTACGGCTCTATATAGGAGTGTGTTGTTGACGAAACGTGTTTTACTAGCCTGAGTTATAATACCACCATTCATTTTTCACATCAAGAATTTTACAAAACTTCAAATAAAATGTGTAATTGGTGTATGCTTACCTTGGCCTGATGTTTTTGATAGCTGTGTGGTTATCTCTCAGACAAATTGGGATTTTCCTGTCAAGTGGAGAAACACGGAAGCCTGGCAGGCTTAGCTAGCCTAGCTAGCCTGGAGCCTCAAATGGAAGACGCTAATAAAAGTTTTCAACAATGCAGGAGCTGTGTTTATTTTGCTTTATTCTGGGACAATGTGGACTGCCCAGACTTTCAATGTAGCAACTGTTTGCTTGCAGAGGACTAAAGGGGAGAAGTGGCTACTCTCAGCAAACAAGTAATGAATCTACACAAGCTACAGGGGAATCCACGCCCGCCTTCCCCAGAAGCCGGACACTGCTCTGACCTGGTGGAAGTGTCGCCAACCTGGCGGCTCTCCACAGCCGACTGGCCGGTACTGTACAGGGATCCCTCTCCGAAGGGGTCTCCCCCTTCCCTGGAGAATTGAGCTAGTAGGATGCTCCTGGAATACTTGGTGGATGTTCCTGTTCTTGATCCTACCAACAAGCCATGCAGATATGTCCATCACTGTGGAAATTTGAAAATTGCATCCATCCTGTGGCAATGGGGGCCTCCTTGGAGATGTTAAGCCTTGACCGGACACAGACAAGAAACAGCTTTGCTGCCCTGGATCCAGAGGTTCCGGCAACTTCTTCCCTTGGGGCTCCCGATTCGAGATCAGATCCGGAGGTACTTGCGCCTTTGTCCTCTGTTCTATTTACCTCTACGGAGGCTTCTACCTCGGGTTCAGATCCTCAGAGCTCCCACCCACATCAGACCGTGAGGCTGTCCAAGACTCCAGCCCATTCACCATCTATGATGGATACTACAGCTGGCTCGAGTCCATCAGGCCCCACCCCCCTCCAGACCTCAAGGGGTTTGCGAAACAACTCAAGGCGAAAGAACGGCCAGATCTCCTCAGCCATTGCATGGCTGTCGTCATTGGCAGTTCTATGGTAAGAAACATCATGGTTCCTAGGGCAAAAACCCTGTGCTATCCTGGAGCATGAGTATAGGACACTACAGATGCCGGGAGGTGAAGCTGTCGTAGTCCATCTAGGGTCAAACGACATGAGGAGGGCTAGCTCGGAACTTCTGAAAATAGATTTTAAAGAACTTAATCGATGTCCCTCTAACTGCCCTGAATGCCTTTGTTGATCCTTTAGCTATTGTATACAGTAATCATATGCCTATGAACCAGAGTTATACTGTTAGGACTGAGACAGTGTGCACTAGTAGGAAGTCCACTATGTGCAGCTGACCCAACACTATTAGCTGAAACATAAATAACATTGTCATGTCTACTTCTTATGAGTTCCCCTCTCTATGGCCAGGGCGTTACAGTACCCCCCCCCCCCCCGCCAAGGTGCGGACTCCGGCCGCAAAACCTGACACTGAAGGGGAGGGTCTGGGTGGGCCTTCTTACGGCGGCGGCTCAGGTGCGGGACGTGGCCTCTGCCCCACCCTTGGCGTCGCCCTCTTAGGTGGCGCACCTGGCCGCGCCGAAGGTCTGGTGGGCGACCCTGACTTCGCCCGGCTGGGGGGCGACCCTTGTTGCGCCCGGCTGGCGGGCGGCGATGGCTGCGCCCGGCTGGCGGGTGTCTCTTGCTGCGCCCGGCTGGCGGGCAGTGATGGCTGCGCCAGGTGTGCCACAGGTGTGCCACTCTGGCAGATCCGGATAGGCGGGCCACTCTGGCAGATCCGGATAGGCGGGCCACTCTGGCAGATCCGGACCGGCGGGCCACTCTGGCAGATCCGGACCGGCGGGCCACTCTGGCAGCTCCGAACAGGCGGGCCACTCTGGCAGCTCCGAACAGGCGGGCCACTCTGGCAGCTCCGAACAGGCGGGCCACTCTGGCAGCTCCGAACAGGCGGGCCACTCTGGCAGCTCCGAACAGGCGGGCCACTCTGGCAGCTCCGAACAGGGCCAGGGCGTTACACCTACCTTTGTTTTAAGGTATCTGTGACTAACAGATGCATATCTGTATTCACAGTCAGGTCAAATCCGTAGATTAGGGTCCAATTTTTTTTTTTTTACCTTTATTTAACATGTTAGGGCTAGGGGGCAGTATTGACACGGCTGGATAAAAAAACATACCCGATTTAATCTGGTTACCACTCCTACCCAGTAACTAGAATATGCATATACTTATTACATATGGATAGAAAACACCCTAAATTTTCTAAAACTGTTTGAATGGTGTCTGTGAGTATAACAGAACTCATTTGGCAGGCAAAACCCTGAGACATTTTCTGACAGGAAGTGGATACCTGATGTGTTGTATTGCCTTTAAACCTATCCCATTGAAAAACACAGGGGCTGAGGAATATTTTGGCACTTCCTATTGCTTCCACTAGATGTCACCAGCCTTTACAAAGTGTTTTGAGTCTTCTGGAGGGAGATCTGACCGAACAAGAGCCATGGAACGATGATGTCCCATTAGACACCTGGCGCGCGAGTTCATGTTGGGTACCCTCGTTCCAATACGTTATAAAAGAGTATGCATTCGTCCACCTTGAATATTATTCATGTTCTGGTTAAAAAAGGCCCTAATGATTTATGCTATACAACGTTTGACATGTTTGAACGAACGGAAATATATTTTTTCCCCTCGTTCATGACGAGAAGTCCGGCTGGCTTAGATCATGTGCTAACAAGACGGAGATTTTTGGACATAAATGATGAGCTTTTTTGAACAAAACTACATTCGTTATGGACCTGTGATACCTGGAAGTGACATCTGATGAAGAGAATCAAAGGTAATGGATTATTTACATAGTATTTTCGATTTTAGATCTCCCCAACATGACGTCTAGTCTGTATCGCAACGCGTATTTTTCTGGGCGCAGTGCTCAGATTATTGCAAAGTGTGATTTCCCAGTAAGGTTATTTTTAAATCTGGCAAGTTGATTGCGTTCAAGAGATGTACATCTATAATTCTTTAAATGACAATATAATATTTTACCAATGTTTTCTAATTTTAATTATTTAATTTGTGACGCTGACTTGACTGTCGGTTATTGGAGGGAAACGATTTCCTCAACATCAATGCCATAGTAAAACGCTGTTTTTGGATATAAATATGAACTTGATAGAACTAAAAATGCATGCATTGTCTAACATAATGTCCTAGGAGTGTCATCTGATGGAGATTGTAAAAGGTTAGTGCATCATTTTAGCTGGTTTTATGGTTTTGGTGACCCTGTCTTTGACTTGACAAAACATTACACACAACTCTTGTAAATGTACTGTCCTAACATACTCTAAATTTATGCTTTCGCCGTAAAACCTTTTTGAAATCGTAAAACGTGGTTAGATTAAGGAGATGTTTATCTTTCAAAGGGTGTAAAATAGTTGTATGTTTGAAAAATTTGAATTTTGACATTTATTTGGATTCAAATTTGCCGCTCTTGAAATGCACCTGCTGTTGATGGAGTGCACCACGGGGGGGACGCTAGCGTCCCACCTAGCCCATAGAGGATATAGAAATATTAGGACGAGCAATGTTGGAGTCTGGGGAATAAATATATATATATACAGTATATATAGACACTACCGTTCAAAAGTTTGGGGTCGCTTAGAAATGTCCTTGTTTTTGAAAGAAAAGCACATTCTTTTGTCTGTTAAAATAACATCAAATTGATCAGATATACAGTGTAGACATCGTTAATGTTGTAAATGACTATTGCAGCTAGAAAGAGCAGATCTTTCATGGTACATCTATCTTCGCATATCTTTTTAAAATATTTTCCTAAACCTCAACTTCTAAATACTCTCCTGCAACCCGCCTCACCCAATGTGGCGTGGATCTGTTTTTTTTTCTAAAGTATTTCTATTTACTTCGGATCTGGAATCCCTCAACTGAAGCTAGCCAGCTAACTACCTACCAGCAAACCATTGCTGACGGTCATCAGCTAACCTTTAGCTCGGAAAGCTCTCGCAAATTCGAACAATGTGACTCAAACCAGAGCATAACGGACCTATTATTATTTTATACGTATATTTATTTAAAAAAATCCCATATCCCCTATATTCCTACCTCAAACTCTGAACATTTTCATCTGGATCTTCGCAACTAGCTAACCGCAATCCTGGGTGACTACTCCTGGCTAGCGTTTCCATCGCGGAGCAAGCACCAATTAGCCTGAAGCTAGCTCGGCCAGGGCTCCTGTGCTACCACCGAAGCACACTCCTGGGCTACAATATCCGGACCCCTTCTACTGCCGGTACGGGGCACGGAACCCCGCCAATCCTCTACGACTGGAATACCGACATAATCTGCCCGAGGATTCCAACAGGCCCCTCAGGTGCGACGTCCGCTGAAGGCCCATTCTGCTAACCGGCCTGCTAGCAATCTAGAGCTACTTGGAACCCTACTCATTCCATGACTGGTCTATCGACATCACCGCACGAAGAAGCAAAAACAGACTTACCCCCATCGCGACGTCCCCCAAAGGCTAACTTGCTAGCCCCGGTCTGCTAACTGCTAGCTTGCCTGCCCCGGTCTGCTAACTGCTAGCCCCGGTCTGCCAATTGCCTGCTTGCTAACCCGGTCTGCTAACAGCTAGCTTGCCAGCCCCGGTCTGCTAATTGCTAGCTTGTTTAGCCCCGGTCTGCTAATTGCTAGCTTGTTTAGCCCCGGCCTACTAACTGTTAGCTTGTTAGCATCGGCCTGCTAACTGTCTGAATCGCCGTGTCCCCAGTCAGCCCAACCAAACACTGGACCCATATGTTCACTTGGCTACGCATGCCTCTCTCTAATATCAATATGCCTCGTCCATTACTGTCCTGGTTAGTGATTACTGTCTTATTTCACTGTAGAGCCTCTAGCGCTGCTCAATATGCCTTAACCAACCATGTTGTTCCACCTCTTACATATGCGATGACATCACCTGGTTTAAACGTCTCTAGAGACTATATCTCTCTCATCATTACTCAATGCCTAGGTTTACCTCCAATGTACTTACATCTTACCTTACCTTTTGTCTGTACACTATGCCTTGAATCTATGCTATCGTGCCCAGAAACCTGCTACTTTTACTCTCTGCTCCAAACGTGCTAGACGGCCAGTTCGTATAGCCTTTAGCCATACCCTTATCCTACTTCTCCTCTGTTCCTCTGGTGATGTGGAGGTTAATCCAGGTCCTGCAGTGCCTAGCTCCACTCCCACTCCCCAGGTGCTCTCATTTGTTAAATGCTGTAACCGTAAAAGCCTTGGTTTCATGCATGTTAACATTAGAAGCCTACTCCCTAAGTTTGTTTTACTCACTGCTTTAGCACGCTCTGCCAACCCTGATGTCTTAGCCATGTCTGAATCCTGGCTTAGGAAAACCACCAAAAACCCTGAAATCTCCATCGTTAACTATAACATTTTCCGACAAGATAGAACGGCCAAAGGGGGCGGTGTTGCAATCTACTGCAAAGATAGCCTGCAGAGGTCTGTCCTACTATCCAGGTCTGTACCCAAACAATTTGAGCTTCTACTTCTAAAAATTCACCTTTCCAGAAACAAGTCTCTCACTGTTGCTGCTTGCTATAGACCTCCCTCTGCCCCAGCTGTGCCCTCAATACCATATGTGAATTGATTGCCCCCATCTATCTTCTGAGCTCGTGCTACTAGGTGACCTAAACTGGGACATGCTTAACTCTTACATCTAGACGTTCCGCTAGCGGAACACCTGCTCCAATATCCAATGATAGGCGTGGCGCGAATTACAAATTCCTCAAAAATCCCAAAACTTCAATTTTTCAAACATATGACTATTTTACACCATTTTAAAGACAAGACTCTCCTTTATGTAACCACACTGTCCAATTTCAAAAAGGCTTTACAGCGAAAGCAAAACATTAGATTATGTCAGCAGAGTACCCAGCCAGAAATAATCAGACACCCATTTTTCAAGCTAGCATATAATGTCACAAAAAACAAAACCACAGCTAAATGCAGCACTAACCTTTGATGATCTTCATCAGATGACACTCTTAGGACATTATGTTATACAATACATGCATGTTTTGTTCAATCAAGTTCATATTTATATCAAAAACCAGCTTTTTACATTAGCATGTGACATTCAGAACTAGCATTCCCACCGAACAATTCCGGTGAATTTACTAAATTACTCACGATAAACGTTCACAAAAAACATAACAATTATTTTAAGAATTATTGATACAGAACTCCTTTATGCAATCGCGGTGTCCGATTTTAAAATAGCTTTTCGGTGAAAGCACATTTTGCAATATTCTGAGTACATAGCCCAGCCATCATGGCTAGCTATTTTGCACCCACCAAGTTTGGCCCTCACCAAACTCAGATGTACTATAAGAAAAATTGGATTACCTTTGCTGTTTTTCGTCAGAATGCACTCCCAGGACTTCTACTTCAATAACAAATGTTGGTTTGGTTCCAAATAATCCATAGTTATATCCAAATAGCGGCGTTTTGTTCGTGCGTTCAAGACACTATCTGAAGGATAAAGAAGGGTGGCGTTTCATGACAAAAAATGTCAAAATATTCCATTACCGTACTTCGAAGCATGTCAAACGCTGTTTAAAATAAATTTTTATGCGATTTTCTCGTAAAAAAAGCGATAATATTCCGACCGGGAAACCCTGTTTTTGTTCAAAGACGAAAAAATAAAAACGTGGAGTCGTCTCGTGCACGCGCCCCCAGTCTCATTGTTCTCAGATCGACCAGTATCCAAATGCGCTACTGTTTTTCAGCCATGGCCTGCAAAGTCATCATTCACCGTTTTGGCGCCTTCTGAGAGCCTATGGGAGCGTTAGAAAATGCCACGTTACAGCAGAGATCCCCTGTTTTGGATAGAGATGATCAAGAAGGCCAAGAAATAGTCAGAGAGGGCGCTTCCTGTTTGGAATCTTCTAGGGTTTTGGCCTGCCAAATGAGTTCTGTTATACTCACAGATACCATTCAAACAGTTGTAGAAACTTTGGAGTGTTTTCTATCCAAAGCTAATAATTATATGCATATTCTAGTTTCTGGGCAGGAGTAATAATCAGATTAAATCGGGTACGTTTTTTATCCGGCCGTGAAAATACTGCCCCCTATCCCAAACAGGTTAACTAGTGTTGATGTTTCAGTGTATAATTTCTATTGTTGATTGAAGATTTAAATTAACACTGTAAAGAGACACATTAACACTCAGTGGTGTAAAATTACCCCAGTGTTTGTGTTCTTTAAAGAACCATCCCATTTATGGTTCTTCAGTGACCTTAAAGTGGTTTCGCTATGAAGTTGCTCTCAATAACCTTATTTGTTTCCAACTTGCACCTTTTAGTTTGATTGATTCTCTCTCTTGTCTCTCTCACAATCTCTCTCTCTCTTTCTCTCTCTATGAACTGTGTAGACTCAGTCTCTGCAGAGGTTTCGAATTTAACCTTTAGATTCTCTTTCCCATACCGAAACCCTTTCATGTACAGTACCAGTCAGAAATTTGGACACACCTACTCATTCAAAGGTTTTTCTTTATGTTTACTATTTTCTACATTGTAGAATAATAGTGAATAAATCAAAACTATAAAATAACACATATGTAATAATGTAGTAACCAAAAAGTGTTAAACAAATCAAAATATATTTTAGATTTTAGATTCTACGAAGTAGCCACCCTTTGCCTTGATGACAGTTTTGCACACTCTTGGCAAACCTAAAAATAAACTTTGAAAGAGTACCTCGGTTGGATGATATCACAGTGAGACAAAGGCTTAAAGTTATTTCAACTTTAGATACTGTATTTGTATTTGTATTTATTATTGATCCCCATTAGCTGCTGCCATAGCAGCTACTCTTCCCGGGGTCCGGAAATATTAAGGCAATTATACAATTTTAAAAACATTACAATACATTCATTACAGAATTCACAACACACTAAGTGTGTGCCCTCAGGCCCATAATCCACTACCACATATCTACAATGCCAAATCCATGTGTACGTGTGTGTATAGTGCATATGTTATCATGTGTGTGTATGCATGTGTCTGTGCCCATGTTTGTGTTACTTTCACAGTCCCTCTGTTCCATAACATCAGTTACCTGATGTGGAATAGAGTTCCATGTAGTCATGGCTCTATGCAGTACTGTAGTCTGTTCTGTACTTGGGGACTGTGAAGAGACCTTTGGTGGCATGTTTTGTGGGATATGCATGGGTGTCCAAGCTGTGTGCTAGTATTTTAAACAGACAGCTCGGTACCTTCAAACTGTGCCTATGAACTTGATTCACTTTTTGGGGCTTTATCTATACAGGAATACATTTTAAACCCCCTGACCTCTCCCCTTTCTTGGCAGAGCGAAGAATATGAGAGAGAAAGAAACAAAGAGAAAGAGAGAGAGAGATTGAGGGATCTTTGACTTGTTGCAGTTTAGCTTATGTTCAATTAACATATAAATTGAATGTTACAAACATCCAAAAACTAAAGCTTTGGACAATCAACACTTTAACCTGAGTTACGGGACAGACCGGCTATACTCTACAGGTCCCATTCTGTGCAGAGAGAAACAACAACCCCGCATGCAGCAGCTCTCTTCTGGCTTCCTGCACCTGAAAGCTCAGCTGCAGAGCTGCAGTTTAGTTTAGTGTGGTCCCAAATGCACCCTATTCCCTATGGAGTAAACTTCTGTTTAAAGCTGTAGTAATCAAATTAATAATAATTGGTGGTCCCAAATGGCACCCTATTCCCTGTGGAGTGCACTACTTTTAAAAGCGGTAATGATAATAATTTGGTGTGTGCTTATTTCATATTTCTTATTTTTGCATATCCCAACTATCCCTGACTGGGGTCACAGGCCAGGGTCTGCCATTATCAACAGTGACCCTGGATCAAATCGGGTTAAGTGCCTTGCTCATGGGCACATCAGCAGATTTTGCACCTTAGGGATTCAAACTAGCAACTAGTCACTGGCCCAACACTCTAACCTCAAGGTTATCTGCCACCCATTAGTGCACTATATAGGGAATAGGATGCCATTTGGGAGGCACACTGTGTCTCAGATGGTATCTAGGTAACGATATTGCACCAACCTCTCTCACTTCCCCAAACACACACAATAATGCAGGAAACCCTCCCCCCTGCCCCCAGTCTTAGGACTTTACTTTATTTTTGTTCATGGGTGATGATACAAGTGCGTGTTTGTGTGTATGAATTATTGCATGCCTGCAAGCACACACACGTGCCCATGCACGTGAGGGTCCGACCGATGTGTTTTGACCACACTCTCATAAGAGATCACTTACAAATTCCTCTCTGCGGCTAAAAAGCTTGTTTAAAGTACATTCTGAGGGTCTTACTGAAACTCCTTCACTGGAATTAACACTAAGGGAACTTTCACCAAAGACCACAAGACCATTGTTGCAGTTCTCTGTTGTCCAGTCCTGCTTTAATTTGCCATGGCTAATTTACCAAAGAATACTTGGAATATCCAACTGGTATCAAAGAATGAGTATCAATGCCTAACTATATGGAAATGCATTTAAGGAAATAGTCAAGAAGCTTTCCAGTTAAAAGCCATGGACATGTTTGAAAAGATTATCCCAGGGGAATAGTGGCCCTTATTAGTGGCCCTTATTCCCTTTCAAACGGTTTCAGTCTTTTGTACTTCGGAAGGAGATTCAAACACACTCAACAATATTGTGATTCATGCATGATATACCAGATTTTGTATTATTTTGAAAGCATATCAAACCCAGTGCTTTCGTTTGAAGATCAAAGCAAGTGGTGTAAATCGCTAGCTGCTCCAATACTTATTTGGTCCTGTTTAAAGTGTAATCAATGTCAAACTGAACACACGTGAAATGAGCTCAGGTGCTTTATCATAAAATAATTATAGAATTCAGTCAGTCATTGTTTGAATACATTCCCAGTGGCACATCAGCCACAAAGCAAAATCAATGGTGTACATTATACTCTGAAAGTATAAAATGTATACTATTTTCAGTGAACATATAAGTCACACTGTACTGGTTTTAAAATAACACTTTTTAAAGTGTTAAAGATTTAACTCTGTTGCAGTATTGCTCATACTTTTAAAGTGATCAAAGGAACTCGAATGTGGTGTTTGCATAGCTCTACTGTCGAGTAATACGGACACCTACAGTGTAAAACATAACACTTGATTTAGAGTAAACTGGAATCACTTCTTAGTGCTGACGCTGTTACACTTTCTCAGTGAAAGAAATGAACACCTGTAGTGTTACACCAAATCATTTTGGGGTTTTGTTTTAACAATGCATCGGTGGAAAGCCTCATTCGCATATTTCCCAGGGTACCTTTTGTTTTAGTAAATTGTAGAGTTAGCCCTTTCCATCCAGAGCGTTCTAATTTCGGAATAATAGTTACAGTGGTTTAAAGCCTTAATCACACTGCCATCCTATATTCAATTTTATTAGTGAAAACAAATATATATATATATATATATATATATATATATATATATATATATATATATATATATATATATATATAATTGGTTTAGGGCTTTAGGGGCGTGATATTTTTTACTTCAATGAAGAGTCATGGAGCAAATCTGCCATTTGCCTCAGTGCCTCGGTAGATGACTGGATGGAGAGCGGATGGAGAGTGCTATGGTGGAAACCAGGTGGATCAGTTGAGGTAAGTAAGTTGTTAAATTTGCTATGACAATGTTTAATCAACAATGTCACTTGAAAGACTAAATTCTTTTGTTAAGTCTGTATTTTCAGCACTGAAAAATGTTGACTGCGATGCTGCTTGAAGGGGCAGCTGAGGCAGCAGCTTCATTAGCGTTAGCTTTAGCTCTTGTTAGCGATCATCTTTGTCCGTTTGTGAATGAATTTGTGGCTATTTCTTCTAGCTGACAAAATAATTTAAATATTTTCTAAGTGTAGTGCCATGTGTTGATAACATAGCTATCTTTGCATCTGGTATGAGCTAGTAAATATCCTAAACCTAGCCAGCTAGACAGTGATAGCTGCAAGCTAAAACCGGGTGGCTTGCTGATGGCTTGCAAATATTATTTCAAATAAGTTTTTCCACATATAATTGACTACATTAGATTTTTTATTCTATTAAGATTGTAATTGTGTCAATATGTTGTGAATATTGTAGAAGAATCGTCTCTGTAAAATGTAAAATTTGGTTAGCCATACTCAAACTAGTCCTCCCTGGCAGATATCTATACTATTGTTCTGTTGCTGTACTAAGATAGTTAGCTAGCTATATTACAAACATTACAAAATCCTAATTTAAATAGATAGTGGACCAAACACAAAATATGCCATCCTATCACTGTCCCTGATCAACTGATGGCTTATCCATCATAATCATCCACAACACATCCTATTTGATGGATTTGCCAATGCCTTTTATTATGATGTACTTTTAGGCCAGAGTATATAAAACATTAAGAGCACCATGACAGACTGACCAGGTGAATTCAGGTGCAAGCTATGATCCCTAATTAATGGCACTTGTTAAATCCACTTCAATCAGTGTAGATGAAGGGGAGGAGACAGGTTAAATAATATTTTTTAAGGCTTGAGACAATTGAGACATGGATTGCCATTCAGAGGATGTGCCATTCAACTCAATATTAGGAAGGTGTTCCTAATGTGTGGTATACTCAGTATATACTATAAAGCCTCGTTATTGGCCAAGTTTTACCCTACCACAGTGGTGTCAGGAAACTCTTAGTTTACAGGCCATTTCAGGCCTGCAAGTCACATTAGGCTGGCTTGCAAAGTGATGTCTAAATCCTATTGGAATCCAGTCAGAGTTAGGATATCCAACAGCTGGATTTTTTATTCACCTGCGACCTGAATTCAGAATGACTATCAGGGTTAGCAAACATGATGAAAAAATACACTACCTAAACGATTTAAACCCAAAACGACGATTTCAGTAACAGGTTGGATTAGTTTATAAAAATGTATGTTATTTATCTTTGTGTAGCATGAGATGAATCAATCAATCAATGTACATGCAAAAACAGTATTATAAACAGTCCAAAAAAAATCTACTTGCAGTGGTTTTGATGGCAATGTTTTACTCTACACTGTGTAAAACAATAACCCTGGTCATTAATATCAAAACTGGGAGTTATTTTACACCACTGAGTTTTACTTGCTCTCTTACAGAGTGCATTTAACTCCTGAAAACACGAGAAATGTTACTCTGAAAAATCAACACTGGCCAATTTGCTTTGCACCTATAGTATTTGCTGCAGTTGACTTTTAGCAAGACAGGTTAGTGAAGTGCAATGCTTTGTGTAACATCAACAGAAAACGAACGATCTTTGTGCGCTCTTTGGATGCCTTTCCAGAACATTAGCAGCAGAAAACAGTCAATTTGAATGTCAGAGGTACAACAAACTACTTCAGTATTCATTCTAAACATACATATTACATTGTGTTTCTTTACAGGATATCTTAATGCATAATGTCATTATTAGAGCATTTTTAAATTAACACATTCTAAGCACTTTGGCTACTGCTGCTGACCCTGGTATGCCTACACTGAAAAAAAATAAGGTTCTTAAATGGTTCTTCCTCAGCTCTTAAGGTTCATTGGAGAACTCTTGATGGATAAAGAACTTTCAAGTTAAAGGGATATTTTACTCAAAATCAATATTTTAGAATTTTGTTCATTAGTCCAATGATAATACAATCTCAAAAAAGTGTACATGTCAGCAGTGAAATGTTCTGGAGCACTTTCAGTATATAGAAAAAACTCTCATCATGATGCGTTTTGCTGTTGTCACGGCTCCTCCTCTGCAGTGCAGCGGCGGTTCCTCCTGCAGGCAGAGGAGGGTCGTTAGTGATTGGAGCTGGTGTGATTGGAGCCACCTGGGCTCAGGGTATTTAACCAACTGCTCCACTAACCTCTCACTCTTCTGGCTCGCTTCGCTTGCTCTCTCTCTCCCTGTTCCTCCAGGTATGATGCTGTTTTGTTTGTTACTTTGTTGGTTTATTTAGTTTCCACTCAGTCCTGTTTACACACACATATTCACACATCCATGCACCCTACATACACCCTACATTATGACATTTCCACACCTCATTCCTTTTTTCTTTGTTTAGAAATAATAGTTTTGTTTTGATAATAAAGAACTTTTTGAATTGGCCTATAACGGTTGTTGATGTCCTCTCATTTTTGCCACAGGCTATGAGCCGGCCTGTGACACTGTTCTTCAGAATTATAAAAGATTCTTGAAATGTATGAAAGTCTTCAGATCAAATAAAATGAAATAGTATTTGTCACATACACCGAATACAACATGTGTAGACCTTACCGTGAAATGCTTACTTACAAGCCCTTAAGTCCTTAATCAACAATGCAGTTCAAGAAATAGAGTTAAGAAAATATTTTGTAAATAAACTAAAGCAAAAAATGTAATAAAAACTAACACAATAAAATAGCAATAATGAAGTTATATACAGGGGGTACCGAGTCAATGTGTGGGGGTACAAGTTAGTCAAGGTAATTTGTCCATGTAGGTAGGGGTAAAGTGACAATGCATAGATAATAAACAGTGTGTACAAGCAGTGTAAAAACAAAGGAGGGTGGTGTCAAAGTAAATAGTCCGGGTGGCCATTTGATTCATTGTTCAGCAGTCATATGTCTTGGTGGTAGAAGCTGTTATGGAGCCTTTTGGACCTACACTTGGCACTCCGGTGCCGTTTGCCATACGGTAGCAGAGAAAACAGTCTATGACTTGGGTGACTGGAGTCTGCCAATTTTTTGGGCCTTCCTCTGACACCGCCTGGTATAGAGGTCCTGGATGGCAGGAAGCTTGGCCCCAGTGATGTACTGGGCCGTACGTACTACCCTCTATAGCGCCTTATGGCCGGATGCCGAGCAGTTGCCATACCAGGTGGTGATTCAACCGGTCAGGATGCTCTCGATGGTGCAGCTGTATAACTTTTTGAAGATCTGGGGACCCATGCCAAATCTTTTCAGTCTCCTGAGGGGGAAAGATGTTGTCGTGCCCTCTTCACGACTGTCTTGGTGTGTTTGGACCATGATAGTTTGTTGGTGATGTGGACACCAAGGAACTTGAAACTCTTGAACCCCTTCACTACAGCCCCGTCGATGGGAATGGGGGTGTGTTTGACCCTCATTTTCCTGTTGTCCACGATCAGCTCCTTTGTCTTGCTCACGTTGAGGGAGAGGTTGTTGTCCTGGAACCATACTGCCAGGTTTCTGACCTCATCATTGAGGCCGTCTCATCATTGTCGGTGATCAGGCCTACTACTGTTATGTCGTCAGCAAACTTAATGATGGTGTTGGAGTCAGGCTTGGCCATGCAGTCATGGATGTACATAGAGTACAGGAGGGGACTAAGTACGCACCCCTGAGGGGCCCCCGTGTTGAGGATCAGCATGGCAGATGTGTTGTTGCTTACCCTTACCACCTGGGGGCAGCCTGTCAGGAAGTCCAGGATCCAGTTACAGATCCAGTTGCAGAGGCTGGTGTTTAGTCCCAAGGTCCCTAGCTTAGTGATGAGCTTTGTGCGCACTATGGTGTTGAACGCTGAGCTGTAGTCAATGAACAGCATTCTTACATAGGTGTTCCTTTTGTCCAGGTGGGAAAGTGCAGTGTGGAGTGTGATTGAGAATGCATCATCTGTGGATCTGTTGGGGAGGTAAGCAAATTGGAGTGGTTCTAGGGTTTCTGGGATGATGTTGTTGATACACTGTAGAAAATATTGTGCCCCTTTTACTTTAAAAAATGTAGTTAACTATTTGCAACAGCTTTTTAAGTAAATCCAACAAGGAGGATTTTTTAAGTATAATATACTTCGCTTTTAGTGTATTACAAACTCAAATATATGAAGTGCAAACAACTAACTGGATCTCAAAAATTCCTTTCATTCAACTTAATATTATCAGGTTCAGAACAGTTATTTTTTGTTTGACCTGCTTAAATCCTTCAAGTCCCAGAACTAATGTTATAAGTTTGATATACTTAATGTAATCAGTTACAGAACTAATATTGTATGTTTAATTTGCTGAATTTACTCAGTATTGTAATTGATATTCTATGTTTTATCTACAAATGTTTTTTCCTCAGTTACTTAAGGTACTAAGGTTAGTAAAATGTATTTCAATTGGGTTCCTACTACTCAAATATATACTCACAACTATACTTAAAAAGCTAATGCAAAAAGTTACCTCAATATACTTGGGATAATTTACTAAAAAGTATTATTTCTATACAAGGGAATATGCAAAAAGAAACAACAGTGTTCAACTTCTAACTTCCACACCTTTATCTTGAATAAAATACATTTGATCATTTTATAATTTCTTCAAACCAATCTCAAATTGCCCCGTAATCCCTACTCCTTAGGCAATCGTATTTTGTAATCTGTAAGCATTCTGGGTATAACTACACCTTGCCTCCTTAGGTAAAGTTACATCCAGCTAGCTTGCACCTGATTACAAATAATTTTAGATCTTCACAACTGCATAAAGTTTAGGTGATAGTTTGGGATTAGCACTTTGACCTCACATTTTGTACAGTTAGGCAAGAATTTTCTGGTGGTCTGTGTGCCCCTTAACAACAAAGCAATATTTTAACAGAAAGTCTTAATAGACTTTACACAAAGTACAATATGAACTTTAGCTCAAATACAACCTCATTCAAACTGTTTTAGATTAATCAAAACATGGGTTTTCAAAACATACATTGCACATATTGTTACAAAATATATGCCAAATTCTCCCTTAAACCTGACTCCATATGCACTAGTGAAGCCCATATGGACATATTATTTTGACAGATATAAGCATTCTGGGTATAACTCAAACTTGCCTCCTTAGGTAAAGTTACATCCAGATAGCTTGCACCTGACAATTAATCTCAGATATCCTCTAATGCATGAAGTTTAGGTGATAGTTTGGGATTAGCACTTTAAATCACATATTGCATAGTTTGTCAAGAATTATCTGGTGGTCTGTGTGCCCCTTAACAACTAAGTGATATTTTAACAGAAATGTTAATGAACCATTTGTCTTAATAGACCTTACACAATGCACAATATGAACTGTAGCTCAAAATACAACCTCATTCAAACTGTTTTAGATTAATCAAAACATTGGTTTTCAAAATATACATTGCACATATTCTTACAAAATATATGCCAAATTCTCCCTTAAACCTGACTCCATATGCACTAGTGAAGCCCATATAGACATATTATTTTGAAAGGTATAAGCATTCTGGGTATAACTCCACCTTGCTAGCTTAGGTAAAGTTACATCCAGATAGCTTGCACCTGACAAATAATCTCAGATATCCACTAG
This sequence comes from Salmo salar, assembly GCF_965601325.2. Lineage (NCBI taxonomy): Eukaryota > Metazoa > Chordata > Actinopteri > Salmoniformes > Salmonidae > Salmo > Salmo salar. The sequence continues at coordinate 37,815,966 of NC_138297.1, read as the reverse complement.
TGCATATGGAGTAAGTTTTTAAACAAAGCTGTTTTTTAAACAGGAATTGACAATGTCTCTTATGACTTCACCTGACAAAGAGCATAATGTAAACTGTAGCTCCTATACCACCTAGCAACTAGCTTTTTAGCTTACCGAGTAGGGTTTTGACCACAGTTTGTGAGTGGTCCTTTGAGAGTTCTCATAGATATCTCTGAAAACAAGTAACTTAATTTTTAGAACTTGAACCCGTGGGGAGGTCCTGAGATCATCAAGTTCCAAGAATACCTCTCAGCTCATGGTGTCGTCAGCATCCTGAGCGAAAAAAATAAGAAATAACAGACTTGGCTACTAGATTAACTGTGCAGCTTGAGAGGGAAATAAAGGAAGATACCTCATTTAGAGATAAATAAGGATACAAAAATAAAAACCTTTACCTTGTATTCTGTGATAAGGTCTTCAACCTTCTCGCCGAGGTATATGATCAGGCCACGGATCACACTGTCTCTTCTTTCCTGAATGGTGTTGCACTGTAATATGATGTTAAACAAATAATTGCATTTAATAATGGCAAATAAATACACAGTATAAACTATATACTGTTGTGAAGGTGATACTGTGCATACCCCGTACAGAACTTCAAGGATTTTCTGCATGTCCGCCTTTACAGCACCTCCTTTTGACTTAAACAAGTCCAATAGTTTTGGTGTAAATTCGTCCAGCTTCTGCATAAAAGTGGACTCAAGAGCAACAGTTGTATTTCTTCTGAAATCTTCCTTAATCTGAGAGAGAGAATTCTGAACAGATAAGGACAAAAGATGATCTGAGAAACAGAATGCTATTGGGAAACCCCTCCCAAAGCATGTGCAGAGTGAGAATGTTCAGACTAATCTTTAATGCATATTTAATTGTAGATTAGAGTATTAGGTCAAGACAAAACAAAATATTTAAATCAATATACATTTTTAACTTACATTGACTATTTTCATTCAGCTGTATTTTCTATCTGAGTGGGCTCAAACAGGGCTGGCCATCTTTCTTTGAAGTCCTTCACAGTAAGGGCCTGAAACACATCTTGTCTTCGATATGAGAAGGTATTTTCCATTTTGGCACTGACAATGTTGTGGTTGTCACGTATTTGTACTTCTCCCAGTAGCTCCACTCGCTCCCTCTCCAGGGTCTCATCTGTTTCTCCAGCAGGGTGGGGTGGGAGGTAATTTACCTCCGCCTTCTTTGTTTTTTAATGTTCTTGGCAACGGCCTGTCCTCTGGTGATTTTCTCTTGACAGAGTTCACTTCCAGTTCTGGGCAACCCATTCCTCTCAGTTTCGATCTGTAATTGCCCATCTTGTACTTCAGGCTGGTTTGCCATCCGTACAGGCCTGAGAAGGACTCAGGCCCTTTAAGACATGGGTACTTTTTTTTTACCAAAGCTTCTGCAACCTGCCAAATTTGTAGACTTGATGGATAGGCTGTAAACTGCAAGATCCTTTCAGACAGTTTTTCCAGGATGTCTGATTTTACAGACAGATTGTTGAGTAGTGTTCCATCCTTCATGTGTGCTTCATTAGCTGCCTCAAGAATGAGCTCTGTATCATAAGCAAAGCGAGGAACTTCAAACTCAGATGGCCACAGACTGGAGCGTTTGGAGAGGTACTTTCTGGAGAGGACAATATGACAGTATCACGTGATCCATCAGTATCACGTGACATCATCCGATGTCTCTGTGGAGCTGTTATTGAGTTCTTGTCCATTTAAAGTAATACGAGGTGGGCCGTCAAACCACTTTGATGGCGTCTTTATCCTTTATCCTTTAGGTCTTCCGTATCAAGCAATGAAAATAACTGATCTCCAAATTCGCTGTCCATGTACTGTACAACACATTATTTTTTAAGCTGAAATGTCTCTTGCACAATTGTGCCAATCTTTGCCACAGTAGCAGGGATTCCAGAAGTCAATGTTAGCTTACGGATATCAGGGCCCTCCAATAGGACCCATAGCCTGGCAGACATTTCTGTTCTGTTGTAGAGAAAGTGATCCTGTCAAGAAAAAATGCATAAAAGTTATCAAATTGGTATGATGTCAAACATGGGTATCCCATTAAATCGCTATCAAGTGCTGCTAATAGATCTCATAATAATAAACTTGCAAAACCAAGCATTTCTATACCAAATACTAAATTCGGCATGAGCTCTATGAGCAATGCATTGTTTTCAACCTGTTGGGGCTCGGGGGCAGTATTGAGACATTTTGAAAAAAATATGTGCCCATTTTTAACTGCCTCCTACACCAACTCAGAAGCTAGGATATGCATATTATTAACACATTCGGATAGAAAACACTCTGAATTTTCTAAAACAGTTTGAATGGTGTCTGTAAGTATACAAAACTCATATTGCAGGCAAAAACCTGTGAAAAATAGATCCAAAAAAATGTGAATTTTGTGACTGTACTATTTAGTGTCATTGTTTTATAGATACCATAGTGAGAAAGGATTCATTTCGCAACACCTACGGCTTCCACTAGATGTCAACGATCTTTATAAAGTTGTTTGAAGCATCTATGATAAACAGAGAGCAAATTAGAATCCAAGGAAGTTGACATGTCATCACTTCATTTTTTTGCGCCTGCGCATAAATCTGAGAAACGTGAGTTTGTCATCATTTTTTATCTAGACATAGGATAGGTTGTGTGAAAATATTACTGATGTTTAACGTTAAAAATGGACCAAAAGATTAATGCTAAACAACATTTGACATGTTTGAACGAACATAAATAGATTATTTACTAGTTTTTTTTAGCTTTTCGGCGTGATTTTACCAGCCCCACACCACGTTTTGTGGGAGCATAATGAACGCTAAGTACTTGGTGTTATTTGGACATAAATTATGAACTTTGTCAAAAGAAACCACATTTGTTCCGGACCTGGAATGCCTTCCGGACCTGGGATCCTGCCTTCTGATGGAGATAATCAAAGGTAAGGGGGTATTTACAATGTTATTATCGATTTTAGATGATGCTAACTGTATAGCATAGCCTGTTGTTCTTAGCATAGCACCCCGTTTATTGCAAAATGTGATTTCCCAGTAAAGTTATTTTCAGATCTGGCCATTCGGTAGCAATTACGAGATGATAATATATTATTCTTTGAATGACAATATTATAATTTACCAATGTTTTTGAATAGTAATTTTGTTATGTTCACCGGAAGCATTTCAGAGAAGAAAAAAATCTGAATTTCACGCTACTGTAAAATGCTGTTTTTGGATATAAATATGAACTTGATGGAACAAAAAATGCATGTATTGTATAACATAATGTCCTAGGAGTGTCATCTGATGGAGATTGACAAAAGTTAGTGCATAATTCAAGCTGGTTTCTGCTTTTGGTGACGCCTGACCTTGAATTGAAAATGGATGTTTGTACTTTTGTGGCTATGTACTGTCCTAACATAATCTAACTTTATGCTTTTGCCGTAAAGCCTCTTTGAAAATCGAACAATGTGGTTAGATTAAGGAGATGTTTATCATTTAAATTGTGTAAAATAGTTGATTGTTTGAGAAATTGAAATTATTAGATTTTTGATGTTTTGAATTTCCAGCCTTGTTAGCAATCCCGGCTCGGGGTTCATTGCTAACCTGTAGCCCCAACAGGACCCATGTATAAATACACCACATTTAAAACTATTCCATTTTAATAGATTGTTACCTAATATTGCAGGCAAATATGGTGCTTCAGGGTTACCATGCGCTTTTGGCCAACAGCATATGCTGTTAGTGGGTAGATGTCTGCCAATTCCTTTTGCTCAATGACCTTAAGCTTCTGTGTGGATTCCCGCTCAAACCCCCTAAGGTGCTTGTTATAACAAGCATTCTGACACTTGGCAATAAAAGCAAGTTCACCATGAACAACAATCAGTCTGGTAGACCTCCAGTGGATCCGTAGGTTAGGATTATTCCAATCGAGTAGTTGGCCTTCCCTGTAGCTCAGTTGGTAGAGCATGGTGTTTGCAACACCAGGGTTGTGGGTTCGATTCCCACGGGGGGCCAGCACAGTAAAAATAAATAAAAAATGTATGAAATGAAATGTATGAATTCACTACCGTAAGTTGCGCTGGATAAGAGTGTCTGCTAAATGACTAAAATGTAAAATGTAAATGGTACCATTGAAGGAAAGTGTGTTTGCCATCTGTACAAAAGTCTCATCTGGAAAAGAAAATTTTACTGCTTCCTTTGTCATTCTTTAACACTTCCATAGCAACAGTGGACAGCTTTGTGGCAGATAGGGCAGGCTTGACAAGATTGGTGCCATGCAGATGGTACGCAAACATTAGTTGATGCTTAACTGCAAGAGACAGCAAAATGTTTCGAAAGCTGTTGGTCTGTCGAACAATCTGCTTAAAAAAGCTTCAAAGCTAAAAAAAGCTATAAGGGGTCCAAATTCCTTCATCAGCTGCGGGTAGTGTTCAATGAAATGATGTTTCGGGATAAGACTATCCTTAGGAAAAACCTCTAAGAATCTTTGCCTGTGCTCAGATATTTTTCTGTCAAGGTACCAAATTAATTATTCTGTGTGAATTGGCGAAACCACAAATTCAACAATATCTTTTAGGTCCATAAGAATTTCCCATGATGGTTCACCTACAGGTATTTGAGTTCCTATAATGAATGGAAGCAGATGCAGTAGGCATCAATTTTTCATGAGCATTTCCTCCAATACTTATTTTCCTTGGATTCATCAAGTCAAGAGGATTTGATTGTGGGCAGTCAGTTTTATCACTCCACTTATAGGGGAACTGTGTGATAAGATTGTTGAGTTCCAACAGAGTAGAATATTTATTCTTGATTAAAACCGTTAAGCACAATGCCAGTTCCAGAGACAGGATTCCTTTAAAAAAGCCATGCAGCACATTTTGTGGATAGCCAGACATCACGTCAAAATGTTTACATTTTTCAGTCAAAGCACGCTGCTTTTTCACACCATAGCAAGGTAATAAAGTGGGATTTTCTAAAACTGTCTGTATTTGTTCAGAATGTTGCTACTTTGTTCTGGGTTGGAATGCCCCAGTTCTCACTTCTTTTACCTTGATCCCAGATAGCTCAGCCAAACAGAACCTGCAGACATGAGTTGCACTAAAACTTTCTCCAAATCCACCAATAGAGTGGGCTCCAAGATTATCTGCCGCCACACAAAAAAACAGTGCCCTTCAGTACAAAGTAGGAATAAAAAGATAAAAAGTCCTTCCTCCTCCAATTGTGGAAGATCTTTTGAAAGTGGCTCTAGCACCTTCCCATATCCATATGTTTTAACATCAACAGCCTTGCAGAGAACAGCTAAGTAAATAGATTTGAGTGTAGACCTAAACTATAATGGGACATTTGCCAACACCCAATAGACTCCTGTGATTTTGTGCTTTTTGTGGGATGTTCCAAGGGGATTGCACACTTCAAAATCATCAACATAGAGAAGTAGAGATAGGGTTAATTAATCTCTTGATAAACAGTCATTTTCTTTGTTATGCGCACCATCATAAAAATACTACTTTTTAAGCTTTCTCCTGAATGTCGTTGTTGCTCACAATACTTGTAACAGTGACTGCAGAATATGAACAAACTGAAAGCTTCTTCCTTTCTTTGCATCAAGTATATATTCTACCGGCTCCACCACAGAAAAGTTTTTCTTAAAAACTGCTTCCTCTTGTACGATGTGGCGAGGGGTCCATCCTGCCCTAAAACTGTGCTCATGGGATTTGTCTCACAGACATCTTGAATCAAATCTGAGATTATGTAATTGTCAACAGAAACAACAAGGTTTCTGCAAGGACAGGTGTAGCTAGATAGCTAGGTGGAGCTATATAGCTAGCTAGGCGTAGCTAGATAGCTAGCTATGTATTGTTTGTTCCTGTCTCTGCCTGGCTAGCTTGCCTTACTAGCTAGTAGCATGGCCACCACTAGCTAACTTTACAGACATCACAACCGTTAACTATCTTATCAACGTGCAAATATAACATGCTCTGGCAATATAGCTAGCTAAAGGCTTTTCGTACATGAAGAATGTTATCTAACGTTTTCTACAAATATTTTCAAAATTTCGTCAAAAATATGTGTAGAGAGATACAAATTACAGTTATATTTTGGTCCTTACCTGCCGCATGGCCATTCCAGAAGAGAAAGATCAAGACAAAGTCCGTTGAAATGTTCCAAGCACAATTGACATTCAGAACTAGATGATTTTGTCCAATATAATAATGATACTTTGAAAATCATATTTTTAAGTCGTTGGTTGTTACTTAGAAATATTTGTTCTAATTTAGCAGCATATTACCTTGGATTTTTATTTGCAAATGCCAGTATTTTTCTACACATATAAATTAAGTATTACAGTATATTCCAAAATGTAAGTAAAACCAAAAAACTATTATTTTAAGTAAAAATCATAGATTTTCTTTTGAAATATTTACTAAGCCCGTGGGTCATTTTTTACAGTGGCTACTGCCGTGAGTGCTACGGGGCGGTAGTCATTTAGGCACAGGGACTATGGTGGTCTGCTTGAAACATGTAGGTACTACAGACTCGGTCAGGGAGAGGTTGAAAATGTCAGTAAAGACACTTGCCAGTTTGCCCTCACATGCTTTGGGTACATGTCCTGGTAATCCATCTGGCCCCACAGCCTTGTGAATGTTGACCTGTTTAAAGGTCTTGCTCACATTGTCTATGGAGAGCGTGATCACACAGTCATCCAGAACATATGGTGCTCACATGCATGCTTCAGTGTTGCTTGCCTCGAAGCGAGCATAAAAAGCATTTAGCTCGTATCGTAGTCTTGCGTCAAGACTGGGTCTCCCTTTGTAGTCCATAATAGTTTGCAAGCACTGCCACATCCGACGATAGTCAGAGCCGGTGTAGTAGGATTCAGTCTTAGTTCTGTATTGACGCTTTGCTTGTTTGATGGTTTGTCTGAGAGCGTAGTGGGATTTCTTATAAGCATCCGGATTAGTGTCCCGCTCCTTGAAAGCGGCAGCTCTAGCCTTTAGCTTGGTGCGAATGTTGCCTGTAATCCATTGCTTCTGGTTGGGATATGTACGTACGGTCACTATGGGGACAACGTCGTCGATGCACTAAGTGATGAACCCGGTGACTGCGGTGCTATACTCTTTAATGATGAATCCCAGAACATATTCCAGTCTGTGCTAGCAAAACAGTCCTGTAGCGTAGCATCCGCGTCATCTGACCACTTCCTTATTGAGCGAGTCACTGGTACTTCCTGCTTTAGTTTTTGCTTGTAAGTAGGAATCAGGAGGATATAATTATGGTCAGATTTGCCAAATGGAGGGCGAGGGAGAGCTTTTTATGTGTCTCTGTGTGTGGAGTAAAGGTTATCTAGTGTTTTATTTCCTCTGGTTGCACATGTGACATGCTGGTAGAAATTAGGTGAAACGGATGTGTCCCTTTTATAGCACACAGGAAATTGGTCAGTGTTAACTAGTTTAGATTTTTTTAGTGTAATATTTATAGTGTTGATTCAAGAGTTAAATAAACATTCAGTGGTGTAAAAGAACCCCAGTGTTGGCGTTAATAATCAGAGTTGAACCAAAACCACAGCCATCATTATCATATTTCCCACCATGCTTTAATGCAGGTCGATTTTTAGAATAATTTTATTTCAATATATACACGTTAAAAAGTTTGGGGTCACCTAGAAATGTCCTCGTTTTTGAAAGAAAAGCACATTTTTTGTCCATTAAAATAACATCAAATTGATCCGAAATACAGTGTAGACATTGTTGATGTTGTAAATGACTATTGTAGCTGGAAACGGCATATTTTTTATGGAATATCTACATAGGTGTACAGAGACCAGCAACCATCACTCCTGTGTTCCAGTGGTTGTGTTATGGTTGTGTTGGTTGTGTTAATGCAAGTTTATCATTTTAAAAGGCTAATTGATCATTAGAAAACCCTTTTGCAATTATGTTAGCACAGCTGAAAACTGTTGTTCTGATTAAAGAACCAATAAAACTGGCCTTCTTTAAACTAGTTGAGTGTCTGGAGTGTCAGCATTTGTGGTTTCGATTACAGGCCAGAAACAAATACCTTTTTTCTGAAACTCGTCAGTCTAATCTTGTTCTGAGAAATGAAGACTATTCCATGCGAAAACTTGCCAAGAAAATGAAGATCTCGTACAGCACTCTGTACTACTCCCTTCACAGAACAGCGCAAACAGGCTCTAACCAGAACAGAAAGAGGAGTGGGAGGCCCCGGTGCACAACTGAGCAAGAGGGCAAGTATATTAGAGTGTCTAGTTTGAGAAACAGACGCCTCACACGTCCTCAACTGGCAGCTTCAATAAATAGTACCCGCAAAACACCAGTCTCAACGTCAAGAGTGAAGAGGCGACTCCGGGTTGCTGGCATTCTAGGCAGAGTTGCAAAGAAAAATCCATATCTCAAACTGGCCAATAAAAATAAAAGATTAAGATGAGCAGAAGAACACCGACACTGGAAAGAGGAACTCCTAGAAGGCCAGCATCCCGGAGTCGCCTCTTCACTCTTGACGTTGACACTCTCCGCCAATAATTACATTTAGAGGATTGGAGGATTCTAAATTAACATCTAAGGGGCATTTTATCAATTAGTATGTTTGAGTATCACAACAATATTTGTTGTATTATATGTTTTGGCTTTTCTGGTGGGATAAACTGAAATTGCAACCAACTTTCTATGGCTTGTTTAAAAAATAAGGATATTTGGGAGATTATTTAGTTTTCAAATAACCTAAAGTGAGCGAGAAAATTCTTGAACATGGCACCCCATGTTATTAATTTGTAAATAAAGCCAGTTTGTTATTTAGAATGATTTATTTCTGTTTTTAGGGGGAGAGAAACCAAAAGCCTACAGTCATATGTCTACCGGTCGCAGCCGACATATTGAACTGTAGCAATGCAGTTTGCACTGTTTATTTCTGTTTATTTCTGTTTTTAGAGGGAGAGAAACCAAAAGCCTACAGTCATGTGTCTACTGGTCGCAGCCGACATATTGAACTGTAGCAATGCAGTTTGCACTGCAATGCAGTGTTTTTACACTGCTGCGCCACTTAGGCACTGTACTGCATAACTCGTCGGGAGTAGGCTACAGTACCACAGTAAGAGCAAAATGATCCTATCATTTCCACACCCTAACTGTAGTCTAAGTTTCTCTTAGAAAAAAAAACTAATGTAATAACAGTTTTAGTAAGTACTTGCACAATTATCAGTTTCTTTTTGGTTTATGTCGCCAATTCATTGTCAGTTAGAGGCACAGTAGCGCCTTGGGACCGAAAAGCATAATCAGTGTTCTAACTCCCCCTTGCGCTGGTCTGGAGCAATGAAGTGGTGACGCAAGGTACCGTACGAAACCACAAATTACCTCTAAGTCCTGCAGCATAATCACAAAACGTTTAGTTGAGCAGCCATTGTAAGGCTTAAAATCGTAGAGCAGGGATATTCAATTGCAGTCCTGGACGTTCTGAAACATTTCTGGTTTGGGATTGTTGTTTGGCTCTTCTAAGAACCATGACATTTATGGTTATTCAGAGACCCTAACATGTTTCCCCTATGGCGTCGCTCTCAAGAACGTAAAATATGTACATAACTATGGATCTAGGAGACTGAAGGATGACTGTCTTCCCTGTGACTCAGTTGGTAGAGCGTGGTGTTTGCAACGCCAGCATGGTGTGTGCAACGCCAGGGTTGTGGGTTCGATTCCCACGGGGGGCCAGTACAAAAAAAAATAAAAAATGCATGAAATTAAATGTATGCTTTCACTACTGTAAGTCGCTCTGGATAAGAGCGTCTGCTAAATGACTAAAATGTAAGTGTTACGGTCCTTACAGTGAATGATGCCTTGTATCATTGAGACAATATATGAAAAAATTCATGCCCTATGACCTACAGGTGGGACTAACCTCTTATCTGGAGTTCTACGGTTGCCATGGCACCTAGAGGCAGGCTGTAAAAGTAACCATAACTGTGTTTTTTTTATTTATGTGCATAGTTTTTTTGGTAGATTATAAGGTATAGAACACAGGAATCTCGTTATTGTCATCAACGTTAACCTCTCTGGGCTAGGCGGGACGAAATCGTCCCACCTACGCAACAGCCAGTGTAATCCCGAGGCGCGATTTTCAAATACCTTAGAAATGCTATTACTTCAATTTCTCAAACATATGACTATTTTACAGCATTTTAAAGACAAGACTCTCGTTAATCTAACCACACTGTCCGATTTCAAAAAGGCTTTACAACGAAAGCAAAACATTAGATTATGTCAGCAGAGTACCCAGCCAGAAATAATCAGACACCCATTTTTCAAGCTAGCATATAATGTCACAAAAACCCAGAAGACAGCTAAATGCAGCACTAACCTTTGATGATCTTCATCAGATGACACACCTAGGACATTATGTTATACAATACATGCATGTTTTGTTCAATCAAGTTCATATTTATATCAAAAAACAGCTTTTTACATTAGCATGTGACGTTCAGAACTAGCATACCCCCCGCCTAGCCCAGAGAGGTTAAAATAGCTTGTCGGTGAAAGCACATTTTGCAATATTCTGAGTACATAGCCCAGCCATCACGGCTAGCTATTTAGACACCCACCAAGGTTAGCCCTGACCAAACACCGATTTACTATTACAAAAGTTTGATTACCTTTGATGTTCTTCGTCAGAATGCACTCCCAGGACTGCTACTTCAATAACAAATGTTGGTTTGGTCCAAAATAATCCATCGTTATATCCAAATAGCGGCGTTTTGTTCGTGCGTTCAAGACACTATCCGAAGTGTAAATAAGGGTCACGAGCATAGCGCAGTTTGTGACAAAATATTTCTAAATATTCCATTACTATACTTCGAAGCATGTCAACGGCTGTTTAAAATCCATTTTTATACAATTTTTCTCGTAAAAAAGCGATAATATTCCGACCGGGAATCTGCGTTTAGGTAAACAGAGGAAAGAAAACAAAGCACGAGGTCGACGCGAGCACGAGCCTGAGTCTCACAGTACTGTAACCAGCCACTACCCAAACGCGCTACTTTTTTTCAGCCAGAGCCTGCAAAGCCACGATTCAGCTTTTTGCCGCCTTCTGAGAGCCCATGGGAGCCGTAGGAAGTGTCACGTAACAGCAGAGATCCTCTGTAATGGATAGAGATAATCAAGAAGGGCAAGAAATTGTCAGACAGGCCACTTCCTGCATGGAATCTTCTCAGGTTTTGGCCTGCCATATGAGTTCTGTTATACTCACAGACACCATTCAAACAGTCTTCGAAATTTTAGGGTGTTTTCTATCCAAAGCCAATAATTATATGCATATTCTAGTTACTGGGCAGGAGTAGTAACCAGATTAAATCGGGTACGTTTTTTATCCAGCCGTGTCAATACTGCCCCCTAGCCCTAACAGGTTAAGGAGAAGTGTATCTATAATTCTTTGAATAACTGTTGAATATTTAATCAACGTTTATGATGAGTATTTCTGTAAATTGATGTGCTCATTCACCGGAAGTTTTGGGAGGCAAAACATTTCTGAACATTACACGCCAATGTAAAATCGTGTTTCTGGATATAAATATGAACTTTATCAAGCAAAACATACATGTATTGTGTAACATGAAGTCCTATGAGTGCCATCTGATGAAAATCATCAAAGGTTAGTGATTCATTTTAGCTGTATTTCTGGTTTTTGTGACGCCTCTCCTTGCTTGGAAAATGGCTGTTTTTCTTGTCAAGGTGATGTCCTAACAGAATCTAATGTTATGCTTTCACCGTAAAGCCTTATTGAAATTGGACAATTTGGTTGGATTAACGAGAAGTGTATCTTTAAAATGGGATATAATAGTTGTATGTTTGAGAAATTTGAATTATGAGATTTTTTTGGTTTTGAATTTGCTGCCCTGCTATTTCACTGGCTGTTGAATAGTGTGTTCCGCGGGTGGTACGCTAGCATCCCACATTTGGTTTTTGTGACATATATGCAATTTTGAAAAATGGGTGTGTGATTATTTCTGGCTGGGTACTCTCCTGACATAATCTAATGTTTTGCTTTTGCTGTAAAGCCTTTTTGAAATCGGACAATGTGGACAGATAAAGGAGAGTCTTATCTTTCAAATGGTGTAAAATAGTCATATGTTTGAGAAATTGAAGTAATTGGATACCACCATTGGATATTGGTGAGGCGTTCTGCTAGCGGAACGTCTGCCCATATGAGCTTCTCTTTTGTGAGTAGTGTATGCCTGCTCTGCGTCACGGCTTTCTTGTTTTGTATTTCAAGTTGATTGTTTATTGCATTAGTTTCACAATTAAATAAAAGATGTGGAACTATGATCACGCTGCATATTGGTCCGATCCTTCTGAAAGTCCTGACAGAATCACCCACCTACAAAGGACCAAGCAGCGTGGAATGGAGCAGCAGGAGTCGTGGATGTGGGAAGAAATCCTGGATGGGAAAGGACCCTGGAGGCAGGCTGGGGAGTATCGCCGTCCGAAGGAGGAGATCGAGGCAGCAAGAGCGGAGCGGCGATGCTATGAGGCACTATATCTACCAAGAGGCAAGGACGAGAGGCAGCACCCAAAAAAATATTTGGGGGGGCACACGGGCAGATTGGCTAAGGCAATTTTAAGACCTGAGCCATCTCCCCGTGCTTACCGGGGGGAGCGAGTTACCGAGCAAGCACCGTGTTATGCGGTGATGCGCACTGTGTCGCCTGTGTGCACTCACAGCCCGGTGCGCTCGGTGCAAGCTCCTCACCGTTGCCGTGCTAGAGTTGGCCGTCAGCCAGGTAGAAGTGAGCCGGTTCAGCGTATCTGGTCTCCAGTGCGTCTCTTCGGTCCAGGTTATCCTGCGCTTGCTCTACGCACGGTACCCCCCTTTCACCAGCACAGACCAGTTCGTCCTGTGCCGGCGCTCCGTCCTTGCTTGGCTCATCACCAATCACCAATCAGCCAGAACGGGGTGTGCCAGCTCTAAGCTCCAGACCTCCGGTGCGCCTCCGGAGCCCAGTACGTCCTGTGCCTCCTCCTCACACTCACCCCGAGGTGCGTGTTACTAGTCCGGCACCTCCTATGCCAGTCCCACGCATCAGGCCTTCAGTGCACCTGCCCAGTCTGGGGTGTCCTGTTCCTGCTCCCTGCACTCTCCCTGAGGTGCGTGTTACTAGTCTGGCGCCTCCTATGCCAGTCCCACGCATCAGGCCACCAGCGATGCTCCTCAGCCCTGAGCTTCCAGCGACGCTCCTCAGCCTGGAGCCTCCAGCGACGCTCCTCAGCCCGGAGCCTCCAGCGACGCTCCTCAGCCCGGAGCCTCCAGCGACGCTCCTCAGCCCTGAGCCTCCAGCGACGCTCCTCAGCCCTGAGCCTCCAGCGACGCTCCTCAGCCCGGAGCCTCCAGCGACGCTACTCAGCCCGGAGCCTCCAGCGACGCTACTCAGCCCGGAGCCTCCAGCGACGCTACTCAGCCCGGAGCCTCCAGCGATGCTCCTCAGCCCGGAGCCTCCAGCGACGCTCCCCAGTCCGGAGCCTCCAGCGGCGGTCTGCAACCCAGAGCCATCAACGGCGATCTGCAGCCCTGAGTCTTCAGCGGCGGTCTGCAGGCCAGAGTCTTCAGCGGCGGCCTTTAGCCCAGAGTCTTCAGCCGCGGCCTATAGCCCAGAGTCTTCAGCGGCGGTTGGCGGTCCGAAGGTCTGGCGATGATCCATGGTCTGGTTCCTCTGGACATACAGAAGCGGGGGGATCAGCGGGCTGTGGGGGTACTACGCCCGGAACCAGAGCCGCCGCCATAGACATTAGTCACCCACCCTACCCTCCCTTTGTGTTGTGTTTTTTTTTTGGGGGGGGGGGTTTGTTGTTTAGTTTTTTTTGTAGGTACGGTCAGAGTCCGCACCTTTGGGGGGGTACTGTCACGTCCTGACCATAGTACGTTGTTATTTTCCATGGTAGAGTAGGTCAGGGCGTGACAGGGGGTGTTTGTCCGTTTTTTTATTTCTATGTTTAGTTTCTAGTTTTGTATTTCTAGGACTCTCAGACCATCCTATTTCATAAAGGACTCAGACCATCAAGCTGCAATAGGCTATTCAGTCGGATGATTTCCCTGTTTGCCCAATCAAAGCTACAAAAATATATATATTGTATACTAATACTTTACCTCAGACTAATGAAACCAAGATATGAAACCAACTCCTTGGCCTGAATGCCAACCGTCACATCTGGAGGAATCCTGTCACCATCCCTGCAGTGAAGTATGGTGGTGGCAGCATCATGCTGTTGGAATGTTTTTCAGTGACAGGGTTGGGAGAATAATCAGGAGCGAGGGAAAGATTAACAGGGCGAAAGTACAGAAAGATCCTTGATGAAAACCTGCTCCGGAGAGCTCAGGACCTCAGACTGGGGTGAAGGTTCACCTTCCAATAGGACAACAACCCTAAGCACACAGCCAAGACAGCGCAGGTGTGGCTTCAGGACAAGTCTCTGAATGTCCTTGAGTGGCCCAGCCAGAGCCCGGACTTGAACCCGATAGAACATCTCTGGAGAGACCTGAAAATAGCTTTGCAGCGATGCTCCCCATCTAACCTGACAGAGGTTGCAGAGAAGAATGGGAGAAACTCCCCAAATACAGATGTGCCAAGCTTGTAGCGTCATACCCAAGAAGATTTGAGGCTGTAATCGCTGACAAAGGTGCTTCAATAAAGTACGGAGTTAAAGGGTCTAAAAACATATGTAAATGTAATATTTCCATTTTTTATTTTTAATTACATTTGCAATACCAAAAAACAACAGTTTTTGCTTTGTCAATATGGGGTATTGTGTATAGATTGATGAGGGGAAAAAACACAATTTAATACATTTTTGAATAAGGCTGTAACGGAACAAAGAAACAGGCAGCACTCTGTACACATTATTCACTCACAGCCAACTAAACTTGACTAATAGTTGAAAGGCAAGCACTTACCATTGGTGAGTTAATTCATCTGGTCACGTCTCTTGACCATCTCCTCTGGGGTAAAAAGCAACTAGCAGGGCTTCTCTTCATTGGACTTGCGAGTGCAGGTTAACTCACAAGCCTTTTCAATTTCTTGTCCAGCATCACTGACAAATTCCCCCTCCACTGACTGAAGCACCATAATTGACATATCTACCATTAACGGGTGGTCTTCCTCGGTTGCCTCCTCAAGGGGCTTGACCTCTACTTTGGTGATTTCGTGGAAGTGCTGTCTGCGGAGTCGCTGATGGAGATGCTCTCCAGCTCAGGTGTCAAAAAGTAGTCGCCAATAAGTTGATGCCACTGACTGTCTGAACCAGCTCCCAGCACAACATTACTATTTCTCTCACCTTTGAATCAATTGATGCAGTAAAAAGCTAAGCTAGCTAGCTAAGGTGTAGGCAGTAGTGACAGTGTGACTATGTATGGTGGGGTTTTGACAAATCTAAACAGCTAGAGAGAGAGAGAAAGAGAGAGAGAGTGTGTAGTCTGAGGTAAAGTATTAGTATACAATATATATTGTAATGCCCTGGCCATAGAGAGGGGTTTTTTGTTCTTTATTTTGGTTAGGCCAGGGTGTTACATTGGGTGGGCGTTCTATGTGCATTTTTCTATGTTGGTTTGTTTCATTGATTTTGGCCGTGTGGCTTCCAATCAGGCACAGCTGTAGAGTGTTGTTCCTGATTGGGAGTCACACAAGTCACACAAGTGCCTGTTTTTCCGTTGGGGTTTTGTGGGTAATTGTTTCTGTTGAGTGTTTTGCACCTGACAGGACTGTTTGGCTGTTGGTTTTCTTGTTTTGTTTCGTATAGTGTTCTTTCTGTTATTAAATTCAATGATGAACACTAACTCTGCTGCGCCTTGGTCTACTCTCTCTCCCGACAGCCGTTACATATATTTTTTTGTTGCTTTGATTGGGCAAACAGGGAAATCATACGATTGAATAGCCTGTTGCAGCTTGATTCAAAAATATATAGCTAGCTAGCTAGTTTGTAATTCATTCATGATTTCAGAATAGGCTCTTGACAGTTCAGATAAGATAGAGCCGCGAAAGCCTGATGTGATGTGTTACAAGCTAGCATCCACCGAAATAATGTGAAAAGTGCTCCGTTGCTATGTCTCATCCTACGTTTTACAAGATTAAAACATATTTTTACTCATTATTTTACGCATTAAGATATTTTTACGCATTAAGATATACAGATTATGAATTATGAAAGCAAAGACATTGTTTTGTTAAAACCAGATGTAACCCCCTAACAGCAAAAAAAATTGACATTTTGACCAACACTCAATATATATGCAAATTAGCTATAGTGACTTCTGACTATTATTATAAAGCACGGCACATACACACTATATATACAAGGGTATGTGGACACCCCTTCAAATTAGTGGATTCGGCTATTTCAGCCACACCCTTCACTGACAGGTGTATAAAATCGAGCACACAGCCATGCATTCTCCAATGATAAACATTGGCAGTATAATGGCCTTACTGAAGAGCTCAGTGACTTTCAATGTGGCACTGTCATAGGATGCCACCTAGTCAGTTAATCACTGTTCTGCCCAGTTACAGCTGCCCCGGTCTACTGTAAGTGCTGTTATTGTGATGTGGAAACATCTATGAGCAACAACAGCTCAGCTGCGAAGTGGTAGGCCACACAAGCTCACAGAACAGGACCGCAGGGTGCTGAATCAAATAGCGCTATAAAATCGTCTGTCCTCAGTTGAAACACTCATTACAGAGTTCAAAACTGCCTCCGGAAGCAAGGACAGCATAATCACTATATGTCGGGAGCTTCATGAAATGGGTTTCCATGACCGAGCAGCCACATTCAAGCCAGTTTTGGGAAGGCCCTTTCCTGTTTCAGCATGACAATACCCCCATGCACAAAGCGAGGTCCATACAGAAATGGTTTGTCGAGATTGGTGTGGAAGAACTTGACTAGCCTGCACAGAGCCCTGAACTCATCCCCATTTAACACCTTTGGGATGAATTGGAAAACAGCCTGTGAGCCAGGCCAAATCGCCCAACATCAGTGCCTGACCTCACTAACGCTCTTGTGGCTGAACGGAAGCAAGTCCCCACAGCAATGTTCCTACATCTAATGGAAAGCCTTCCCTGAAGAGTGGAGGCTGTTATAGCAGCAAAGGGGGGACCAACTCCATATTAATACCCATGACTTTGGAATGAGATGTTCGAAAAGCAGCTACTTTTGGTCATGGAGTGTATATATATATTCTGGACTCTGACATTGCTGGTTCTGATTATTTTGTAATTCCTATTGGAATCCAGCCAGAGTGGGGATATCCAACATTTGGAATTTGTATTCACCCGGATCCTGCATTCATAATGACTGCCAGGGTTGGGAAGACTAAGATAGGACTGCCTAAAGCATCTAAACTGGAACTCTACAGTCACAGGCAGCCCAATTCTGATCTTTTTCCCACTAATCGGTCTTTTGACCAATCATATCAGATCTTTTTCAGAGCTGATCTGATTGGTCAAACAACCAATTAGTGAAAAAAATATCAGAATTGGGCTGCCTGTGTAAACGCAGCCACTGTGGCCTTTTATGATAGAGAGAATCTGAACAAAGCTCCAGCGACAATGCAGGGATCCTGACCCGATACATGGGGTTACTGGCAGGTCAGGGCCTCTGTGATGGTCTTCTTGCCCCAGCGGATGCACTCCGATCACGGGAGAAGATTGGGATGATAGGGGTGGAGAGTTCAACAACAGCTTCAGTATCCTAAGCTCCTTTACTTTAGAACTGTAGATATCTGAGAGCAAATTCTGAGTGAAATACTGCAAGGAATTTAAAAACTCTCCAACACACAAAGAAGAGTTATGAGAAAAGAATGACGTAATGACATTTAATTTAAGATTCCTTAATGTAATAAGCAAAAAATGTATTAATCAACTCAGTCCCAAACTTTTTGTAACTGTGTGTCCATGCCAAAAGGCACCCTATTCTGTATTTAGTGCACTACCTTTGATCAACAGTAGTACATTAAATAGGGAATAGGGTGCCATTTGGGATGCATCCTTTGGGTCTATGCTAGCTTAATGTTTTCTCCCTCCAGCAGCGCTGCATGGCTCCATTTTTAGTCTCCTAATTTGAGTCTTGACATGTCATCCTTCTTAGGTGAGAAATGCATTTAGGAGGGGAAGCAAAAGGGACTGTATTAATGAGAGGGATATTTCAGTAGTCTCAGGGAGCGACAACATTATCACAGTCTTAATACTGAGAACAGAACATACGTTGAGTGATATTTCAGCTCCATCAGGGAGTCACTCTGAGAAAGAGTAGGGAGTCTGCTTATAAAAGTTTTACAGGAAACTTTTATCCTACCTACACTACATGGACAAAGGTATGTGGACAGCTGCTCGTCGAACATCTAATTACAAAATCATGGGCATTAATATGGAGTTGGTTACCCCTTTGCTGCAATTTATTTAACCTTTATTTAACCAGGTAGAATAGTTGAGAACAAGTTCTCATTTGCAACTGCGACCTGGCCAAGATAAAGCAAAGCAGTTCGACACATACAACAACACAGAGTTACACATGGAATAAACAAACATACAGTCAATAATACAGTAGAAAAATCTATATACAGCATGTGCAAATGAGGTAGGATAAGAGAGGTAAGGCAATAAATAGGCCATGGTGGCAAAGTAATTACAATATAGCAATTAAAGACTAGAATGGTAGGATGTGCAGAATGTGCAAGTTGAGATACTGGGGTGCAAAGGAACAAAATAAATAAATAAATACAGTATGGGGATGAGGTAGATTGGATGGGCTATTTACAGATGAGCTATGTACAGGTGCAGTGATCTGTGAGCTGCTCTGACAGCTGGTGCTTAAAGCTAGTGAGGGAGATAAGTCTCCAGTTTCAGATATTTTTGTAGTTCGTTCCAGTCATTGGCAGCAGAGAACTGGAAGGAGAGGCGGCCAAAGGAAGAATTGGCTTTGGGGGTGACCAGTGAGATATACCTGCTGGAGCGCGTGCTATGGGTGGGTGCTGCTATGGTGACCAGTGAGCTGAGATAAGGCGGGGATTTACCTAGCAGAGACCTGTAGATGACCTGGAGCCAGTGGGTTTGGCGATGAGTATGAAGCGAGGGTCAGCCAACGAGAGCATACAGGTCGCACTGGTGGGTAGTATATGGGGCTTTGGTGACAAAACAGATGGCACTGTGATAGACTGCATCTAATTTGTTGAGTAGAGTGTTGGAGGCTATTATGTAAATGACATCGCCAAAGTCGAGGATCGGTAGGATGGTCAGTTTTACGAGGGTATGTTTGGCAGCATGAGTAAAGGATGCTTTGTTGCGAAATAGGAAGCCGATTCTAGATTTAATTTTGGATTGGAGATGTTTAATGTGAGTCTGGAAGGAAAGTTTACAGTCTAACCAGACACCTAGGTATTTGTAGTTGTCCACATATTCTAAAGCAGAACCGTCCAGAAGGCTTTCCACTAGATGTTGTAACATTGCTGCAGGGACTTGCTTCCATTCAGCCACAAGAGCATTAGTGAGGTCAGGCACTGATGTTAGGCAATTAGGCCTGGCTCGCAGTCGGCATTCCAATTCATCCCAAAGGTGTTCGATGAGGATGAGGTCAGGGCTCTGTGCCAGTCAAGTTCTTCCACACCGATCTCAACAAACCATTTCTGTTTGGACCTCGCTTTGTGCATGGGGGCATTGTCATGCTGAAACAGGAAAGGGCCTTCCACAAACTGTTGCTACAAAGTTGCAAGCACAGAATCATCTAGAATGTCATTGTATGCTGTAGCATTACGATTTCCCTTCACTGGAACTAAAGGGCCCAGCCCAAACCCCGAAAAACAGCCCCATACCATTATTTCTCCTCCGTCAAACTTTACAGTTGGCAAATGCATTGGGGCAGGTAGCGTTCTCCTGGCATCCGCTAAACCCAGATCTGTCCGTCGGACTGCCAGATGGTGAAGCGTGATTCATCACTCCAGAGAATGTGTTTCCACTTCTCCAGAGTCCAATGGCGGCGAGCTTTACACCACTCCAGCCGAACGCTTGGCATTGCACATGGTGATCTTAGGCTTGTGAGCGGCTTCTCGGCCATGTAAACCCATTTCATGAAGCTCCAGATCAACAGTTATTGTGCTGACATTGCTTCCAGAGGCAGTTTGGAACTCGGTAGTGAGTGTTGCAACCGAGGACAGGTGATTTTTGTATGCTACGCGCTTCAGCACTCGGCAGTCCCTTTCTGTGAGCTTGTGTGGCCTACCACTTCGCGGGTGAGCCGCTATTGCTCCTAGATGTTTCCAATTCACAGTAACAGCGCTTACAGTTGGCTGGGGCAGCTCTAGCAGGACAGAAATCTGATGAACTGACTTGTTAGAAAGGTGGCATCCTATGACGTTATCAATGTTTGTCTATGGAGATTGCATTACTGTGTGCTCGATTTTAGAAACCTGTTAGCAACAGGTGTGGCTGAAATAACAGAATCCACTAATTTGAAGGGGTGTCCACATACTTTTGGTGATGTAGTGTACCTTGTGATAATTACTTTTTAGGTCCTACATACTATACATATAGTAATATTCTATTCACTCTAGGCTAATCTTGACATTAAGCAAATGAGCCATTAATGACTGTTTAGATTTTACATCGAACCAAACCACACATGTGAGTTTAAGAATTCCTAAGTTCAAGAACATTAATAACCAGAGATCAGCAACATTCCAGTTTTCTTAATAAACAGGTTTTGTCCAAACGACTGGCAAGGTGACTTATCAGCATGCACGGTACTAGGCTAAGGTAGTGTATCGCTCCGTGTATGAGAGCCTACTCATTTTAATTATTAGATCCTCACTTCATCTCTCTCATATTTAAGGGAGGGAGCTGACCGTGTCTACAGCGGGAGAGAGTAAACAAATCCTGACAATTAGGCTCTTAAAACAGCCCTTCAATTAGATGGCAACAGAGAAAAGGAGAGAGGGGAGAGAGGGGACTGGGCCCAGGTGCTCTGCCAGGCCTTTATAAGCACACAGGTGTGGGAAATCAAGGTTTATTTTTATATATATTTACTTTCGTCACCATTTTGAACAAATAATCTGCTTGGGCTGGCCAACCCATGAGAATCTGGATGACGGTGGCCCTGGACCTAGGTAAGGTTGCAGTCTCTTTGGACACATTCATAAAACACA
The DNA here is from genome assembly GCF_965601325.2 of Salmo salar. Lineage (NCBI taxonomy): Eukaryota > Metazoa > Chordata > Actinopteri > Salmoniformes > Salmonidae > Salmo > Salmo salar. The sequence goes on along the minus strand of NC_138297.1, from coordinate 37,794,776 downwards.
GCCCACATAATCTGTCTGACTTCTCAAATGCACCCATTAAATCAGGTTACAGAGCATTTAGCTAGGCCTAGGACCCCTACTAAGTCTGTTAGATAAGCACCTGGCCTTTGATCATAGCTAAGAGAGCTGTACTTCCTACCAGGGAAACAGAAAGTGTCCAGATAAAAATATTTGATGACCTTACCCAGACACACTAGTAACCGAAAGGTTGGTAGATCGAATCCCGACAAGATAAAAATCGTTCTGCCCCTGAACAAGGCAGTTAACCCATTGTTCTTAGGCCGTCATTGTAAATAACAATTTGTTCTTAACTGTCTTGCCTAGTTAAATAAAGGTAAAAAAAAATACAAATAAATGTAGTGAAGTAAAAGTAAAAGTTGACAAAAATATAAATAGTAAAGTACAGATACCTCCATAGTAGCAATATCATAAATAGATAGTGTCAATATAAATAAAATATACAGTATGTACAAGAATAAAATCAATAATGATATCAGTGATAGACGAGGTAGTTATATGCATACAATCAGGGGTAAAGTGGCTGAGCAGCAAGATAAAAAAAATGTTTTGCAGCAACGTATGGCGTGTGTGTTTAGGAAAGAGTCATTTGAATAGAGGCACTACAGATAGCGCTGATGACTGGTCCGTCCGAACCACGCATGAACAATGGAATCTATATTCGGAGAGCCTATTTCTGTCCTGCCCTTGACTTTGGTGCAGGGGATGTGATGTCCATAGCCTCTTCGTCGCAAAACTCCCTGATCTTCTCAAAAATATACGTTTGTCTAGCTGTGTCCAGTCCAGGTGGTGCTTGTACAGGCAGACCATCTATGTGAGGAAGGATGTCAGCGTTGCGCAGCAGTTGAAACCTGGTCCCGACTGAGTCCGAATGCTCCTTGATGACAACAACACCAGGCTCCAGAGCATCAAAGCTGTAAAATGGAAATAACAAAAACATTTTAGAACACATTACAACCTTGCACAACATCAATTCACCTCCCAAGTTTAGATAAGAAGAATAACCTCATACAATGCAATGAAAATGATATTCACCTGAAGTGCTGGAACTGCTTGATCTGTGGCAGCGGCCTGAAGTACAGAAAGCCATAGCTTTCCACCAGCACTGTACCATCCTCCAGTCCAACCAGCTGTGGGATGTTGACCCCTGACACAGTGCTGTCCTCCACAACACCAGCAATCTCAGGCAAAGTGCCAATCAATCTGGTCTTTCGGAAGCTCTGCTTGATGAGGCTGAAGAACCAGTCGGGGGCAAACTTGATGTGGCCTGTGATTAGGAAGTGGAGGTCCAGACTGTGGTGGAACTTGTGCATGGTCCACCAGGCACAATACCAATGCACAAACTTGTTCTTGTTTTGGCCACTGCAGTTATCACAATTGAGGTCCACATGTGTTTCCCCAACTCTGTAGTTGAAGAAATGGTGCATGTAGTTGATGACTGCGCTACTGCCTTTGCTTGATGACATTCCTTCATCAATCAAGTAGTTGACAGGTATTCCTTCACAGCAGACACAAAACAAGCCACACTTGCGAGGAGTTAAAAAGTAGAAGAGACCTGGCTGCATAGGGTCAGAAGGATAGGTAGGGTACCTGCAAACAACAAAAGAACATTAAGATACATGACAGTTAATTCTCACCCCTGTCAGTCTGTCTTTACACAGCTCAGTGAAGATTTTTTGCCTGCTTCCCATATATATACAGTACAGTTTTAGGCAGGTGTGAAAAAGTGCTGTAAAGTAAGAATGCTTTCAAAAATAAACATGTTAACAGATTATATTTATCAATTAACTAAATGCAAAGTGAGTGAAAAGAAGAAAAATCTAAATTGATTCCTGTACAGTTGAAGTCGGAAGTTTACATACACCTTAGCCAAATACATTTAAACTCAGTTTTTCACAATTCCTTACATTTAATCCTAGTAAAAATCCCTGTCTTAGGTCAGTTAGGATCAACACTTTATTTTAAGAATGTGAAATGTCAGAATAATAGTAGAGAAAACAAAAATGCAACTTTTATTTCTTTCATCACATTCCCAGTGGGTCAGACGTTTACATACACTCAATTAGTATTTGGTAGCATTGACTTTAAATTGTTTAACTTGGGTCACATATTTTGGGTAGGCTTCCACAAGCTTCCCACAATACGTTGGGTGAACTTTGGCTCATTCCTCCTGACAGAGCTGGTGTAACTGAGTCAGGTTTGTAGGCCTTCTTGCTCACACATGCTTTTTCAGTTCTGCCCACATATTTTCTATGGGATTGAGGTCAGGGCTTTGTGATGGCCACTCCAACACCTTGACTTTGTTGTCCTTAAGACTTTTTGCCACAACTTTGGAAGTATGCTTGGGATCATTGTTCATTTGGAAGACCCAAGCTTTAACTTCCTGACTGATGTCTTGAGATGTTGCTTCAATATATCCACATAATTTTCCTACCTCATGATGCAATATATTTTGTGAAGTGCACCAGTCCCTCCTGCAGCAAAGCACCCTCACAACATGATGCTGCCACACCCGTGCTTCACAGTTAGGATGGTGTTCTTCGGCTTGCAAGCATTTCCTCCAAACATAACGATGGTCATTATGGCCAAACAGTTCTATTTTTGTTTCATCAGACCAGAGGACATTTTTCCAAAAAGTACGATCTTTGTCCCCATTCTCCAATGGCACGTTGTGTTAGCTAATCCAAGTTTATCGTTTTAAAAGGCTGTTTGATCATTCGAAAACCCTTTTGAAATTATGTTAGCACAGCTGAAAACTGTTTTTCTGATTAAAGAAGCAATGAAACTGTCTTTCTTTAGACTACAGTAGTTGAGTATCTGGAGCATCAGCATTTGTGGGTTCGATTACAGGCTCAAAAGGGCCAGAAACAAATACCTTTCTTCTAAAACTCATCAGTCTATTCTTGTTCTGAGAAATGAAGGTTATTCTATGTGAGAAATTCCCAAGAAACTGATCTCGTACTACGCTGTGTACTACTCCCTTCACAGAACAGTGCAAACTGGCTCTAATCAGAATAGAAAGACGAGTGGCAGGCCCCAGTGCACAACTGAGCAAGAGGACAAGTACATTAGAGTGTCTAGTTTGAGAAACAGACGCCTCACAAGTCCTCAACTGGGACTTCTACCGGCAAAACACCAGTCTCAACGGCAACAGTGAGGAGGCGACTCCGGGATGCTGGCCCGAGAGTTCCTCTGTCCAGTGTCTGTGTTCTTTTCTTAATCTTTTCTTTTTATTGGCCAGTCTGAGATATGGCTTTTTCTTTGCAGCTCTGCCTAGAAGGCCAGCATCCCAGAGTCGCCTCCTCACTGTTGACGTTGAGACTGGTGTTTTGCGAGTACTATTTAATTAAGCTGCCAGTTGAGGACTTATTAAAAATCAGCCGGTTCCAGCTACAATAGACATTTACAACATTAACAATGTCTACACTGTATTTCTGATCAATTTGATGTTATTTTAATGGACAAAAATGTAGCTTTTCTTTCAAAAACAGGGACATTTCTAAGTGACCCCAGACTTTTGAACGGTAGTGTGTGTGTGTGTATGTATGTATGTATGTATGTATGTATGTATGTATGTATGTATGTATGTATGTATGTATGTATGTATGTATGTATGTATGTATGTATGTATGTATGTATGTATGTATGTATGTATGTATGTATGTATGTATGTGTGTGTGTGTGTATATCTATCCATCTATGTTCTTTATCAGTTTAAAGGAGGAAATGTTGCTTACTTGTTGAGCAAAATCAAAGCTGTAATGCATGCTGATGTCTTTGCTTTCTGGTTGAGTAGGGGCCCCCAGAGACAACTGCAGGTCTGCAGGTGGTCTTGCAACAATTACTCTGAACAAGGATGAGATGCTCCTCTTGCTTCTTCAGCTTGGCTGACTTAACTGCTTCTGGCAGATTGGCAGATCTGAAGACCTGATAATTGTTCCACTGGCACTGCCAGCACAGGTCTGTCCTGTACTGATTCTGAAAGACAAATTCCAGGTACAAATATTTTAGCATTATTATACAATAGATACAAAATGGCATTCTGAGATAACATCACTCCACATAATGTTAGCTAGCAAGCCAGCCATCTATCCTCAGCTAATGTTAGCTAGCTAACAGCAAGCTTTAACTTGGGGTCTTTTGTTTAGACATGTAACATTAACTAGCTAGCTAAACAATGAACTATAATCCCAATAAATAGAGCAATACAAACCGATTGTCATAGCTAGCTAAAGTTAACCAAATAGATTCAATGTTATCTAGCAAGCCAGCCATCAAACTTCAGCTAGCTAGCTAACTAACAACAACTTTATGACAAAATTAGAAATGTATAATGTCTGAAACTGTAGCTAGACTCTTACCCGCATAACATGGATGAAAGCTTCATGGCAGACTGCAACCCATGTCATTAAATAAGCCGTCCTGTGTCATTTCCATTTAGCTTGTACAGACATTCCACTGATTTCAAAACTCGGTCAAGTTCTTCCGTGACAACACCACTGTTGATTGCCTTTTCTTCCCCATCACTGTCATCAGAAGACTCTGTAATGTCTTCTCCAATTAAAATGTTTTTACCTAAATCAGGGATTTCCTCATCATCTGGTTCATTTTCAGAGTCAGAGAGAGTCAGCATGGCATGATTGTCCTCCAGAAAGTAGTCCATCACAACTTTTTCCCACTGACCTTTGTCGATAGTGCCTGATAAATTTAGGGCAGCAGTGTTATTGAGAGCAGTAGCAACATATTTGCAGTTCTTCATGGATAACATTATATATTTTGAAGACCGCAGTAGAAAGGATTATCTACACATAACGAGCAGCTCATTTTGTAGACACAAGATGCTACAATGCAGACCAATCTGAAACTCATCTCTTGGTATGTCCAGCCCACTCATTATCTCAGCCAATCACAGCTAGTGGGAAGGTTCCTGCTTTTTTCTTTGGCTAAACCAACTAGGCTCGTAATATAACAACTTTATTTGTATTAATAGATGGCATAAACATTTGTTATTAAGGCACATGAAAGTTCACATGTTCGAGAAGGCATTTCTGCCAAAAATACTGTGGTAGCCATGCTGGTTAATTGTGCCTTGAATACTAAATAAATCACCGACAGTGTCACCAGCAAAGCACCCCCACACCATCACACCTCCTCCATGCTTCACGGTGGGAACCACACATGTGGAGATCATCTGTTCACCTACTCTGCATCTCACAAAGACACGGTAGATGGAACCAAAAATCTTAAACTTGGACACATCAGCCCAAAGGACAGATTTTCACCGGTCTAATGTCCATTGCTCGCCCAAGCAAGTCTCTTCTTCTTATTGGTGTTGTTTAGTAGTGGTTCCTTTGCAGCAATTCGACCATGAAGACCTGATTCACGCATTCTCCTCTGAATAGTTGATGTTGAGATGTGACTGTTACTTGAACTCTGTGAATAATTTATTTGGGCTGCAATTTCTGAGGCTGGTACAGTGGTACTTCCTTTAAAAGTTGTGTCATACTGCAGCGCACCTTGCGGGCTGCCGCATAATTCTATGGCATGTTATTTAAGTGTCAGCCATTGTTGCCATTAATGCTAGTTTGACCAGTTTGACCACCAGAGGGCATATTTGAGATGCATTTGATAGTTTTTAATATTGTACGTACTAGAAAATGTAAAACTTTTTTTGTAAGAACTTAGTATATAGGATAGATTTTTTTTTAAATGTGCTTAAAAACTTATTCGGGATTGGTGTCCCTTCCACGGGATGGTTGAGCTAATGTAGGCTAATGAGATTAGCATGAGGTTGTAAGTAACAAGAACATTTCCCAGGACATAGACATATCTGATAATGGCAGAAAGCTTAGATTCTTGTTAGTCTAACTGCACTGTCCAATTTACAGTAGCTATTACAGCGAAATAATACCATACTATTGTTTGAGGAGAGTGCACAATTTTGACCATGAAAAGTTATTAATAAACAAATTAGGTACATTTGGGCAGTCTTGATACAACATTTTGAACAAAAATGCAATGGATTATTGGATCAGTCTAAAACTTTGCACATACACTGATTTCATTCAGTGGCCAAAATCTAAATTGCACCTGGGCTGGAATAATACATTATGTCCTTCCTCTTGCATTTCAAAGATGATGGTCCAAAAAAATACAAAAGAACAGTTTTTTTTTCTTTGTATTATCTTATACCAAATCTATTGTGTTATATTCTACTACATTCCTTTCACATTTCCATAAACCTCAAAGTGTTTCCTTTCAAATGGTACCACAAATATGCATATCTTTGCTTCATGGCCTTAGCTACAGGCAGTTAGATTTGGGTATGTAATTCTAGGTGAAAATTGGGAAAAAAAAGGGGCTAATCCTGAATAGGTTAACCTGTTGGGTCTAGGGGGCAGCATTTGCACGTCTGGATAAAAAAAATGTACCCGATTTAATCTGGTTACTAATCCTACCCAGTAACTAGAATATGCATATACTTATTATATATGGATAGAAAACACTCTAAAGTTTCCAAAACTGTTTGAATGGTGTCTGTGAGTATAACAGAACTCATTTGGCAGGCAAAACCCTGAGACATTTTCTGACAGGAAGTGGATACCTGATGTGTTGTATTGACTTTAAACCTATCCCATTGAAAAACACAGGGGTTTAGGAATATTTTGGCACTTCCTATTGCTTCCACTAGATGTCACCAGCCTTTACAAAGTGTTTTGAGTCTTCTGGAGGGAGATCTGACCGAACAAGAGCCATGGAACGATGATGTCCCATTAGACACCTGGCGCGCTAGTTCATGTTGGGTACCCTCGTTCAAATACGTTATAAAAGAGTATGCATTCGTCCACCTTGAATATTATTCATGTTCTGGTTAAAAAAGGCCCTAATGATTTATGCTATACAACGTTTGACATGTTTGAACGAACGGAAATATATTTTTTCCCCTCGTTCATGACGAGAAGTCCGGCTGGCTTACATCATGTGCTAACGAGACGGAGATTTTTGGACATAAATGATGAGCTTTTTTGAACAAAACTACATTCGTTATGGACCTGTGATACCTGGAAGTGACATCTGATGAAGAGAATCAAAGGTAATGGATTATTTACATAGTATTTTCGATTTTAGATCTCCCCAACATGACGTCTAGTCTGTATCGCAACGCGTATTTTTCTGGGCGCAGTGCTCAGATTATTGCAAAGTGTGATTTCCCAGTAAGGTTATTTTTAAATCTGGCAAGTTGATTGCGTTCAAGAGATGTAAATCTATAATTCTTTAAATGACAATATAATATTTTACCAATGTTTTGTAATTTTAATTATTTAATTTGTTACGCTGACTTGACTGCCGGTTATTGGAGGGAAACGATTTCCTCAACATCAATGCCATAGTAAAACGCTGTTTTTGGATATAAATATGAACTTGATAGAACTAAAAATGCATGCATTGTCTAACATAATGTCCTAGGAGTGTCATCTGATGGAGATTGTAAAAGGTTAGTGCATCATTTTAGCTGGTTTTATGGTTTTGGTGACCCTGTCTTTGACTTGACAAAACATTACACACAACTCTTGTAAATGTACTGTCCTAACATACTCTAAATTTATGCTTTCGCCGTAAAACCTTTTTGAAATCGTAAAACGTGGTTAGATTAAGGAGATGTTTATCTTTCAAATGGTGTAAAATAGTTGTATTTTTGAAAAATTTGAATTTTGACATTTATTTGGATTCAAATTTGCCGCTCTTGAAATGCACCTGCTGTTGATGGAGTGCACCACGGGTGGCATGCTAGCGTCCCACCTAGCCCCAAGAGGTTAATTAATTTGCTTAACATTATGGGGTTTCTATTCAAAGGAAAAACAAAACCCTCAGTGTTTCTGTTCTGAAAATATGGCACTGTACAACGTGACTAGTCGGGAATAGGCTACTAAGAGCAAAATAATCCTAACATTTCTACACCCTAATTTTAGGCTAACCAATACCCAAACGGGGATTCAGTGAAAATAAAAATCTCATTGATTTATCAAGACCAGTCCCCAGCTTTGTCTCAGAGCAGCACAAAATGGTGATGAAATAGTTTACCACACGCAGATAGGCTATTGCTTCAAATCCTATGATAACAATTGGATGACTTTCAGTGTTCCAGTAAGCAACAATTTGTTGCCTTCATTAGCCTACTTTATTCTGAAAAATTCATCCTTATCTCTGACAAGCCTACAAGCAAAGATGAACTGGTGAAGGCCATCAAGACATTTTGGCTTGAGAAACTAACGATACAACAATGCAACAAATACATTGATATGATCATCTCGGCAAGGTTTTACCTGTTGTCATGGAGCTGGGGGGAAGTGCAACTAAAATGTAGCTGAGATGTACTGTACAATAGTTGAAATGAACATCTGCATTTTGAAAGTATTTTTTCTCGTTTCATTAACGAAAGCAGAAAGATGTTAATGAATAGATGGTGTGTAAAACTTTAGAGTACTTAACCCTCCTGCTGTGTTTTCTCTCTGAAAAATGTAGTTAATTTAATCTGATTTGTCATAAAGTTCCATGACTTTGTCCACATCTGATCACACAAAATACATTTTGAAGATTTTCAGAAAGTTTTGGATGTTTTACTTAACTTTTGTATAACTGTGGTGTTCCCGGTCAAAAATGACCGGTCATTAGAAATGAATGGTTGAGACTACAATTAGTGTATAAAATTGAGTTCAGGCACATGCCTATTCATCAGATGGACACACTTCCTCTCCTAGACCCCCACATGGATGTGTGTTTTAGCACACACACACACCTCATTCCACTTCTTGGCTTCCATGACAACCCCCACGGGAACCTTTCCCCAATATAATTTTTCCCCCACGGGAACCAAACCTGTTGGCATTCTCAAACAATCGCAACATTGTTTCAATAATATATAGAACTTTTCTCGCAGCTCTGGTATGTAAAGCTTTTTTGAGACCTTGCTCACAACTCATTCTGTGGCAGCACAATGACCAAACAATATACTGTATGTGAGACTCTTGATCATATCTTTGATCATGACACTGGTGAGGAGGAGAGAGGCCAGGAAACTGACAGTGAAGATGCATTAGAGGAGGAAGTGTCAGAAGTTAAAGACAACACAGAATATGATCCAGACCAAGAGACAACCGATGTGGAACAATCCAGTGATGAGGAAGAGGGCCCTGCTGAGGTTGTTGTTACATTCTGGTCAAAGAATGGGAATTTGTCCTGGTCTTCATCCCCACATGAGAGGAGAGGTTCGCTGTCGGCTGAAAATGTTATCAGGATGACGCCAGGGCCAACGAGATACGCCATATCCCGTGTTGATGACATAAAATCCTGCCACTATTTAAACATTTGAAATGGTTTCAAAACAAATGTCCTTGCTAAACTTTGACACAAAGAAGTCTGTGATAAATAGCACAATATGTTTCATCTGAGTATTTGTTGTAATCAAAATAATCCATACATTACGCTTGTTTTACTCATAAACAAGTTGTATGAGCTCAGGTCAATGAGGCCTACAGGCCATAAATAGCAAATAGAAATTCAAAACTTGTAATGTACACATTAATTTAAGTTGATAGAAAGATCTAACACAACATTAGGTGATAATATATGTATTATTATGGATTTATAATCAGCTTTAACCTCCCTGGGCTGTGTGAATATTTTTTCCTGGGTACTCTCCTGACATAATGTAATGTTTTGCTTTCGCTGTAAAGCCTTTTTGAAATCGGACAGTGTGGTTAGATAAAGGAGAGTCTTGTCTTTAAAATGCTGTGAAATAGTCATATGTTTGAAAAATTGAAGTTTTTGTATTTTTGAGGAATTTGTCATTCGCGCCACGCCTATCATTGGATATTGGAGCAGGTGTTCCGCTAGCGGAACGTCTAGATGTAATAAGCCTCCAGTGATAATCTATGGTCTGATGCCAGTAGAGATGATCCATGGCACGAAGCCTCTAGTGATGATCCATGGCCCGGAGCCTGTAGGGATGTTCCATGGCACGAAGCCTCCAGAGGTAATCCATGGCCCAGAGCCTGTAGGGATAATCCATGGCAAGAAGCCTGTAGGGATTATCCATGGTCCGGAGCCTGTAGGGATAATCCATGGCAAGAAATCTCCAGTGATGATCCATGGCACGGAACCTCTATTGATGATCCATGGCATGGAGCCTGCAGCAACGGTCCCTAGTCCGGAACCTTCAGCGACGCTCCCCAGTCCGGAGCCTCCAGCGACGCTCCCCAGTCCGGAGCCTCCAGCGACGCTCCCCAGTCCGGAGCCTCCAGCGACGCTCCACAGTCCGGAGCCTCCAGCGAAGCTCCCCAGTCCGGAGCCTCCAGCGACACTCCCCAGTCCGGAGCCTTCAGCGACGGTCCGCAGCCCCGAGTCTTCAGCGACGGTCTGCAGCCCAGAGTCATCAGCGACGGTCTGCAGTCCAGAGTCTTCAGCGGCGGTTGGCGTTCCAAAGCCTCCGGCGATGATCCACGGTCTGGTTCCTCCGGACACACAGAAGCGGGGGGGATAAGAGGGCGGTGGGGGTGGTACGCCCTGAACCAGAGCTGCCGCCAATTATAGATGCCCACCCGTACCCTCCCCTATAGGTTCAGGTTTGCGGCCGGGAGTCCGCACCTTTGGGGGGGGGGGGGGGGGGTACTGTCATGCTCTGACCTAGGAGAGCTGTGTTTTCTCTGTTTAGTTAGGTCAGGGTGTGATAGGTGGGTGGGCATTCTATGTTTTGTTTTTCTATGTTTTGGCCGGGTATGGTTTCCAATCAGAGGCAGCTGTCTATCGTTGTCTCTGATTGGAAGCCATACTTAGGCAGCCTTTTTCCCCCTTGGTTTTCGTGGGTTGTTGTTTTCTTTTTCATTGTATTTACCTGACAGAACTGTTGGCTGTCATTTTTGTTTATTTTGTCTAGTGTTAATTTTTCATTAAAAAAATAACGATGAGCACTCAACACGCTGAGCCTTGGTCTCTTCTATATGACGCCCGTTACACCCTGGTCTCCACATTAGACAATAAATGTTTGTTTTGTTCAATAAAGTTCATATTTATGTCCAAATACCTCCTTTTTGTTCACGTGTTTAGTCTAGTAACCCAAATGCACGAAGCGCGGGCACAAAGTCCAGACGAAAAGTCAAAAAAGTTCCATTACAGTTCGTAGAAACATGTCAAACGATGTATATAATCAATCTTTAGGATGTTTTTATCATAAATCTTCAATAATATTCCAACCGGACAATTCCGTTGTCATTAGAAAGGAAAGGGAACGGAGCTCGCACTCACCGCCGTGCGTGATTAACAACTAAAGGCTTTCAGCTGAGCCACCTGCTCTGAGTGGTCTTATTCTCTCCCCTTTCACAATAGAAGCCTGGAACAATTTTCTAAAGACTGTTGACATCTAGTGGAAGCCTTAGGAAGTGCAATCTGACCCCATAGACACAGGATACTGGATAGGCAATCACTTAATAAAAAAACTACAAACCTCAGATTTCCCACTTCCTGGTTTGATTTTTCTCAGGTTTTTTCCTGCCATATGAGTTATGTTATACTCACATACATTATTTTAACAGTTTTGGAAACTTTAGAGTGTTTTCAGGCACTTACTGGGAACGCTTTTCATCCAAACTTCCCAATGCTGCCCCGTATGCCAAAGAAGTTAACCTGTTGGGGCTAGGGGGCAGTATTTGCACGGCCGGATAAAAAACGTACCCGATTTAATCTGGTTATTACTCCTGCCCAGAAACTGGAATATGCATATAATTAGTAGCTTTGGATATAAAACACTCTGTTTTTTGAGAACGATTTGTACAGTCAGCCACTTGCATGAACACAGTAATTGGTTTATAGAACAGCACATGAATAGAACACCGAAATTAGTTATAAGAAATGCACAAACATTTATAAGGAAAGCACAAACAAAAATGTCCTTTACAATGGGTATATACTGTTTTCGAGTCAAGGCCATCCTATTCAACTATTGCTGTACATGGCCAGATGTGCTGTGCAGGCATACTCCTTCCTGGCTGGATGCCCACTCTAGCACGGCACTTGCGGGGAGCTAGGATGTAACGTCCCGGGCTGTGACCGCGCACTGGAGACACCGTGCGCTCCACCGCATAACACGGTGTCTGACCAGTACAACGCATGCCACGGTAAGCACGGGGAGCTGGCTCAGGTCTCCAACCTGACTCTGCCACACTCCCCGTGTGCCCCCCCCAAATTGTTTTGGGAGGGTTGCCTCTCGGGCTTCCTTGCCAGCCGTGTTCCCTCATACCGTTGCCGTTGGTCCTGCCTCTCTGGCTTCCTTGCCAGCCGTGTTCCCTCATACCGTTGCCGTTGGTCCTTTTCTCCTGCTGCCTCCACTCTTCTCAGTGCCTCCACCTGTTCCCATGGGAGGCGATCCCTTCTGGCCAGGATCTCTTCCCAAGTGTAGGATCCCTTGCCGTCCAGGATGTCCGCCCATGTCCAGTCCTCTTTTCCACGCTGCTTGGTCCGCTTGTGGTGGGAAGTTCTGTAACGTCCGTCGTTAGAGTGAGACCAAAGCGCAGCGTGGGTTGGGTTCATCATATTTTAATATAAACGGTGAACCAGCAAAAACAATAAACAAGAAGCAACACAACAAACAGTTTCGCAGGCTACTAACAGCAATTCAAAATCAACTTCCCACACAGACAGGTGGAAAAAGGGCTACCTAAGTATGGCTCCTAATCAGCGACAACGTACAGCTGTCCCTGATTCAGAGCCATACCAGGCCAAAACACAGAAATACAAAACATAGATAGGGAACATAAAATGCCCACCCCAACTAACGCCCTGACCAAACCACAATAGAGACATAAAAAGGAACTCTAAGGTCAGGGCGTGACAATTTCACCTTTATTTAACCAGGTAGGCAAGTTGAGAACAAGTTCTCATTTACAATTGCGACCTGGCCAAGATAAAGCAAAGCAGTTCGACACATACAACAGCAGAGTTACACATGGAGTAAAACAAACATTCAGTCAATAATACAGTAGAAAAATAAGGGAGGTAAAGGCAAAAAAGGCCATGCTGGCAAAGTAAATACAATATTGCAAGTAAAACACTGGAATGGTAGATTTGTAGTGGAAGAATGTGCAAAGTACAAATAGAAATAATGGGGTGCAAAGGAGCAAAATAAATAAATAAATAAATACAGTAGGGGAAGAGGTAGTTGTTTGGGTGTAACGGCCGTCGTTGAAGAGAGAAGGGGACCAAGCGCAGCGGGTACGTGAATACTCATACTTTAATTTATTTAATTAAAGTGAACACGAAAACAATAAACAAAGAACGACAGACCGACAGTTTCACAGGCTAATAATAACAGCAGTGCAAAATACAACTACACACAAAGAGACAGGTGAAAACAAGCTCCCTAAGTATGACTCCCAATCAGGAACAACGATGTACAGCTGTTCCTGATTGAGAGCCACACCAGGCCAACAAAGAAATACAAAACCTAGAAATCCTAGAAACCCAAAACAAGAACATACAGCAAAAACCCCGGAACACATAAATACAATACCCCTCTACATACACATAACCCCGCAACCATATAAAACAAATACCCTCTGCCATGTCCTGACCAAACTACCATAACCAATAACCCCTATACTGGTCAGGACGTGACAGTACCCCCCCCAAAGGTGCAGACCCCGGATGCACCTCACAACAAAAAAACAAAAAATAAACCCCTAACTAAAGGGAGGGAAGGGAGGGTGGCTGCCGTCAACGACGGCTCCTGTGCTACACCCCCCCCCCCTCCCCAAACCTCCTACAATGGAGGTGGCTCCGGCTCAGGCCTCAGTCCCCTACCTGACCCATCCACCCCCACTGAAATCCTCTGCCTGAGGCTATTCACTGATGACCCTGGACTGTAGGGTGACTCTGGGAGCTCCGGGCTGTAGGACACTCACTCGGTTCTGGACTGTAGGCAGACTCACTCGGTTCCGGGCTGTAGGCAGACTCACTCGGTTCCGGGCTGTAGGCAGACTCACTCGGTTCTGGACTGTAGGCAGACTCACTCGGTTCTGGACTGTAGGCAGACTCACTCGGTTCTGGACTGTAGGCAGACTCACTCGGTGCCGGACTGTAGGCAGACTCACTCGGTGCCGGACTGTAGGCAGACTCACTCGGTGCCGGACTGTAGGCAGACTCACTCGGTTCCGGACTGTAGGCAGACTCACTCGGTTCCGGACTGTAGGCCGTCTCATTTGGTTCCAGACTGTTTTCTGTTACCGGATACTCTGGACTGGACACTGTTGCCAGATACTCTGGACTGGACACTGTTGCCGGATACTCTGGACTGGACACTGTTGCCGGATACTCTGGACTGGACACTGTTGCCGGATACTCTGGACTGGACACTGTTGCCGGATACTGTGGACTGGACACTGTTGCCGGATACTGTGGACTGGACACTGTTGCCGGATACTGTGGACTGGACACTGTTGCCGGATACTCTGGACTGGACACTGTTGCCGGATACTCTGGACTGGACACTGTGGCCGGACACTCTGGACTGGACACTGTTGTCGGAAGCTCGAGACTGAGCTGACGCAGTGGAAGCCTAATGCGTTGGGCTGGTAGTGGAGCTACCAGGCTGGAGACACGCACTTTAATTAATAACCTCTTACATCTAGACGTTCCGCTAGCGGAACACCGCTCCAATATCCAATGATTGGGCGTGGCGCGAAATACAATCTCCTCGAAAATCCGAAAACTTCAATTTTTCAAACATATGACTATTTTACAGCATTTTAAAGACAAGACTCTCCTTTATCTAACCACACTGTCCGATTTCAAAAAGGCTTTACAACGAAAGCAAAACATTAGATTATGTCAGGAGAGTACCCAGACAGAAATAATCAGACACCCATTTTTCAAGCTAGCATATAATGTCACAAAAAAACAGAAGACAGCTAAATGCAGCACTAACCTTTGATGATCTTCATCAGATGACAACCCTAGGACATTATGTTATACAATACATGCATGTTTTGTTCAATCAAGTTCATATTTATATCAAAAACCAGCTTTTTACATTAGCATGTGACGTTCAGAACTAGCATACCCCCCGCAAACTTCGGGCGAATTCACTAACAATTTACTAAATTACTCACGATAAACGTTCACAAAAAGCATAACAATTATTTTAAGAATTATAGATACAGAACTCCTCTATGCACTCGATATGTCCGATTTTAAAATAGCTTTTTGGTGAAAGCACATTTTGCAATATTCTAAGTACATAGCCCAGCCATCACGGTCTAGCTATTTAGACACCCGGCAAGTTTAGCACTCACCAATATCAGATTTACTATTACAAAAGTTTGATTACCTTTTGTTGTCTTCGTCAGAATGCACTCCCAGGACTGCTACTTCAATAACAAATGTTGGTTTGGTCCAAAATAATCCATTGTTATATCCGAATAGCGGCGTTTTGTTCGTGCGTCCCAGACACTATCCGAATGGTAAATAAGGGTCGCGCGCATGGTGCAATTTGTGACAAAAAAAATCTAAATATTCCATTACCGTACTTCGAAGCATGTCAACCGCTGTTTAAAATCCATTTTTATGCCATTTTTCTCGTAAAAAAGCGATAATATTCCGACCGGGAATGTCCATTTAGCTAAACAGAGGAAAGAAAACAAAGCTTTCGGTCGACGCGGGCACGAGCCTGAGTCTCACAGTACTGTAACCAGCCACTACCCAAACGCGCTACTTTGTTTCAGCCAGAGCCTGCAAAGCCACGATTCAGCGTTTTGCCGCGTTCTGAGAGCCTATGGCAGCCGTAGGAAGTGTCACGGGACAGCTAAGATCCTCACTCTTCAATAAACAGAGACAAGAAGAACGACACCTTGTCAGACAGGCCACTTCCTGCATGAAATCTTCTCAGGTTTTTGCCTGCCATATGAGTTCTGTTATACTCACAGACACCATTCAAACAGTTTTAGAAACTTTACGGTGTTTTCTATCCAAAGCCAATAATTATATGCATATTCTAGTTACTGGGCAGGAGTAGTAACCAGATTAAATCGGGTACGTTTTTTATCCAGCCGTGTCAATACTGCCCCCTACCCTCAACAGGTTAATGATGCTAAATCATGCATATATAACTTGTCTGTGTATAGCCATATATAAGACAACTGCTGGGTCTGCCCAGGAAGAGCTCCTGATTGACATGTGTACTATGGTGCATTGAGTTGGTTGGAACCTCTCCAGCATGTTGACAATAAACAATGAATGATTTAAGATTGACTTTGAGTGTCCCTGTATAAGAATATTTCTACAACAATATGAAATGGGTAAAACAGTATGTAAACATTATTAACCTCTTGGGGCTAGGTGGGACGCTAGCGTGCCACCCGTGGTGCACTCCATCAACAGCAGGTGCATTTCAAGAGCGGCAAATTTGAATCCAAATAAATGTCAAAATTCAAATTTTTCAAAAATACAACTATGTTACACCATTTGAAAGATAAACATCTCCTTAATCTAACCACGTTTTACGATTTCAAAAAGGTTTTACGGCGAAAGCATAAATTTAGAGTATGTTAGGACAGTACATTTACAAGAGTTGTGTGTAATGTTTTGTCAAGTCAAAGACAGGGTCACCAAAACCATAAAACCAGCTAAAATGATGCACTAACCTTTTACAATCTCCATCAGATGACACTCCTAGGACATTATGTTAGACAATGCATGCATTTTTAGTTCTATCAAGTTCATATTTATATCCAAAAACAGCGTTTTACTATGGCATTGATGTTGAGGAAATCGTTTCCCTCCAATAACCGGCAGTCAAGTCAGCGTCACAAATTAAATAATTAAAATTAGAAAACATTGGTAAAATATTATATTGTCATTTAAAGAATTATAGATTTACATCTCTTGAACGCAATCAACTTGCCAGATTTAAAAATAACCTTACTGGGAAATCACACTTTGCAATAATCTGAGCACTGCGCCCAGAAAAATACGCGTTGCGATACAGACTAGACGTCATGTTGGGGAGATCTAAAATCGAAAATACTATGTAAATAATCCATTACCTTTGATTCTCTTCATCAGATGTCACTTCCAGGTATCACAGGTCCATAACGAATGTAGTTTTGTTCAAAAAAGCTCATCATTTATGTCCAAAAATCTCCGTCTCGTTAGCACATGATGTAAGCCAGCCGGACTTCTCGTCATGAACGAGGGGAAAAAATATATTTCCGTTCGTTCAAACATGTCAAACGTTGTATAGCATAAATCATTAGGGCCTTTTTTAACCAGAACATGAATAATATTCAAGGTGGACGAATGCATACTCTTTTATAACGTATTGGAACAAGGGTACCCAAGATGAACTCGCGCGCAAGGTGTCTAATGGGCCATCATCGTTCCATGGCTCTTGTTCGGTCAGATCTCCCTCCAGAAGACTCAAAACACTTTGTAAAGGCTGGTGACATCTAGTGGAAGCAATAGGAAGTGCCAAAATATTCCTAAACCCCTGTGTTTTTCAATGGGATAGGTTTAAAGTCAATACAACACATCAGGTATCCACTTCCTGTCAGAAAATGTCTCAGGGTTTTGCCTGCCAAATGAGTTCTGTTATACTCACAGACACCATTCAAACAGTTTTGGAAACTTTAGAGTGTTTTCTATCCATATATAATAAGTATATGCATATTCTAGTTACTGGGTAGGATTAGTAACCAGATTAAATCGGGTACATTTTTTTTATCCAGACGTGCAAATGCTGCCCCCTAGACCCAACAGGTTAAGTAACCAGTGTTCCATTACTAAAGTGACCCGTGTTCAATGTCTATGTACATAGGGCAGCAGCCTCTAAGATGCAGGGTTGAGTAACCGGATGGTAGCCGGCTAGTGACAGCAACTAAGTTCAGGGCAGGGTACTGGGAGGCCGGCTAGGGATGGCAATTTAACAGTCCTTGAGATAAAATCAGTTTTTCAGTCGTTCGGTCCAGGCTTTTATGCACCTGTACTGACCTCACCCTCTCGATGATAGCGGGGTGACAAGGCAATGGCTCGAGTGTCTGAGGTCCTTGATGATCTTTTTGTATATCTGTAGAGAGCCATGATTCCATGAAACAGAATATGTTACAGTCCCTGATGTCCCTCTGTCCTCGACCTGAGCTTGTCTACTTTATTGTCCAGGGACTAACATTAGCGAGCAACGTACTTGGAAGCGGTAAATGGTGTGCACACTTCCTGAGTTGGACTAAATGTCCACTCCGAATACCTCTTCTCCACCGGTGGCATCTTAGAGCAGCCTCTGGGGTAAGTTAAATCGCCTTAGGGGGTACGAACAAAGGATCCTATCCAGGAAAGTTGTATTTTTGGTTACCACCTCTCTGATATCCAAAAATGATTTCCGGCTGTATGTAATAACTCAAAAAACATTCTGGGCTAATAACGTGAGAAATAACAAACCAAAAATAATAATAAATACTGCAAAGTTGCTTAGGAGCTAGAAACAGAGCGGCCATGTCTATCGGCGCCATCTTGTCGGCCATGTCTATCAGCGCACATCATGTTATGGGTATGGTTGTCATTGGTAAGGCATGGGAGTTATTTAGGATAAAAAGAAAAGTAATAAAGCTAAGCACAGGCTAAATCCTAGAGGAAAACCTGGTTCAGTCTGCTTGACACTGGGTGACATATTCACCTTCAGCAGGCAAATAACCTAAAACCCCAAATATACACCGGAGATCCTTACCAAGACGACATTTCATGTTCTTGAGTGGCCTAGTTACAGTTTTGACTTAAATTGGCATGACACTCTATGGTAAGGCTTAAAAATGGCTGTCTAGCAATGGTCAACAACCAACTTGACAGAAGAATTTTGAGAAGAATAATGGGCAAATGTTATACAATACATCTACGCAAAACTCGTTGAGACTTACCCAAAAACATTCACAGCTGTAATCGCTGCCAAAGGTGATTCTAACATGTATTGATTCAGGGGGTTGAGTACTTCTCTAATCAAGATATACTGTATTATTGTTTCATTTTTCATAGATTTGTTTTAAATCTTAGAATTGTTCTTCTTAAATCTCACTTCGTAGCATAACAAAATGTGTGAAAGGTGAAGGGATGTGAATAATTTCTGAAGGCACTGTATGAAGAGTGCTTGCCCTCCCTCCCTCTCACTGCAGACTGTTTTTGTAGTGTCTGGGGGGCTTTCATTATGTTCCTACCCCCACTTTGTTTTCTTGGCTCCTGTTTCCAAGTTACCAACACACACACACACTCATGCACACTTAGACTTATACACTACACACACATGCACACTCTCACTCATACATACTCAAACACACACCGCCTGCCAGTCCAGCTTAAAGAGAAGAGGAGAGGAAAGTGCAGGAGAACAAACAAAGGTGAACACACCTCCCTCTTTCAGTGTTTTATCTCTCTCTTTGTATGTCTCTCTATCACACAGCTAGATATCTCACAATGCCAACAGAATCTGCAATATGGTACACTTTAACTTTGCAAATTACAGTCACTTGTAAATTGTTCTCAAACACAAAGTCCAAGTAAATTGACACAGTATAGTCATAATTCTTCTTGACAGTGTCAAGTTATTTAAAATATGATGAAAAAAACATGTATGTAACGGGTGTCGTAATGATTGGACCAAGGTGCAGCGGGAACGTGTATACTCATCTTCTTTAATTGGTAAAAAGAAGGAAAAAACAAACAAAACACGTATACAAACACAACGAACGACACTAACATTCCTGTCATGTGCTCAGACACTAAACAAGGAGACAACTACCCACAAATCCCATGACAAAAACACCCCTCTTAAATAAGACCTTCAATTGGAAGCAATGAAGAGCAGCTGCTTCCAATTGAAGGTCAACCCCATCAACTAAACATAGAAATAGAAAGACTGGAGTAGAACATAGAAATATACTAACATAGAACATTAACCAAAACCCTGGAACACTCTAAACAAACACCCCTCTACATAAACACATAGCCCAACAAACCCCGAACCACATAAAACAAACACCCCCTGCCACGTCCTGACCAAACTACAATAACAAATAACCTCTTTACTGGTCAGAACGTGACAATGTAAACATGTAAAAAATTCATTACAATAACAACAAAGGATTTAACAATCTTTTAAACGAAAGTTAACTTCACAGGTAAAAACACATTCAAATATGTAGGTGTCATAACCGGCTATAAAATAACACAATATATGGGTCATGACAGTATGACCATATTATACAAGGTTATGACAAGTTATGTCAGCTGTTATGAAATATTATGACATGGTTATGACTTATTAATCAAGCCGGTGACTGATGTGGTATACTCCTCCATGCCATTGGATGAATCCCAAAATATTTGTGCTAGCAAAACAGTTCTGTAGCTTAGCATCCACTTCATCTGACCTTTTCCATGTTGAGCATTGGTACTTCCTGTTTTGAGTTTTTGCTTGTAAGCAGGAATCAGGAGGATAGAGTTATGTTCTGATTTGTCAAATGGAGGGCAAGGGAGATGTTTGTATGTATCTCTGTGTGTGGAGTAAAGGTGATCTAAAGGTTTGTTTTTACTCTAGTTGCACTTGTGACATCTTGGTAGAAATTAAGTAAAACGGATTTCAGTTTTCCTGCATTAAAGTCTCCGGACACTAGGAGTGCCGTCTCTGGATGAGCATTTTCTTGGTTTGTGGTGCTCTGTAAATAGACCACTACAAATAATATAGAGGAAAACTCTCTTAGTAAATAGTGTGGACTACAGCTTATTATGAAGTATTCTAACTCAGGCGAGCAAAACCTCAAGACTTTCTTAACATTAGATATTGCGCACCAGCTGTTGTTGACAAAGACACACACCACCTGCCCTGATCTTACCCGAGGCTGCTGTTCTGTCTTGCTGATGCATTGGAAGCCCAGCTAACTGTATATTTTCCATGTACTTCTTCAGTCACGACTCAGTGGAACATAGGACATTACAGTTTTTAACTTCTTTGGGATAGGGGGCGGTATTTTGACGTCCGGATGAAAAGCGTGGCCAAAGAAAACTGCCTGCTACTCAGGCCCAGAAGCTAGGATATGCATATAATTGTTAGTTTTGGATAGAAAACTAAAGTTTCTAAAACTGTTAAAATGATGTCTGTGAGTATAACAGAACTGAAATGGCGAAACCCCAAGGACAAACCATAATTATTTTTTTTTATTCAGCATATCACTGATTTCAATGACTGACACTTTTATAATAGGGCGAAACCGTCCACGATTGCAGTTCCGAGGGCTTCCACTAGATGTCAACAGTCTTTAGAAAGAGTTTCAGGCTTGTTTTTGGAAAAATTAGGGAGAAGTTGTAGTTTTTCTAAGTGGCTCCCATTTTGGCTGTAGTGTTTCCAAGTGTTTCCAAGCGCATGGCCGAGAGAGTGCATTCTTTTTGTTTATCTCCCGTAAAGACAATAATGATTCTCTGTCTTAAATTTTATAGTTTATTTGCGTATTAGGGTTTGATTTTAAACGTTGATTGACTTGTTTGGATAAGTTTCTTGGTAATGTTTGGGATTCATTGTGTATGCATTTTGAAGGAGGGAAACCAGGTGGATTATTGACTGAGTTTTTATGGATATAAAGAAGGACTTTATCGAACAAAAGGACCATTTGTAATGTAACCGGGACCTTTTGGAGTGCCAACAGAAGAAGATCTTCAAAGGTAAGGCATTTTTTATATCGCTATTTCTGACTTTCGTGTCGCTGGTCCCTGGTTGAAAATGATTTGTTATGCATTTGTGTTAACTTCTATGGGCTACGTGGGACGCTAGCGGGACACAGCCAGTGAAATATCATATTCAAAACAACAAAATGTCATAATTCAACTTTCTCAAACATACAACTATTTTACACCATTTTAAAGACACACTTCTCCTTGATGTAACCACATTGTCCAATTTCAAAAAGGCTTTACAGCGAAAGCAAAACATTAGATTATGTTAGGAGAGTACATAGACAAAAATAATCACACAGCCATTTTCCAAGCAAGGACATGTGTCAATAAAACCCAAAACACAGCTAAACGAAGCACTAACCTTTGACGATCTCCATCAGATGACACTCCTAGGACATCATGTTACACAATACATGTATGTTTTGTTTGATAAAGTTCATATTTATATCCAAAAACAGCATTTTACATTGGCGCATGATGTTCAGAAAATGTTTTCCCACCAAAACATCCAGTGAATGTGCACATCAATTTACAAAAATACTCATCATAAACGTTGACAAAATATACAACAATTATTTAAAGAAAGGAGGACCAAGGCACTCTTCATATAAAGAATTAAAATGCCTTTATTAGTATGGCATGTGTATAGAAAAAGATCAAGAGAAAAAAGTGTCATTGAAAAGGATAAGAGGTGTCAGTGAATGGAGTCATTTACTAATACCCGATGTGTGAGGCGGACATGAAAATATGTCATTAGGGATGCAGGAAATAAAAAAATCTCTCTGACAGAATTTATTACAGGCAATATCTCTCACCCGCCTCCGGTCATAAAACGTCATAACATATTGGAAATTATATAGGCCTAGCCATTCGAGTGTGTCAAAATTAGATTTTTGCAATATAAAATCTATGGCCTTATGCTCAATATTGTTTATGTGGCAGATGTGGTTAAAATATCCTGCCCCACAATTGCAAGCAAACTGAACCTAATGCTCCTACACCTCACACAGGACCCTCCAGCTTTTAACCTGAATGTGTTCCCTTACGTGTAACGCAATAGTGGGAGTTTGGCCCCTCTGTATCTCCCGAGTATGCTGGCTGTCTGACAATATTAGCTCCAGTGCTGCAGCCAAGGGAAACCATGGAGGGGCCTTACTGCCATTAAACAATAAAGTGATATCGAGATGGAAACTGACACCCTGATGGGAGAGCTAGAGAGTGTGCCCGAGAAAATACATGAGACTGTGACTCTCCACCAGCAATAGTCAATGGACTTTAATTTGAACAGTCAGAAACTCCCTTATGCCACTTGTTGCCATTTCAGTGTTAACATTTACATAGTGCCAGTGACAGATGGTGACCTATCACAACAGTAACTGTAATTTAGCAGTCAGTGATATAGGTGGGGATGGTTGATAAGAGCCCCTTTGGTCCAACTCTGCTAGTATTCGCATTTATTTAGCATTAGGCTAAGGAGAAGTAGAGGAAAGGAGAAGTATTTAGAAATTCATATGAAATCCAGTAGGAATTTGTAATCACAACAGTAATTCATGTCCTGACATTGGATGTTAAAGCTTAGGAATAATTACTGTTGTTATAATACAAAACTCAACTTCGAGAAATCAGATGACATCTACGTACATGGCAATTGCCTGGGACTTCACACCATCAGTGGCCTAGTGAACATGGCCCTCGTTTAATAATACATTCTATTATCTTGCCCTCCTTCTTTCCTTGAGGCCCTCCTCCTCTCATAACCTCCAATGTGCACTATTTAGCAGTAGTGTTCCAAATATGGCACTAGATTTTGAACAGTTGGGGCTTTTAGCTATTATGCCCGAAAGCAGAGACTCTCAGGAACACGTAAATTTTTGTCATTTAGCAGACGCTCTTATCCAGAGTGACTTACAGTAGTGAATGCATACATATCATTTTTTTTTTCTCCGTACTGGTCCCCCGTGGGAAACAAACCCACAACCCTGGCATTGCAAACACCATGCTCTACCAACTGAGCCACACAGGATGTAATTTAGCTGATGTTCTTAACCAGAGCGACTTACAGTAGTGAATACATACATTTCATTTTATGCATTTTTTTATTTTGTACTGGCCCCCCGTGGGAATCGAACCCACAACCCTGGCGTTGCAGACACCATGCAGGCGTTGCAAACACCATGCTCTACCAACTGAGCCACAGGGAAGCCATATATTCTGTATTCTGTTTCCCTCGACAACGCTCACTAGCCGCACATGACACGTTCCAATACCTTTTTGATGCATTTTATTCATTTTTTGATGCAAATTAAAATTGTTATACCTTTCCCACATTCAAGTAATTTGACATATTGTCTTATTAGCCTTATTTAAGAGCAACTGAACGCACAGATTCTGCAAGTGTTTCTCTGTTGCTCATTAACAAAAACGTCTTGGGGGCATGGTTCTATGTGGCAGTTACTGATGTTTGTCCCCCATGAGACCACATAGGAACAAAGCCAGTATCACTACCTCAAAATAGTCCAAATTAATCTAAGATAACATTTTAGACTTATTTCTTGAGATATGTTTTTTAGGTTTTAGTCGCAAAATTTTACATCTAGCTAAGGTGTTTGGAAGAGTATTTCTCAAGGCAATTTGTGACCGACCGGCTCAAATCAGTCTTATGTAGCAAAATTAGAAATTGCGTTTTTTACATTGGATAAAAGTAGAGACTCAGAGCTACAAAATGGTGAGACTTCAATACCATTATTAAGTTCGACGACGACACAACAGTGCCTTATCACAGACAACGATGAGACAGCCTATAGGGAGGAGGTCAGAGACCTGGCCATGTGGTGCCAGGTTAACAACCTTTCCCTCAACGTGATCAAGACAAAGGAGATGATTGTGGACTACAGGAAAAGGAGGACCTAGCATACCCCCATTCTCATTGACGGGGCTGTAGTGGAGCAGGTTGAGAGCTTCAAGTTACTTGGCGTCCACTTCACCAACAAACTATCATGGTCCAAACACACCAAGACAGTCGTGATGAGGGCACGACAAAGCCTATTCCCCCTCAGGAGACTGAAAAGATTTGGCATGGTTCCTCAGATCCTCAAAAAGTTCTACAGCTGCACCATCCAGAGCATCCTGACTGGTTGCATCACTGCCAGGTATGGCAACTGCTCGGCCTCCGACCGCAAGGCACTACAGAGGGTAGTGTGTACGGCCCAGTACATCACCAGGGCCAAGCGTCCTGCCATCCAGGACCTCTATACCAGGCGGTGTCAGAGGAAGGCCCTAAAAATTGTCAAAGACTCCAGCCACCCTAGTCATAGACTGTTCTCTCTGCTACCACACGGCAAGCGCTACCGGAGTGCCAAGTCTAGGTCCAAAAGGCTTCTTAACAGCTTCTACTCCCAAGCCATAAGACTCCTGAACAGCTAGTGAAATGGCGCTACCCAGACTATTTGCATTGCCCCTCCCCCCTCTTTTACGCTGCTGCTACTCTCTGTTTATCATATATGCATAGTCACTTCAACTATACATTCATGTACATACTATCTCAGTTGGGCCGACGAGCCAGTGCCCCTGCACAGTGGTTAACCAGGCTATCTGCATTGTGTCCCACCAACCACCCGCCAACCCCTCTTTTACGCTACTGCTACTCTACGTTCATCATATATGCATAGTCACTTTAACCATATCTACATGTACATACTACCTCAATCAGTCTGACTAACCGGTGTCTGTATGTAGCCTCGCTACTTTTATAGCCTCACTACTGCCTGTCTTTTTACTGTTGTTTTATTTCTTTACCTACCTATTGTTCACCTAATACCTTTTTTGCACTATTGGTTAGAGCCTGTAAGTAAGCATTTCACTGTAAGGTCTACTCCTGTTGTATTCAGCGCACGTGACAAATAACTTTTGATTTGATTTGATCTTGTCATTAATATTTTCCAAAAATATTTCTTTCCGAAATGAATCCTTTACAATTGTTCATGCACTGGT
The DNA here is from genome assembly GCF_965601325.2 of Salmo salar. NCBI lineage: Eukaryota > Metazoa > Chordata > Actinopteri > Salmoniformes > Salmonidae > Salmo > Salmo salar. Next base: position 37,769,015 of record NC_138297.1, on the reverse strand, counting down.
GCTTTTGTCTAGGAATATTGCAAACAAATTCACCTGCACACCTGGCTGGTTATATTATTATTATCATATTTTTCGTTTGTACTTTGTCAAAATAAGCTGTAACTGGACTTTATTAATTACTATAACTCCATTACCAATCAAATCTACAAATAAAGTTGATCAAATAGATTACACTGTAATGTTTTTTATTGTAAGGGAAATGAAAATAGGCTATAGGCCTACGTTTTTTTCTGGGACTTTGTAGAATTGTACAAAACATATCCTTGACTCTGTCTAAACAATAACTGTTTTTGTTATTTTTTTATTATATATATATTTCCATGAATGCAATATTTCTTCATGCAATTAATCCTTTACAATAGTTTATGCACTATTTATCATGCATTTATTTATCGAACATGTTTGCACACCTTGTAGGTTGATATGCATCTAATGCGTATTCTTATTTGAGCTGTTCTTGCCAAAATATGGACTTGGTCTTTTACCAAATAGGGCTATCTTCTGTATTCCACCCTTACCTTGTCACAAATGCTGTAAACGCTGCCAAAGGTGCTTCAACAAAGTACTGATTAAAGTGTCTGAATAGTTATGTAAATGTGATATTTTCAGTTTTTTACTATTTTTGCTTTGTCATTATGGGGTATTATGTGTAGATTGATGAGGGGAAAAAAGATTTAACACATTTTAGAATAAGGATGTAACGTAACAAAATTTGAAAAAGTCAAGGGGTTTGAATACTTTCCAAAGGCACTGTATACACATACAACTAGGAATAAAATGAATAGGCGATAGGATAGATAATAAACAGTGACAGCAGTGTATGTGATGAGTCCAAAAAAAATTGGTGCAAAAAGGGTCAATGCAAATAGTCCAGGTAGCTATTTGTTTAACAATTTAACTATCTATTCAGAAGTATTATTGCTTGGGGGTTGAAGCTGTTCAGGGTCCTGTTGGTTCCAGACTTGGTGCATCGGTGCCGCTTGCAGTGTGGTAGCAGAGAAAACAGCATATGACTTGAACTCAGCTACAGTGATGTACTTAGCCGTACGCACTATCCTCTGTAGCCTCTTGTGGTCGGATGCCAAGCAGTTGCCATACCAAGTGGTGATATAGCCAGTCAAGATGCTCTTAATGGTCCCTGCCCTCTTCACGACTGTGTTTGTGTGTATGTGTGTGGACCATGGTAGATCCTTAGTGATTTGGACACAGAGGAACTTGAAGCTCTCGTCCCGCTCCACTACAGCCTTGTTGATGTGAATGGGGGCGTGCTCGTTCCTGACCTCCTCCCTATAGGCTGTCTTATCGTCGTCAATGATCAGGCCTACCGTCGATGATCAGGCCTACCGTCAGGAAACTTAATGATGGTGTTGGAGTTGTACATGAACAGGGAGTACAGGAGGGGCCCCCATGTTGATGGTCAGCGTGGCGGTTGTGTTGTTGCCTACCCTCTCCAACTGGGAGCAGCCCATCAGGAAGCCTAGGAACCAGTTGCAGAGGGAGGTGTTCAGTCACAGTGTCCTTAGCTTAGTCATGAGCTCGGAGGGTACTATGGTGTTGAACGTTGAGCTGTAGTTAACCTCTATGGGCTAGGTGGGACGCTAGCGTCCCCCCCGTGGTGCACTCCATCAACAGCAGGTGCATTTCAAGAGCGGCAAATTTGAAACCAAATAAATGTCAAAATTCAAATTTTTCAAACATACAACTATCTTACACCCTTTGAAAGATAAACATCTCCTTAATCTAACCACGTTGTCCGATTTCAAAAAGGTTTTACGGCGAAAGCATAAAGTTAGATTATGTTAGGAGAGTACATTGACAATAGCTGTGTGTAATGTTTTGTCAATTCAAAGACAGGGTCACCAAAACCATAAAACCAGCTAAAATGATGCACTAACCTTTTACAATCTCCATCAGATGACACTCCTAGGACATTATGTTAGACAATGCATGCATTTTTAGTTCTATCAAGTTCATATTTATATCCAAAAACAGCGTTTTACTATGGCATTGATGTTGAGGAAATCGTTTCCCTCCAATAACCGGCAGTCAAGTCAGCACCACAAATTAAATAATTAAAATTAGAAAACATTGGTAAAATATTATATTGTCATTTAAAGAATTATAGATTTACATCTCTTGAACGCAATCAACTTGCCAGATTTAAAAATAACCTTACTGGGAAATCACACTTTGCAATAATCTGAGCACTGCGCCCAGAAAAATACGCGTTGCGATACAGACTAGCCGCCATGTTGGGGAGATCTAAAATCGAAAATACTATGTAAATAATCCATTACCTTTGATTCTCTTCATCAGATGTCACTTCCAGGTATCACAGGTCCATAACGAATGTAGTTTTGTTCAAAAAAGCTCATCATTTATGTCCAAAAATCTCCGTCTTGTTAGCACATGATCTAAGCCCGCCGGACTTCACTTCATGAACGAGGGGAAAAAATATATTTACGTTCGTTCAAACATGTCAAACGTTGTATAGCATAAATCATTAGGGCCTTTTTTAACCAGAACATGAATAATATTCAAGGTGGACGAATGCATTCTCTTTTATAACGTATTGGAACGAGGGTACCCAACATGAACTCGTGCGCCAGAGTCTAATCGGCCATCACCGTTCCATGGCTCTTGTTCGGTCAGATCTCACAGTAAAAGACTCAAAACACTTTGTAAAGGCTGGTGACATCTAGTGGAAGCAATAGGAAGTGCCAAAACATTAATCAACCCCTGTGTGTTTCAATGGCATAGGCTTAAAGGTAATTCAACACATCAGGTATCCACTTCCTGTCAGAAAATGTCTCAGGGTTTTGCCTGCCAAATGAGTTCTGTTATACTCACAGACACCATTCAAACAGTTTTAGAAACTTTAGGGTGTTTTCTATCCATATATAATAAGTATATGCATATTCTAGTTACTGGGTAGGATTAGTAACCAGATTAAATCGGGTACGTTTTTTTATCCAGCCGTGAAAATACTGCCCCCTAGCCCCAACAGGTTAATGAACAGCATTCTCACATAGATGTTCCTCTTGTCCAGGTGGGAGAGGGCAATGTGGAGTGCAATAGAGTTTGCATTATCTGTGGATCTCTTGGGGTGGTATGCGATGGCCAGGGTGTCTGGGATGATGGTGTTGATGTGAGCTATGCCCAGTCTTTCAAAGCATTTCATGGCTACAGGTATGAGTGCTATGGGGCGATAGTCATTTAGACATGTTACCTTGGCGTTCTTCGGCACAGGGACTAAGGTGGTATTACAGACTGGGTAAGGGAGAGGTCGAAAATGTCAGAGAAGACACTTGCCAGCTGCTGGTATGCATCCTGGTAATCCGTCTGGCCCTGCTGCCTTGTGAATGTTAACCTGTTTAAAATTCTTACTCACATTGGCTAGGGAGAGAGTGATCACAAAGTCGTCTGGAACATCTGGTGCTCTCATGCATGGTTCAGTGTTGCTTGCCTTGAAGCGAGCATAGAAGGCATTTTGTTAGTCTGGTAGGCACAGGGCAGCTCTATGCTGGGTTTCCCTTTATCACTCCTCTCTACAAACTCTAGAGGTTACGGCCCTGTCCCGTGGGCCTGTTTGCTTGATGGCCCTTCAACCTGTACTTGCTTGATGGCCCTCCCACTATCAACCTTTTTTACGGTTATATGGGTGTTCCCTTTCTTAAAACGCCAACATTGTATTTCCTTCGGTGGTGAAGCCATGGCTGCACCCTTGGGTATTTGTCTTTCTAAAAACAAAAACAAAAGTGGCCTAATGGTGAACACTACCCTACTTTACAGAATTATTTACATGTGGTTTGCAAAGCCAAGTACAACTCTAGATTTCTTACATTCACTTATTATTAGGTGTGCTTGCTGAAAGAAAAGATATCTAACTGTAACGTAATAGGCCGGGAGTCGGGAAGCAGGAGCAGAAGATGAGTTTACCTGCCTGGCTCTCTCGCACTCTGTGTCTGGCCCCTGGCCCTTCTGCATGCACCTGGTAACCCGTGAGTAAAGAAGGAGGATGGTGGAGGAAGACGCCTTCCGTCCACGGCAAAAACTTGGATTCAGTGCAGACTTTCAATAGATCCCTGCAGTGCTATGTACGAAACCCTGACCCAGAAACAGGTCGTCTACAAGTGATTTAGCACCAGGTTCCCCACAAACATCCGATGCACATCAGAGGGGTGGCAACTCATCCGGCCACATCCCAACACAAACCTTTATTAAATGTAACCTTTATTAAAGCGACATTGCTATGAACGATTGGCCACCACAAACCAGTTATCCCTGTGGTAACTTTTCTGACACCTCCTGCTTAAAACCCAAAAAGTCAGAAGGATCGTGAGGCCCCGCTTTCACGGTCTGTATTCATTCTGAAAATCAAGATCAAGTGAGCTTTTGGCCTTCTGCTCCACAGGAGGTTTCTGTCCTCCCTGAGCTCGCCTTAGGACACCTACTTTACCGTTTGACAGGTGTACCGCCCCAGTCAAACTCCCCACCTGCCACTGTCCCTTGACGCCAGAAGTGAGAGCATCGGGTAAGTGAAAAAACGTCGGTATTTCACCGACGGCTGAGGCATCCCACTTATTCTACACCTCTCATGTCTCTTCACAGTGCCAGACAAGAGTGTCGTTAAGAAGGCAACCGCGGCTGGGGGAGCAGTTGCTTGGTCTTCCTCCTCTCACCCTCCTTGGACATTCGTTGTGCGGCCCTTCTTGCGAGCTCTTATGCGTGATCTCGCAAGGGGCTGTGTGGGGGGGATCTTTGGGGAGGTGTCCGCCATCAGGCAGTCCTGCCGGCGGACCGGTGGGGTGTTGTGTCCGGTGGTTGGCGGCAGCGACTCTAGAAGTGCAACGGGCCCAGGATGATACTACAAGGGACAATAAGATACACACCTCTTAAGGATCTGCCCCCTTTTTTAAATTTTCTCCTAAAATGACATATCCAAATCTCACTGCCTGTAGCTCAGGACCTGAAGCAAGGGTACGCATATTCGTGGTACCATTTGAAAGGAAACACTTCGAAGTTTGTGGAAATGTGAAAGGAATATAGGAGAATATAACACAATAGATCTGTTAAAAGTTCAAAATCAACCGTTCTTTTGTATTTTTTGTACAATCATCTTTGAAATAAAAGAGAAAGACCATAATGTATTATTCGAGCCCAGGTGAAATGTAGATTTTGGCCTCTAGATGGCTGCAGTGTATGTGCAAGCTTTAGACTGATCCAATGATCTATTGCATTTATGTTCCAAATGTTGTATCAAGACTGCCCAAATGTGCCTAATTTGTTTATTAATAACTTTTCATGTTCAAAATTGTGCACTCTCCTCAAACAATTGCATGGTATTATTTTGCTGTAATAGCTACTGTATATTGGACAGTGCCGTTAGAATAACAAGAATTTAAGCTTTCTGCCCATATCAGATATGTCTACGTCCTGGGAAATGTTCTTGTTACTTACAACCTCATGCTAATCGCAGTGGCCTATGTTAGCTCAACTGTCCCGTGGAAGGGACACCGATCCTGAAGTTATCCTCTCTGGGGTAGGGGGCAGTATTTTGACATCTGGATGAAAAGCGTGCCCAAAGTAAACTGCCTGTTACTCAGGCCCAGAAGCTAGGATATGCATATTATTGGTAGATTTTGTAGATTTGGATAGAAAACACTCTAAAGTTTCTAAAACTGTTAAAATAATGTCTGTGAGTATAACAGAACTGATTTGGCAGGCGAAACCCCGAGGACAAACCATCCAGGGGAGAAAAAAAATTGAGGTCATAGGATTTTCCAATAGTTTTCTATGGGATGCCCTTTTTATAAGGAACAGTCATTTGTTGATTGTATCAGATACTGTACTGTTCCCTTATACCTGTGCCTTTACACATGAATCAATCGCGTCTTCTCTTTATGCTTTGGGTCCACAGTCAGCATACAGCTTTGGGGTTTTATGTGAGCAAGCCCCACAAACAAATTGGTTGCACTGCACACAGTTTTCACGGGCCTTGTTTCATGTGTAACTGCCGACTTGACATTGTGTCTTATTTTTCCCGAGTGGGAGCTGTTGTGCTTGGGGAAGAGGGATAGCAGGACCTGCTGCCTTGGTGGGCCTGCTTGGCGACTGTAGCTTCTTTCTTGGCGTTCATGTGGTTCTCACAAAGCTCACATGTCAGATCCAGTGTGATGCATGGTGCTAAGGATTAAACACTCGTATTGGGATGCATGGTGCTGAAGATTAAATACTCTTATTTATTTTACATCTGTACACCATGAGTGTTCCTTTAACACTCTCTGTCATTAATGTGGAATACAGCTCCGCTGGTATGTTGTTTTGCGCAATGGGGGTAGCTCCCGCCTATGTTTGTTCAGGCTAGTCTTCTTTGCAATCAACTTGTCTGCCAGGAAAGTTGATGTGAAGAAGTTATCCATGGTCACATTTCTGCCTTTGCCACAGTCTCAGACAGTTGCTCACCTGCTGGCTTGGTTTCATCACTAACCAAAACGTAACTGAAGTCACTTATCAGTTTCTGTTTTCTATCGTCCATTTATCCATTGACGACAGAATAGCACATTGTAATTTTACGTTTATTATGTTACTAGTTTTTGCTTAATAGCCAGAGCAATGCTGCCATGCGAGTGGTCATTGTCGGTGATTGTCAAGCAAACAACTGCTGGTCACAGTTGACCATTAATTAATATAAACACATTTAGCATCTCCTGGCTTCCACGCATAGCCTACAAGCCACTGATGAAGACCTTTGGAACATCTACATTTTTAGTCTAATAAATCCATGTAAAATAGCCTACACCTTCACAATGAATCCATTATTTGTTTTAGATAGGTCTAAAGAAACATGATATGAAGAAAATGTTTCAGACGAACAGTATAAACTGCAGAATTTGCTACTTCAGATACCATATATAAAATCAGTGTTTTACCTGCATGTGACTCTGAAGGAGAATCTTATAAAGCGACGATCCTTTCCCTGCATCTGTCAATTACAAGATGCGCCCATCTCATCATTACACTATTGTTGTTCTAAATTAAATCAACCTCTTCACCCTCATCATTCAGTTAGGCCTATTTTGAATTTGATTGTGAAGTTAATTGCACAATTATCACCCATTCCATCCATTTGTCATTCATTCAGTGGACTGGCATCATTTTCTTCACTGGATAGAGTCAAGGATGTGTCTTGCATTATTCTAAAGGCCTACTGCAACATACAGCATGTTTTCCTTTCCCTTACAATACATTTGATTAGTAATAGAGTTATAGTAAATAAAACAGTCCCATAATAGCTTATTTTTACAAAGTAAAAAAGAGAATGGTATCAACCCCCAAGGCGTGCGGTCAAATTATGTGCTGCTGATAAATAGGCATAACGCAAACTCATCATTACACTATTGTCTTTCTAAATTAAATCAACATCTTCATCCTCCCTATCATTCTGTTAGGCCTAATTTAAATTCAGTTGTGAAGTAAGGTACCCAATTATAGCCCATTAAAACATTTGTCATTCAATGAGGAGAGAGAGAGAAGCATTAGCATTAGCGCCTAGCTGAGTACCAACATCCTGGGTACCATTGAGATTAAGTTAGGAATGGGTGTGAAAAAAACTGGTAAAAGGCTCTAAATACTTTTCTGTTTGTAATTTCAAAATTCTGACAAATGAGAAGTGTGAAATAGAAACATTTTGGAAAAGTCAGGGAAGGAGCAGGACATACCTTTTTGTGGGGGGCAGATTTTTTTAATTTACAAAATCAAACGTCAGTGGCCTATGGCAGTTCTAGTGTTAAAAGCCACATTTACATGTGAGGAGAATAACATTATTTCACCCCCACATTGTGAGCTTGCAATTCTACATGTGAAAGTTATTTTCACATGTTAAACTGCAAATCCAATTTTCACGTGATGTAACGACTTCCGCTGAAGTAGGCTCCTCTCCTTGTTCGGGTGGCGTTCGGCGGTCGACGTCACCGGCTTTCTAGCCATCGCCGCTCCATTTTTCAATGTTCCATTTGTTTTGTCTTGTTCCCTGCACACCTGGTTTTTATTCCCTAATCACACTGCATTCCTCTGTTCCCCTCCATGTCTTTGTGTGAAATTGTTTTGTGTTACGTGTCATTTTTGACGCGCCAGACTGGTGTTTGTATATTCCGTGTTTGGTCACGTGGTATGTTTATTTGTTTGAACATAATTATTGTGACTGTTTGCACTTTTGCCTATTGGCTGGAGGTTTTTACGCAGTGGCGTCCATCTGTTGGTTTCTCCTGTCTCAATAAAGTGTGCGCCTGTTCACAACTCTCTGCTCTCCTGCACCTGACTCCGCTACCAGCGGCATACCAATGACACGTGAAGAAAGTGAAGAAAGTGCAAGTCCACATGTGAATCTGCAATTCACACGTGGGTTGAAAACTTGTTATTCTCCTGACATGTGAAAAGGTGGTGTTAATATGTGAACAATAAATGTAATACATGTGAACATATGGCTTCACATGTTAAAAACTGACCTGACACGTGCCTCTTTTGTTTTCACATATGAACATTTCAGGTCAACATGTGAAAATGTGATTTGTGATACTTCAAACTATGACGGAGCAGACAGCTTAACTGTTCCCGTGTGTGAACCCCAGGATAACTCTTTGATGAGTTATTAAATCAATTATTTATCTCAGCTGGAGTTTCTGTGGAAGAGAAAGCAGCTATGAATGGTGGTTTCGTTAGGACAGAGAGTGGTCTGAGAAGCCCCGTTTATACCTGGTTCTACCTTGCGACCTTGCTCCTGATCTTGTCCACATTCTGATTGTGCCTACATTTTTAGACAGGTGTAGGCAATCAAAAGACACATTGTGATCTGATTGCGATCAGATCATTTTGCACACCTCGGGAGGTAGTCAGCCACACGTTGGCTATAGTCCAAACATTTAAAAGACACACCCTATCCCCTCAACCCTCAAATTAAGTGGACACTTCTGATGATGTATCATGACTTCTGATGAGTATACACTTGCAGGGCAAGGGGCGAGGCAGGATGGAATTGTTTTTAAATGGACAGCCCTTGCCCGGAAATTTGTCACTCATTCATCTCGCTATGATTTTGTTTCAGCCACCGGTAGCTTGTGGGTGCGTCATATGCAATACAGTCAATTATGATTGCATGTCCACTTACATTAAATATATAATTATTAATATACGCCTACTGTATGATAGCTAGAAAATGAATTAGCTAAATAACGTTAGCATGCCTAGCTGGAACGTCTGAAGAAGGAAAATTATTTATTTCTATAATTTCCAAAAGCTAACTAATCAAAAACATTACTTTTACGAGATGTGTGCCGTCCTGTACATTAGTTCCACAATTTCTAACTTATTTACATTCGTTTTTACTTAGACTTGTATGTTGACTGCATATTGACGTTGAGGTTTTAATTTTTGGCAGACTTTTCTTAGCGGATGTACAATCGTCGCAAATTGAATTATGGGGAGTTTGAACATAATTGTACACTCGCAAACTCAACTAAAAACAAGGGCTGAGGGCTTACTTTGCAAACTTCCCTTGCTTGGCTAATCATTTGGACCGCCCTCCAGGATGGTGACGGGGATCCCCCAAGGGCATAAGGTGAGGGTAAGTGGACGAGGGTGTGTCTTTTATGAGTTTGAACCGCAGCCATTGTGTCTGGATATCTTACAAGCAGATCTTGACAGAGAAACCATTGAAATCATTATAATTCGGCACCCTAAAGTCTTTGGCAGGTAGAACCATTAACTGATTACATCAATATGTGTCTTACAATAAATAAATATGATTTTGAAAGAATAGCTGTGAAATTATTTATATTAAAAAAAGGGACCAAGAAATCTGAGAGCGGACAGATAAGAGACACATTTTAATATAATGTGTTGACACATTTCTGGAAATGTGGGCACAATTGAATGTAGACATGCTAGCACCAGGTATAAATCGGGGCTAGAGAGAGAGTAGAAAGAGAGAGGGGGGAAATAGACAGAAAGAGAGGGTGAGAGATGGAGAGAGACAGCACCAGTTGTGGAAAAAGTACCCAATTGAGTAAAAGTAAAGATACCTTAGTAGAAAATGATTCAAGTAAAAGTGAAAGTCACCCAGTAAAATACTACTTGAGTAAAAGTCTAAAAGTATTTGGTTTTAAATATACTTGAGTATCAAAAGTAAAGGAATTTGCTCAAATATAACCTGCTCAAAAAAATAAAGGGAACAATTAAACAACACATCCTAGATCTGAATGAAAGAAATAATTTTATTAAATACTTTTTTCTTTACATAGTTGAATGTGCTGACAACACAATCACACAACAATAATCAATGGAAATCCAATTTATCAACCCATGGAGGTCTGGATTTGGAGTCACACTCAAAATTAAAGTGGAAAACCACAGTACAGGCTGATCCAACTTTGATGTAATGTCCTTAAAACAAGTCAAAACGAGGCTCAGTAGTGTGTGTGGACTCCACGTGCCTGTATGACCTCCCTACAACGCCTGGGCATGCTCCTAATGAGGTGGCGGATGGTCTCCTGAGGGATCTCCTCCCAGACCTGGACTAAAGCATCCGCCAACTCCTGGACAGTCTGTGGTGCAACGTGGCGTTGGTGGATGGAGCGAGACATGATGTCCCAGATGTGCTCAATTGGATTCAGGTCTGGGGAATGGGCGGGCCAGTCCATAGCATCAATGCCTTCCTCTTGCAGGAACTGCTGACACACTCCAGCCACATGAGGTCTAGCATTGTCTTGCATTAGGAGGAACCCAGGGCCAACCGCACCAGCATATGGTCTCACAAGGGGTCTGAGGATCTCATCTCGGTACCTAATGGCAGTCAGGCTACCTCTGGCGAGCACATGGAGGGCTGTGCGGCCCCCCAAATAAATGCCACCCCACACCATGACTGACCCACCGCCAGACCGGTCATGCTGGAGGATGTTGCAGGCAGCAGAACGTTCTCCACGGCGTCTCCAGACTCTGTCATGTCTGTCACGTGCTCAGTGTGAACCTGCTTTCATCTGTGAAGAGCACAGGGCGCCAGTGGCGAATTTGCCAATCTTGGTGTTCTCTGGCAAATACCAAACGTCCTGCACGGTGTTGGGCTGTAAGCACAACCCCCACCTGTGGACGTCGGGCCCTCATACCACCCTCATGTGGAGTCTGTTTCTGACCATTTGAGCAGACACATGCACATTTGTGGCCTGCTTGAGGTAATTTTGCAGGGCTCTGGCAGTGCTTCTCCTGCTCCTCCTTGCACAAAGGCGAAGGTAGTGGTCCTGCTGCTGGGTTGTTGCCCTCCTAAGGCCTCCTCCACGTCTCCTGATGTACTGGCCTGTCTCCTGGTAGCGCCTCCATGCTCTGGACACTACGCTGACACACACAGCAAACCTTCTTGCCACAGCTCGCATTGATGTGCCATCCTGGATGAGCTGCACTATCTGAGCCACTTGTGTGGGTTGTAGACTCTGTCTCATGCTACCACTAGAGTGAAAGCACCGCCAGCATTCAAAAGTGACCAAAACATCAGCCAGGAAGCATAGGAACTGAGAAGTGGTCTGCGGTCCCCACCTGCAGAACCACTCCTTTATTGGGGGTGTCTTGCTAATTGCCTATTATTTCCACCTGTTGTCTATTCCATTTGCACAACAGCATGTGAAATGTATTGTCAATCAGTGTTGCTTCCTAAGTGGACAGTTTGATTTCACAGAAGTGTGATTGACTTGAAGTTACATTGTGTTGTTTAACCTGTTATGGCTAGGGGGCAGTATTTTCACGGCTGGATAAAAAACATACCCGATTTAATCTGGTTACCACTCCTACCCAGTAACTAGAATATGCATATACTTATTACATATGGATAGAAAACACTCCAAAGTTTCTAAAACTGTTTGAATGGTGTCTGTGAGTATAACAGAACTCATTTGGCAGGCAAAAACCTGACAAGGTTTCATGCAGGAAGTGGCCTGTCTGACAAGGTGTCGTTCTTCTTGTCTCTGTTTATTGAAGAGTGAGGATCTTAGCTGTCCCGTGACACTTCCTACGGCTGCCATAGGGTCTCAGAAGGCGGTAAAAAGCTGAATCGTGGCTTTGCAGGCTCTGGCTGAAACAAAGTAGCGCGTTTGGGTAGTGGCTGGTTACAGTACTGTGAGACTCAGGCTCGTGCCCGCGTCGACCGAAAGCTTTGTTTACTTTCCTCAGTTTAGCTAAAAGGAGATTCCTGGTCGGAATATTATTGCTTTTTTACGAGAAAAATGGCATAAAAATGGATTTTAAACAGCGGTTGACATGCTTCGAAGTACGGTAATGGAATATTTAGATTTTTTTGTCACGAATTGCGCCATGCGCACGACCCTGATTTACCATTTCAGATAGTGTCTGGGACGCACGAACAAAACGCCGCTATTCGGATATAACGATGGATTATTTTGGACCAAACCAACATTTGTTATTGAAGTAGCAGTCCTGGGAGTGCATTCTGACGAAGACAACAAAAGGTAATGAAACTTTTATAATAGTAAAGCTGATATTGGTGAGTGCTAAACTTGCCGGGTGTCTAAATAGCTAGCCCGTGATGCCTGGGCTATGTACTTAGAATATTGCAAAATGTGCTTTCACCAAAAGGCTATTTGCTTTTTGTGAACGTTTATCGTGAGTAATTTAGTAAAATGTTAGCGAATTCCCCGTAAGTTTGCGGGGGGTATGCTAGTTCTGAACGTCACATGCTAATGTAAAAAGCTGGTTTTTGATATAAATATGAACTTGATTGAACAAAACATGCATGTATTGTATAACATAATGTCCTAGGGTTGTCATCTGATGAAGATCATCAAAGGTTAGTGTTGCATTTAGCTGTCTTCTAGGTTTTTGTGACATTATATGCTAGCTTGAAAAATGGGTGTCTGATTATTTCTGGCTTGGTACTCTGCTGACATAATCTAATGTTTTGCTTTCGTTGTAAAGCCTTTTTGAAATCGGACAGTGTGGTTAGATAAAGGAGAGTCTTATCTTTAAAATGCTGTGAAATAGTCATATGTTTGAAAAATGGAAGTTTTTGTATTTTAGAGGAGTTTGCATTTCGCACCACGCCCATCATTGGATAATGGAGCAGGTGTTCCACTAGCGGAACGTCTAGATGTAAGAGGTTAAGTGTTCCCTTTATTTTTTTGAGCAGTGTAGTTAAGTATCAAAAGTTAAAGTAAAAATATTTTTAATTTACGGATAGCCAGGGGCACACTCCACACTCCAGTAGTGATGACCATGGATGTTCTTTTGATTAGTGCGTGAATTGGACCATTTTCCTGTCCTGTTAACTTCTTTGGGATAGGGGGCGGTATTTTGACGTCCGGATGAAAAGTGTTCCCAAAATAAACTGCCTGCTACTCAGGCCCAGAAGCTAGTGTCGTGTCTTTGGCTATGCCGGATTAAGTGATATGACATGCTAACTTATAAAATGATTTCTCTGTAATTAATATTACCTGATTAAGCTAATCATGTAAATGTAATTAACTAGAAAGTTGGGGCACCACGGAAGAACGTTTATAGAGCCGTTATCTTCCGAATAAACTCACTTTGTAATATTTTACATCGATAGCAGTCAATATTAACCCTTATCTTATTTTCAGTCTCATAATGAAAGTTGTAAATTCTTGGTTATCTTCACGAACCCTGGCTAACAAGTTGAATCAGCAATACAAAATTGGGTTTAATTATTTATTTACTAAATACCTAAACTAATCACACAGAATTACAAATACACAGAATACAATGATGTCATACAGAATTCACCCCTGGTGAACGGAACCTGTATGAAAGCTGGTTACACAAAGGAAAGGGGGTTGGGCTTGAATGAAAGAGCGGGAAGATTTAGGAACACAGAAACAGCAGCTATGCTATCGTAAATACATTATCTTATGCATTCTAAATTACCGCCCATTTGGAAAAGGAAAATGCAATAAATATTTACTCTGAGCTGCGCTTCGGTAGATTGGTCGTAGATGCTGGCCGGGTTGGCCAACAGACCTTCCGTACTCGGAAGAATGTCTCTGGTGGTAAATTGGATACGTGGTGGTATCTTCGTCCATCTGTTAGACTGGATCCGTCGTCCGTCCTTTCCTAGCCCCCGTCGACAGCGGCCGCTGCTAACTCAACGGCTAGGAAGTAGCACTTCTGTAGTGAATAAGCTCAAAGTTCATACCAGTTCATACCGTAGCTCACGCCGAGGTTGGCTTAGTTCTGTACTTGACATGTGTGTCCTTCTAACGTAGAGGCTGCAGACCTCACGTGCTGGAACCACCTGGTTATCTTTTCGTCAAAGGCTTATATAGTGGAGAGGGGGAGGGAGGTGTTTCATCGTTTATAACCCCTGTCTCTTCACAGGGTTGGGCCACTGATCAAGCAGGGCACTTTCCTTATGAAAACCCAATTCTCTCATTTGGAAGCTAAAATTACATTTAACCTCTCTAGGCTAGGCGGGACGAATTCGTCCCACCTACGTAACAGCCACTGCTATCCTGTGGCGCGATTTTCAAAACCTTAAAAATCCTATTACTTCAATTTCTCAAACATATGACTATTTTACAGCCATTTAACCTGTTAGGGCTAGGGGGCAGCATTGACACGGCTGGATAAAAAACATACCCGATTTAATCTGGTTACCACTCCTACTCAGTAACTAGAATATGCATATACTTATTACATATGGATAGAAAACACCCTACATTTTCTAAAACTGTTTGAATGGTGTCTGTGAGTATAACAGAACTCAAATGGCAGGTCAAAACCTGAGAGATTCCTTTACAGGAAGTGGCCTGTCTGACCATTTCTGGAACTTCTTTGCCATCTCTATCATTTACTAAGGATCTCTGCTCTAACGTGACACTTCCCACGTCGTCCATAGGCTCTCAGAGCCCGGGAAAAAAGAGAATGTCGTCATTCCAGCCCCAGGCTGAAACACATTATCGCCTTTCTCAAGTGGCCCATCAAGAGACACTAGCTTATGCGCGTGACCCCGACCGCCCCCGCCTTTGGGATTTTTTCCTCTGTTTGCCGAAAAGGAGATTCCCTGTCGGAATTTTATCGCTTTTCTACGAGAAAAATGACGTAAAAATTGATTTTAAACAGCGGTTGACATGCTTCGACGTACGGCAATGGAATACTTTGAATTTTATTGTCAGGAATTGCGCCAAGCGCGCGACACTTCTTTACTATTTCGGATAGTGTCTGGAACGCACGAACAAAACGCCGCTATTCGGATATAACGATGGATTATTTTGGACCAAACCAACATTTGTTATTGAAGTAGACGTCCTGGGTGTGCATTCTGACGAAGACAACAAAAGGTAATGACATTTTTATAATAGTAAATATGATTATGGTGAGTGCTAAACTTGCCGGGTGTCTAAATAGCGAGCCCGTGATGCCTGGGCTATGTACTTAGAATATTGCAAAATGTGCTTTCACCAAAAAGCTATTTTAAAATCGGACATATCGAGTGCATAGAGGAGGTCTGTATCTATAATTCTTAAAATAATTGTTATGCTTTTTGTGAACGTTTATCGTGAGTAATTTAGTAAAATGTTAGCGAATTCCCCGTAAGTTTGCGGGGGGTATGCTAGTTCTGAACGTCACATGCTAATGTAAAAAGCTGGTTTTTGATATAAATATGAACTTGATTGAACAAAACATGCATGTATTGTATAACATAATGTCCTAGGGTTGTCATCTGATGAAGATCATCAAAGGTGAGTGCTGCATTTAGCTGTCTTCTGGGTTTTGGTGACATTATATGCTGGCTTGAAAAATGGGTGTCTGATTATTTCTGGCTTGGTACTCTGCTGACATAATCTAATGTTTTGCTTTCGTTGTAAAGCCTTTTTGAAATCGGACAGTGTGGTTAGATTAACGAGAGTCTTATCTTTAAATGGCTGTAAAATAGTCATATGTTTGAGAAATTGAAGTAATATGATTTTGAAGATTTTGAAAATCGCGCCACAGGATGGCAGTGGCTGTTACGTAGGTGGGACGAATTCGTCCCGCCGGTCCCATAGAGGTTAAAGACAAGACTCTCGTTAATCTAACCACACTGTCCGATTTCAAAAAGGCTTTACAACGAAAGCAAAACATTAGATTATGTCAGCAGAGTACCAAGCCAGAAATAATCAGACACCCATTTTTCAAGCCAGCATATAATGTCACCAAAACCCAGAAGACAGCTAAATGCAGCACTCACCTTTGATGATCTTCATCAGATGACAACCCTAGGACATTATGTTATACAATACATGCATGTTTTGTTCAATCAAGTTCATATTTATATCAAAAACCAGCTTTTTACATTAGCATGTGACGTTCAGAACTAGCATACCCCCCGCAAACTTCCGGGGAATTCGCTAACATTTTACTAAATTACTCACGATAAACGTTCACAAAAAGCGTAACAATTATTTTAAGAATTATAGATGCAGACCTCCTCTATGCACTCGATATGTCCGATTTTAAAATAGCTTTTTGGTGAAAGCACATTTTGCAATATTCTAAGTACATAGCCCAGGCATCACGGGCTCGCTATTTAGACACCCGGCAAGTTTAGCACTCACCATAATCATATTTACTATTATAAAAGTTTCATTACCTTTGTTGTCTTCGTCAGAATACACAGCCAGGACTGCTACTTCAATAACAAATGTTGGTTTGGTCCAAAATAATCCATCGTTATATCCGAATAGCGGCGTTTTGTTCGTGCGTTCCAGACACTATCCGAAATAGTAAAGAAGTGTCACGCGCTTGGCGCAATTCGTGACAATAAAATTCTAAGTATTCCATTACCGTACTTCGAAGCATGTCAACCGCTGTTTAAAATCAATTTTTACGACACTTTTCTCGTAGAAAAGCGATAATATTCCGACAGGGAATCTCCTTTTCGGCAAACAGAGGAAAAAATCCCAAAGGCGGGGGCGGTCGGGGTCACGCGCATAAGCTAGTGTCTCTTGATCGGCCACTTGAGAAAGGCGATAATGTGTTTCAGCCTGGGGCTGGAATGACGACATTCTGTTTTTTCCCGGGCTCTGAGCGCCTATGGACGACGTGGGAAGTGTCACGTTAGAGCAGAGATCCTTAGTAAATGATAGAGATGGAAAAGAAGTTCAACAAATGGTCAGACAGGCCACTTCCTGTAAAGGAATCTCTCAGGTTTTGACCTGCCATTTGAGTTCTGTTATACTCACAGACACCATTCAAACAGTTTTAGAAAATTTAGGGTGTTTTCTATCCATATGTAATAAGTATATGCATATTCTAGTTACTGGGTAGGAGTGGTAACCAGATTAAATCGGGTATGTTTTTTATCCAGCCGTGTCAATGCTGCCCCCTAGCCCTAACAGGTTAATCTCCTAACAAACAATTTCAATATCAAACATTTCAATTGCATAACAATTCCATGTGACTCTGATAACTAGAGGGTGGATACTTTCCCAGGTACAGTTTATGTCGTCCTGTCATCAATCATAATGTCTCAGATGACAACTGAAATGAAATCCATACTCATTGCGTTCCAAAGCATATTTCCAACTGTTTTTATTACCAAAATATGGTTCCTTTTCCCCATTTGTTTGATGTTCCCAGACTCTCTATATTTACAGGCTATTCGGGTCAGAGAGGGGAAGGGAGAAAGGTATTTATGGGGGGGGGGGTCATAAACCTTACCCACAGGCCAACGTCATGACACTAGGATATGCATATAATTGGTTGATTATTGATAATGTATGTGAGTATAACAGAACTGAAATGGCAGGCAAAACCCCAAGGACAAACCATCCCCCCCAAAAAAATTCAGCATATCACTGATTTCAATGGCTGGCACTTTTATAATAGGGCAAAATTGTCCCCGATTGCAGTTCCTAGGGTGTCCACTAGATGTCAACAGTCTTTAGAAAGAGTTTCAGGCTGGTTTTTGGAAAAATGAAGGAGAAGTTGTAATTTTTCTAAGTGGCTCCCATTTTGCTGTAGTGTTTCCAAGTGTTTCCAAGCGCAAGGCTGAGAGAGCGCATTCTTTTTGTTTATCTCCCGTAAAGACAAAAACGATTCTCCGTCTTAAATTTTATAGTTTATTTGCGTATTAGGGTACCTAAGGTTTGATTATAAACATTGATTGACTTGTTTGGATAAGTTTCTTGGTAATGTTTGGGATTCATTTTGTATGCATTTTGAAGGAGGGAAACCAGGTGGATTATTGACTGAGTTTTTATGGATATAAAGAAGGACTTTATCGAACAAAAGGACCATTTGTAATGTAACTGGGACCTTTTGGAGTGCCAACAGAAGAAGATCTTCAAAGGTAAGGGATATATTATATCGCTATTTCTGACTTTCGTGTCGCAACTCCCTGGTTGAAAATGATTTGTTATGCATTTGTGTGCTGGGCGCTGTCCTCAGATAATCACATGGTTTGCTTTCGCCGTAAAGGCTTTTTTTGCCAGGATTAACAAGAAGTGAAGCTTTAATTTGATATATAGAACATATATTTTCAAGAATGTTAAATATTTGAATTGAGTATTTTTGAATTTCGTGCTCTGCAATTTCACTGGATGTTGGCCAAGTAGGACGCTACCGTCCCACGTATCCATATTAAGCATAAAAATGTAACGAGACAAATCAAATTTTATTGGTCACATACACATATTTAGCAGATGTTTTTGCTGTTGTTGCGAAATGCTTGTGTTCCTAGCTCCAACAGTTTAGTAGTATCTAACAATCCACAACAATACACACAAATCTTAAAGTAAAAGAATGCAATAAAGAAATATAAATATTAGGACGAGCAATGTCGGAGGGACATTGACTAGAATACAGTAGAATACAGTATATGCATATGAAATGAGTAAAACAGTATGTTAACATTATTAAAGTGACTAGTGTTCCATTATTAAAGTGATTCTAAGGTGCAGGTTTGAGTGACCGGGTGGTAGCCTGCTAGTGTTGGCTATTTAACAGTCTGATGGCTTTGAGATAGAAGTTGTTTTTCAATCTCTCGGTCCCAGCTTTGATGCACCTGTACTGACCTTGCCTTCTGGATGATAACAGTGTGAACAGGCCGTGGCTGATGTCCTTTATTATCTTTTTGGCCTTCCTGTGACATAGGGTGCTGTAGGTGTCCTTGGGGCAGGAAGTGTGTCCCCGGTGATGCGTTGGGCAGACCACAACACCCTCTGGAGAGCCCTGCGGTTGCGGGCGGTGCAGTTGCCATACCAGGCGGTGATACAGCCCGACAGGATGTTCTCAATTGTGCTTCAGCCAAATTTCTTCAGCCTCCTGAGGTTGAAGAGGCGCCGTTAAGCCTTCTTAACCACACTGTCTGTGTCGGTGGACCATTTCAGATTGTCAGTGATGTGTATGCCGAGAAACTTGAAGCTTTTCACATTCTCCACAGCAGTCTCGTTGGTCCCGTCAAGTTCTTTTGGGTGTCAGGGAAAATGTATGGAGTAAACATACATAATTTGCATTAGGAATGTAGTGAAGTAAATATTGAAAAAAAATATGAATAGTAAAGTACAGATACCCCAAAAAACGACTTTAGTAGTACTTCAAAGTTTTTTTACCTGAGTACTTGAGAGAGCATGGAGAGAGTGAGAAAGAAGGGACTGAAAGAAAGAGAGAGGTGGCCATGGTAGCTGTATAGAGAACCCGCTTTAACCTCTCTGTGCTAGGTGGGACGTTTGTGTCCCACCCTAGTCAACAGCCAGTGGAATCCCGTGGCGCGATATTCAAATACCTTAGAAATGCTATTACTTCAATTTCTCAAACATATGACTATTTTACACCATTTTAAAGACAAGAGTATCGTTAATCTAACCACACTGTCCGATTTCAAAAAGGCTTTACAGCGAAAGCAAAACATTAGATTATGTCAGGAGAGTACCCAGCCAGAAATAATCAGACACCCATTTTTCAAGCTAGCATATAATGTCACAAAAACCATAACCACAGCTAAATGCAGCACTAACCTTTGATGATCTTCACCAGATGACACTCCTAGGACATTATGTTATACAATACATGCATGTTTTGTTCAATCAAGTTCATGTTTATATCAAAAAACAGCTTTTTATATTAGCATGTGATGTTCAGAACTAGCAGTCCCACCGAACACTTCCGGTGAATTTACTAAATTACTCACGATAAACGTTCACAAAAAACATAATTATTTTAAGAATTATACATACAGAACTCCTTTATGCAATCGCGGTGTCCAATTTTAAAATAGCTTTTCGGTGAAAGCACATTTTGCAATATTCTCAGTAGATAGCCAAGCCATCACGGCTAGCCATTTAGACACCGACCAAGTTTAGCCCTGACCAAACTCCGATTTACTATTACAAAAGTTTGATTACCTTTGTTGTCTTCGTCAGAATGCACTCCCAGGACTGCTACTTCAATAACAAATGTTGGTTTGGTCCAAAATAATCCATCGTTATATCCAAATAGCGGCGTTTTGTTTGTGCGTTCTAGACACTATCCGAAGTGTAAATAAGGGTCACGAGCATGGCGCAATTCGTGACAAAAGAGTTCTAAATATTCCATTACCGTACTTCGAAGCATGTCAACCGCTGTTTAAAATCAATTTTTATGCCATTTTTCTCTTAAAAAAAGCGATAATATTCCGACCGGGAATCTGCGTTTAGGTAAACAGAGGAAAGAAAACAAAGCATTCTGTCGACGCGGGCACATGCCTGAGTCTCACAGTACTGTAACCAGCCACTACCCAAACGCGCTACTTTGTTTCAACCAGAGCCTGCAAAGCCACGATTCAGCTTTTTGCCGCCTTCTGAGAGACCATGGGAGCCGTAGGAAGTGTCACGTAACAGCAGAGATCGTCTGTAATGGATAGAGATGGCAAAGAAGGCCAAGAAATGGTCAGACAGGGTACTTCCTGTACAGAATCTTCTCAGGTTTTGGCCTGCCAAATGAGTTCTGTTATACTCACAGACAACATTCAAACAGTTTTAGAAACTTTGGAGTATTTTCTATCCAAAGCTAATAATTATATGCATATTCTAGTTTATGGGCAGGAGTAATAATCAGATTAAATCGGTAACTTTTTTATCTGGCTGTAAAAATACTGCCACCTATCCATAACAGGTTAACCTCTATGGGCTAGGTGGGACGCTAGCGTCCCACCCGTGGTGCACTCCATCAACAGCAGGTGCATTTCAAGAGCGGCAAATTTGAATCCAAATAAATGTCAAAATTCAAATTCTTCAAACATACAACTATTTTACACCCTTTGAAAGATAAACATCTCCTTAATCTAACCACGTTTTACGATTTCAAAAAGGTTTTACGGCGAAAGCATAAATTTAGAGTATGTTAGGACAGTACATTTACAAGAGTTGTGTGTAATGTTTTGTCAATTCAAAGACAGGGTCACCAAAACCATAAAACCAGCTAAAATGATGCACTAACCTTTTACAATCTCCATCAGATGACACTCCTAGGACATTATGTTAGACAATGCATGCATTTTTAGTTCTATCAAGTTCATATTTATATCCAAAAACAGCGTTTTACTATGGCATTGATGTTGAGGAAATCGTTTCCCTCCAATAACCGGCAGTCAAGTCAACACCACAAATTAAATAATTAAAATTAGAAAACATTGGTAAAATATTATATTGTCATTTAAAGAATTATAGATTTACATCTCTTGAACGCAATCAACTTGCCAGATTTAAAAATAACCTTACTGGGAAATCACACTTTGCAATAATCTGAGCACTGCGCCCAGAAAAATACGCGTTGCGATACAGACTAGACGTCATGTTGGGGAGATCTAAAATCGAAAATACTATGTAAATAATCCATTACCTTTGATTCTCTTCATCAGATGTCACTTCCATGTATCACAGGTCCATAACGAATGTAGTTTTGTTCAAAAAAGCTCATCATTTATGTCCAAAAATCTCCGTCTTGTTAGCACATGATCTAAGCCAGCCGGACTTCTCGTCATGAACGAGGGGAAAAAATATATTTACGTTCGTTCAAACATGTCAAACGTTGTATAGCATAAATCATTAGGGCCTTTTTTAACCAGAACATGAATAATATTCAAGGTGGACGAATGCATACTCTTTTATAACGTATTGGAACGAGGGTACCCAACATGAACTCGTGCGCCAGGTGTCTAATGGGCCATCATCGTTCCATGGCTCTTGTTCGGTCAGATCTCCCTCCAGAAGACTCAAAACACTTTGTAAAGGCTGGTGACATCTAGTGGAAGCAATAGGAAGTGCCAAAATATTCCTCAGCCCCTGTGTTTTTCAATGGGATAGGTTTAAAGGTAATACAACACATCAGGTATCCACTTCCTGTCAGAAAATGTCTCAGGGTTTTGCCTGCCAAATGAGTTCTGTTATACTCACAGACACCATTCAAACAGTTTTAGAAACTTTAGAGTGTTTTCTATCCATATATAATAAGTATATGCATATTCTAGTTACTGGGTAGGATTAGTAACCAGATTAAATCGGTACATTTTTTTTATCCAGCCGTGCAAATACTGCCCCCTAGCCCTAACAGGTTAAACAGCGGTTGACATGCTTCGAAGTACGGTAATGGAATATTTAGAATTTTTTTGTCACGAAATGCGCCATACTCGTCACCCTTATTTACCCTTTCGGATAGTGTCTTGAACGCACGAACAAAACGCCGCTATTTGGATATAACTATGGATTATTTGGAACCAAACCAACATTTGTTGTTGAAGTGGCCGGGAGTGCATTCTGATGAAGAACAGCAAAGGCAATAACATTTTTCTTATAGTAAATCTGACTTTGGTGAGTGCTAAACTTGCTGGGTGTCTAAATAGCTAGCCCTGTGATGCCGGGCTATCTACTGAGAATATTGCAAAATGTGCTTTCACCGAAAAGCTATTTTAAAATCGGACATAGCGAGTGCTTAGAGGAGTTCTGTATCTATAATTCTTAAAATAATTGTTATGTTTTTTGTGAACGTTTATCGTGACTAATTCAGTAAATTCACCGGCAGTGTTCGGTGGGAATGCTAGTCACATGCTAGTCACATGCTAATGTAAAAAGCTGGTTTTTGATATAAATATGAACTTGATTGAACAAAACATGCATGTATTGTATAACATAATGTCCTAGGGTTGTCATCTGATGAAGATCATCAAAGGTTAGTGCTGTATTTAGCTGTGGTTTGGGTTTATGTGACATTATATGCTAGCTTGAAAAATGGGTGTCTGATTATTTCTGGCTGGGTACTCTCCTGACATAATCTAATGTTTTGCTTTCGTTGTATAGCCTTTTTGAAATCGGACAGTGTGGTTAGATTAACGAGAGTCTTGTCTTTAAAATGGTGTAAAATAGTCATATGTTTGAAAAATTGAAGTTTTTGCATTTTTTAGGTATTTGAATATCGCGCCACGGGATTACACTGGCTGTTGAGTCGGTGGGACGCAAGTGTCCCACCTAGCCCATAGAGGTTAATAACTTTATTGTGCCAAGGACGCACGTCCTGTATACATGTAGCTATTACCACTCATGAGATCCCCACATTGTAGCCTGTACATTGAATATATTCACTTATCATGTACTCCTCCTTTGCAACTAAAGTTGCGGTTCAGAATCTCTGTGAGACATTCATTTTCAGTCATATCCAATACCAGGTGTATCAAACTCCATTATTTGAATGATGCTGTGTCTGCATGTATGTATTACAATTATACACTTCAACAGTGTTTACCACTCTTGCTCCTGGGACATCAATGATTACACATTGTAACTATGTGTAATGCGATGCGTACTGGCGGCAGAGAAGTCAGGTGCAGGAGAGCGAAAACTGATTTACAACGGTTGTGTTTAATAAACATAAACCACCGTCAACAGAACAATACAATAAATGGGTCAAACAAAACCCGGTAAATACCAGCATACCGTGCACAAGCACTACAACAAACAATTACGGACAAGGACGTGAGGGGGAACAGAGGGTTAAATTCACAACATGTAACTGATGGAATTGGAACCAGGTGTGATGGAAGACAAGACAAAACCAATGGAAAATGGATCGGCGATGGCTAGAAGGTCGGTGACGTCGACCGCCGAACGCCGCCCGAACAAGGAGAGGGACCAACTTCGGCGGAAGTCGTGACACTATGTAATAAACTTGAAACATGATTTAAGTAAAGGCTGATTTGTAATTCATAAATACAGAAGAAAAAAAACTGTACATTACACTTCCTATGCATATCTAACTTCCTTCATCTGCATTAATCTGAGGACACAAGATAGGTGTGGTAGTATTTCAATGAGATACTTAATTTCAACCAGTGGAGAATGTGAAACACTTTATTGAAAGTTCATTATCCAGGTGTTATAAATACATAATACATGCATTATAAATATTATAATTGTGATATTATATTATAAATACACGTTCAATCTGTACTTCAATGCACATATTGTGTGCATTATAAAAAAAGAGGAAGAAAGAGGAGGTGGGGAGAGAGGTGTAGAAGACAGAAAGGAAAAGAGGTAAGAGCAGAGGAGCAGGGAAGACAGCAAATGATTAATGAATTACAGTGCTACCCTAATATTCTCTCAGTTCATCACAATTGCATAGTGTCTCTAGCGGGGTCTCCTAAGTTGGCCCGAAGGTTATTTTAAGAGTGGGTGAGGTGGCGATGCAGGGACTGGCTTCCTCTTTCACATCAAAACATACCTGTAGACGAGAGAGGATGGATAGAGAGAGAGCATGATTAAGCTTTGTTGTTTTTATTCTAGCATGGTCAGTCATCATAATCATCCGGAGGTGAAATGCAAAACTGACCTTGAATCATTAACTCTGTGACTACTATATCTCTATCTGTATTTCAATGTAAAGCATCTCTTTAATAATACTTCCTGCTGACCCAACCAAGTTACCTCTCACCTATGATCATGCTGTGTCAGCCAGTTCAGATGTGGGAGGGGTTCACCAACACAGCTGATATAGGAGAAGGGGGAGAGGGATGAAGTGAAGGAGAGAGACTTATTGAGAAAATAAGGTAGTTAAAGAGACTGTTTCCAACAGGAATCTGTGTGTGTGTGTGTGGTCTCACCTGGTGTCCACACTAAGTGGCTGCAGAGTACTTTATGCTAAAAAAACAGACACATGAGGACAAACAATAGAAGATAATGTCATTAGACTTTTACATTACCAGCTCATTGTGAATTACTAAAGTATAATATCCCTTATATCAAATCATGATAACATCGGATAGATAGATACATCTGCATGTGTAGCATGTGGCAATAGCAGGATCATATCAAGGATAGCGTCACAAATGAATAAATACCACTTTAAGCTTGATGATGACTTGATCATTTGAATCAGCTGTGTAGTGCTAAGGAAAAAACAAAAATGTGCACCCCTTTGAGTCTCCAGGACCAGGACTGAGAACCGCTGCTCTTCATTGGGACCTCTTAATCTGCAGACAGGCTTTCACAGCTCTCTGTATCTGAGGAAAACCTCACAAGAAATAGACTTCATTATACTCAAATTAGACAGCACTGAATATGTTCTCTGTCCTCACTTCTAAGGACTGGAACTACACAAAAGTACCTGCTCTATCCAGAATAGCCTACTCTCTCACTTTGACAATTGGGCCTGCTATCCTTTCACCCTCCTCCATGGCTGTTAGCTAGCTACCTACACATTTTACAGTGTTAAATATATCAAGATAGCTAGCTAATATGAAGTTAGGTGTGACGGGCGTCGTAAGGATTAGACCAAGGTGCAGCGGGAACGTGTATACTCATCTTCTTTATTAAATCAAAAGAAGGAAAAACAAACAAATCACGTATACAAAACAACGAACGCCACTAAACAGTCCTGTCAGGTGCACAGACACAAAACAGGAAACAACTACCCACAAATCCCATCACAAAAACAGCCCTATACATAGGACCTTCAATCAGAAGCAACGAGGAGCAGCTGCTTCCAATTGAAGGTCAACCCCATTAACTAACATAGAAATAGAGTTACTAGAACTAACATAGAAATACACTTACATAGAACATAGACCAAAAAAACCCGGAACACATAAAACAAACACCCCCTTACATAAGCACATAGCCCAACAAACCCCGAACCACATAAAACAAACACCCCCTGCCATGTCCTGACCAAACTACAATAACAAATAACCCCTTTACTGGTCAGGACGTGACATTAGGTAGCTGGTCAAATGTAATTAACTTAGCTAACTCTCTATACAGTATGTAAACTAGCTAGCTACGTTAGCAACTCATTTGAGTTAAAATGCAATTATTTTACATTTTCTAAAATTATTTATTTACTTGAATAGGTTCTCCCAGCCATGTGGATGATTGAAAACAGGGCAGAAAAATGTGTTTGTCACCAGAGCAGTTTGTGAATAACCAGACCTTCATATAATCTTGCTATAACAAATTCTTGACGCTAACAGCTAACTAGCTACCAGCTAGTAGTCAGCTAGCCACTGCTAGCGGTCATCAGCTACCTTTAGCCCGGACTACTCTCGCCAGTCTGTACAGCACGACTCAAACCAGAGCAAATCGGATTTATTTTTCTCCATATCTCCAGATTCCTACCGCAAGCTCTGAACATTTTCACCTTGATCATCGCAGCTAGCTAGCTGGTTGTGGCCACTCCTGGCTAACGTCTCTGTCCCGAAGCAAGAACCAATTAGCCTGGAGATAGCCTTTGCTGGCCCATCTCCCTGCTAGCCACTCCTTGGCCTGGACCCCTTTTACTGCCGACACGGAGCCCCTCCAACCCATCATGACTGGACTACCGACGTAATTCGCCCGAGGGGTTTTTCAACTGGCTCCTCCGTCGCGACGTCCCCTGAATGCCCATCTGCTATCCTGCTAGCCACGGCACGCTAGCTGTCTAGGGCATATCGGACTGTTAGCTGAAAAGGCCCATCGGACAAGGCTTTCGACTCTGTCAATCACCACATTTTTATCGGCAGACTCAACAGCCTTGGTTTCTCAAATGACTGCCTCGCCTGGTTCACCAACTACTTTACAGATAGAGTTCAGTGTGTCAAATCGGAGGGCCTGTTGTCTGGACCTCTGGAACTCTCTACGGGGTTCAATTCTCGGGCCGACTCTTTTCCCTGTATATATCAATGATTTCGCTCTTGCTGCTGGTGATTCTCTGATCCACCTCTAGACAGACGACACCATTCTGTATAGATCTGCCCCTTCTTTGGACACTGTGCTAACAAACCTCCAAACGAGCTTCAACGCCAAACAACACTCCTTCTGTGGCCTCCAACTGCTTTTAAATGCTAGTAAAACTAACTGCATGCTCTTCAACAGATTGCTGCCCGCACCCGCCCGCCTGACTAGCATCACTACTCTTGACAGTTCTGACCTAGAATATGTGGACAACTACAAATACCTAGGTGTCTGGTTTGACTGGAAACTCTCCTTCCAGACTCACATTAAGCATCTCCAATCCAAAATTAATGTCATAATCCATGTATGTAGGTGGCAGGGAAGTCAGGCGCAGGAGAAACCAAAGTGGTTAAAAATTTAGTATTTATTTTAAAAAACTAACTCCAAAACCAACGTACTCAATAATCCGGGTAAACAATAGCCCGTCGCACACCGATACATAAACAACACGTACATAACATAAACAATCACCGACAAGGATAGGAGGGGAAACAGAGGGTTAAATACACAACATGTAATTACTGGGATAAGAAACAGGTGTGTAAGGAGACCAGACAAAACCAATGGAAAATGATAAACTGATCAATGGTGGCTAGAAGACCGGTGACGTCAATCGCCGAGCACCACCCGAACAAGGAGGGGCATCGACTTCGGCAGAAGTCGTGACAATTAAATCTAGAATCGGCTTCCTATTTCGCAACAAAGCCTTCTTCACTCATGCCGCAAAACATACCCTCGTAAAACTGACTATCCTACCGATCCTTGACTTCGGCAATGTCATTTACAAAATAGCCCCCAACACTCTACTCAGCATACTGAATGTAGTCTATCACAGTGCCATCCGTTTTATCAACAAAGCCCCATAACTACCCACGACTGCGACCTGTGTGCTCTCGTTGGTTGGCCCTCACTACATATCCGTCGCCAAACCCACTGGCTCCAGGTCATCTATAAGTCTTTGCTAGGTAAAGCCCCGCCTTATCTCAGCTCACTGGTCACCATAGCAACACCCACCCGTAGCACGCTCCAGCAGGTATATTGCACTGGTCATCCCCAAAGCCAACACTTATTTTGGCCGCCTTTCCTTCCAGGTCTCTATTGCCAATGACTGGAACAAATTGCAAAAATCTCTGAAGCTGGAGTCTTATATCTCCCTCTCTAACTTTAAGCATCAGCTGTCAGAGCAGCTTACCGATCACTGTACCTGTACACAGCCAATCTGTAAATAGCACACCCAACCACTTCATCCCCATATTATTACTTACCCTCTTGCTCTTTTGCACCCCAGTATCTCTACTTGCACATCATCATCTGCACATTTATCACTCCAGTATTAATGCTAATTGTAATTATTTTCACCTCTATGGTCTATTTATTGCCAACCTACCTAGTCTTCTACACACACTGTACATAGATTTTTCTATTTTTATTTTATTTTGTGTTATTGACTGTACATTTGTTTATGTGTAACTCTGTGTTGTTGTTTTTGTTGCACTGCTTTGCTTTATCTTGGCCAGGTCGCAGTTGTAAATGAGAACTTGTTCTCAACTGGCCTACCTGGTTAAATAAAGTTGTTTTTTCTTTTTTATAAAATAAATTCACTGTAGTGTTTTTGCGGACATGAGTGTAGTATACTGTAGTATTGACTATATTGTTTTTGCTGACAAGACTATATTATACTATAGTTTCACTGTAGTGTTTTTGCGGACTTTACTGTAGCATTTACTGTAGTGTTATTGCTGACACGACTGTAGTATACTGTATTATTCACTGTACTGTTTTTGTGGAAATAACTGCAGTATTTACTCTAGTGTTTTTGCAGACTTTACTGTATAATTTACTTTCTTGTTTTTGTAGATATTACTGTAGTATACTGCAGCATTTACAGTAGTGTTTTTGCTGACATGACTCTAGTATTATATAGTATTCACTGTAGTGTATTTGCAAACTTCACTGTAAAGTTTTTGCTGACATGACTGTAGTATACTCTAACGATTACTGTTGTGTTTTTGCGTGCATGGGTGTAGTATACTTAAGTATTTACCGTAGTAAAGTTACTGACATGACCACAGTATACTATACTCTTCATTGTAGTGTTTTTGCGGACTTTACTGTAGTATTTACTGCAGTGTTCTTGCTGACATGACTGTAGTATACTCTAGTGTTCACTTTAGTGTTTTAGCAGACATGACAGCAGTATACTACAATATTTACTGAATTGTTTTTGTATACACTGTTGTGTTTGAGGAAATGACTTTAGTATACTATTTGTATTTGTATTTATTATGGATCCCTATCCAGCAAAACTAAGGCAGTTTATACAGTCTTAAAACATTACAATACATTCAAAGATTTCACAACACACCGTGTGCCCTCAGGCCCCTACTCCACCGCTACCACATATCTACAGTACTAAATCCATGTGTATGTATAGTGCATATGTTATCGTGTGTGTGTGTGTGTGTGTGTGTGTGTGTGTGCCAAAGTTTGTGTTGCTTCACAGTCCCCGCTGTTCCATAGGCTGTATTTCTATCTGTTTTTTTTATTCAAATTTTACTGCTTGCGTGGAATAGAGTTTCATGTAGTTATGGCTCTATGTAGTACTGTGTGCCTCCCATAGTCTGTTCTGGACTTGGGGACTATAGTATTCACTGTAGTGTTTTTGCAGATATGACTGTGGTGTACTGTAGTATTTACTGTAGTGTTTTTGTGGATTTTACTGTATTATACTATAATATTCACTGTAGTGTTTTTGCAGACATGAATGTAGTATATACGATAGTATTACCTGTAATATTTTTGAAGACATAATTGTAATATACTACAGTATTCACTATAGTGTTTTTGCGGTTATGACTTTAGTTTACTGTAACAATTACTGTAGTGTTTTTCCTTGCGTGACTGTAATATACTACAGTATTCACTGTATTGTTTAAGATGAAATTACTATGGTATTCACTGTAGTATTTTTGCGGACATGACTTCAGTATACTATAGTGTTCACTGTAGTGTTTTAGCAGACATGACTGTAATATACTATAATATTCACAGTAGTGTTTTTGTAAACATGATTGTAGTATACTATAGTATTCACGGTAGTGTTTTGCGGACATGACTGCAGTATACTGTAACGGTTACTGTAGTGTTTTAGCAGACATGACTGTAATATACTATAATATTCACAGTAGTGTTTTTGTAAACATGATTGTAGTATACTATAGTATTCACGGTAGTGTTTTGCGGACATGACTGCAGTATACTGTAACGGTTACTGTAGTGTTTTAGCAGACATGACTGTAATATACTATAATATTCACTGTAGTGTATTTGCGAACTTTACTGTAAAATGTACTGTATTGTTTTTGCTGACATTACTGTAGTATACTACAATATTCACTGAAGTGTATTTGCTGACATGACTGTAGTATGCTTTAGTATTCACTGTTGTGTTTTAGCGGAGATGACTGTAGTATACTACGGTATTTATTGTAGTGTTTCAGCAGATATGACTAGTATACTGTACTATTCACTGTATAGTTTTTGCTTCAATATATCCACATAATTTTCCTACCTCATGATGCCATCTATTTTTGTGAAGTGTATCTGTCCCTCCTGAAGCAAAGCACCCCCACAACATGATGCTGCCACCCCGTCCTTCAAGGTTGGGATGGTATTCTTTGGCTTGCAAGCCTCCCCCTTTTTCCTCCAAACATAACGATGGTCATTATGGCCAAATAATTATGTTTTTGTTTCATCAGACCAGAGGACATTTCTCCAAAAAGTACGATCTTTGCTTCTTAAAAAAATAAAAAAAGGTGAGGATACCAAATAGATGTGAATTGCGACTGTCAGTGAAAAACAGAGAGACCCAGCCAGGCATATCACAATGTTAATAAAAAAGTACAATTGTCCAGACCCCTTGACATTTCAGGTTGCAATCCTCTAAATGTGTAATTATTGGTGGAGAGTCACATCATTGGAAAAAATATTTTTTGATATTATGTAGGCCTAAAATAGGTGAAATGAGTCTCACTAGTGTTGAGTAACGTCCTGTTAAAAATGGTGTAGGTCTTGCTGATTAGTGGGACGCTACCGTCCCATTTCAACAATTTCCGGTTAAATTACTATAAATATTACATTTTCATGAAATCACAAGTGCAATACATCAAAATAAAGCTCAACTTTCTGTTAATCCAGCCAAGGTGAAAGATGGTCATGTACATGGAAATACATTTGGAAAGAATTTTAACAATTCAAATACACTGACTCATATAAACTCCCAGCCGGAGACTATGGTCACAGTTTTATGTGCTCCTGACCAATTGTGCTATTTTGAGCTGTTTTTAACTTTTTCTTTTACATAATGTTTCTGCCATCGTTTCTTTTGACTGAAAAGAGCTTCTGGACATCAGAACAGTGATTACTCACCTCAAACAGGACAAGGATTTTTTCTTTAATGAGTCAGACGCAAAGGAAATACTGCTCCTCCCAGACCAGGCCCAAACCCCGTCATCCGTATGAAGTGGAGACGGTGTTGGCGAGACTGAGTGGGCAATCCGATGAGTGGGAAATCCGCCTTTACAGTCGATTCTACTGGCGAACGTGCAATCGCTGAAGAATAAACTGGATGAGCTCCGTTAGAGACTATCCTATCAATGGGAGATTAAAGAGCATATTCAAGTAAGAAGCAATAGGATTTGAAGCAATAGCCAACAACTATTTTAGCACCATTTTGCGCTGCTCTGAAGCAAGCATGGGGACTGGTCTTGATAAATCTATGAGATTTTTATTTTCACTTAATCTCCGTTTGGGTATTGTTTAGACAAGAATTAGAAATTAAAGTGCAGAAATGCTATGCTATGAAATGCTCTAGTGTAACCTTTATTTAACTAGGCAAGTCATTTAGGAGCAAATTCTTATTTCCAAGGACAGCCTACTCCTTCCTCATGCTCTGCGGGGATTCTGTAGCTAAATAGCCCAGGAGTACAGCCAACCGTCACGTTGTACAGCACCATATTTTCCATTCCATCCTCTTGGAATAGAAAAAACATAATATTAATCATATTAATTAAGCAATTACCAGTCAAAAGTTTGGACATACCTACTCATTCCAGGATTTTTCTTTATTTTTTACTATTTTATACATTGAAGAATAATAGTGAAGACATCATAATCATTTTGTTTGTGATTGTTTCTGTTGAATTGTGTCTTTGTTTTGTATGTTTGAAATGTTCTTGTCTGTATGCCTAAAACTGTACATGTCAACATGTTTACACAGGGCACAGCCGTAAAAGAGATCCAGGTCTCAGTCTGTTTTCCCTGTTAAAATAAAGATTAAAAAAAAATAAAAAACATAACTATGAAATATCACCGGTCTCCCGCATGCCCCGAATTCTGTAGTACAGACATTGCATGCTCTCCCTTAAGTAAGGAATTAGGCACTTTCCCATGTTTACTACAATATGTATTGTAGACTGCACAGTAGCCTAATAAATAAATAAACACATTTTGTTAATAAAATAATGATAAAAATACTCTTTCAAAATGCAGATGTTGATTTAGTTATGGATCCATAACGGATTACTATGGGAATAAATATCACTGATTTACAGAAATATTGGAACAAAGTTGTCTAATGAAGGCAAACAATTTAGAATCCTCCAATCCTGTAGCCTACTCCCGACCATCATGTTGTACAGCGCCATATTTTCAATTCCATCCTAACGGAAACCCTGAGTTATTTTTCTGAATAGAAACACCATAATATTAATCAAATTAATTTATCCAAATTTCTTAACCTGTTAGGGCTAGGGGGCAGCATTTGCACGTCTGGATAAAAAAAATGTACCCGATTTAATCTGGTTACTAATCCTACCCAGTAACTAGAATATGCATATACTTATTATATATGGATAGAAAACACTCTAAAGTTTCTAAAACTGTTTGAATGGTGTCTGTGAGTATAACAGAACTCATTTGGCAGGCAAAACCCTGAGACATTTTCTGACAGGAAGTGGATACCTGATGTGTTGTATTGTATAAATCTGGCAAGTTGATTGCGTTCAAGAGATGTAAATCTATAATTCTTTAAATGACAATATAATATTTTACCAATGTTTTCTAATTTTAATTATTTAATTTGTGACGCTGACTTGACTGCCGGTTATTGGAGGGAAACGATTTCCTCAACATCAATGCCATAGTAAAACGCTGTTTTTGGATATAAATATGAACTTGATAGAACTAAAAATGCATGCATTGTCTAACATAATGTCCTAGGAGTGTCATCTGATGGAGATTGTAAAAGGTTAGTGCATCATTTTAGCTGGTTTTATGGTTTTGGTGACCCTGTCTTTGACTTGACAAAACATTACACACAACTCTTGTAAATGTACTGTCCTAACATACTCTAAATTTATGCTTTCGCCGTAAAACCTTTTTGAAATCGTAAAACGTGGTTAGATTAAGGAGATGTTTATCTTTCAAAGGGTGTAAAATAGTTGTATGTTTGAAAAATTTGAATTTTGACATTTATTTGGATTCAAATTTGCCGCTCTTGAAATGCACCTGCTGTTGATGGAGTGCACCACGGGTGGCACGCTAGCGCCCCACCTAGCCCATAGAGGTTAACTTCTTTGGGATAGGAGGCAGTATTTTGACGTCCGGATGAAAAGTGTGTCCAAAGTAAACTGCCTGCTACTCAGGCCCAGAAGCTAGGATATGCATATAATTGATAGAAAACACTCTAAAGTTTCTAAAACTGTTAAAATAATGTCTGTAAGTATAACAGAACTGAAATGGCAGGCGAAACCCAGAGGACAAACCATCCCCCCCAAAAAATAATTCATCCTACCACTGGCACTTTTATAATAGGGCGAAATCGTGCCGGATTGCAGTTCCTAGAGCTTCCACTCGATGTCAACAGTCTTTAGAAAGAGTTTCAGGCTGGTTTTTGGAAAAATGAGCCAGAAATTGTAGTTTTTCTAGGTGGCTCCCATTTTGGCTGAAGTGTTTCCAAGCGCGTGACTGAGAGCGCGTTCTTTGGTATTTTTCTCTGATAAAGACAATAAAGATTCACCGTCTTAAAGTGTATTGTTTATTTGCATATTAGGGTACCTAAGGATTGATTATAAACGTTGATTGACTTGTTTGGATAAGTTTATTGGTAACATTTGGGATCCCATTTGTATGCATTTTGAAGGAGGGAAACTGAGTGGATTATTTACTGAAGCGTGCCAGCTAAACTGAGTTTTTATGGATATAAATAAGGACATTATCGAACAAAAGGACCATTTGTAATGTAACAGACCTTTTGTAGTGCCAACAGAAGAAGATCTTCAAAGGTAAGGCAATTTTTATATCGCTACTTCTGACTTTCGTGTCGCAACTCCCTGGTTGAAAATGATTTGTTATGAATTTGTGTGCTGGGCGCTGTCCTCAGATAATTGCCTGGTTTGCTTTCGCTGTAAAGCCTTTTTGAAATCTGACACAAGTTAACCTGTTATGGCTAGGGGGCAGTATTTTCACGGCCGGATAAAAAACGTACCCGATTTAATCTGATTATTACTCCTGCCAAGAAACTAGAATATGCCTATAATTATTAGCTTTGGATAGAAAACACTCCAAAGTTTCTAAAACTGTTTGAATGGTGTCTGTGAGTATAACAGAACTCATTTGGCAGGCCAAAACCTGAGAAGATTCCATGCAGGAAGTGCCCTGTCTGACAATTTCTTGGCCTTCTTGATTATCTCTATCCATTACAGGGGATCTCTGCTGTTACGTGACACTTCCTACGGCTCCCATGGGCTCTCAGAAGGCGGCAAAAAGCTGAATTGTGGCTTTGCAGGCTCTGGCTGAAAAAAAGTACCGCGTTTGGATAGTGGCTGGTCACAGTACTGTGAGACTCAGGCTCGTGCACGAGGGGATCCCATGCTTTTATTTTCTCTCTCTTTGTACGTATACACGCTTTCCCGGTCGGAATATTACCGCTTTTTTACGAGAAAAATGGCATAAAAATTGATTTTAAACAGCGGTTGACATGCTTCGAAGTACGGTAATGGAATATTTAGAAATTATTTGTCACGAAATGCGCTGTGCGCGTGACCCTTCGTCACCCTTGGATAGTGTCTTGAACGCACGAACAAAACACCGCTATTTGGATATAATAATCGATTATTTTGAACCAAACCAACATTTGTTATTGAAGTAGCAGTCCTGGGAGTGCATTCTGACGAAGAACACCAAAGGTAATCAAACTTTTATAATAGTAAATCGGAGTTTGGTGAAGGCTAAACTTGCTGGGTGTCTAAATAGCTAGCCCTGTGATGCCGGGCTATGTACTCAGAATATTGCAAAATGTGCTTTCACCGAAAAGCTATTTTAAAATCGGACACCTCGATTGCACAAAGGAGTTTTTCTTTCCTTCCTCACCTCGCTCATCAACTCATCCTTGACCGCTGGCTACGTCCCTTCCGTCTTCAAGAGAGCGAGAGTTGCACCCCTTCTGAAAAAACCTACACTCGATCCCTCCGATGTCAACAACTACAGACCAGTATCCCTTCTTTCTTTTCTCTCCAAAACTCTTGAACGTGCCGTCCTTGGCCAGCTCTCCTGCTATCTCTCTCAGAATGACCTTCTTGATCCTAATCAGTCAGGTTTCAAGACTGGGCATTCAACTGAGACTGCTCTTCTCTGTGTCACGGAGGCTCTCCGCACTGCTAAAGCTAACTCTCTCTCCTCTGCTCTCATCCTTCTAGACGTATCTGCTGCCTTTGATACTGTGAACCATCAGATCCTCCTCTCCACCCTCTCCGAGTTGGGCATCTCCGGCGCGGCCCACGCTTGGATTGCGTCCTACCTGACAGGTCGCTCCTACCAGGTGGCGTGGCGAGAATCTGTCTCCGCACCATGCGCTCTCACCACTGGTGCCCCAGGGCTCTGTTCTAGGCCCTCTCCTATTCTCGCTATACACCAAGTCACTTGGCTCTGTCATATCCTCACATGGTCTCTCCTATCATTGCTATGCAGACGACACACAATTAATCTTCTCCTTTCCCCCTTCAGATAACCAGGCGGTGAATCGCATCTCTGCATGTCTGTCAGACATATCAGTGTGGATGACGGATCACCACCTCAAGCTGAACCTCGGCAAGACGGAGCTGCTCTTCCTCCCGGGGAAGGACTGCCCGTTCCATGATCTCGCCATCACGGTTGACAACTCCCTTGTGTCCTCCTCCCAGAGTGCTAAGAACCTTGGCGTGATCCTGGACAACATCGTCGTTCTCCACTAACATCAAGGCGGTGACCCGATCCTGTAGGTTCATGCTCTACAACATTCGCAGAGTACGACCCTGCCTCACACAGGAAGCTTCGCAGGTCCTAAACCAGGCACTTGTCATCTCCCGTCAGGATTACTGCAACTCGCTGTTGGCTGGGCTCCCTGCCTGTGCCATTAAACCCCTACAACTCATCCAGAACGCCGCAGCCCGTCTGGTGTTCAACCTTCCCAAGTTCTCTCACGTCACCCCGCTCCTCCCCTCTCTCCACTGGCTTCCAGTTGAAGCTCGCATCCGCTACAAGACCATGGTGATTGCCTACGGAGCTGTGAAGGGAACGGCACCTCCATACCTTCAGGCTCTGATCAGGCCCTACACCCAAACAAGGGCACTGCATTCATCCACCTCTGGCCTGCTGGCCCCCCTACCTCTGAGGAAGCACAGTTCCCACTCAGCCCAGTCAAAACTGTTCGCTGCTCTGGCACCCCAATGGTGGAACAAGCTCCCTCACGACGCCAGGACAGCGGAGTCAATCACCACCTTCCGGAGACACCTGAAACCCCACCTCTTTAAGGAATACCTAGGATAGGATAAAGTAATCCTTCTAACCCCCCCCCCCCCTTAAAAGATTTAGATGCACTATTGTAAAGTGGTTGTTCCACTGGATATCATAAGGTGAATGCACCAATTTGTAAGTCGCTCTGGATAAGAGCGTCTGCTAAATGAGTTAAATGTAATGTAATGTAATGAGTTCTGTATCTATAATTCTTAAAATAATTGTTATGTTTTTTGTGAATGTTTATCGTGAGTAATTTAGTAAATTCACCGGAAGTGTTCGGTGGGAATGCTAGTTCTGAACGTCACATGCTAATGTAAAAAGCTGTTTTTTGATATAAATATGAACTTGATTGAACAAAACATGCATCTATTGTATAACATAATGTCCTAGGGTTGTCATCTGATGAAGATCATCAAAGGTTAGTGCTGCATTTAGCTGTGGTTTTGTTTTTTGTGACATTATATGCTAGCTTGGGGGTGTCTGATTATTTCTGGCTGGGTACTCTGCTGACATAATCTAATGTTTTGCTTTCGCTGTAAAGCCTTTTTGAAATCGGACAGTGTGGTTAGATAAAGGAGAGTCTTGTCTTTAAAATGCTGTAAAATAGTCATATTTTTGAGGAATTTGTAATTCGCGCCACGCCTATCATTGGATATTGGAGCAGGTGTTCCGCTAGTGGAACGTCTAGATGTAAGATTAAGCTTTATTTTGATGTATTGCACTTGTGATTTCATGAAAGTTTAATATTTATAGTAATTTAATTTGAATTTGGCGCTCTGCAATTTCAAAGGAAATTGACGAAATGGGACGGTAGTGTCCCACTAATCCGCAAGAAGTTAAAATCAATCCCATATACTATGTTATTACAAAAAAGGTTTTAAATTCTCTGGTAATGCCAATACGGAATACTATCAAATGCTTCTCAAAGATGCCCTCTGTTGGTCAAACTAGCACTAACTTGCATTAACAGAAAAAATGGCTGACAAATAAGATAATGTGCCAAAGAATGCTGCAGCAGCCCGCAAGGTGTGCCGCAGTATGACAACTTTTATAGGAGGAACCAATGTACTTGCAATGGCTGCCTGGTGTTGTCATCAAATCAAATTTTATTTGGCACATGCCTCGTAGACAACAGGTGGAGAAATGCTTACTTACAAGCCCTTCCCAACAATGCAGAGAGAGAGAAAAAAGAGAAATAATTAAAGTAATAACACGTAATAATAAAAGTATTAATTGATACACAATGAGTAACGATAACTTGGCAACAAGCAAAGGGTACAAGTACCGATGAACAGGGATACGATGTTATTCGAGGTACAGTGCCTTGCGAAAGTATTCGGCCCCCTTGAACTTTTCGACCTTTTGCCACATTTCAGGCTTCAAACATAAAGATATAAAACTGTAATATTTTGTGAAGAATCAACAACAAGTGGGACACAATTATGAAGTGGAATGAAATTTATTGGATATTTCAAACTTTTTTAACAAATAAAAAACTGAAAAATTGGCCGTGCAAAATTATTCAGCCCCTTTACTTTCAGTGCAGCAAACTCTCTCCAGAAGTTCAGTGAGGATCTCTGAATGATCCAATGTTGACCTAAATGACTAATGATGATAAATAGAATCCACCTGTGTGTAATCAAGTCTCCGTATAAATGCACCTGCTCTGTGATAGTCTCAGAGGTCCGTTTAAAGCGCAGTGAGCATCATGAAGAACAAGGAACACACCAGGCAGGTCCGAGATACTGTTGTGGAGAAGTTTAAAGCCGGATTTGGTTACAAAAAGATCTCCCAAGCTTTAAACATCCCAAGGAGCACTGCGCAAGCGATAATATTGAAATGGAAGCAGTATCAGACCACTGCAAATCTACGAAGACCCGGCCGTCCCTCTAAACTTTCAGCTCATACAAGGAGAAGACTGATCAGAGATGCAGCCAAGAGGCCCATGATCACTCTGGATGAATTGCAGAGATCTACAGCTGAGGTGGGAGACTCTGTCCATAGGACAACAATCAGTCGTATACTGCACAAATCTGGCCTTTATGGAATAGTGGCAAGAAGAAAGGCATTTCTTAAAGATATCCATAAAAAGTGTCGTTTAAAGTTTGCCACTATCCACCTGGGAGACACACCAAACATGTGGAAGAAGGTGCTCTGGTCAGATGAAACCAAAATCGAACTTTTTGGCAACAATGCAAAACGTTATGTTTGGCGTAAAAGCAACACAGCTCATCACCCTGAACACACCATCCCCACTGTCAAACATGGTGGTGGCAGCATCATGGTTTGGGCCTGCTTTTCTTCAGCAGGGGCAGGGAAGATGGTTAAAATTGATTGGAAGATGGATGGAGCCAAATACAGGACCATTCTGGAAGAACCTGATGGAGTCTGCAAAAGACCTGAGACTGGGACGGAGATTTGTCTTCCAACAAGACAATGATCCAAAACATAAAGCAAAATCTATAATGGAATGGTTCACAAATAAACATATCCAGGTGTTAGAATGGCCAAGTCAAAGTCCAGACCTGAATCCAATCGAGAATCTGTGGAAAGAACTGAAAACTGCTGTTCACAAACGCTCTCCATCCAACCTCACTGAGCTCGAGCTGTTTTGCAAGGAGGAATGGGCAAAAATTTCAGTCTCTCGATGTGCAAAACTGATAGACATAGCCCAAGCGACTTACAGCTGTAATCGCAGCAAAAGGTGGCACTACAAAGTATTAACTTAAGGGGGCTGAATAATTTTGCATGCCCAATTTTTCTGTTTTTTATTTGTTAAAAAAGTTTGAAATATCCAATATATTTCGTTCCACTTCATGATTGTGTCCCACTTGTTGTTGATTCTTCACAAACAATTACAGTTTTATATCTTTATGTTTGAAGCCTGAAATGTGGCAAAAGGTTGAAAAGTTCAAGGGGGCCGAATACTTTCGCAAGGCACTGTAGATACAGTTGACGTCGGAAGTTTACATAAACAAGTTTTAATGACTCCAAACTAAGTGTTTCAACCACTCCACACATTTTTTTGTTAAACAAACTATCGTTTTGTCAAGTCAGTTAGGACATCTACTTTGTGCATGACACAAGTCATTGTTCCAACAATTGTTTACAGACAGATTATTTCACTTATAATTCACTGTATCACAATTCCAGTGGGTCAGAAGTTTACATACACTAAGTTGACTGTGTCTTTAAACAGCTTGGAAAATTCCAGAAAATGATGTCATGGCTTTAGAAGCTTCTGATAGGCTAATTGACATCATTTGTGTCAATTGGAGGTGTACCTGGATGTATTTCAAGGCCTACCTTCAAACTCAGTGCTTCTTTGCTTGACATCATGGGAAAATCAAAAGAAATCAGCCAAGACCTCAGAAAAACAATTGTAGACCTCTGCAAGTCTGGTTCATCCTTGGAAGCAATTTCCAAATGCCTGAAGGTACCTCATCCATCTGTACAAACAATAGTACGCAAGTATAATGTTACATCCAATGTGTTTTGAGAGGGAGAGAAGACGCAAAGCGTATGCAATTGGGATCTTCCCTGTGTTTTACATAACCACACAGTTCTCAAAACTTGTACCTAGAGAACTACCATTCTATCGGTTTTTAATCCAACCCAACCCTAATCAAGCACACTGTTGGAGTGAAAACCTACAAGACGGTTGCTCTCCAGGAATATGTTTCTAAATCCCTGGTCGAACTAATGCTGAGTGACAGTGTGAATGGCATAGTAACTGTGTAATTGTTTTTTTATGTGGTTTGTAATAACATAACATTTTATATAAAAATTATTTAACTATAATGGTATATGAGCATTCTCAACTTTCTGTAATCCAATGTAGCTGCTGTTGGAGTCAGGGTAGTTAAATGTAATT
Source organism: Salmo salar (assembly GCF_965601325.2). NCBI lineage: Eukaryota > Metazoa > Chordata > Actinopteri > Salmoniformes > Salmonidae > Salmo > Salmo salar. Next base: position 37,728,074 of record NC_138297.1, on the reverse strand, counting down.
GCTGCCACCACAGAGGCTGGGAGTACCTGTCGTTGGCCTCGACCTATGTGTTCTCCCATCAGCTTCCACTCCAGGGTGATCCGATAAGAGACCAGTCTATATTGTCTAGAGAGACAGAAAATAAATACATGAAAATGTTATAGGTATTTGTAAAAAAATGTTTTACCTTTTATTTATACATGTTTTCCCTCATTCAGGTAACAACTATTTTTCAAGAGAGACCTTGTCCATTAGAAGCAGGGGGAACACATTTTCAGACAAAACAACTTAAATACACTAACACAACATTAAACAAAACTATAGACACACAATTACATATTGCGTTAAAACAACACGAATGTCTTGACTAAAAAAACAGCTGTCCTTAACCTCTTACATCTAGACGTTCCGCTAGCGGAACACCTGCTCCAATATCCAATGATAGGCGTGGCGCGAATTACAAATTCCTCAAAAATACAAAAACTTCAATTTTTCAAACATATGACTATTTCACAGCATTTTAAAGACAAGACTCTCCTTTATCTAACCACACTGTCCGATTTCAAAAAGGCTTTACAGCGAAAGCAAAACATTAGATTATGTCAGCAGAGTACCAAGCCAGAAATAATCAGACACACATTTTTCAAGCTAGCATATAATGTCACAAAAACCCAGAAGACAGCTAAATGCAGCACTAACCTTTGATCTTCATCAGATGACACACCTAGGACATTATGTTATACAATACATGCATGTTTTGTTCAATCAAGTTCATATTTATATCAAAAAACAGCTTTTTACATTAGCATGTGACGTTCAGAACTAGCATACCCCCCGCAAACTTCCGGGGAATTTGCTAACAATTTACTAAATTACTCACGATAAACGTTCACAAAAAGCATAACAATTATTTTAAGAATTATAGATACAGAACTCCTCTATGCACTCGATATGTCCGATTTTAAAATAGCCTTTTGGTGAAAGCACATTTTGCAATATTCTAAGTACATAGCCCAGCCATCACGGGCTAGCTATTTAGACACCCGGCAAGTTTAGCACTCACCAATATCAGATTTACTATTATAAAAGTTTGATTACCTTTTGTTGTCTTCGTCAGAATGCACTCCCAGGACTGCTACTTCAATAACAAATGTTGGTTTGGTCCAAAATAATCCATCGTTATATCCGAATAGCGGCGTTTTGTTCGTGCGTCCCAGACACTATCCAAAATGGTAAATCAGGGTCGCGCACATGGCGCAATTCGTGACAAAAAAATTCTAAATATTACATTACCGTACTTCGAAGCATGTCAACCGCTGTTTAAAATCTATTTTTATGCAATTTATCTCGTAAAAAAGCGATAATATTCCGACCGGGAATCTCCTTTTCGGCAAACAGAGGAAAAATCACAAAGACGGGGGCGGCCAGGGCACGCGCCTAAGCCCACAGTCCCTTGATCGGCCACTTGAGAAAGGCGATAATGTGTTTCAGCCTGGGGCTGGGATGACGACATTCTGTTTTTTCCCGGGCTCTGAGTGCCCATGGAAGACGTAGGAAGTGTCACGTTAGAGCAGAGATCCTTTGTAAAAGATAGAGATGGCAAAGAAGTTCAAGAAATGGTCAGACAGGCCACTTCCTGTAAAGGAATCTCTCAGGTTTTGACCTGCCATTTGAGTTCTGTTATACCCACAGACACCATTCAAACAGTTTTAGAAACTTTGGAGTGTTTTCTATCCAAAGCCAATAATTATATGCATATTCTAGTTACTGGGCAGGAGTAGTAACCAGATTAAATCGGGTACGTTTTTTATCCAGCCGTGAAAATACTGCCCCCTAGCCATAACAGGTTAAAATGCATAAGATAATGTATTTACGATAGCCTAGCTGCTGTTTCTCTGTTCCTAAATCTTCCCGCTCTTTCATTCAAGCCCAACCCCCTTTGCTTTGTGTAACCAGCCATGATACAGGTTCCGTCCACCAGGACGTTTTCTGTATGACATCATTGTATTCTGTGTATTTGTAATTCTGTGTGATTAGTTAGGTATTTAGTAAATAAATAATTAAACCCAATTTTGTATTGCTGATTCAACTTGTTAGCCAGGGTTCGTGAAGATAACCAAGAATTTACAACTTTCATTATGAGACTGAAAATAAGATGAGGGTTAATATTGACTGCTATCGATGTAAAATATTACTAAGTATTTTAAGAGTTTATTCGGAAGATAACAGCTCTATAAACGTTCTTCCGTGGTGCCCCGACTTTCTAGTTAATTACATTCACATGATTAGCTTAATCAGGTAATATTAATTACAGAGAAATAATTTTATAAGTTAGCATGTCATATCACTTAATCCGGCATAGCCAAAGACACGACAAAAGCTAGACTGGCAATTGCAAACAACATGTTCTTCTCTACTACCACCATTGACTTTATACTTCTTACACTGTTTGGTAATATACATTTTTGTTTATGTAGACCCAGATTGTGAGTGCACGTCCCATACATTCTATTTCCATGGCATGCATCCACTCGTTCTAGACATGGTTTACCTAGCCATGCCATGATTGTCAGACAAACTTGAAGGGGATTACTGTTGCCAGTTACATTATGGGGTGTAGGCAGGATCACATTATGATGGCTTGCAAAGGGATGTGTAATTTCTATTGGAATCCAGCCGGAGTTAGGATATCCAACAGTTAGAATTTTTTTTCAAAGGCATAGAGCCCCACAGTGGACGTGTCTGAATGACCATAAAACCTAGCGGTCAAACACGGAAATAGTTCCAATTGTTTTTTTCACCATTCATTTTTCCCATAGGAGGTTTTAGAACCACTTAAAACGAGGTCTGTGATGAAACACAGACCTCGTGCATTATTTTCAGGTGATAAGACTCAGGCACACCCATTGTTTCTGCAATGGGTGTGCCTGCAATAGAGAATGTGCAAATAAGATTTGCAATTTGGCATCAATAACATGACAGCAATTCTACCTCAAAAACAAATGTGTGATTACCAATTCATTTAAAACTCACCAGTTCCGGAGATTTCCGAGTTCCCTGTTTCGAGTTCCCAGTTGTTTGGAATGCGGCATCTATTCAGAATGACTGTGTCACGTCCTGACCAGTTAAGGGTTATTTGTTGTTGGAGTTTGGTCAGGATGTGGCAGAGGGTATTTGTTTTATATGGTTTGGGGTGGTGGTGTAGGTAGTAGGTCGTTTTATTTATGTATTCCGGGGGTTTTGGGCACTGCTCTGTGTTTATGTATTTCTATGTTTAGTTAGTTGTGGGTATAGGTTCTAGGTTCGTTTTCTATGTATAGTTAATTGGGATGGGACTCCCAATTGAAGGCAGGTGTGTTGAGTTGCCTTTGATTGGGAGTCCTATATAATAGGGTGTGTTTGTCTTTGTGGGTAGTTGTTTTTGCATTGCGTTTTGTATAGCCTGCAAAACTGTTGCTGTCGTGAGTATCATTTATTGTTTTTTTCCCTGTGGATGCTTTACTTTTGTTTATTAATAAACTATGAGTATCCACATACCCGCTGCAGTTTGGTCAATTCAACACGGCACCTTTTGTGACAGACTGTCTTCTTCTTCTTTGGTATCATGGCATTCTCACATTTGTGACCCACCACCTGGATTCGGTCCTATGTAGCAACATTTTATATTGTTTTTTTACATTGGAAAAAAGTAGAGGCTCTAGAAAAAGGTATATCTTACACTGCAGTTGAGGAACAATGGGAAAGAAATTCTGCTTTGAAAGTTGACAAACGTGTAACCCCACTATTGAGAAAATGGCCCGTGAATGTTTGATACACTTACTGAAGAGCTCTTCTTAGTCTACACACATTCAGCATCATTGACACCACTTTAGCCCTACCCACCTCTTTAAGGATTTACATGTGAGGCCATGTGAATATGTTAGCGTAGTAAACAACAAAAGATTTCAAGACTAAAAGTGGTGAAAGTAGTTGCAAAAAGTAGTTATAAAAATACACTTTATTTAGTCCTTGGCCTATATCATGATCTGACTTTGGTGCAGGTCATGTTGTTCTTCACATTACCGTCGCTGGTAAAATCACTATATCAGATTAAATCTAAGTTTATTTGTCACATGCACCGGAAACATAAGGTGTAAACGATACAATGAAGTGGTTACTTGCATACTCGGGTCATTTGTTTAGACATGTAGCTAGTAAGCTAAACAATGAACCATAACTCCACCTCATACTACCATGCAACTAGGTTCAATGTTAGCTAACAATGGGCTATAATTAGCAATGCAAAAGTCTCTGAGATACAAATAACATTACTACACAGATTGAGTTTGAGTTTATTTTATTTTTACAGGGACAGTGCACATTAAACAACGTTTCAGTAAAAGTGCAGGTTTTAGCCAGATGGCTAATTTTCAACCGCAGGCCCTGGGCAGGTTATTAAAAACAATTACAACACAGACAATCATTGAGCAGTGAGCACACGCAGAGCTACATAGGACAAGCAAGACATAGCATACAGACAGAGCAACATAGAACAAAAATTAACAAGATAAAATCCATAAAAGCAACAGTGTTTCCACACCCCACAAGATACAGACAACATGGAAAGCGGCAATACACAGCTAGGGATTATGTTCACAAATCTGATTGACGATATGATACATGTAACGTTAGCTAGCGAGCTAGACAGCTAATGTTAGCTAGCTAACAGTACGCTTTAACTTGCAATGAAATTACTTTGACAAAATTTGAAATGTATAATTTTTGAAAATGTAGCTAGCTAGAATCTGTTATCTGTATACATGGATGAATGCTTCTCCCTCTCTGTATGGATGCCATGGTTGCCCTTAGTTTGAAGATGTTATCCGGAGACAGGTGTTATATACAGCATCCTTCTTCTGTGTGTTCTCTTTTTGACTCCCTCCGCATTATTTGCAATCAAACACCAGAATTTTAGCTATCTTATTCTGCTTTCACCGGGCATTCCACTTACTGATGGTCGGCTGACAGAAATTGATGATACAATGATTGTAGGGGCTGACTTGTTAGACTTTTGTGCAGCTTTTGACATTATCAATCATAGTCTGCTGCTGGAAAAAAACATTTGTATTATGGCTTTACACCCCCTGCAATAATGTGGATAAAGAGTTACTTGTCTAACAGAACACAAATGGTGTTCTTTAATGGAGTCAGAAATTCCCCAGGGTAGCTGTTTAGGCCCCTTACTTTGGAATATTTTAGTAAAGCCAGTGTGTCTATGTATGCTGATCAGAGGTGGGACCAAGTCATTGTTTCACAAGTAAGTCTCAAGTCTTAGCACTCATGTCCCTAGTCAAGTCTCAAGTCCAAGTCAAGTCTCAAGTCAAGTCTCAAGTCCTAAACTTTGAGTTTTGAGTCCTTATTAACAAGTCATAATGTGCTCTTCACCAAATGTAATAGTTAGTATTTTACATTTACGCAAATCATGAACGCTTTTAAAAATATCTATATATTTATTACTTTCCAAATAAAAGTTATATTTCCATGGAAATACATGGGTAGCCATAAGACTGCCTAGCCAGTTGCCTAGCCAGTTGTAGCTCAATCTTGGGTGCAATGATCAAGTTCCCACACTGACTGACTGTGCGGAGGCTCGTTAGCCTACATGATACACTAGTAAAGTTATAAAATATATAGCTGTCGGCTATATTAGCCACGACTTACCATTCTTTGTGCAGCTTCAAATGTCGAACAAAGTTGGAAATTGTTGCACCTCCGTCTGTAATTTTCTTCCCGCATGTTTTGCGAGTTGGAGAGTTGGTCTTTATGTCCAAAAATAATAATTTGGGGTATCATCTTTCCAAGGGCTTCATCTGAATTCACCCGCCGACGTTCCTCTGCACTGCAACGCATAACTTTTTCTCAGCTGGCACAATTTGATTGGCTGCTGTCCGATTCAAACTGTAATCCATTAAATGAAGATTTGATACGCTGCACAGTTTTTTTAATAGCATCATTTTTAATATTTGGGCTTGGGGAGGGTATCAAGTCAGGTTGAGTCATAAGGCTCAAGTCCAAGTCAAGTCACGTATCATTCGTGTTAAAGTCAAAGTCGAGTTGCAAGTCATCATATTTGTGACTCGAGTCCAAGTCATGTGATGCGCGTCCACACCTCTGATAGAGATCACTCAACACTATACACATCAGCTACTACATCAACTGAAATGGCTGCAACAGATAGCAAAGAGCTGCAGTTAGTTTCGGAATGGGTAGCAAGGAATAAGTTAGTCCTAAATATTTCCAAAACTAAAAGCATTGTATTTGGGACAAATCATTCACTAAACCCTAAACCTCAAATACATATAAAAATGAATACTGTGGAAATTGAGCAGACTAAACTGCTTGGAGTAACCCTGGATTGTAAACTGTCATGCTCAAAACATATTGATACAACATTAGATAAGATGGGGATAAGTCTGTCCATTTAAAAGCTCTGCTCTGCCTTATTAACAACACTATCAACAAGGCAAGTCCTTCAGGCCCCAGTTTTGTCGCACCTAGACGAATGTTCAGTAGTGTGGTCAGGAGTCACGAAGAGGGACTTAGGAAAATTGTATTTGGCTCAGAACAGGGCAGCACGGCTGGCCTTTAACCTGTTGAGGACAGACGTTCCGCTAGCGGAACCACGTTCCGCCTGTGGAACCCCTAGCCAACAGCCAATGGCATCGCACGGCGTGAAATACAAAACCAACTAAAATACCACAATTCAATTTTCTCAATCAACTATTTTACACCATTTTAAAGATAAGACTCTCATTAATCTAACCACATTGTCCGATTTCAAAAAGGCTTTACACCGAAAGCAAAACATTAGATTATGTTAGGAGAGTACATAGACACAAATAATCACACAGCCACTTTCCAAGCAAGCATATATGTCACATATGTCACATAAACCCAAACCGCAATTATAGATACAGAACTCCTTTATGCAATCGCTATGTCTGATTTGAAAATAGCTTTTCGGCGAAAGCACATTTTGCAATATTCTGAGTACATTGCTCGGCCATCACAGGCTAGCTAATTTGACACCCACCAAGTTTGGGGCTCACTAAACTCAGAATTACTACTAGAAAAATTGGATTACCTTTGCTGTTCTTTGTCAGAATGCACTCCCAGGACTTCTACTTCAACAACAAATGTTGTTTTGGTTCCAAATAATCCATAGTTATATCCAAATACCGCCGTTTTGTTTCTTGCTTTCAGGTCACTATCCGAAGGTAACGTGCGAGTGCATTTCGTGACAAATTTCAAAATATTCCATTACCGTACTTAGAAGCATGTCAAACGCTGTTTAAAATCAATTTTTATGCTATTTTTCTCGTAAAATAGCGATAATATTCCAACCGGGCAACGTTGTATTCATTAAAAGGCTGAAAGAAAAAAAAAGGAGAAGTCTCGTGAACGCGCATCTCAGTCTCACTGTCACCAAGCTGACCACTTACAAACAGAGCTGCTGTACATACATGAAGGGAACTCAGATGCGCCAGCTGTATGGTTAGTGAGAAAGTGCATATTGCAAATGTACGCTCCCTTACTAGACGTCCGACTATGTCCAATAAATCCGCGGACGGCGTCGGGCCGCTCACAGGGGCCGGATCTTCCAGGAAGTCATCGAACGGAGTCTCTCGGACCTTCCGTTTCCGTTTAATAAAATGTTCAAATTCTGGTCATTTCTTTGCAGTTCCGGATTATTCCACAGGAGGGCGAATGGAATCATATTGCAAATGTAACATATATCACCAATCACGATGCAGCTTTTTCTCCTAAACGGAAAAGACTTCGAAGACGAAACTCGGTAAGCGTGGGTTTGGCATAATGGGCAGTTGGCCCCGAACAGGATGGAGTCGAGGCCTCAACGCTTTGAGTTAAGGCCATTTTTCAGGTATTGAAAGTCAAACATGAAAATAGAGTGCTGATTTGACCGCTTCACATCAAAGCGCATGAGCCTACGGTGTCAGGAAAAGAAGAACCATGCATTTACCAATGTTCATTTCAGAGAAATTGTACAATGGCACATTGGTGATATTCAACAATAGGTTTTTTTTCAAAAAAGTTACAGATCCAGTTGCAGCATGTTCAGATCAGTCCGTTAAGGCGGGTTTTGGAGCTCTGTGAGATTTCTGTGATTTTCTGAAACAACACACACTTGTTCAACCCTCTGTAAATAAGTCATTTTTTAACAGAAAGACTTAAAACTCAATATTCTATAAGAGCCAAACGTTCAGATTCCTGTGTCAACCAGAAGTGCCTTAAAATGGTGTCATAGGGGCTGTTTTGAAGGGTTAAAAAGGTCAGATCTTTCCACAACTTCATATGTGTGACTAGGCAACCCTCATGAACTGTAAATCAGTCATTTATCCCATCAGATGTCAAAGAAAAGCTCTCTCACACACACACACACTAGCAAGGATGGAGTGACACAGTGCGGTGCTTAAAGACACAAAGAGCCTACAATGGCATTACCATTATCTCTAGGCTGTGCCGAGTTCAATGAGACGCCCCGCTTGACCGTAGCTCGCTCGGTCTGAGCGCAGCGACCGTGAGAAAACTAGGCCAAAAATGATGCCTGCACCAATATGTCAAGTGCTTTTGGGTGACAGTGAGAGATCCGTTAGGGTTAGAAGCACAATTCAACCTCAGGAGCGTTCCTGAGGTCCTCCCAATCTGTGCAAGCCTAACATTGACCCTGTGGCATTAACCCTTCACAGTGAAAAGAAGGTGTTTAGATCAAACAGTGTGCAATGACTTCTCTCCCCATAGGAATACATTGACTATCCTCCTAAATTCAACCTGAAGCCTATGTGAGTTATGAATGCCTTATGAACCTGTCTTCTATAACAGTCCATCAGGCTACTGTGAGGTCTACCTGTGTCGATTCTAAGGTTCCTGGAGCAACCGGAAGTTGTTCAAATCACCCTAGAGCAATTGTCATATAACCTGCACATTGTGAAAATCACACAACTCAACCCTGTGTCATTCAGTCAATTCTTAAGGTAGAGACTTCATATTCAGGATTCTGTTTATGCCTACCCCAAAGACAACGTGTGTCTATTCTTTTTGCAAAAAAAAACTAAAATACACACACACAGCTTGGCCATAGGGACAGAGTGTGGGGCTTAGAGGCTAATACCGCCTTAACCTGTTGGGTCTAGGGGGCAGCATTTGCACGTCTGGATAAAAAAAATGTACCCGATTTAATCTGGTTACTAATCCTACCCAGTAACTAGAATATGCATATACTTATTATATATGGATAGAAAACACTCTAAAGTTTCCAAAACTGTTTGAATGGTGTCTGTGAGTATAACAGAACTCATTTGGCAGGCAAAACCCTGAGACATTTTCTGACAGGAAGTGGATACCTGATGTGTTGTATTGACTTTAAACCTATCCCATTGAAAAACACAGGGGTTTAGGAATATTTTGGCACTTCCTATTGCTTCCACTAGATGTCACCAGCCTTTACAAAGTGTTTTGAGTCTTCTGGAGGGAGATCTGACCGAACAAGAGCCATGGAACGGTGATGTCCCATTAGACACCTGGCGCGCTACTTCATGTTGGGTACCCTCGTTCCAATACGTTATAAAAGACTATGCATTCGTCCACCTTGAATATTATTCATGTTCTGGTTAAAAAAGGCCCTAATGATTTATGCTATACAACGTTTGACATGTTTGAACGAACGGAAATATATTTTTTCCCCTCGTTCATGACGAGAAGTCCGGCTGGCTTACATCATGTGCTAACGAGACGGAGATTTTTGGACATAAATGATGAGCTTTTTTGAACAAAACTACATTCGTTATGGACCTGTGATACCTGGAAGTGACATCTGATGAAGAGAATCAAAGGTAATGGATTATTTACATAGTATTTTCGATTTTAGATCTCCCCAACATGACGTCTAGTCTGTATCGCAACGCGTATTTTTCTGGGCACAGTGCTCAGATTATTGCAAAGTGTGATTTCCCAGTAAGGTTATTTTTAAATCTGGCAAGTTGATTGCGTTCAAAAGATGTAAATCTATAATTCTTTAAATGACAATATAATATTTTACCAATGTTTTCTAATTTTAATTATTTAATTTGTGACGCTGACTTGACTGCCGGTTATTGGAGGGAAACGATTTCCTCAACATCAATGCCATAGTAAAACGCTGTTTTTGGATATAAATATCAACTTGATAGAACTAAAAATGCATGCATTGTCTAACATAATGTCCTAGGAGTGTCATCTGATGGAGATTGTAAAAGGTTAGTGCATCATTTTAGCTGGTTTTATGGTTTTGGTGACCCTGTCTTTGACTTGACAAAACATTACACACAACTCTTGTAAATGTACTGTCCTAACATACTCTAAATTTATGCTTTCGCCGTAAAACCTTTTTGAAATCGTAAAACGTGGTTAGATTAAGGAGATGTTTATCTTTCAAATGGTGTAACATAGTTGTATTTTTGAAAAATTTGAATTTTGACATTTATTTGGATTCAAATTTGCCGCTCTTGAAATGCACCTGCTGTTGATGGAGTGCACCACGGGTGGCACGCTAGCGTCCCACCTAGCCCCAAGAGGTTAAATAGTTACTTTTGTTGAAACGATTCAAGAACCGTCAGACCTAGAGCTCCGAAACTTTAGAAACCTGTTCTAGAGCTCAAGTCGATAGTGCACGGTGAATTATGTTGCTCTAGAAGGTTCTCAGACCGAGAAACAGCCTCGTGCATTTGCAATATGTTCAATTCATTTTGAATATCACGGACATGGCGACATGTAGAAATGTCCCAGAGTCGCAAGACTAGGTGCATTGAAACCGCCTCGGCCCATAGAGATGAACCCCAATGTCTCTGTCCGATAGCTCATTCAGGGACCCCGTAGTAATGCCCTGAAAAAGTGGATTTTCAGCACCAATTAAAGCCATTGCTCGGGCACCGAATGACCTATCGAGCCGAAACTTGGGATTCGGGGTCGCCTCACATAAGCCTACACATAATGTCAGAGCTGGACCCACAGCTCGACCGTAACTATGTGTTTTATGTTTTTTTATGGTTAAAACTGAAGGCGCTATGAATTATGTGCCTGCTCTGACATATGTGATAGTTGGCTTCTATACGAGTTGGAAAAAGTGGATTTGGTGTCAGATGGTATCAGTTTGGTGTCAGAATGACATCTAATTGACTGATGGATGCTGACTGCTGGGTGACGAGCGATGGAGAGGAACCACAGTCACTGCACGGCCATCCCCAGTTCATCGGGACAGTCAATTATGAATTTCTGCAGTATTTTTGAGCATGCCTAAATTCGTGATGCTAAATGCCCATTGATTCATATTGAAAATGTAACGCGCATTTGCAATATGATTCAACAGCAAAAAATATCACCAAAGTTGACATGATGAAATCAACACAACGAGCGATGGAGAGGAACCACAGTCACTGCACGGCCTTCCCCAGTTCATCGGGACAGTCAATTATGCATTTCTGCAATGTTTTTGAGCATGCCAAATTCGTGATGTAAAGGCCCATTGAAACATATTGCAAATGCGCATCCGTGCACATGGTGACCCGAAATGGGTTACTAGGATTCATTTTTTGGAATGGTTTTAAATGCCTTTAGGGGGGTGCAAGGGGTCCACGGTTTGGTAGGGAGCACCCCTCAACCATGCCCATCTAGTAGGGGGCGCCCCTAGTCATTTTGGACATTTTTCAAAAAAAAATAATAAATAAATAAATAGCTAAAAAATGACAGTCCCACTTCTCTCAAGTCACCATCAAGCCATGGAGAGGAACCACAGTCACTGCACGGCCATCCCCAGTTCATCGGGACAGTCAATTATGCATTTCTGCAGTATTTTTGAGCATGCAAAATGTGTGATGCTAAATGCCTATTGAATCATATTGCAAACGTAACGTGCATTTGCAACATGATTCAACATTAAAAAATATCACCAAAGTTGACATGATGAAATCAACACAACGAGCGATGGAGAGGAACCACAGTCACTGCACGGCCTTCCCGAGATCATCAGGCCAGTCAATTATGCATTCTGAGCATGTCAAATTTGTTAATGTTAAAAGCAACAGAGTCCCACTTCTCCCTCATCATACATGACAAGTAGACCATCTGCGTTGATTCATGGCTTAAGAAAAAAATATTATTTACAATGATGGCCTACTCCGGTCAAACCCTAACCCGGACGACACTGGGCCAATTCTGTGCCGCCCTATGACGGCCGGTTGTGATACAGCCTGGAATTGAACCACTGAGATGCAGTGCTTTATACTGCTGCTCCACTCAGGAGCCCACTTTTGCAGTTCTTCGTGATATCTTTCAAAAACGCTGTGTTTGAAAGGATTACCTAACAGATACTGAGCAGCTCATGTTACAGACAGAAATGTGCTACATGGCAGACCAATCCGAACTCATCTCTCCGTATGTTCAGCCCATCAATTATCTCAGCCAAACATGGCTAGTGGGAAGGTTCCTGACTTTTTCTGTGGTTAAAAACCTCTTACATCTAGACGTTCCGCTAGCGGAACACCTGCTCCAATATCCAATGATAGGCGTGGCGCGAATTACAAATTCCTCAAAAATACAAAAACTTAAATTTTTCAAACATATGACTATTTCACAGCATTTTAAAGACAAGACTCTCCTTTATCTAACCACACCGTCCGATTTCAAAAAGGCTTTACAGCGAAAGCAAAACATTAGATTATGTCAGCAGAGTACCCAGCCAGAAATAATCAGACACCCATTTTTCAAGCTAGCATATAATGTCACAAAAACCCAGAGATGCAGCACTAACCTTTGATGATCTTCATCAGATGACACACCTAGGACATTATGTTACATTTACATGTAAGTCATTTAGCAGACGCTCTTATCCAGAGCGACTTACAAATTGGTGCATTCACCTTATGATATCCAGTGGAACAACCACTTTACAATAGTGCATCTAAATCTTTTAAGGGGGGGGGGGGGTTAGAAGGATTACTTTATCCTATCCTAGGTATTCCTTAAAGAGGTGGGGATTCAGGTGTCTCCGGAAGGATTATGTTA